>NC_044322.1:31519467-32181663 GCF_007399415.2 Gopherus evgoodei | reverse complement strand
ACAAAGATCCTGTTTGCTGTCATATACCATCATTAAACAGAATAAGGGCAGAAAAAACAGAATGTTTCAGGGATTGCTTTTAAACCCCAGTGTCCCTTTAGGCGAGTGGGATGTAAGGGTGAGCCTGCCTCAGTTTCCCCTTTGTTTTGTCCAATGACCATTTAGTCCTGTGCTTGTTAGTTCTTTGCTGTGACTCCATCTCTCCTGCCAGGTTGTTCAATGGTCTCTCCCTTCTCTGGGCGGTACAGATTCTAGTGTGAGAGGGGGGCCATTAACCTTAGTGAAGAGTCTTTGGCCTCTCAGGGTTCAGACCTCTCTTCTCTGCAGGCTTATTAACCCTGTTGTTGGAGTTGTATGTGAATCCACCCACTCCTTTGGGCTCCAATCCAGGGACCCTGTCTGAGGCATCTGGAACGAGTATCTCCCAATTCCTTTCTACTTCCTTGCACTGCTGCCTACCCCGCCCTCTTGAAGGCTATTTCACCAAATTTTGGTATGTGATTCTTTCTCCTGGATGATCTTGTTTCCTGGGCAACTTCTAACCAGTATGTTGCTGAAAGCTCCTTTTCTCAGTGGCTCCTCACCTGCTCTGGTAGTGACCTTGCCCTTCTGACTTGCAGCCCTTTTATCTCTGGTGGCCCCATAACGGCTGCAATCAGCCCCAGCTTAGCAGTCAGTTTCTCTATTAACCCTTTCGTGGCTGAGACAGCATAAGAACATAAAGGCCATAGTGGGCCAGATCAAAGGCCCATCTAGCCCGTATCCTGTCTTCTGCCAGTGGCCAATTTCAGGTGCTTCAGAGGAAGTGAACAGGCCAGGCAATCATCAGGTGATCCATCCCTTAGCTCATTTCTGTCTTTTGGCAAACAGAGGCTAGAGATACCATCCTGTCTAATAGCCAATGCTAGACCTATCCTCCAGGAAATTATCTAATTCTTTTTTGAACTCTGTTATAGTCTTGGCCTACACAGCATCCTCTGGCAAAGAGTGCCACAGGTTTTTGTTTGTTTTCAACCTGCTGCCTATTAATTTCCTTTTGTGACCTCTAGTTCTTGTGTTATGAGAAGGAGTAAATAACATTTCCTTATTTAATTTCTCCAGGCCAGTCATGATTTTATAGACCTCTATCGTATCCCTCCTTAGCTGTCTTCCAAGCTAAAAAATCCCAATCTTATTAACCTTTCCTCATATGGAAGCTGTTCGATACCCCTAATCATTTTTGTTGCCCTTTTCTGAACCTTTTCCAATTCCATTTTATATATATAATTAAGATGGGGTGACCGCATCTCACGCAGTACTTAAGATGTGGGCATACCATGGATTTATACAGCGGCAATATGATATTTTCTGTCTTATTATATATCCCTTTCTTAATGATTCCTAACATTCAGTTAGCTTTTTTGACTGCTGCCGCACATTGAGTGCATGTTTCAGAGAACTCTCCACAATGACTCCAAGATCTTTCTTGAGTGGTAACAATTAATTTAGACTCCATTTTATATTTATATTTGAGATTTTTTCCAATTACTTTTGCATTTATCAGTATTGAATTTCATTTGCCATTTTGTTGCCAGTCACTCAGTTTTGTGAGATCCCTTTGTAGCTCTTTGCAATCTGCTTAGGACTTAACTATCTTGAGAAGTTTTGTATCATCTGAAAATTTTGCCACCTCATTGTTTATCCCTTTTCAGATCATTTATGAATATATTGAACAGTTCTGGTCCCAGAACAGATCCCTAGGGGACACAACTATTTACCTCTCTCCACTGTGAAAACTGACCATATAGTCCTACCCTTCGTTTCCTACTTTTTAACCGGTTACTGATCCATCAGAGGACCTTCACTCTTATCCCGTGGCAGCTTAATTTGCTTAAAAGTCTTTCGTGACAGACCTTGTAAAAGTTTTTCTGAAAAATCTATGTACACTATATCCGCTGGATCAGTGGTTCTCAAAGTCAGTCCACCACTTGTTCAGGGAAAGCCCCTGGCAGGCCAGGCTGGTTTGTTTATCCACGGCGTCTGCAGGTTTGGCCGATTGCGGCTCCCACTGGCCGCGGTTCATGGCTTCAGGCCCATGGGGGCTGCAGGAAGGGCAGTCAGCACATCCCTCGACCCTCGCCACTTCCTGCAGCCCCCATTGTCCTGGAGCAGTGAACCACGGCCAGTGGGAGCTGTGATCAGCTGAACCTGCAGACACGCAGGTAAGCAAACTGGCCCAGCCTGCTAGGGGCTTTCCCTGAACAAGCGGCAGATTGGCTTTGAGAACAACTGCACTGGATTAACCTTGTCCATGTGCTTGCTGACTCCCTCAAATAATTCTAGTAGATTGGTGGAGGCACGATTTCCCTTTACAAAAATCATGTTGACTCTTCCCCAACAAATCATGTTCATCTAAGTGTCCGATAATTCTGTTCTTTGCTATAGTTTGCCCAGTCTTGAAGTTGGGCTTACCAGCCTGTAATTGCCAGGATCACCTCTGGAGCCTTTTTAAAAAAATTAGCTATCCTCTAGTTGTCTGGTACAGAAGCTGATTTCAATGATAGGTTACATACCACAGTTAGTAGTTTGTATGCCCTATGACAATATGATACTACAAATGCAAAAAAACTATATTAAGGTTTCAAAATCAAGTATTCAAAAGCTAAGAAATGACATAATTAAGGTTACCTGTTGCCTCTTAATTCAGCCTCTTTGTGCCTGTGCATTTTGGTACAATCTTTATTTACGTGATCACATACTATTTTTTTCCCACAGGACCCCTGCCGCATTCAATGTAAAGGATGGATGGTGCTGAGTTAATGAGCCCCTATTCAATATTTGTTTTCTCCTCATTGTGTAGTGTTTGGCCCTAGGTCTTATTTCTTGTGGTGAATTTATTCAGACATTTCTCTGAAGACAGAATTATAGAAAATCTCATGAGGAAATTAACGATGCTCATCACTATAGCATTTAAATGCTTTATAAACATTAGCTTATTTTTACAGCATCCGTTTGAAACAAGGGAGTATTAACTTCATTTTTCACATAGGTAACTGAAACACAGAGATTAAGATATAAAAAGTACCTACTAATTTTGGGTGCCCAACTTGAGATGCCAAAGGCTTGTTTGTTTACTTGTTTTGTTTTTAAAGTACTGAACATTATAAAATATTTCATATGTTCAAAGCACAGCTCCCATTGACTTCAGTTGCAGCCATGAATGCTCAGCACTTCTGCAAATCAGAACCCAGGGTCTCAAATCAGGCACCCAGAAAATGAAGAATGCACAAGTAGTTACCAACTTTAAAAAGTATGGTTTAAATGACTTGACTAGGATCATCATATAGGAACCCTATGGCAGGTACAGGGATAGAATTCAGTTTTTCAGGGCAGCATTCAACTGTTTTAACTATGAGACCCTCCCTTTTCTTACTGCAGACCTCTGCCTCATTTAACTAGACACCTTCCAACTTCTACAAGATATGGGCTGCAGTTACAGAGAAAGTCCTGCTATTCTCAGGGCTGGAGCACGCCCAGTTTGTATGGAATCTTTGGAGAATTTTGCAGTTAAAATCTGAAGTCTTTATTGAGCATGTGCAAACTGAACTTTTTCAGTGACTTATGCTGTGGCCAAATTTGGGTGGATTTTCACAGGGACAGCAAAAATCACTTCCTTGACAAATTTCAAGTCCCTGCTCCAGGGCATGGGGGCTCCAGAGTTTCCCAAAGACAAAGTCACCAGAATTTTTTAATATGGGCAAAACATTTTTCCCTAGCCTTGTTCCTGAAAACAACTTAACTGTTTTTTGGCAGACATTTTTCAAGCAACTTCAGCCTGAGTCAGACACTAAGCATGGAAAATTTCAGCATAAATGGTTAAAGTTTAGTAAAATAATAAGCAACTGAGAAAAGGGTCTTATGATGGGAAATATCAGGCATGCCTAAGTGGCAGTGCTACCAGCCCTGCAGGTAACTTAGATAGAATCTCTTCTAAACAAATGCTTTTCAAATGTTTCATTGAGATTCCTTCAAATCAGGACATAACTCTAAAATGCATGGATGGTGTTGGCTCAGGCCAATGGAAATTCTTTACAAATCTGTTATGATTTATTATATAATAAAAGAGGGTCACAGTGTAACTGTTCGTTTCCATGTGTTCATTTCATATTGATGAGAAAAAAAACTTTCCACATGGAATGGGATATAAAAAAAAATCAATCCCTCAGAGACTCTGAAAATGTTTTATAGATTTATACCTGAGCTTGATTTCATATTTAATTTTCTTTGGAGAATAGGATAAAAAAAGCAAAGATACTTAATGATCTCCTCCTTTGGGTCTGTGGTTTTGCTTATATCTGCTTTAGGAGTCTCCATGTGTCTGCCCTAGCTTGGAATGTCTATGTGGAATGAGAGGGATGGTTTAAAAGCTATGTTTAGGACACACATTCCTTCTGAGGCTAAAGTCAATGATTCTTCTCTGACCTGAGGGGGTCTGATCTATCCTCTGTTATTGGGACATCCTTGGGGAAGTGCTTGTTTTCCTGTCCTCAAAGCTTGCATTGACTATTGTTCAAGGACAAAAACCAATCTCTGTGTGTGTGTGTGTGTGTGTGTGTGTCTGGCTCAGATAAGAATTGTTTTACTGTACCAGACTACTGGTCAAACAAATCCAGTATCCTGATTCATTTACTGGCCAGGACCAGATGCTTCAGAGAGAGGTACAAGGCAAATTATAAATTAATTTGGCCATAGGAAAAGTTTCTTCCCACTCCTCATCTAATGCTACGAAGCATGAGGGGTTTATTCCTTACGTAACTCTGGAGGTTCTTACTATCCAGATACAGGGCTAATCCTTTTATGAATCTTATTAAATGTTTGGCTTTCATACCTTATGGCAATTCCATAGTCCAATTCTGCATTGGGTAGAAAAAGAAAGGAAAAAGATATTTCTTTTTCTCATCTTTAAACTGGTTAACTTTCACTTCAGTTGATTGCCCCCTTGTTTGGTAGTGCCTGCAGCTGCACTCATGTCATGCGCACCATTTCTGGGGGTGGGGCAAAATGGACAGTGTTGCCCTGGCTCCCCGTATAAGAGGCCCCCAGAGGAGGTGGCATTATGACCTGGAATGCTGCATCGCAATGCCGTTCATTGACATTTGGCCTGGTGGCCCCTCTGCCATGACAGAGGGGCAGCTGGGCCAAACTGAGTGGCACCACAAGTTAAAGCTGGGCATTCCACATGAAAAATATCTAGGGGAACTCCTGTCATTGCCCCTCTTTCTTTCTCTCTAAAATAAATATTTTTTTTATCATTTCCCATGTGGGTGCCTCACCATACCCGTGTAATAATAATCTGCAGACTTTCCCAACTTATTTTTCACTCTGTCTTTTCTTGCTCATTAACAATTATATTAAACACCAGTTCTTGAGCACCCCATTGTGTGGTCAATATTTCAACATAGAAAAAAAAATCTCCTGTTCTTTGCTTTGTTTCTTATCAGTTGCTAAACCATGGCAGAACATTAGCTCTTATCCCATGGCTAAGTTACTTTAACAGCCACTTGGAGGGACTTAGACTTTCAGCAAACCTTTGACAAAATTTGATATTCCAGATATCCTTTATTCAGTGGGGTTTGGTTTTGTTTTGGAAACACTCAAAGAATTCCAGTAGATTGGAGAAGCACAACTTTCCTCTAGAAAAGCTGTGCTAGGTGGTCCCTATTATCTCATGTTCCTCTTGGTGGATTTTAACTCCATCTTTAATGATTGTTTCAATTAATTTAGCTGGTACCGAGAAGGTCTACAGCCTGAAATTCACAGGGTCAACCCTAAACCCCGCCACTTAAAACAAAAAGTACAAACTTGCCATTTTTCTGTTTTTTTTAGCTGATTGCAACAAGACACTGTGTATTTTTTGGTAACAACTCAGGCAGCTTCAGAACTCTTGCCTGAATACTAAGTGGATCTGGTATTATTAATCAGCCAGTTCGTTCCAGTGTCTCCTCTTTTGCCCTTTCAGTCTGACAGTGTATCTGTGGCAAGTAACTTCCCAATACAAAAATTATTTAACTTCCCTGTGATGACCTTATCCTCCTCAATCAATCCTTTTATTCTCTGGTAGTTTGGTAGATCCACATGTTCAATTGTCTTCCCAAGAACTAAATGTTAGGCACTCTGGCTTTAAAACTAAGGTTTGAGAGCCATGCAAAAGTGTGAAACAGAGTCCTACTTGTGGCTTATATTATATACATCAAATATCTTTAACCTGGTCAGGTCACAATTGCCAAAGAAATAATAAAACCTGTATCTGAGTTGACAAATGCTCTGCTGAGTTTCAGCTAGGGCTGTTAAGTGTTTAAAAAAATTAATTGTGCTGTTAATAGTAGATAATCATTTTTAAAAAATATTTTTGGATGTTTTCTACATTTTTCAAATATATTGATTTCAAGTACAACACAATACAAAGTGTACAGTGCTCTCTTTACATTTAGTTTTGATTACAAATATTTGCACTGTAAAAACAAAAGAAATAGTATTTTTCAATTCACCTCATACAGGTGCTGTAGTGCAATCTCTTTATCATGAAAGTTGAACTTAAAAATGTAGAATTATGTCAAAAAAATAACAACAAAAACCTGCATTCAAAACTAAAACAATGTAAAACTTTAGAGCCTACAAGTCCACTCACTCCTACTTCAGCCAGTTGCTGAGACAAAAGTTTGGTTACAATTTGCAAGAATTAATGCTGTCTACTTCTTGTTTATATTATCACCTGAAAGTGAGAACAGATGTTCTCATGGCACGTTGTAGCCGGCATCGCAAGATCTTTAGGTGCCAGATGTGCTAAAGATTCATATATCCCTTCATGCTTCACCCACCATTCCAGAGGACATGCATCCATGCTGATGATGGCTTCTGCTCAATAGCGATCCAAAGCAAAGCGAACTGATGCATGTACATTTTCATCCTCTGAGTCAGATGCCACCAGCAGAAGATTGATTTTCTTTTTTTATGGTTCGAGTTCTGTAGTTTCCGCATCTGAGTGTTGCCCTTCTGAGACTTCTGAAAGCATAATCCAAACCTTGTCCCTCTCAGATTTTGGACTGCCTTCAGATTCTTAAACCTTGGGTTGAGTGCTGTAGCTATTTTTGGAAATCCCACATTGGTACCTTCTTTGCATTTTGTCAGATCTGCTGTGAAAATGTACTTAAAATGAACAAGTACATAAAAGATTGTTACAAGGAGGAGGGAGAAAAATTGTTCTTCTTAACCACTGAGCATAGAACAAGAAGCAATGGGCTTACATGGCAGCAAGGGAGGTTTAGGTTGGACATGAGGAAAATCTTCCTAACTGTCAGGGTGGTTAAGCACTGGAATAAATTGCCTAAGGAGATTGTGGAATCTCCATCATTGGAAATTTTTAAGAGCAGCTTAGATAGGGATGGTCTAGATAATACTTAGTCCTGCCATGAGTGCAGGGGACTGGACTAGATGACCTCTGGAGGTCCCTTCCAGTCCTATGATTCTATGTGCTGGGTCATCATCTGACACTGCTGTAACATGAAATATGTGGTAGAATGCAGGTAAAATTGAACAGGAGACATACAGTTCTCCCCCAAGAAGTTCAGTCACAAATTTAATTAATGCATTATTTTTTTAACGAACATCATCAGCATGGAAGCATGTCCTCTGGAATAGTGGCCAAAGCATGAAGGGGCATATGAATGTTTAGCATATGTGGCACATAAATACTTTGCAACACAGGCTACAAAAGTGCCATGCGAATGCCTGTTCTCACTTTCAGGTGACATTGTAAATAAGAAGCAGGCAGGCGTATCTCCCCTAAATGTAAACTAATTTGTTTGTCTTAGCGATTGGCTGAGCAAGAAGTAGGACTGAGTGGACTTGTAGGCTCTAAAGTTTTACATCATTTTGTTTTTGAGTGTAGTTATGTAACAAAATAAATCTACATTTGTAAGTTACTTTCACAATAAAGAGATTACACTATAGTACTTGTATGAGGTGAATTGAATAAATACTATTTCTTTTATCATTTTTACAGTGCAAATATTTGTGATAATATAAAGTGAGCACTGTACACATTGTATTCTGTGTTGTAATAGAAATCAATATATTTGAAAATGTAGAAAACATCCAAAAGTTTTTAATAAATTTCAATTGGTATTCTATTGTTTAATAACACGATTAATTTTTTTGAGTTAACTGCGATTAATCAAGAACCCTAGTTTCAACCTAATGCCTTGCCAAAGGGCTAAGGAATTTTAAACCCTGAATATGAGGGTTTATAATGGACTTGAAACTTCAAATTGTTGCTGGACCTCCAGTATCTTGTCACATACTTATTTTCTCCTTTAAGCGAACAACAATTATTTCTGTTTTTACAACCATATAGTATGGCATGACAAACGGTGCTTATAAATATGGAACAAGGACCACATGCTTTATGCTTGTAGCGTGAGATTTTTTCAAAGCACCCCACGATTTTAGGATCACAAGTCCAATTGGTATCTAATGAGATTTGTGCTCCTAGTAACTTGTGTGCTTTTGAAATTCCTTCTTGCAATGTATTGTGTCACAAATCAAAATTCCATTATAAATGACTCTTCACAGCACAATACTAAATTAGTTTCTCAAATAGTTACAGCTCCAAGATATTTTAAGAGTGCTCAGCGAGAAAAACTGAAAACAATTTCATTAGCAAGCAAAAACAATATGGGACATGATTCTTCATTGTCTTAAATCATTTGTAGTTTCATTAATACAAATTGGTAGCATCTTATGCTCACTTTGCATAGATTTAAATAACAATGCAAGGTACTGTGCAATGGAGAATTGGGGCCATAATGTCTTCCAAATATAGCATGGCTTCTGAATTGAGCTTTAGTTGCATACTCTGGCAGGTAGGCATAAATTTAGGGCTCAACTAATGCTCATTTATGCGCAGAAATTGGAGACCAAACAGTGGAATAATCCAGAGCAATGCCCATGAAAGTAGCAGTAGATGGTGGTTTCTTTAAAAAAAAAAAAAAAAAAAAAAAAAAAAAAAAGACATACCCATATGACTAAAGTATGAAGTGATGACGTCTCAGACAATTGACAGTACTCAGCTCAGTGGGGCCCTGATCCTGATAGAAGTCTTTGAACACTACTGTAATATAAGTTACTATAATAATTTATGACTGGTGATAGTTCATTTTGCATGTTAATCTGTGTTCTAAAGAACAGCCAGTAGAGACTTCTTGTATTCAGGACTGTCCAAGTTTGTCTTCTATACTGGTCTCTTCTCTTGTGAATATCATTTTGTATTCTGGGGCATTTAGCTTGTTTTAAATAGTAGCAATCTTCTTTTGATACATTTGTGAATTTCCCTTCATTAATTCTTACCTTGTAAGTCTGCAGAGGCTCTGTTTTTACAGTGTAATAGTTTCAGAACTAGATTTTTATGAATCTGATCTGAATGTTTACTCTTTCTATTTGGCAGCAGCTTACTGTTTATTAGATTATTTTATCCTTTTTAGTAATTTTAATTAATGAAAGAGTTTAAAGTACTATTAAAATTAAGGTCACTTAGAACGCGAGGTTAAGTAAGCCAAAGTGGCTGCCACAATACAGAAATTTGGCTGAGCACCAGGCTTCCCAGTGGGGCTGCAGAATAGCAATTTAGACAGTTGGACACCTGGTGGAGGAGAGCACAATTGGAAGATTGGAGGGTGGGGTGCAACGCTTTGCTACCATCAATGTTCAGCCAAGTGACTGCTGAATCAATCTAGATATCAACTTGAGATGTGTACAAAAAGAGAAGAATAAAAACTAAAATACATTTCTTAACTTCTCCTGACTTTAGTTTTAAAAGCCAACCACCAGCATGATTCATGTCTTTCCGAGTCTGACATCTTTCGTTTGTGGTACATATCAAGTATTAATAAGATTGACATTGTGGACTGCTTTGATGCTCTTTGGACTTATATCATTGACATATGTACTTGATAGGGATGTGCCACTGCAGCAAACTCTTAAAATGTTTCTTTCTAGCTACAAGCATAACCTTTGTCTTGCTGAGATTTAATCTAAGCCAGTTTTTCCTTATCCAAGTGTTTGTTCTCAGCGATTCACTCAGCCCACTGGGAAGTCAGCTACATTTAAGTACATGCTTAAGTGCTCTCCTGAATAGGAATGGACTGAAATGTATGCTTAAGTACTTTCCTGAATCAGAGTCTAGGAGAGGAAAGCATTGATTTTTTTTGTAGGTTGCAAATGACAGACTATAGAATCAAATTATTAGTACCTGGTCTGAAAATTTTCAACCTAGAAATCTCGCTCTCCTTTTGGACAGCAATGGTCTGAGGCACTGAATTTTAAAATGCTGCACTTTTGCAATAAATATAAACATGGATATTTTTGAAATAATATAAGAGAATCATTTGGGTTTGATGGGAACAGCAGAGATCATAATGAATTCTTTTTTTCTACCCCTGGGGATGTTATTTCTTTTGCAGAAGCTAAATTGCAACACAACATTTGTTAAATGTACCATAAAAATAGTGTTACTCAGATTTTTTGTTTTTCCCTTGCAATAGTCCAATTTGATGAATGTCCTGAATAGCTCTGGAGAGTTTGTATTGAATTTACCTGGAACTCACAGGAAAGAAAGATTGGAAAGAGCTCAAGAATGACTTTGAATTATAGATTAATCCATGTAAGGATTTAACAGGTTTACAGATTATTAGATAGGATCAAATATAATTTAACATATTTACTTTTTTTATTTGTATTGCACCCATTATTATATCAGGGCACATTAGGAAGATTAAAATGAACGATTGCTGTCAAAAATGGGTGCCAAATAAACTTCCCTCAACTTTACCAGGCCTAGGCTATCGTCAATATCCTCTGGCTTGACTCAAATTAAAGAAGAGATAGCACAAGCAAATGAGTGTTGTACTGCACCCTAAAAATCTCCAAACTGCTAGACTGCATTGAGGAAGCAACTACCAGAGCAGTGGCCAAGAATTCTCTGACACACATCATGTGGTGATTAGGCTTGGGGATAGACACCAGGTATTTTCTGACAGTTTGCGACTAGTGGAGGATAGGAAAGTAAGTGATCTCTGAGAAAGCAGGTGCCACGCTGTTCAGGACTTTATAGATCAACACCCTGATTTGTGTTAGGGCTTGCTGTGTATTTCAGGTGTTGTACATTCATGTCAGCTGCTCTGTTTATTAGGTAGGTGTCCGCATTCTATTGACATTTCTTACACATAAACTATTTGGGACAGGGACCACATTCTGTTTAGGTCTATCTTTCTCATAGAGCTGGAAGGGACCCTGAAAGGTCATCAAGTCCAGCCTCCTGCCTTTACTAGCAGGACCAAGTGCTGATTTTGCCCCAGATCCCTACATAATCCCCTTAAGGATTGAACTCACAACCCTGGGTTCAGCAGGCCAATGCTCAAACCGCTGAGCTATCCATCCTCCTGTAGTTGTGCAGAACCGAGCTCACTGAAGTTCTTATCCTGACTGGAGCACTCCTATGCTATGAAAGTATAAACGTTAAATACCTGCTGAAGCATCTGGGTCTCCGTCGGGGATAGCTCTAAGCAGAGTTCATTACAATAGTCCAGACTAGAGGTGACAAGGGCATAGATAGCTATGATCAGGTGACAGGTCTGCATCAGAAAGGATAGAACATTCAATTCAGTTCAAGTCAGTAGGACATCAGGGAGGAACAGGTATCTGGGGCTCACATAGCAGTTACATTGAAATGATCCATAAGGCCAGGAAAAAAGTGGTCCAAATGGTTGGACAGTATGATTGTCAAAGTTTTACGAGTCCCATAGATACAGTTGTCTCCACCCTGGTGGGAGTTAAGATGACCATGATCTCACCATGAAGGTGACATGACACATGTGCAGGGCTTAAATTCAGATGGAGTTCTACAGAGTGGAGCTCCGGTAAATATTTTAAACTCCCGTGGTGTTTTGATAGCATGTTTGGGGGGTGAGGGTGGTTTCTGGGAAATACTTTGAGAATTTAAGCCCTGCAGAGGTGATATCAAAGAACCTTTGTGAATCCACTTCCATGCTAAAGATGGTAAATAAGCAGTTTTTCATTTAATCTTTAATTCATGATCGGGCACCGTAACCCGTTTTGTGATACTGGAATACTAAGGATGCTGTATTTTTTTTTAAAGTGGACTGGATAAAAATTAACAGTTAAAGGCTGTAAGTTGAAAGCCAGAACACATTTTACTGCATAGAAACATTTCTGTTAGTGACTTGTTACTGAAGTGTAGCCATGATTCTGTCTAATATTATTTAGCATCAAAAGAACAACATGTGCTACAGGGGCATGACCTAAAACTCATTTGAAGCCCATTGATTTCAATGGGCTTTGGATTGGGCTTTGGATCAAGCTCTGACCACCTTTATTATCTTATTACTGTAAACCCATAGTCTACTTCTTTTTTAGCCTTATTTTACTTGTACTACTCTCCTCCCTGAATTTATACTGTAAGCTCTCTGCAGTTGGGAGGGAGGGCCTGATTCTACACTAACTTGCACCTCAGTTGGTCATTTATGCTGTAACAGGGCAACCACTTACTGAGCGTCCTTTCATGGCCAGAGGTCCCCACGCAGCACCCTTCCTCTACTCTCTCTCTTCGCTTCATGAGCACCACACTGTCTCGCTTATGAGTAGTACCACACTCCATTTGAGCTGATTTAGTGACCTCAGACAGTTCCACATGGACCTTAATGTCTCAGAAGTAAAGTTCATCATTGCAACCCAAGACTTCAAACTTATCTCTAGCTCTTCTACCACCTACATGGAGCTCTTCTCCTACCAGCATGCAGAGTTTCCACTTTTTAGCCATTCTATCTGGAGCTCAGCTGTCTGTCTCTAGCTTCCTTTTCCTACCAGTATCTGGGTATTTTTTCCTCTTCCAACTACCAATCCCCCAGGTGCACGTCCTCTCTTCCATTACAAGGCCATTTCCATGGCATTTATTTGTCCCAGCTTCCTGGAAGAGGTAGGTTTACCATACGTCCTGTTTTGGCTGGGACAGACCCCTTTTTAAGCTCTGCCCCAGACATCACAACTTTTTTGGCTTGGGCTGACAGTCCTGCACAGTGGGGCTCAGGTGGCTGGCACTGTTCAATGAGGCTGGCTCAGATGGCTGGTGACGCTCAGCAGGGCTGGTCCGAGCTGCCTGGTGTCCTGTTTTCAGTTTAGGGAAATATGGTCACCCTGGAATGGGGTCATCTGGTCCCCATTACTCTTAAAAGTCCATTATACCCCATTACACCTCTGAAAGAACAGTGCAAAGGAGGTCTGAAGGATCACCATTCTAATCTGGTAGCATTTGACACTCTCACTCATATACATCTCTGACAAGTATCAGTTGCAAGAACGAGGAGAATCAGGTATACACTAATAAACATACAAAGATAGTCCAGATTGCCACCTTTCAGACTGTAGGCTCCTCATAAAAGCCGGCTGGGAGAATATGTACTCACAAAAACACTTGCTGGTGCAGTTCTGTGAATTAGTAAGACCAAAAAACAGATTTTTGGGGCTTGTTACAATTAAAATCCATTTGCGACCTATATTTTAGAGTGATCTCCCTCATGAGACCTTTACCATAAAGTGTCTGACAACATTGCCAGATAACACAATGATACACTCTCAATTTTAATTGAGTAATTTGGCTATTCAATTTGTGGTGCAAATCCGGCAGTTTCTGGATTCGTAGACTTCTTAGCTTATAGAAGAGAAAGCTTCAGCATGACTCAGACAGAAATAATGCTACAGGCTGTGCTAAATTAACTTCAGTGCATTAATTTAAGGGACACTGAATTGCTACTGTACAGAAAACTAGTATGAAATTGGATATGGCTGGCTAACTATGTAATTTCTCATTTCCAGTTTACTGTCTCTTCTTAGTGGAGATTTCTCTTCTGTGCTTAGTCGAGAGGAAAAACTAAAAGTATTAATGCTTTGATGGGAAAAATGTATTCTTTTAGTAGCTGCATTTCTTCATTAGCTGTTTGTTGAAGAGTTTCATTATTTGCGGAAGAGAATTTAGTTTAGAGTAAAGAAAATTTATTCATCAACAGTTCACTTTCTTTGGTAGCAGAGATTATATTTTGTAATTTTCTTTCAGGATCTGTAATCTTTTAATAGCTGTTTGTTCCAGACAATTATGCAGTAATTACCAGGTTTTAAAAAAATACATTTTAATGAAAGTGTTGGCTTCATCCTACTCCCACTGAAGTCTATGGGAGTTTTGCTGTTAACTTCAATAGGAACTAGAATTTGTATTGATAACTGTTTATTTTTTTCCTGCCAAATTCTCTTTAACGCATCCAAAACCACGGGGAAAAATACACTCTAAAGCAAGAGTAACTGAGAGCAGAATCTCCAGTGACTTAATGGATTTATATTTGTGTAAACCCAGAATGTGAGCAGCATTTGATCCAGTAGGATTTGTTTTCTTATCAGCAAGAAAATGTAATACATAATTGGTTCCACCATTAGAACTTTCCCAGTGTTAGCTTCCTTTCTTGTCCAGGAAAGACACATCTGGATTGTATCAGTCTCTGATGGTTACAAAACTAAAGATACTGTCTCCTGGAAGACCCACTCCCCTTGGCAAGGTCCCTTCAACCTGCTTATATAATAACATTTAAAAATAGAGAGGGATGGGAACAGCCTATTGTTATTCATGGCACATTTTCTAATGCTTTGTCCAGGTCTAGTTTTAGTTGTCCCAAACGTTGGAGCTTCCAACACAAGCATAACTGTTTGTTTGTAGTATTGGGCTCTAAAGTAGGAGGAATTATTTGTAATACACTGTGACATTGTCAGATCAGGTGCCAGCTCATGGCAAAGCCTCAGGCCAATTCACTTGTGTATTAGTACAGATCAAACTGATGGTTACATGTATGAGAGTGTATTTGGTGTTTAAACTTCATGAAAACTAACAGGAAGTTACGTGCATTGTTTTCAGTTATTTAGATCATATTATAATGTCATAGCAAACATTTACATTGTACGTTCCCCGGTAACTATATAACCCATCAAAGAAGAAAGAAGCCTTGTGGAATGCAGTTGAAGAACTTTAGCAGGAAAATACTAATTCTTGCACATTTGAAGACAAATAGTCATTGTGTGTGATGATCAGAGATCAAAGACTCTAAATACACTCCTCTCTCTCCACAAATCAAAGAGATAGCTCTTGTGGGTCATGACCCTGTCAGCTTGTTTTCTGTGAGAAGAAGCGATAAGTATGGACTTGGGAAAGATCCTGCATCTCTGTACTGTTTGGCTTCAAACAGGGCAGAATAACTGAATGAGAAGATGGGAGTCTCTGGAGTTATTCTGGGTAGCCATGAGAGACTTTTGGGAAACTGGCAGATTACGACATCTCTGCTAACATTTGGATTATAGACCATGTCTCATTTGTACATATATTTTACCTGCTTTAACCTATCAATAACTCATTCCTTTTTCTCAGCTAATACACCTTTAGTGAGTTTACTGTAGAATTGGCTACAGTGTTGTCTTTGGTGTGAGATTTAGGATGCAAATTGTCCTGGGTGAGTGACTGGTCTCTTGGAACTGGGAGTAATCTGGAATAGTTGTGATTTTTTGGATGTAAGTGCCAATTTATCTCCCGGTCCAGCTTGCCTCTGGCGCAAGATAGACAGTCCCCATAGACCCTCCAGTCTGTGACCCCATTGTAGGACAATGTAGTACTTGGAGTTCACATTTGGTACTGTGTTGGTAAGATCTAATTATAGAACACACCACCATTTTGGGGTGTCTGCCCTACTTTTGACAGTCGACCCTGAGGTAGGCAGTCATGGTCATGAGGCACTCTGGGGCAGTGCGACACAAACACGCTAGGAGTTTCACAGAAGATACAGAATAAAGTCCCTTTCCCAAAGCAAAGGGTTAGATTGTAAGTGACGGTGAAGAATACAAAGGAATCAATAGAGCAAGGAAGGACAAGCTATAACAATAAAATCACACTCAAAATACACATCTTGGTGGCGCTATTGAGGGTGATGTTTTTAATATTAAAATAAGGTTTAAGAGACATTGACTCACTCTGCTGTGGCAATTGAAAAGGAAAAAGAGGGTCACTACACAGTGGGGACTCTTGGAATCAAATCCTGCAAGCACTTATTCATACTGTTTACTTACATGAGTGGTCCCTCGGATGGTGTGAGGTACTTTGTGTGCTTCCAGGTTAATTGAATCGGTTAACTTTGGGTGAGAGTTCAGGTTAAAGATCCTCTCCAAATGGCTTTTTACTCACTTGGAAAACACACAACAAAATTAAGTAATAGTGTCTGTCTATAATTTTGCTTTTGGTTCTCGATGACATTAAGATGAAGGGAATGTATTGAAATAATTATGCAGGCAAGTTCTGATGAGAAACATAGTTAAGGGTCAATTCTGGAGTTTTTATGATTGGGTTTCTTTTTGACACTTTGGCAGATTTCTCTGTTCCTTGGATCTTTCTTCATCATGACTCACTTGAGTGTATTCCACATACACCATAAATTAAGCATATGTGGTCAGCATGATGTATTATTTATGAGTCAAAAGCCATTCTCATTGCTATGTAAAACTACAACACTTCTGGGAAGTTTAAATTATTCATACTTAAAAAATGAATACAAAATTTAATTCTGATTTGAACATGTTACTTGAAACTATCTTGGTTCTCAATTAGACTTCTGATCATCTAATGTTAGATTTATTACCACCTTAAATTATCGCAATCCGCTGCTGCTTGTTTTGATTTGAAAACATAATTGATGCCACATAATATCAGTAATTGCTCACACTGTTTTAGAAAGAGGCACAAAGATATAGCAAGAAAAATTATAAAGCCAAATTCAGATTTTGCTGTGTGGTTGTACATAAGTGTCAAACTGATTTTTTTTTCATAGTATATTTGTTTGCAATTGTTATTGTGTATATTTTAGAAAAGAAGAAAATCAGTTGAATATGCACTCTCATTGGGCTCTGCTAGAAGGCTAGATAAACAGTTAAAATATAGGCTTGTGTCCTTCAGGAATGGAAGGAAGAGACCTCTAGTCAGTTGCAGGTCACAGCATTGATCAAGTTCTGTTGCTTTTCCTGCCTTTTAATTCTAAAAATAGGATATTTTCTCCACCTTAAGGCCTTATCTACACTAGGAATTTATTTTGGTGTAGCTATACCTCTCAGGGATGTGAAAATCCCACATCCATAGGAGACGAAGCTATACCGACCGAATCCCCACTGTGAAGACAGTGGTAGGTCGACCTAGCTTCCGCATCTTAGGGAGGTTGATTCCCTACGCTGATGTGAGAATCCCTCCAGTCAACATAGGTAGAGTCTGCACTGAAACCCTACAGTGGTATGGCTGCAGAGGTGCTGTTGTAGCATTTTAGATGCAGATGTATCCTAAAAACCGAATACCATGGACCTGACTCTTGAGTGCCCTGCAGCTTGTGTGGTTATTTCCACCAGTGCAGAGTATTGCAGGTCTATGTCGCTCAGGGGTGTGAACCCCCCCCGCCTTTCCTCCTGAGCGATGCAACTTAAAGTGACCTTAGTGCTGTCTACACCAGTGCTTCGTCCGTGGGAGACACCCTCCTACATAGCTTCTGCCTCTTGTGGAGGTGGAGTAATTATGCCAACAAGAGAGTGCTCTTTCATTGACACAGAGAGTATTCACAGACACCAATGTAGAACTTCTAGTTTAGACCTGCCTTGAGTGTTGAACATAAGTGAGTGGTAGCATTTTATACCCACTTTGTATTCCCATTGCATAGGTGTAAGGCAGTTTTTCTGTACAGGGTGCAAGGTCATGCAGAATTAGGTCCCTCATAATTGGACATAGTTGTGCTTGAGATCATAGATAAAGAAGTAAAGAGGTCAAAAAGAGAAGGTGTAGAAGCAGATAACTGGATTGCTAAACATGGATCAGCAGCATTCAAGATCATTGGACACCCATGTCCCGCTCTCTGCATTAGTCAACTTCATAGTCCCTGTCCAGTTGTCCAGAGCTTCCAAGGGATTGATATATCTCTTCCTTTGTGACTATGATTTCCTACAACAGCTAGTTTCCATTGGAACAATGAAAGGGAAGGAAGAAAGAGATTGTAACTGTAACTGTTTGTGGCATTTTCTTGAATACTTTGGAGGTACTCAGATATTATGTGAGAGTAAATACATTTAATTTAACTAAAATCTCACCTAATTTCCCCCTTGGAGAGGAAAAGGGGGAGAAAATAGAGAAGTCAAGAATCGTAGGTGAAAATTTATAGTCGTGTCATTAGTGGACTTCTCAAAGGCACTCAAATATTTTGAAGGCTGAGTAGTATTAGGAAGAGTAACCTCCCTTTCCAGATGGAAAGATTAGTTTTGTCAGATGATATCATATGGAGCAGATTGTAGCTGTTCATAAGTAAAATGGGAGAGAAGATAAAATATGGACATTGGCCGTGGATCACAAGGAGAAAAAACAGAGCAACTAAATGGCTAAGAGAGCAAATCTGCAAAGGAGGAGGGGAGCTTCTTCGACACCTGGGACAGACTGTGAACTCTTATTGCCACGGTTAAGTAATTACTAATGTGACCAGTCTTATGATGATTAAGGTTACAAATTTACCCTAACTGTGAGCTCAACTGTAAAAACCGAGAGTTTATAATGTGTCACAATAACCTATAGCAATAAAAGTTGGTGGGTAAAGATGCAAAATGGAGACAGACTGAATTTAGTCCAAGCAAAAAGGCCTACTGATGGAATTTGAGGACTGTGTTAAGATCCTGTCTAGTAAATAAGAAAAGCGTGGAACTGGAACTCAGTGAACCAAAATTGGTATGTTGGAAACTAGGCTTAATTGAGGGACAAAATAATGAGGGCATGGGCTGTTCTGCTGGGGTCCTTAAAAGACATTTGAGGGAAGACGGGAAGCAAAGGGGAATTGGCTACCTCAATGCTGACTGAAAGAAGGGGAAGGAGTGAGCTTCGCCATCATGGCTGACAACCTCACTGTCTCTTGGGTCCCTGGGTGCCAGCATAACACCACTGTGCCTTTGTCAACCTGATCCAGAGAGGTATCCTGACCAAACCAGGCCAGAGAGAGGGACTAAGATGACATTGTTACCTTCACCAGCTCTGGCTAAATCCCCCAAATCCCCAAGGATATGAGACGTTGTCTCCGTCTCTCTCTCACACCCCTACCCACGCCCACCATGTGTCCTTTTCCTTCCTCACCTTATTCCTTCTCTTTCCAATCCTTCTGTATGTCTTGCCAGGCTGCTGTTAGCCTCTTCCCAGAAAGAAGCAGCTAAAAAGTGAAGCCTAAAACAGTCAGGCACTGGTACAAGTTTGCCAGGTCTCAGAGTGAAAGATGAAAGCATGTGCTGTGCCTAGGCTTTTCCAGCCATGAAATTACAAGTGAAAGTCACCACCAGAGAAAATGCTGCTTCTGTCTATCTTCACTGTTCTTTTGTGTGTGTGTGTGTGTGTGTGTGTGTGTGTGTGTGTGTGTGTGTGTGTGTGTGTGTGTGGTCTTCTGGAACCCAGGGTTGGACTTCAACAACAGCTTCAGCCCGTCTCAACTCACTTTTTCTCTCTTCCCCTCCCCCCACCCAAAAGACAGTTGTTACCATCAAATAAATTTGTCAAATGAGGGCTCTCTTCTCCCTCCCCCACCCCGCTCCCCTCTGCTTCTAAAGCCTCTTTCCAGCTAAAGGGAACAGGCACAAGGATGTTAAAATTAAAGACTTACTTAGTACTCTACATTTCAAATGCTGTAACTATTTCTCCTTCTTTTCTGTGTCTTTAGTAAAAGGTTAAGATTTGTAATGATATGAATGCCATGATACTAAGCAGGCTGATGTCTCTGTATGCCAAACCTCAAACCAAGTTTAACACTTTTTTTAATATTGGACAGTTTCAGCGTCATGTAAACACCTTTGACTCTTTGGGCCCATATATTCCTTCCAAATTAATACAACAGCACCTCCCTTGAAATCAGGGGTTCACAGTCTAGCCTTGTGGAAAAACATGAAGCAGCCATTAGCTATGCCATAAACAGAGAGACCAACACCTGAAATATTTACTATATTTATGACCAAATGGAGACCTTGATGTCACAGGAAATAAGCCATTCACTTAATAGTGGAAGTTAGGAAAAAAACTTTCCCTCTGGGAACATGATTTCTTTATAGGGTTTCTTGCATCTTCTGAATTGTCTGGTCTTAGTCAAAGACAGGATGCTGGAGTAGTTGGACCACTGAGCTGATTTAATATATCAATGTCTATATTTTTATGGTGGAATCATAACATTCCAGATGAAAATATCCCTAAATATCAAATCAAAGATTTGTGTATAAAATAAAAAAACCCTATGAAAGTTCTTTCTTTTGTGTCAGAAAGGCAGCCTGCTTTGTCATACAATGTGGCTTGCAGAAACATTTTGTTCCTTGGCAAAATGTTTGAGAATGTTAATGCAGCAAAATAGGCGTGAGAAAGTATGACATATGGGATTTACTGGTCTGAGTAAGAAAAACAGTTTGAGGGGAGAAGAGAGGAAGTATGTTTCTGTGCTTTATTATATTAACTGAAGCAACTATTCAACTGTTCACTGAGGTATTCCCAAAATGTATAGATTTAGAAAGTTCTTAAAATACATACTGGAAAGGCATACATACAATTACTTTAAAATGATTTAAAGAAAACCTGATGTAACATGCTTGGTAAAATAGCTATTTTTATTCCACTTGGTCCAGATCTCAATAAGGGAGATTTAATTATATGCTTTTTATAACATACTTAATTTAAACTGAATAGTGTTGATATATCTGAAAATGTATATATTTTAAAATACAAATATGGCATTATTTCAGTGAAAAGGCTGTATTTTTAAAGACATTTTTAGTTAAAGTAGTTTAATCTCATTAGGGTAATAACTTTTGTAACACAAAGAGGCTTTGAAAAATGATGACTGGCACAGTAATAAGATGAAGCCTTTTTTGACCTAAAACATTTGTATATATTTTTAACGATTTGTCATTTTTGCCGTCTTTGTCACAATATTTTTTTCCTATGTCAGTGCTGGACTATGGCTGCTGCACGATAGCCTCCGAGCATGTGGGTACCAAAGTGTAGGATTTCTTAGATTCCTCTTCTATTAACCTGTATTTAATTAAGAGAGATGCTTCGGTATCACAGAACAATTCCACTTCCCTATACTGGGGAGGAAACCACTGCAGTTTGTGGTTAGTTGATTGGTGCCCTACACTAGCGGTGTGATATTATCCTTGCTAGCGCTGGTCAAAACTCCGAATTTTCGTTCTATGGGAAATTGTCATTTCAGAATTTCTTTTTTGTCCCAATCTGGGACAAAGGTGAAATTTCCTGCAAAATGAAACTTCCAAAATATCTTGGTTTTGATAAGGTCAAAGTGCTTCATTTTGACTTTACTGTTTCAACTTTTATATATTATATATTAATTACATTTAAATAATAAAATCAAAACAGAGTTTTGGTCTTATAAACGTTTCAGTAATTATTCATCTAAAATTGACAAAATCAATATGTTCCCATAAAATGTTTTACCTTTGTGGAGCCAGCATTTTCTGATGGAAAAATATTCAATCTGAAAGCTTTTCACCAGCTCTAATCATTATTTATTGTGTGCGTCATGATGCTGATGCTAGTAACATGGATTTTGAAGATGAAATTGACATTCATAGTTTGTACTGATGGGTCTTTGCTTCACTCCATAGACCAGTTTGGGAAGAACAAAGTTTACTGCATAGAGCCATTTTCCTAGTTGTTTTGATTGAACTAAGTGGTGTTTCCATGACTGGTGCTAGGCTTCCAACTGCTTAATGTGGTTTTTAAAGATATGGACATCCACCATTATAGTGTGGTGCCATGCAATACAATCAATCACCAGTTGCTCAAAGGTTGAGTCAGAAATGTTTGTTTTGCTTAGGTATTGTTTCACAGTGTCTTTGAAGCATTTCATCTGTCCTCTATGCTTACAATTTCTGGAGCTTAATAATGAATATATGACTTGTTCATCAAAATAAGTCTCAGGCATATGAATTATATTACCAATGCATCTTGATTGGCAGCAGATCAAATGAGCCTCAATGCTGATGGAACTAACTTTAGCCAGGACTTGCATGTTGGAAACCTGATCCCACCATTCGATGCCCAGCAATTGTTGTAGGTGTCACAAACTGTCAAGCTATTTAATGTCTCTTTGATAACAGATCCATGTTCGCACCCATAGATCAATGTCTTGAGGATATCAGCATTATAGACTTTAACTTTTGCTGTAGACAGATCCCATGTTGCTTCCAGATTCGGTGATAGAAGTAATCACGTGCAGTGCTTGCTTCCTTAATTTGTGCATCCACTGCATGGTCAATTGTCACCCCATTGTTCAACATGATGCTGAAATGAGTAAACTATTTGGCAGTACCTTCTAAGCTTATTGACTGGCCTGCCACTCAAGGCCTGTGAAAGTGTGGAATCATTGTCCAGGATGGGTTGTAGATCCCTGATGATGTGTTGGAGAGGTTTTAGCTGGGGACTGTATGCGATGGCCAGTGGAGTCCTGTTGGTTTCTTTCTTGGGTTTGTCTTGCAGTAGGAGGCTTCTGGGTACACGTCTGGCTCTGTTGATCTGTTTCCTTATTTCCTCGTGTGGGTATTGTAGTTTTGAGAATGCTTGGTGGAGATTTTGTAGGTGTTGGTCTTTGTCCAAGGGGTTAGAGCAGATGCGGTTGTACCTCAGTGCTTGGCTGTAGACAATGGATCGTGTGATGTGCCCGGGATGGAAGCTGGAGGCATGAAGGTAGGCATAGCGGTCAGTAGGTTTTCGGTATAGGGTGGTGTTAATGTGACCATCACTTATTTGCACTGTGTTGTCTAGGAAGTGGACCTCCCGTGTAGATTGGTCCAGGCTGAGGTTGATGGTGGTGTGGAAGCTGTTGAAATCGTGGTGGAATTTTTCCAGAGTCTCTTTCCCATAGGTCCAGATGATGAAGATGTCATCAATGTAGCATAGGTAGAGAAGGAGCATGAGTGGACGAGAGCTGAGGAAGCGTTGTTCCAGGTCGGCCAGTCCTTGCCCACAGGCAACCTGAAACATATTCTCACTGGTAACTGCACACCGCAGCATAGGAACTCTAGCTCAGGAACCAATCCATGCAACAAACCTCAATGCCAACTCTGCCCACATATCTACACCAGTGACACCATCACAGGACCTAACCAGATCAGCCACACCATCACCGGTTCAGTCACCTGCACCTCCACCAATGCAATATACGCCATCATATGCCAGCAATGCCCCTCTGCTATGTACATCGGCCAAACTGGACAGTCGCTACGGAAAAGGATAAACGGACACAAATCAGATATTAGGAATGGCAATATACAAAAACCTGTAGGAGAACACTTCAACCTCCCTGGCCACACTATAGCAGACCTTAAGGTGGCCATTCTGCAGCAAAAAACCTTCAGGACTAGACTTCAAAGAGAAACTGCTGAGCTTCAGTTCATCTGCAAATTTGACACCATCATCCCAGGATTTAAACAAAGACTGTGAATGGCTTGCCAATTACAAAACCAGTTTCTCCTCTCTTGGTTTTCACACCTCAACTGCTAGAACAGGGCCTCATCCTCCCTGATTGAACTACCTCATTATCTCTAGGTTGCCTGCATATATATACCTGCCCCTGGAAATTTCCACTACATGCATCTGACGAAGTGGGTATTCATCCATGGAAGCTCATGCTCCAAAACGTCTGTTAGTCTATAAGGTGCCACAGGATTCTTTGCTGCTTTGACTGGCCTAGGTAAGTTTTGTTGAGGCGCTCACTGGTTCACAACGTTGGTTTTCATTTGGCTGATGGTAAGGCCAAACTTATGAGCTACCACAGGAAAGCAATTTGTAAGGTCTTCTAGTGCTGCTTCAAAGTGTGCCATCAAGGTTCAATCGTCAGTGTAGAGCAGTTCTTGGATCAATGTTTCTGTTGCCTTTAGGTTCACATGTAGACAGGGAAGACTGTAGACCTTACCAGTACAGAAGCATATAAAGACATTATTTGAAGAGCTTCATCTAGCAGCACAATAAAGAATAGACCAAAAAGGCTAGGAAAAGGACACATCCTTGTATCACCCCATCATGATTAGAAATGTTAGATCAAAATCAGTGCTAACCCTTTCTGCCATGCCTTCTTGGAATTGCTGAACAATATTAATACATTTGTCTGGCTATCCAAAGGTAATGAGCATTATCCAAAGGATGGTGCTGTTCACGGTGTTGAATGACTTGGTTAGATTGAGAAATATCTGTGTACAAAGGTGGGTGCTGTTAATGACATTTTTCCTATATGATGAAAATCATGTCAATAATGCTCTGCTAAGCACGAAAGCCTCACTGTCACTCAGAACATTGTCTGATTTGGGTCACGAGTAAGTTCAAGAGGATCTGTGCAAGAATCTTGCTGGCCACAGAGAGCAAAGGGATACCAATGTAGTTACCACAGTCACTCTTTAAGCCTTTAAGCATATAGATAGTGACGAAAGGTTGTTGCAGTATGATTTCTTGAAGCCAGACATGTAAGAAATTAGAAAAGCCTGTCAGTGAGAAGATTTCCTCCATACTTAAAAACTTCAGTTGAAATGACACTGAGACTAGGAGATATGTTGTTTTTCATTACTTGAACAGCTTTCAACAGTTAGGCTCGTGTGGGTGGATGTGCAAGTGCGTTAGATGTGGGTAATTTGCAGACATTATCCAGTAACTCGTCAGAAACAGTAGATAAATGATTAAGTAGCTTACTAAAATGTTCATGCCAACACTGGTGGCTGGCGGTGTGTTCTGTGATGAGAGATTCGCCATCAGTACTTGTTAGCAGTGTAAAGGCTGAGTGGGTAGGACTGTACACAGCTTTGACCACCTCACAGAAACCTTTCGAGTCATGCTTGTCAGAAAGCGCCTATAGTTCATCCACCATCATACAGTCACACCATGTATTTTGCATTTGGTGGAGTTTGTGTTGGAGCATGCTGCAAGCTGCCATATATCTAGCTTTTTTTGACTCAAATTGGGTCAGCTAAGAGCGTAGCATGTGCTTGTTGTTTGACATCCAGGAGACTCAATATTTCAGGATCGTTATCGTGAAACCAGTCTGCACGATGATGTTTTTATATACCCAATAAAATAAACAATGGAGTTATATATCAGTGATACTCAGTTAGATCTACCTGTGGGCTGATTTGAGAATTTTATGTCAAGAGGTGGGCCAATTGCGCGGCAGGCTGACAAAATATAAAAAAAGCAAAACTTCAGCTGCCAATAAATAAAGACCGTGATTGCAACCTAAGTATTAGTCTTTGGGTCTTTTTACAACGTTTATAAATCAACGATATCTGTGTTTTGTGGCAATCTCTAATTGGAGGGGAGACCCTGACGATCTCTGGCAAGCTTTGTGAAGAATGGTTTGTAGGAGATCAGGGCAAGGTGTATGCATGGGTGAAGATGCTCATCTGTCAGGCAATTGCAGTGTTGGTTTTTGGTAGAAGACCCAGATTCGCAAAGGTAACATTGATTTGAATGTTGTTAAAGGGTACATGGCTAGTTTCTGGCTATTCTGAAACTGGTCAGCATATTGAGTCAAGAAATCACAAAGTCCCACTTCTCTGAATTTTGCCTTCAAGACATCTGAGCTCTGGAGCATTACAATTTCTAATTGGAAGGCACCTTCATCAATTGAATCAAGAATGTTCTTTGCTTCAGAAGGGCAAGAGGTCCATTGGCAGAGACAACAAATGGTTTATGAACAAATAAAAGCAAATCCTTTAGAATTTTAAAATTCTCAAATTGCATCTTACTTTTTTTTTATCAGATTGTTTAGGAATTCTTGCATCATTTTAACTGAAGTTTTATGTGTAGCAACAACACATAATGTGGGAAAGTGTAACATCTTTCCTGTTAAGTCTGTCTGAGAGATTTCAAGATTCCTCTGAAAGGCACACTCTTCCAAACAGATCCTTGACACCGCTTGCACAGCCTTGATCCTCCGAGTAGAAGGAATTCAAGTGACCAGTAATATCACATAGAAAAACTACTGTGATGTATAAAGGATGACATTAATAAATTCCAGGAACTCACAAACCGTGTTGGTCTTCTGGTTTTAAAGAAATTCTATTATTTCTTTACGAAGGGCAGAAACCTCTAACGTGCATCCCCTATTTAACCAGCAAACATCATTGTGCTGCAACGTGTCACTGTATTCAGCCAAAACATCTTGTAAAAGAGCTTTAAAAAGATGATGTTGCAAGCCAGAAGTTGAGCGTATGTAGTTCACTAATCTCATCACAATACTCATTGCTTTTTTTCAAGTCCCCAAACAAATTACTGCACAGGACAGTCTGGTAAATGATGCAGTGAAGTGTATTTAATGAAGGATGTGTCACTGCCAAACATGAAGCAAAGCTCTTCTCTTTCCTGTCATGGAGGGACTTCTGTCTGTAACAAATAAGTTTACTTTCTGTAGATCTATTTTTTTTTTTTCAAAAAAGCCTTTTACCTTTTCAAAAATGATCTCTTCTGTGGTGTAGGTTTCTAATGGTATTAAGCGCAAAAATTCTTCCTTGAAAATGTTACCATCAGAAAATCTAACAAACAGCAATAGCTGGGCAATGTCACTTAAATCGCTTGCTTTGTCCACGGCAAGAGACATGTATTTAGTGTTTTTTGGTTTTTGTTTTAAATCGGAAAGCAGTGCTGACAAACAATCCTCATAAATTAATTGGAATCAAATGGGGAACTTTCTTCACACAGTTCATGGCTGCTTTGTTTTTATCTCCTCCAGCATTTCCAACGTGCACTCCTTCACAAGCTTGGCATTCAGGAGAGGCTTTTTCTTTTTAGCTAGTCCTTGCATTATCCGAAGAGAAGCAGCTGTTGCTTTTTCCTGTACAGTTGCTGATGATGTGAGAATTTGTATCTCGCTTCAAATAGCAGACTTCATATTTTCAATTTTGTCACATCTTGCAATACTTCCAGGACGGTAAGCTGTGTTGAAGTACTGTGTTTTGATTCAAAGTGGTGCACATGTTCATGACCATACACTAAGATACAGTGATTTGTCATATTAAATACAAAGGCTTTGCATTTAAATGAGGGTGGCATAATAAAAGAAAATCCTGCTATCCAGTTTGGGGCAAAAGCTCAATTTTCACTGTCACCTTTTTAACATTTACTCCCACTCGCATTCATTTTTTGGTTCCATTTCCATCACTAATGGAAAAAAAGGGATGGCGTCCTAGCTCAGTCATAGCTGATGCTATCGCAAGAACTTAAAATCCAGTAAGTTACTTACTAAGGAAGTCATAGGCAAATGACAGGCAGTGCATCACTGTTCTTTAATTTAATTATGGACATTTTTTTGACGTGAGCTGGTGGTCCACACAGGAAGCCTGGGTGGGCCACATTTGGCCCAGGGGCTGCCTGTTGAATATTACTGTCCTAGAGATTTCCTGGAAAACCCATTAAACTTCAAATGTTCACTCTTGTCTGGCCCATTGTTTTGAATAGTCCTTTGAGACTTTCCAGGGTTTGCATTAGTCATGGATCCCATCTAGAGAGGTTACATGCAATTATACAATAATACATAAACGTTTACATTTTCAATGCAATAAGCCTCTAAAATAAAATTAATTCACTAAGGTTTCTCTGTGAAATTGTCATTTCTGTCACAGAACTGACAGCAGAGTCTGACCTATTGTAGGTGTGGCTTTTCAATGATTTTAACAAGCCATCTGTGCAGTATAACTCTGAAGATGTGAAGATGATCTCTGAAACTTTGTCACAAGACAAGGTTTGATTGGTTTTGTTTGTTGACTTGAAAGTTGAGCTGTTCATAACGAAATATGAACATTCATATGTAGTGGACCCTGGGAATAACCAGCTATCAGGTTAAACCATGATAATCCTTGCTTTACTTGAGTGCTCTTCATTGTGTTAAACACATGTTCTAATATTGTGTAGTTTGCTCATGTAGACAAGTCCAATAGTGAAATTCTGACCCCATTAATGTCAATCGGAATTTAGCCATTGGCTGCAGAAAGGCCAGGATTTTGCCCTGGAGGCCTAAGCACATCTTGCTCTTGTCTGTTAATATATTTTGTGGTTTTGCAAATATTATTGTTTGTTAAATCAACTGCAGAGCCTTTGATCAAATAAGAAAGATGAGAAAAGGAGATTGCACTTTTTATCTTTTCATAGATTGTTGATCCATGAAAATTGCATTTTCAGTGAACAATTTTTTATTATCTCACCTCCTTACTAAAGGGTGTAATTTCCTTAAATGTGTTTGTGAAGAAGCAGTGGGGAGATGAGGAGAGACTGACTGTGCTATTTCACTACCACTGATAAGCTACCAGTGTTAACAGAAATGAGGAGGCTGATTCTCCTTCCATTTACACTTGATTTACACCAGTCTAATTCTATTTATTTCAGGAGAGTTACTCCTGGTGTACATTGGTATTAGGTCTGGTCTACACTAGGAAATTAGGTTGGTATAATTTTGTCATTCAGGGGTGTGAAAAATCCACACAACTGAGTGACCCAGTTAAACCAACCTAACCCCCAGTGTAGACAGTGCTAGGTTAATGGGAGAATTCCCTCACTGATCTAGCTATTACTTCTTGGGAAGGTGGATTACCTATCCTGACAGGAGAACCCTTCCCATTGGCGTAAGCAGTATCTTCTCCGAAGTGCTACAGCGGTGCAGCTGTGCTGCTGTAGCTGTTTATGTGTAGACATACCCTTAGGGAGAGGCAGATCAGACCTAGAGACTCTTGTTTTTTAAAAAATATATTAGTGAATTTGTTTTGATGTTTTCAAAAACGAATGATTCTCCATTCACTTAGACCCCAATTCAGTACCTATTGGAAAGATTCCCATTGACCTTAACCGCGTCCCTGGGCTTTGGATCAGGCCTTTTCACTGGGAAAAGTCAAGAGTAAGACCATTGAAGTCAAAGGCGTTTTACTGGTGTAAAACCAGTGCAAGTGAGAAGAGAAACAGGCCCTCACTTGTTCAGCTATTTACGGCCGTTAGGAAAATATTTAGAGAAAAGTTGTAGTTATGAGAGATGCAATCATGTGAACATTTTGCACTTGTTCTGTTTTCCTGTGGTACTTCATCTCTGAGATTAGCTAATGCCCTCACTCTTTCTGAATTTCACAGTCAAAGTAGAATATTCAATTGAAAATTTTAAAAAAGCTTTCCTTTTAAATAAATAACCCAAATGCTCCAAATTGCTGATACAAGGTCCGATTGTGACACTTACCCTGAGTAGCAGTAATTTACTTTGAGTAGTCCCACTGATTTAAATCTCCCTATTTATGGAGTTAATTACCAAGTGATTGCAGAACTGATCTTTTTTTCAGTTTTTTTTTGTGTTTGATTATTCTTATTAGGTAGTACTGTGCAAGACTAGGTTTTTGGGAATTTGGGTAATATTTGTTAGGCAGACCTTATAAAAATCAAAATAATCTAGATATGTCACCCAAAGTAAACTACTATTTTGCACAATTAATTAAAATCAATTATACCTTTCCAATTCTCCTGCAATCAAATAAGTCCATCAAATATCATAGCAGCAAGAAACTCAGATCAAATCTTCCGAGTCCTTACTCCATCAACCTAGTGTTTTGAGTTGCATTTTTTCAGAGAACTATCAGCTCAGTATTATATTAATGCTTAGTACCTCGCTAATGCTTTGTTTTCATAATACTTCACAAATGCTAATAGGGTTTGATTGTGCCATATTTCCTCATGTGAGAAGTTCCATTGAGCCAGGGCTGCCCAGAGGATTCAGGGGGCCTGGGGTCTTCGGCGGTGGGGGGACCCTGCCGCTGAATTGCTGCTGAAGCCCCTGCACTTTGGTGGCGGGTCCCGGAGCGGAAGGATCCCCACTGCCGAATTGCCGCCGAAGATCCGAAGCGGAAGAAGCTCTGGGGGCCTGGGCCTCACGAGAGTTTTCCGGGGCCCCACTTGCCCCCCGGCAAGCAGCCCTGCATTGAGCTCAGTTATATTAAACAGCACACTCATTAATGAAAATCTTTGATTAGGACAGTTATGCACTGCTTAATATTGAAAGTGGTATTTGAAAACAAAATAAAAACAATGAGTTTGCTATTTCTTGTTAGCCTTGGTACAAGTCTCACAGAGTCAGGGTCTGGTCTATGCCCCAGCATGTAACTGGTCTCTTGGGAGTGACCCCTTTAGTGGGCTGGACCCTCAGGACCCACACAGGGACCCACTGGGATAGATCTGTGGCCTCCAAGACAGGGCCTTCAGTATCCTGCATTTCCTGTCTCTCTCTATGGCTCCCTGCAGTGAATCCAGCCAAGCCAGCCTGCTGCAGGAGGCTTGTACTGTAACCCTTCAGTACGCAATGCTCTCGGGGAGTATTTACAGCAGGGGTTGGCAACCATTCAGAAGTGGTGTGCCAAGTTTTCATTTATTCACTCTAATTTAAGGTTTTGTGTGCCAGTAATACATTTTAACATTTTTAGAAGGTCTCTTTCTATAAGTCTATAATATAGAACTAAACTATTGTTGTATGTAAAGTAAATAAGTTTTTTTAAATGTTTAAAAAACTTCATTTAAAATTAAAATAAAATGCAGAGCCCCCCAGACTGGTGGCCAGGACCCAAGCAGTGTGAGTACCACTGAAAATCAGCTTGTGTGCTGCTTTTGGCACACATGCCATAGGTTGCCTACCCCTGATTTACAGTGACACACTCAGCCTTTGCAAAACAAGGTAATCCATTTATTAATCACCTGGCTACAGAATCTGGAAGTCCTTAGGTTAGCACAGAGAAAGGAAGGTTAAAACTTATTCCAAGTCCCTTCTGGTTAGCCAGGACCTCAGCCAAGTGGTAGTGAACTGCATTGTTCAGGCTCAGTGTCTCTCTCTGACTTCCATCTGATCCCAGGAGAAAGCCCCGAACTCCTTCCAGCACTCAGCTCTTATCGTGCCACCTCACACATCTCTAGTCCTTGCATTCTCTGCTGGGGCACATTTTTCAGCTTCCCTGCTGAGAGATGGGGAAAGCCATCTCCCTCTGGGTCCTTGGTTGCTAGGTGTCAATGTCCTGGTGGTTGGATTTGCCATTGCTTTAGTGGATTCTCCATTGATATTGGGTTGTCCTCAGCCAGCCTTTTTCCAATGTCTTATTCAGGCTCAGACAGCAAGTGACATTCATATCTATGACTCAGCCTACCCTGAGAACAAACAGTCATCCCCAGTGCCGTCACTGGGTAGTCTTTCAAAATGGAATGGAAACTGAGGCACCTGTAGGATCCATAAAAATATTACAGAACATTCCCACTTCATCACAGCAAGTAACGTAAAATTGAAGTGTACTTCTGGTTGGACAACTGAGCATAGGATGAAAGAGAGAGGCTGCCCAATGTAAATCTTCAGGAGAAATACACATCATAGCCTTTAGGCCTCGGTGTGAAATCATTAGAGGTGTGTCTGTGTATCACCAGGTCTGAACTTGGCATTGTTTATTGCTTGAGCGAAAGCAGGTGAGTTATGCGCAAACACTGAGGTGAGTCTGAGCATGTAATTGTTTTCCCAAGAGCCTGATGATAGGCTATATCACAGTTAGGTCCAAAGAAATAAGACGATTCATATAAAGTGAGGTGCAGGAAGAATAGGCACCATAATGGGTTTAGTGCAACATGGTCCTGCAGTGAATCTTTGGCATAAGAGTCTGTGGATTTACAGCAACACTAACCAAAATTGTCATGTGACAATCATTTTCATTAAAATACTGTATTTTCTCTTGAAACATTTTTATTTCCTGTCCTTAGTAGCCCATTGGTGCGAGGACCCTCCTTTTTCTGGCATAGCTGTAGTCTGACACATGGCTATTGCAGAATATACAGGAAAAGCAAAACCAAAAGAGGAGCCGAGCCCTCTGAGGTTCCTTTATAAAACTGAATCCCTGACTGCTAGGGAAAAGCTTTAATTTATTGTTTTACTTTTATGGGGCCTCCAGTGAGCCCCCACAAGTAAATCCATTAACCTTTCATTGGCTTCAAAAAAACAATACTTCACATTTTTCCTTTCACTCTTTCTTTTGCTCATGCAAGAGCTAAATTGCTCTCTGTTTTATTTTTTGTCCATTCTCCCAAGCAATAGTCTCTTTTCCTTAAAAAATTCACTGCAATTCCATTTATTACCCTACCACAGTTGATCGGAGAGGAAGCATGTTTTCATCAGTTTCCATAAATATATACTGCAGGTATAATCAGAATAGCTTTGTCTTTGTGGATGCCTGATGAAAGAAACTGCAATATAGGATCAAAACCATAACTATAAAAGATCAGTCTTACTGCAGAGCTGACAATTTAAGTAGGTCAGAACATTTCCATATTTTGTTTTATTTTTCATTTAAAAACAGCTAGCAATTTTTTTGGTGAAACTTGACCATTGTGACTGATCCTTGCATGGGGGTATGAGCAGAAGGTGAGGGTTTCTGGTGCCTCCCTCTCCAACCTTCCCACTGAACACCTGTGCAAGAGTCACGCCCTAGTGTCAAGAGGGAAAAATATTATGCAATCACCCTATTAGAGATGAAGAGGGAAAGAGCGGGCCAACTGCAGAAGAGAGCCCACATTACATTTGTAATATACGTGGAAAGTATTTTACGTGTTCCACTCTATGCCTAGTCCGCAAGAAATAAATACCTGCTAATGCTTCCAGCTAATGGATTTAGTCCATTATTATTATTTATTGCTGTTTTATTAGACAGTTATTTTGTAGTAGAACTCAAAGGCCAACTCCACTGTGCTCATCACTCAACAAACCAATAAGAAACAGATGGTAGAGATCTGTGGTTTGGTGCTGAAGGTATAGGATTCAAACCTTGCTGACTCCCTGCATGGGAGTGGTACAGTGCATGTGCTCTCTCTGCATGTTGAGAGCTCCAGGGGGCTTTCAAGCGGCATCCCTCAAACTTCCAGAGTCACTGGGTTCTGCAGGAGATGAGGAGGAAACCTCTGCTCTTCATATTTGTGCAGTGCTCCTTCAGATTGTGTGCAGAGAATTGTGTACCCACTCTAGGGGAGAGATTATTTCCTGATTTTTAAGACACTTGATTGAGATGTAATAAGTGCTAAGACTGCTGAATTTTCAGCAGTACCCTCCTCTAAGCAGTGCTGTGAATACTCCATCTCCTTGAGGAATTTTATTCACAAACTCTAAGGTTGCAGTGCTTGGGGGATAATTTTGCCTCTAATTTTGTTGTTAGAATTGGAAATGAGGCAGTCTCACTGCAGAAGTAAGTGTTTAAACTGCAGCAGGATCCTTTCATAACTATATATTTTTCTTACCCATATATCTTATTTCTCTTACAAATATAATATAGCCAATAAAGTTATGTTTCTTAGTCACTAGCATGAGAAAGCAGCAGTCATAAACTTAAATCTTGCTACCAGTCATTTAAGTACTTTTGAAAATTTTACCTTCAGTAACTATAGAGTAATTCCTAGTTATCTAATCTGTTAGTCTGTTTATCTAAATTTTTGCAGCAGCTCATCACCCTACAATATGAAACAGTGAAATCAGTCTGCTATATATGAACCCAAGTTGTCACATCCACAGTAATCCTATGTATAAGCTTCAATTAATACAGTAATAAAATATTTTACCATTTATTAGCAAAGGATCCAAAGTACGTGACAATCTGTGTACCAATAGCATCAATGGAATGCAGCTATGATTTGCTTAAGTGGTGTCCTGAACTGGGACGAGAATAATCAGGCATCCTGGCAGATGTCCCAAACTGAAATAACACCATTTATGTAATTATTTTCCAATTTTGTGACTTATTCAAAGAAAAATACATGAATCATAATGAATGAAACAGAACTCTAAATAGATATTTTAACTTAAAGTAAATAGGGGAAAATAACATTGATGAGGGCCTTGGTCTTCCCTATAATATTGTGTGAGCGGTTACCTTCTATAGTAAAGTTGTAGAAGTGATAATTGTTTGGGGTTTGTTTAAGTGTCTTGATGCAACAAGGATTGGGTTGTAAAATGCACAGTAAATAAAACCTTCAACATGGGACAGTCGAAGTAGGTCAGTTCTTCTGGCCTAAATACATTACTTTGCCAAGGGCCCTTTAAGAGACTCCAAATAGAGATTTCTAAATAGAATGACTCAAGTGGAGGGCTTATTGTCTCCATGATGTATTGTAATGTACGTTCTGATGGGGAATTCAGGCCCCTATGTGTAATACAGAAAAGGTCTTAAAAAAAAAAAAAAAAGAAAAGTCTGATCCAATTTCCATTAAAATCCACGGGCATCCTTACATTGATTTCACTGGGAGATGGATTGGGCCTCAGATGCACATCTACATCTAATTTGGAGGAGGTCTGTCTGGGAAAAGCAGCCTTAGAGCTTTCCTGATATGGTACATTGAACACTTGTGGTACACTCAAAAGAGCTGGCAAGAAATAAATTATGCCCATGTCAGGCTGGAATGATAGATGTGAAATCTGTTAAGGCTGTGAAGTAGGTGATAGATGGTGTAATAAAATTAAAAAAAAACACACACACCAAAAGATGCTAAATCCTAGATCTAATCTATTTAGTTGGTGTGGTGGTGGCAGGGCTCTGAGGCTGGTTTATATACTTCAGATTAAGTGGAACAGGAAGGAGTTGCTACTTATGTTTTAAAGAAAAAAGAATTTTATTTTGTTTTTGCAGTCTACAGTCTTGTCATAGTCAAATAGCTAAGGGTTAATGTCTCTTTCACCTATAAAGGGTTAACAAACAGGGACCTGCAAACACCTGACCAGAGGACCAATCAGGAGACAAGATACTTTCAAATCTCGTGGAGGGAAGCCTTTGCCTGTGGGTTTTGGGTTTGGCTTTGTTCTCTCTGGGTTCTGAACGGGGCTAGAGGTGCAACCAGGTTTCTGCCAATCTCCCTGCTACAGTCTCTTATCTATTCAGAATTGTAAGTAAGAAAAGGCGGTCATAGTCTTTAATTTGTTTTTTTTCCATTTGCATATGTGTACTTGCTGGAAGTAGCTCAAATTATGTTTCTACTGGAGAAAGTTTCTTTCTATTGTTTATAAGTTGAAAGACCCTGTAACTGTTTACCATCTAAATTGCAGAGATAAACCTTTTACTTTTTTCTTTCTTTTTTTATTAAAAGTTTTGCTTTTAAGACCTGTCTAATTTTTTTCTCCTAGTTAAGGCTCGAAGGACTTGAGTCTGTGTACTCACCAGGGAATTGGTGGGAGAAAGGAAAGGGAGGAGGGAAGAAAAGCCTGCTCTCGGCGTTTATCTGTGTATCTCTCTCTGGGGAAGGAGGGAGGGGAAGTGATGATTCAAGGATTTGAATTACGGTGATCTCCTAGGGTACCCAGGGCAGGAAAGATCTGGGAGGAGGTAAAGAGGGGGAAGGGAATGGTTTATTTCCCTTTGTTGTGAGACTCAAGGAATCTGGGTCTTGGGGGTCCCCAGGGAAGGGTTTGGGGACACTAGAGTCTATCAGGCGCTCTACTTAAGTCCTGATTGGTGGCAGCCTATCAGATCTAAGCTGGTAATTAAGCTTAGGGGAATTCATGCTAGTACCCATATTTTGGACGCTAAGGTCCAGATTTGGGAATTATACTATGACAAGTCTACTATCCAGTTAATGCATAGTCTAAAAGGCCTTTTAATCTCAAGATTTTCAGATACCCAGTGGTGATCTATGGAATGTCAAACCTCCTAACAGGTGCACACGCACTTGCGCTCTCTCTCTCTCTCTCTCTCTCTGTTCTGTACTGATCAAAGGGGAGAGCTACTACTGCTTCTTTATCTCCTGGCTTTACGAATAACCCTATATTCTCAGTTAACTGTTCCACTGCTTTTGGTTTAAAAACAAAACAGCACCAAAAAAAAAGATACCTGTAAAAGAAATAAAATGAGAGGGCAGTGCCAGGGAGTGACAAAGGACATAATCCATTAACAGATCGATCAAGATGACAGGACTGGTTAAATTAAAAGTAGAAGTTTTGTTGGGAGTTGAATTTTTGTGGATTAGCTGTTGATTTTATTTTCGTTGTTGCACTTTTGTTTTGGGACAAAGATACTTAGGGGCTGACCTGAAATTGTGAAGACTGGAAGCCCTTCCACTCGCTTCAGAGGGCTTTGGATCATGCTCCAAAAGCATAGTGTTTTTTGTACACTGCTGCGGGGAAGGTACACCCTGTCCCTCCTTGGGACAGAGTGGGCATAATGATGGCTCCAGGGCTGAGCCTATACAACCATCTCTTGTCTTGCGATAGCTTGGCCTAGAAGTAGAAGTCAATATGGCTGTCCTCTCTCAGGTCTGTGTGGCCTAGTGGTCAGAGCCAATAGGCCTGCCCTGTTCAGCAGGGCTGTGAAGCCTAGCAGCCGGAGTTAGTATAATGGCCCTCTTCAGTAGGGCTCTTTGGCCTGGCGGCTGGTCAGGGAGTAGGCTGCCATCTGGGGGGTGTGGCATGGTGGCTGGGTAGGGGGACCTGGGACCTTCTTGTTCCACTGGGTGCTAGCTCAGGGCCTTGTCAGTGGCAAGTATGCCCATCAGTGAGGAATCCACCCAAAACACACTGACCCCACATGGCACAATAACTGGTTCCCCTGAAGTACTTCCTACACTGTTCCTGATGCAGCATCTCTGGGGTCGCTGGGGTCTCTGGGCTCTTCGGACAGTGTGGCTCCCAGAAGCTCTGACACTCCAGCTCTGACATTCCTCTGGAGTCTAAGTGTCCCTGGTTTCCACCGTCTGGGGCTTCTGTGGTTCCTAGGTTGGAGCTCGCAGTGTCCATCCTCTCTCTTCAGTAGTCAGCCCTGAGTGAGCTGAGCTGCTCCTTTTCGTATCTGGTCTCGAGCCACAGCATGCCCAGCAGGGGCCATTGGGGCCTAATCTCCTTGGCCCAGAGAGTAGAGCTAACCTTCACAGTACCAGAATGGGGCAAGTGTGCCCTGTCACGTACTAATTGATTAGAAATTGAAATAATTTAAAAGGCTGATTTAAGTAACAGTAAGTAATAAGGTCCTGATCCTGCTAATGTTTATGCACCTACTTATCTATAAGCACATAGGTGGTCCCACTGACTTCAAATTAAGCATGGGAATAAAATGTTTACAGGATTAGAGTCTCCAATTGCAAGTTCAGTGAAGTCTTTTTGCTTGTTTGTACAACACATAGCACATTGGGTCTCAGTCCTGAATGGAGCTTCTGGTGCTTTATTATCTATAATGTTTTATATATCTCCTTTGAGCATATATTTTACGGGTAATACAAAACTTAAGTAGGGTGAATGATCAGTGGGGTCTTCTGTAGTCCCTCGGCACTGGGATGAACTTGAGTCTCCAATAGGCTTTTTCATGACATGATTACAAACTACTCTGAATATCAGAAAATATGACATTGGCCCATCCACAGTTGTAGGAAAGATCTACTTTATAGCTGGCTTTGTGGGAAAGTGGACCAGTGCTTAATGTGCATGATTGAGACTTTCATTAATACAATTCTATGGAGCACAACTGCTGATGCATTACTAAAACTACTCAGAGGGTTTTGTCAAATAATTCGCTAGAAAGGGCTTTGATGCTTTCTACGTCTGAATAGATAAAAATAGAATTTGTAACAAAAGCAAGAAGTTACAACTTTGAAAGCTACTCCATAGATTATTCTGATTAGATTATGTCAAGACATTTATTATAAGAGAAACTCTCTCCCTGTAATGTGTCTTTTGTAATAATTGGTTCCAGTGGAATACATTGAAATATACTGATGATACTTTGCTCTCAGTGCTGATCGTTACCTTAATTTGTGCTAAGAGAGATACCAAGATATTTTCAAAAAAACCAACAGTTTTTTTGAAAAAAAAAAAAAAAAAAGGTCAGCAGACAGACATACTTAATATTTGCATAAAATCTTCAATTAAAGATTCAATTCTGCTGCTTGTAATGCAGGTGAAACTGAATATGCAATAGGGGCCTGATGAAGCTCTGACATCACTGGAATCCACTGACATCAGTGGGGATTGGATTGATTCCTAGGTTGAGATGGCTTGTCCTTAAAGAGTTGGTGGAGCTAACCACCCAAATAGTGACCCAACTGTGTCACACTGTATATGCTATCCCTTACCTTAGGCCTGTTCCATCTATATTTGCCACAGGCCTGTGGAGGAAGGGGTGCAGGTGGCTTTGCTTGTAAATTTGACATATTTAAATTAGCAGTTATTGAAACACCGTTTCATTTTTTTAGTCTAATTGTTTCTGAGTAGGACCTTGCTAGGAGACTCAAATGAGAAAGGTGTGAGTTTGACCTAATACACCATAAGAGTTAAGGACATCAGGAATGCAGGTAGCAAGTAGGATAACCCACAGTGCGTAAGTGTATATTCACTCTGAATGCTCCTAAAATATAAACAGGTGCAGAAAGATGGCAGGAGGTAGAAGGAAAATGCAACTAATAATTTGGCTAATTATTTCAGGGGGTTTAGTTGTAGCAAATATGATTTTACCCCTGTGAAGCTGGAAAACTGAGTGAGCATTTGGATTGCTGCCTTGTTAGACCAAAGGAGGGCTTGTTTAGGGTGACCAGAGTTCCTAATTTTGTAGGGACAGTCCCGATATTTGAGGCTTTGTCTTATATAGGGACCAATTACCCCATCTCAATTTTTCATATTTGCTCTCTGGACACCCTAGGTTACTTTAATCTGTACAACCAACTTTTCAGGAAGCACAAAGTTGTTTTTGTTTTTGTTTATTTTTTAAAAACAATTCTCATCTTTAGCCGTTAAATGACTTATTTTTGACCTCCTGTGCTTTTGCCCCTCTTTAGCTTGTACTACTTTACTGTTGTTTGCATTCTCGGAAATAATTGTTTGGTGAACACTTATTGGAAATGCAGTGTGCTGCTACACCTTGCAAACGTAGAGAGAGAACTCGAGGGATAAGAAGTTCCTTATGCTTGTCTTACAACTTGATTAGTGTTGGTTTTATTGCATTCAAACCATGAAATGGCTATCAAGAGAACAAATGCATTCTGCGGCAGTTGTAGCGCAGAATTAATGTACATGTGGTGTTTTAAGACCCTGACCGGTAGAGACAGGGATTTTCCCTGCAATTTAATAACCTGGTGGCAAAATTATTATGTACATATAACACATTGGATAAATGTATGTGATCCTGTATCCCCGTAGTGGCTGGTTCACATAGAGGTTAAAGATGGGGTTTTCAAAATAGTCTCTCGGCCAAAGGGAACTGTGCTCCTAACTCAGACCACCCTAAAAATCTACTACAATTCCCTGCTTATATTTTTGATGCCAAAAATCTCAGATTCCAATCTAAGTTCTAATAGTGGCATCTAAAGTTTGCAGTAGGTTTTCCAGCAAAAGACTAAAAAGTCAGTTTTAAAGAAAAAATATTTTCAAGTCATCTTTATTCTAAACTCTGTTTTCCAAAATGTTTCGTTCAATGGTTTGTAGATCACACTGAATAAAAGTGTGATCTTTTGGAATGTCCAGGCCTGTTCAGAGGACTTGGTTTTTTCTTTGTGATTTTGCTGAATGCCTTTCACTCTTTTTTGTCTGATGGGGAAAGAGAACTTTAAGCACCACATCCTGTACCCTCTATAGAGATTTGACATTAGTCATTGCTCTATTTTGGAATACCCATAAGTAGACAAGATTCAGAAAATCTGCCATGGGATGTTTGAATTATGGCTTTTTGTTCTAGAGGGACTCCTCTTGCTTTGGGATAAAAAGATTCACTCTAAGAAAGGTAGGACACATGAGTTTTTCACCAGTGCCCCGTCCAAAGCTAGACTGACCCTTTGGCCTCAGGCTTGGGTTGGGAGCAGCATGTAGCTACCCCACTGAAAAAGGGGAAGACAGGGCCGGTCCAACCATTTAGACCCCCTAGGTGGTTGCCTAGGATGCTAGGATTTGGGGGTCAGCATTTTCTTCGGCAGCGACTGCGGTGGCCAGATCTTTGGCTGCCCTGGTCGCCGCCAGCATTTAGGCGGAGGGAGCTGGGGCAGGGGAGTGCGGGGAGGGCCACCTGCAGCAAGTAAGGGGGGGGACAGCACGCAGGGGAACTCCCCGTCCCAGCTCTTCCCTGCTCCGCTTCCTCCCTGAGCACGCCATGGCTGCTTCACTTCTCCCACCTCCCAGGCTTGTGGCGCCTAAGCTGGCACGAAACATCCTTGCACCGGCTCTGGAGGAAGAGTCTTTTCTTTGCTGGAGCAAGAGAAGAGGAATTCTAGATTGTGAAACCTATTTTCAGGGTGTAGTTACTTTCTCCCTCACCTTGTGCTGGGCCAGTTCCACTGGTTGGCAAGTGGTGTAATCATGTCATGAAAAAACTTATTAGAGACTGAAGTTCACGCCAGTGCAGAGGGACTGTAGAAGCCCCCAGGGATCATTTATGTTACTTAAGTTTTTCATTACCCATTGTATTGTCCACTGGGTTGCAAGGGAATAGCCGGTCTTTAGCCCATGCTTTCTCCTTCCATGTACACCCAACTGTGTGCATGGAAGGAGAAAGCATGGGCTAAAGACCGGCTATTCCCTTGCAACCCAGTGGACAATACAATGGGTAATCCTCCTTACTCTGTTGTGTGATTATGCAGGAATCTTGCCTTCACAGTATAGGATATCAATGTACAGCTTCCATTTAAAATAATCTAATTTTTTACTCCAGATGCAGAAGGGCAGGGGGGTGGGTCTGTGGGATATCTTTTATTTTTTTTGTTTCAATCTAGCCCACTCTTATTCATTGGAAATTAAATATCTAAGAACTTGGCTTTATGGAGGTAGTTGCAAATGCAGGATTTTCTTTTCTTTTCTTTTCTTTTACATTACAGCAAATTACTATTTTCCATCCAGTACTCTGATTTTCCATAAGCTAGATCCCTGCTGCATAGACACTGCCATTCCATGTTCTTCAAGAAATTGCAATAGAAAATGCTAAAATTCCTTTCTTCAGTTAGGAGGCTGTTGCACATTATGTAACACCCTGGGGATTTCTAAAAATAACCTGAAATGTGTAAGTCACTTTGCTGCTGGATGGAATAACATCTTCTGACAATGCTCTGAGCTGAGTTTATAAGCAAATACTGAGGGTTCCAGTCCTTCAAGGTCCTGAGCATCTCCTGAGTAGTACTGAGTACCATGTGCTCCAATGCACTTCATTCGGTGCATCAGTCCTTAAATGCATACATGTTTCCATGCACCTCTGGAGAAGCTTTGTGTCCTCCCTTCCCTCTAAGATAAAAATTTGGTTTGTTTGAAATCAGAGCTGAATGAAATCAGTCATTCTTGTATCAGATTTAGGTTGTTTTGTGATTAATTGTGAGATCCCCAAATTAGCCAACTTAGGTGTAGTGAGAATGACTTGAGTGCCCTACCCCTTTGTACTCTGTCTTTCTGGCCCATTGGCTCTTTACTTATTTAAACCACAATGGAATAGATTCAACAGGAAAGACTGAGGGAGCTCTGCATCAGAATATCCCATAGCCCAGTGGTTAGGGCACATCTCTCAGAGGTGGATGATCCCTGTTCAAATCTCATCTCATAAGAAGATGGAAGGCCTTGAACGGGGGGGGAGGGGGCGGATGACCCACCTCCCATGTGTGTACCCTGCTCTCTGGCTCAAGATATTGAGGGAGGCTTCTTCTCCACCTGGTGGTTGTTTTGTGTGAACTTGCCTGAAGGGCCAGTCTGGTAGGCGTACTCATCGGGGCCCCATCCGCAAGTTAGGCTGGCGAACATCTATCTGTCTTTCCTGGTTTGTGAATTGCACAAGGGCTCAGGTGGGAGCTAGTCATCTGGATACCTAGAGAGAGGCAACAGTGCACATGTGCAGAGGCAGAAACATAGGTACTGAGGAACCTTTTCAGTGCGAAAACTTAGGTGCCCAGGGAGTCTAGGCACCTACAGGATTCAGTAGGTGTTGTGTGAATTGCAGTGGTCTCAAAACTGGGACTTAGACGCTTGAATCTAAAATATTGGAGCAAACTAGAACTTTTGATCGCAGTGGTCACAAGCCATTTGATTTTTAGGAAGGATCCTCTTGAAGCTTACCGGTTTTGTTAAAAGGTTATAACGTGGCTGTGGTAAATTGCAGTGCTTGTAGTAAATTGAAGATGTCAATATCAGTGTGAAATTTGTTCTCCAGTTTGGTGGTGTTGCTTTTGACGTAATTGTAAGTATAAAACCTAGAAAAACGTAGAAGTGTCCAACTTTTTTTTTTAAATATCGAGAAAGGCAAGGCAGCAATATGTCAGCCTGCAGCTCACATGAGCTATTCATTACTATAGCTAACTAATTTGTCCCACTGGTGGGGCAACTAGGAATTCTAGTGGGAGATGAAACTGCACTCTTTAGCATGTTTTGTGTCTTGGTAATGTAACAATTATTTAAATGCATAAATCAATAACTAATACTAGTACTTGGCTTTTATATTTCTCTTTTCATCATCAAAGCCCTGTGCAGATATTTAGTAATTGATTGTCAAGTACCCTTTCTGCAATAGATATCTTCCCCTGTGTGGAAACTGACAAGCAGGACAGTGAAGAAGACAGTGAGTCACCTTCAGGGTTGAGATTAGGATTTGGGATTTCCTGATTCCTGTGATTAATCCACTCAGTTTTCATGATATTTATTCTAGAAAACAAACAAAAAAGCTATCTAGTTCTCTTAGACTGCTTTGGCAAGTAACACCTGAGTTTGTGCTTCCCCTTCACTATCCTGACATCGTACACGATTTTTCTTATGCGATTGTTGCAATGAAGACCATTGGGAATTATCAGTAGTTCTGTCACTGCATTGCGTTGCACAAAGCTGCCTCATAATAAGTAAATTGCTTTTCTGCAGTACAGCACAGTTTCGTGGCATTAGCCATCTCTTCAGTGTAGCAGCCAACATCAATGGTCTTCAGTATATGGTATGTTTCACAGTACGTACAGTATCATGACATACTGTTCTTCCCCTGATCCTGTTTTATGATTTTTTTTCACAAATTCAGAAAATAGCCATGAATTGCAAATATAAATGAGAATTGATAGAAAAAGTGGTATATTTAATTAAAAAAAATATTCTAGGAAGTTCAGATTTAGATCATAAGCACTTGTGAAACAAAGGGCAGAAGATCTGATCTTCAGCTGCTGTAAATGGACATCCCACAGCTGACTGGAGGATATGGTCCAAAGTGTCTGTCCTCAGACTGAACACTCAGTTCAGACAAAATAGATCATGTGTAGTTAAGGTGAAAGAAGAAGAGAAAAATAATCTTACAGATTGCAATGTACAGAACGGAGTGAATAGGTGAGGCTGGACCCTCCTTTCAGCACCAAGTCCAAGTAACCAGGTTTATGGAAAGAAAGTTCTGTGGGGACAAGGAAGGAATCCTGCATTAACCAGATCTTGAGTCTATAGTAGCCCCCTGTGCTCCTGTGCCCTCTCTTCCCACCACTCAGTGTGGGGAAAATGACCAGCTCCTCAGTGCAGCAGTGATTCTCCGATTCTGACCGCACCTCCATGCAAGTGTCACTGTGCAGAAATGTGGAGGGAGCTCCTGCATGAAGGAGGTGCAGAGTCCCTGTATAGGCTCGCTAAATTGTGGTGCCCTTGCACACCTAACTCACTGCAGGCAACGGCAGTGAAGGAAGGCAGGATTTGCCATGTAGACCTTACAAATGTAAGTAAAAGAAGAATCAGTGTTTCAAATGTGGTGAATGAAACAAAAACTCTGGTACAAATGAATTCCCTAAAAATCTCCCTTCAGGGTAAAATTACCCACCTATTCAGCCAGCTATTTACACTATACCCTATATTCTAGTATGGAAAATGTACTTCTCCATTTCCCCTCCAGCATTCCAACTGGGCAATTATAAATTTCTCATAATCATACAGAAAAGCAAGATATAGATTATTAAACATGACTTCTTAATTTGTTGAGGCAACTAAGTGGCCAGATATACATATCTAAAGTACTTAGATTGCTAATTTTACTTGCACAAGAAGTTCTATTTAATCCACTCCTATGCATAAAGCATGTGCCTAACTATATTTTGCAGGTGTGAGGCCTAATGCCATAACCCGACCCTCTCCTCTAGAAAGGAAAAGGAAATACAGTAGGCTAGGACTATAACAGCGTTTAAAAGAGAACTGGATAAATTCATGGTCGTTACGTCCATTAATGGCTATTAGCCAGGATGGGTAAGGAATGGTGTCCGTAGCTTCTGGAGATGGATGGCAGGAGAGAGATCACTTGATCATTGCCTGTTAGGTCCACTCCCTCTGGGGCACCTGGCATTGGCCACTGTCGGTAGACAGGATACTGGGCTAGATGGACCTTTGGTCAGACCCGGTATGGCCATTCTTATGTTCTAGTAGTCACAAGACAGGGAAAATTGCATAGTTATCAAAGTCAAAGTGGAAGCTGTCTGCTTATAAGAATATTATGAAGGCTACAGAATGAGACCTCAAAGAAGCAGGAAGTTTTGTTTCAAAAACTTACTGATGGGCATCTTTGAGAGTACAGTTAACAGAATTTTCCAAATTATCTACTTCACCTTTTCATCAATGCACCACGTGCTGCTGTAGAGTCACCAGATTTTTCTGTAAGGACTAGGTGATAGAGTTGGCATTCAGTTTGTTGGCTATTGATCTCATGATTAATATTCCTAGGACAATGTGAATCCAGAGTAGCTGTTGGCTTAGAGAACTCAGAGGCAGTCTCCTACCTTCTGAAATAGAGGCATTGGAGCTTACCACAGTAATTTGACTACTTATTTGGTAGGTCTTTGGGAGGGAGGTTAATAGGAGATTCTACTTGTCCTCATTCTGATGAGGCTGAGTTTGTGATGAAAGTAAATATCTCTCAGAGCCTGCATTTTTATTTATCTTTCTGAGACTGTTAGACTGTACAATAATTGCAAAAGAACATAGTCCTTTAAACAATAATGTGTAATTATTATTTTCAGAGAGTTTATTCTGCTCAATTATGCTAGTGTGAATTGGGAGTAACGCCCACTCAAGCCAGTGCTCTCGATTTATGCTGATGTAAGAGAGAGCAGAATTTCCATTTAAAGTATTTTTTATATAGGTAATAATGTTACACACCCTTTTCAAGAGAATTTATCCTATACAGTATGGCTAACTATTTTTTAAAATAAAAATTTAAATGCTTCCATCCTGCACATTAAATACAGTTAATTCAAATTTTAAGAAATGCCCTATATATAATAAAAGTGAAAATCTGTGAAGTTCCTGACCAGCCTTCCAGTCCAGGGCTAATTTTATCTCCTTCAATTTATTTTATGCTCATACCTCTCTCAAAAGTGACATAATATAGCCAGCTGGAGATGGAGCAATTTAGGAAACGTCTACACTGCAAAATAAAGGTGTGTTCTTAACCCATATTAGCTAACTCAGGCTTAAAAACAGCAGTGAAGACATGACAACTTGACTTTAAAGTGGGTTAGCAGCTCAAGTTTAAGTCTATAGGGAAGCCTATTACATAAACCCAACTTAGCGAATGCAGGTTAGCTAAATTGAGTTAAGAACACACCTTTTTTTTTTTTTTTTGGCAGTGAAGACATGCCTTTAGTGGTGGTAGCGCAGGGCATTTTATTTTATAGGCCACTAATAATTAGCACAAATAGGAAAACAATCATAAAACATAAAAAAGGCCATACTGGATCAGACCAAAGGTCCATCTAGCCCAGTATCCTGTCTTCTGACAGTGGCCAATGCCAGGTGCTTCAGAGGGAATCATCAAATGATCCATCCCTTGTCACCCATTCCCAACTTCTGGCAAACAGAGGCTAAGGACACCATCCCTGCCTATCCTGCCTAATAGCCATTGACGGACCTATCCTCCATGAGTTTATCTAGTTCTTTTTTGAACCCTGTTATAGTTTTGACCTTCACAACATCCTCTGGCAAGGAATTCCACAGGTTGACTGTGTGTTGGGTGAAGAAATATTTCCTTTTATTTTTAAACCTGCTGCTTATGAATCCCTGAAAAAGGAGAAAAAATTCAAAATGCTATACATGGGAATTTTATGTTTGGCAATTTGCACTACAGAGCTAAAACGTTTTCTTTTAAACTGCTATGCTGTGCATATGCCCTTTTAAATTGCTATGCTGTGCATATGAAACAGGTACCTATTTATCTTGCATATTAAATAAGGATCAATATATTTTTAAAATGAGCGAGCGCTTAATCTTGGAGAATTCAGTATGCTGGGTTATATAGTTTAGTAGCTTTCTCATGCAAGCAGCATTCAAATGAATCTCCCAGAATGAAGTTAGGGAGTAAAGGCATAGAAATGCACGCACTGACAATAGGCACCTGGCGAAATAAATTAGGCATGTAGCAGTTCAGTTGCCCAAGATCTTTCACTTGCTGAATTCTCAGTCTGAGGTTGGCAGTAAGATGTGTATTGCTGGTATCTGGGTTGTACTACATGGCAATCAACAACACAGGCTTGGGAAGGGGCATAGAGCCATCAGCAGCAGACTGAGGGGCAGGAGAGTCCATGCTTGCCAATGGCCGCACTTCAGGGAACTGCCAATGGAAGAAGGAATCTCCCAACATCTCCCCAAGCCACTGAGCAGATGCTTTCCAGCCTTTAGGCACTTACAGTAAGACAATATTACAGATAACATTAGATTGGACGGTCTGGGTTTTTGGTTTTATTTTGGAGGTTGGGGCAGGTGGAAGGAGGGCAAAGTGTTGCAGCAGCAGCTATGGTGAAACGTGTTTGCTTGGGCAGCTGGACGGGTGACAGGAGGGGTAGCAGGAAAAGATGTTTATGTTTAGGGTGTGTTTTGAGGAAAGAAAAGTATCGGAATCTAATTCAGATGACATGGTCCCTAGACATCAGCTTGAACTTTGTGTTCCAGATGCTGTTTGTCAGTCGTTCTCTTTCCTATTTAGAATGTAAACTCCTTGGGCAGGGAATGTGTCCTCCTATGTGTATGTTCATTACCTAACATGATAGGGCTTCAGTGCTGATTGGGACCTTTGGGCACTACTGGAATATGAACTTGAATCATGATAATTAGAATGACTCATGCTTGTTTTACTTGTGACTGAAAGTAATGTAGAACAGTCACTGAGAGTTCTACTTTACTGATTCTCTGTTCACTTAAAACGTACATGTCTCCCAAGCTGTCTTTTGACTGTCTTCCTGAAGAAACAACGGGACCATTTCTTATCTCAGTCAAACCAATATAATCCTGAGTAAGTCAGTGGAGATCAGAGTGTAGCTCATAACCTTTTTCATTAGGAAACATTCTTCAGTTGGAGTGCTGGTGAACAGTGCTAGATGTATGGAAAACTTCAGTGCTCTATCCGCTGAAGAGCACAATACAGTCAGTGGCACTGCGAGCTTCTGCATGATGCCCTGCTGACGTGCCTCAGTGCTGAAATTGAAAGACTGCACTTAAGCATTTTAAATATAGTTCAGCTTTGATGATCTCTCTGGCTTTGGCGTTTGAACTTCTACTGCCAGCAAAGGTGTCAGTTTTAATAGACTTAGGGCTTATCTCCATGGCCCCACAGTGCAGAATATGGCAGTGTAAGTTGTAGTGTGCCCTAAAGTGTTGCAGTGTAACTGCCCTGTGTAGGCCCTGCTAGTGTGAATGAAAATGTACCTAGCTCCTGTTAATGTGGTCCATTTTCATTCACACTAGCAGAGTCTAGCAGCATGTAGTTACAGTAACTCTTGGGTGCACCTGCAGTTCACACTGGAGTAGTCTGCACTGTGGGGCTGTGTACACAAGCCCTGAGGCTTCATTTGCATAGGCCACTGAAGATCTTCCTTAGGGAAGTGACATTTGACAGCTAACAGCCTGAGTTAGATTTGAGCCAGTAACTGAGATGAACGTTTCTGCAGATCATGATTGAGGCCTGGGAACATTCTGATCCTTCTCAAGACTTTTCTGTCCTGTCTGGCCTTTCTGATTATTTTTTCCATTTTGCAAATACACTTCAGGTATCTTGTGAATCCTATATTGGCAGGTAATAAATGATAACAAATGTAACAGAATGTTTCCTTGCCTATAATGCAAGAATAGAGAGACATCCAGCAAAACCGAAAGGGTCAATAGGAGCACCTAATTTACCTTCTCTGAGCCATTCAGTAGTTTGTATGCTTCTAATTCAGCCTCCTCTGACTCAGTCAGTAATTGGGTTTTTTTAATAGACCCTAAGCTATTTCACTGTCTCAGTCTCATTCAAATGACTTCCCTCTTCCCCTTTAATCTCTTTTCATGCTTGTTGTGAATTATTGTTAGTTAATAGAGAGAGAGCTACTGTGGAATTTGCTTTCCAGGCCAGCCACATTCTAGCTGCAAACCTAGTAACATTAACATTGAGATTCCCTCAGAGATCTTTTCCACTTATCCAGAATGCTTTATTCAGTTCTGGAAGAACCCTTCATCCAGTTCGCTGGGATCCAAAAAACTCAGTTCGACTCCAGCTCGTCACTCCAGTTACTTTATTAGGCATGTAACAGCTCTTGGGTTTAGTTATGGAGGATACTACAATTCCAGTTCATGTCACACACTACACACTTGACTTTATATTCATCCTTCCTAGCTACTAACATCTATACCAGTGGTTCTCAACCAGGGGTATGCGCACCACTGGAGGTACGCAGAGGTATTCCAGGGGGTACACTAGTTCTTCTGGATATTTGCCTAGTTTTACAACAGGTTACATAAAAAGCATTAGAGAAGTCAAACTAAAATTTCATATAGACAATGACTTGTTTATATTGCTCTATATGCTATACACTGAAACGCAAGTATAATATTTATATTCCAATTGATTTTTTATAATTATATGATTAAAATTAGAAAGTAAGGAAATTTCCAGTAATAGTATATTGTGACACTTGTATTTTTATGTCTGATTGTAAGCAAGTAATTGTTAAGTGAGGTGAAACTTGGGGGTGTGACCACTCAGACTCCTGAAAGGGGTATAGTAGTTTGGAAAGGTTCAGAGCCACTGCTCTATACTACTTGTATGTGAGGACCATATTGCATAAGGCAACCTTATCAGTTTAAGATGTTTCTGTCTACTTTGTTTACTATAAACATTCCCACAATAGCTTAGTTAATTCCTGCCTCCTTTATTTATTCTAAACATACACAACAATTAGTTGTTTCAGCAAGTACTTGTTTGGCGCTATCTTGTCTTAACTTGGGCCTGCTCCTGTCAGCTAAGTTATCCCTGTTATTAGTTATGCTCATCCTAAAAAGCATATTTCACTGTGATTGTTTTTCACATTTAAATGTGATACAGGTGTGTCCAGGGTCTTGGTTTTGGGTATCATTGTGACAGAATGTCATGCTGTAGAGCCATGCAAAGAGATACAAGGCTATTTTTCTGACTCACCCTGGCAACCAGACCAGGTGAGTCCATAGGTGCTGGAACTATGCATGCAGGGGATGCTGCTGCACCCCCTGGCTTGATGTAGTTTCCAATAATGCAGGCTTACAGTTTGATTCATTGGCTCTCAGCACCCCCACTGTACAAATTGTTCCAGCACTTCTGGGTGAATCTCTTTAGATCCAATTTGGGAGTATAAAAGACTGAGTCTCTCCAAGGCAAAAGGAGAGATAAGAAGTTGTGCAGGTAGAAACCCTAGGAACAGCCAGCTTAAGAGGGGTGCTTAGGGTAAGATTTATGTTTATTGTTTACGTTAAGGATATAAGATGACCCTGCCAATGGGCCCATTGCATGTGTGTTGAGTTGAGAATGGAGTGAGGGTCCATGAACACTTACTAATTAATAACTTTATTTTTAAAACTCCATTTACATTTTGCAGGTGATGGAAGTCAAAGGACAAATGATCCATGTGCCCGAGTCAAATTCTATTTTGTTTTTGGGTTCCCCTTGTGTGGACAAGCTGGATGAACTGATGGGCCGAGGCCTACATCTTTCTGACATACCTATCCACGATGCTACCCGTGATGTCATATTGGTTGGGGAGCAGGCAAAGGCCCAAGATGGCTTGAAGAAACGAATGGATAAACTGAAGGCAACATTAGAGCGAACACACCAAGCTCTGGAAGAGGAGAAAAAGAAGACAGTAGATCTTCTTATTTCTATTTTCCCAGAAGAGGTGGCTCAACGATTGTGGCAGGGGCAACAAGTTCAGGCCAGGAAGTTTGATGATGTCACAATGCTCTTCTCAGACATTGTTGGCTTCACAGCTGTGTGTGCCCAGTGCACCCCCATGCAGGTGATCAGCATGCTGAATGAGCTATACACTCGATTTGACCATCAGTGTGGATTCCTGGATATCTATAAGGTAAAGTACTTCAGTCCATAAATTAGGGAAAGCATATCTTCTTAAGTTGCCCTCATAGCTAACTCCCTAAGTTGCAAAGACAATTTTAATAATGTTAAAAATAATTTTAATAAGACAATTGAAAAATGTTGTGGTTTTCATTTGTGGAGAATTTTGAGTTTTTGGTGGAAAAATTTGAAATAAAAATAGTTTAGTTGAAAATAAATAATTTTGATTCTGAAATCATAGTACCTTATGGGAGCTGTAGTTTAGGTGCCTCATCCTTTCATTTTCCTCTGTGGGCTGGGCTCCCTAGTCAGACTGTCTCCCATGATGCACCACAGTCTCACTTTTTCTGAGAGGAGATGGTGCACCATGATAGATTCATAGCCATCGTTTATTACAGCTGAAGAAGTCAGGCTGGAGACCTTACTTCATAGAGGAGAATGAAGCACTGGAATGACAGCTTCCATGAGGTACTTCAGTGGCCTCTCAGTGTCAAAATACTTTGGTTTTGGGCCAAAAATTGAAATTTTTGTTTTTTGGGTAGTTTTTCAAGAAATAAATCAATATTATCCACAGAAAGCTGAGCATTTTCACAACAAATCTTCTTTATTTGTAAATCTTGTATTTTGCAGGAAAAAGTTTCAATGTAATTTGTTTACTAGCTCTAGTTTTCAGGCTCTATTAGTTTAAAAATGGAGAAATAACTTTTGTTTGGAGATGTACATGCAGACCCTTTAAGAGAAAATATTGTAGGAGAATTCTGCTTTAAAGGATGGCTTATTCACAGGTTATGCTGTGTTTCGTGATTTTAATAAAGAAGGGGCCAGATCTTTATCTTCAGCTGTTGTAAATTATTGTAACTCCATTGCAGCCAATGGGAATATGCCAATTTAAATCAGTTGAGATTCAGGAAAATATCCTTGTTAGTAATTGGTTAGAATCTCTCTCTCTTTTTTTTTAAGCAAAAGAAGAAACACCTTTGTTAATGAGTTCTATCCCATTTGCACTTGCTTCTGAGTACTTTCAGATTTGAATGGTGCCTATTGTAATTCTGAAGTCCCAAACTCCACCTGTGTGTGGTTTTATTTTTGTTTTTGTTCTAGGTCATGTTCAAAATTAAAGGTTTGCATTTTCTGTTTTGGGTTCAGATGTGATAAGTTGATGGAAATCTCATGAGCAGCTGACATTGTGAGATTGCCTCCAGTCAAGGGTCCATGAATTTGCTAGGATTTGTCAATCTCAGCTGATTTGCATTAGTAGGCCCAAATCTAGTTGAGAACAGCTCATTGGGGTTAAGGTTCAGATTCAGTGAAATCTCAGCTTTAACTGATCTGAACATGATTCCTCATCTCATTCTACTTGTTAGGAGATGACCGTATAATACAAGGTGTAACAAAAGTAAAAAAAAACTGATGGGTCAAAGAGAGTAGTACAACATGAACAGTGAAGCTGAAATATGATGGGTAACAGTAAAGCGATCCATACAAAGATTTGATTCAGACATTTCTAATGCAGACTCTAAGAAATATTAAACAAAACAGCATTTCAGAGGAAGAGCAGAGGCAGCAAGTAACAGGCCTGGGTGTCTATTGTTTGTGACAACAAGTAATAAGAACCCACAGATCTACTTCTAATTTGCATATACATGTATTTATGAAAGACTCCTTGTGTAACACTGTGGGGTCTGGGCCCAATGTAGTCTTTTAGGGTTGGATTCACAAAGGATTTAGGTGTTGGGGTGGTCCCAACATCTACCTTATGGGTGTCTAGAAAAATCACAGGAATAATCCTGTGACCCAGAAAGCCTGAGTTAGTTGCTCCTATACAGTGAATGGAGAAAGATGTTATCTGTATTCTAAAGTGCCTAACAACAAGCAGGGAGCCACCTAAACTAGCCAATAGGAGATGCTGACTGGAGGCATATGTCCTAAATCCCCCCCCCCCCCCCCCCCCCCCGGATCGGTGCCTAAGTTCATGCAGCAGAGAGGCTCTTGTCTTTGCCAGTGATTCAGAACCAGGAACTGCTCTCCTGGAGTCAGGCATTTAGGTGAGAATAATTTAGGCAGGCAGCTAACCCCACACAAAACAGGAATAGGAGGAGGTGGAGCCTACCTTATAACTTTTAGTTCAGTGGTTAGTGCACTCCTCCAGGATGTGAGAAACTCAGATTCAGTTCCCCCCCTTTACTAACAGGCGAAAATAGATTTGAACAGGGGTCTCCGACAGGGCTAAGTGCTATAGCCACTGAGCTATGGGGTACTCTGATGTGGGCTTCCCTCAGATCTCTCCTGTTGAAGCTGTTCCACTCTGGATAAAGAATGAGAATGATTACAACCAAGGAGACAGAAAGTGGGAATGACTCTTTAACCCCATGGTTAGGGCATCCATGTGGGAGACCCATGTAAAAATCCCTTCTCCCCCTTCAGCAGAGTGGGGAATTGAACCTCTTTCTCGCATCACAAGGGCTCGAACCACTGGGCTAAAAATTTTAAGGTGGCCACCACCTCTTCTGGACTGAAACTCAGTCAGCAGTGTGAGTACACTGACTAGATCGGGCCCCGAATGTGAGTCCCGGCATCTATCCTCAGTCTGTGAATTGCTCTGAGGCTTAGATGGAAAATAGACATCAGACACTTACAGCAGTGTACATACCCAGTGGCAGAAAGTTAGGCACCGAGTCAGTGTAGGCACCTGCAGCATTGGGTGGGAGTTCTGTGAATTGCTGTAGAACCTAAAACTGGGACTTAGACACCTAAAACCAGGCTTAGGGCTTGTGCACACTACCATTTATGTTGGTATTACTTATGTAGCTCAGGGGTGTGAAAAAGCCACCCCCTGAGTGACGTAAGTTGCACCGACCTCAGTGCCGGTGCGGACAGCACTCTGTAGGTAGGAGAGCTTCTCCTATTGACATAGCTACTGCCTCCCTTGGAAGTGGTTTTATTTTGCCGACAGGACTCTCTCCCATCGCCATAGAGTGTCTTCACTAGACACGCTGCAGTGGCTCAGTTGCACTGGTTCAACTGCACTGCTGTAGCACTTCTAGTGTAGTGTAGACTAGCCCTTAGGCATCTAAATCCCCAGGTGTTTACCTTTGTGAATCAGGCTTTAGATCTAGTGTTCTTCAATCCTTCCCTAGTCCTGATTTCTTGACTTTTCTCCTCCTTTCCATGAGGAGGTTCATTGGATATAATCATTTTGCTGCTAATAAAAACATTTTAAATTCCCTATAGAATCATAGAATCATAGATTATTAGGGTTGGAAGGGACCTCAAGAGATCATCTAGTCCAACCCCCTGCTCAAAGCATTGACCTCTACTTGTTGCATAATAAATTATTGAAAAAGAAAATTTCTCCTATGTTCCAGTGTGTTACATTTTATTGTCAGAGAATTGATATGGTGTGACTAACCAGACTGTAACCAATCCTGATGAAGTATGTCCTGGAATCCATCAGATAACTGTCTTGGAATTTGGTTATTTTTCTATAATGTCTGTGCTATTTTTTATGTGTAATTTTTTTCTGAGATCTGAAGTGTAAAAATGTAAACCTGATGAAACTAACTTTTTATAATACCTGGTCTTTCTTCTAAATATACTGCAAGGTGAAACCTCAGTGATATTTGATGATATTCCCATTACATGATCCTTGAAAGCCACTGATAAAACACCCTGATTAACAAGCACACATTGGTTTACGTTCCCCATTTTTTGCTATCGAAAGACTTGTAAGCATCACTGTTAATAGTTAGTGAGCATTTTATTTTCTTTTGTGCTTGTGAAGTAGCTTAATAAAATTATATCAGTAAATTACTAACTGCTTCTGAATTTAAAGATTTAGGGTCCAGTACTGTAATCCTTACTAATGTAAGGCCATGTCTACACTAGCAAGCTTACAGCGGCACAGCTGTACCAATGCAGCTGTGCCATTGTAAGATCACCCATGTAGCTGCTCTGTGCTGACAGGAAAGAGCTCTCCTATTGACATAATTAAACCCCCTCCAACAAGTGGTGGTAGCTATGTCAGCGGGAGAGCGTCTCCTGACGACACAGTGCTGTCCACACCAGCGCTTCTGTCGGTGGGACTTGTCAGTCAGAGGGGTGGGTTTTTTTTTTCATACCCGGGAGCAATGTAAGTTATAGCAACAAAAACGCTAGTGTAGACATAGCCTTCGTGAATGCTTACCCGCCATGGACTGCTAGGTAGGTTAGGAAGCAGTAACATGGAAGGTTTCAAAAAGGGGAGATGTAAACACAATGTAGCCCTGCCCCTACATAATGTGACAAGGTGGGGCTGTCAAGATTCAAGGAACCATGAGGCCTATTAACTTCAATGGGACTACTCATGTGAGTAATGCCTGTCAAGTAACAGTTAAATAGTCAGACCTGTAGTCGCTATCTGAAGGATGTGGATAACATCTATTTACGGCATCCACTATGCAGCACTGCTGAAAGCATATGCTCCAGAAGGATGCTCTGGGCCTGATTCTGATCCCAGCTGCAGCGCTGTAAATTGAGAGGAACTTCACAGAACTATTATGGTATGTGCATATAAAACTGTGGGGTGTTTAGTGACTGCTCTCTCTTATCTCCCTGAAAGGCACAGTGGGAATAGGAAACAGTGCCGTAGCTCTGTCCACCTAGAGCCTCACCTCATAAACAAACGTACTGTTGAACGGATGTCCTGAGTGTACCCAGGAGTCACTCCATTTTCTCCCATCCCCCAAGCACAATGTCGCCCCAGGTGTCAGTCTTTACCGTAGGGTTTGTCTATGTGGCATGACTTATTTGAAATGGGAAAAAAAAAAAGAAAATATGTAACTTTACCCTTGAGCTTTTTATCTCTGTTACTTTTGGAACAATAAATACGTTAATCACAGAAATAACAGCCTGCAGTGAAAATGGTTTCCATTAACAGCTTAGTGAAGAGCATGCCAGTGAAATTATATTGCTATGCAAAGGGCAAGTTCAGTTTCTCTCTGCTCCCACAGCCTGAACTGAACTGTGGAAACACCAGGTCCCTGGTCTTAAACTAACAAACATAGTAGCCATTAGGATGAGGACAGCCCAAAAATATGAGGGGTGAGGAAGCTGAAATATGGTTAAAGGTAGGGGCTGTTCATACTTATGCATGAAGGACGTCAAGGCCGACAGCACATCTGGTCATAGGTAAAACTGTTGGAGTTCTCCACTGGATGCTGGAGTTAGACCTTCAGAGCTCTCCCCAAGGATGAAGTGAGTATACACATGCTTCCAAGTGCACATTCCTGAAGGACATCCAGAAGGAGCCTGGGACCTTTAGAAATTGTCTCTATAGCACTCTGTATACTAGAAGTTTGCCTTTAACTAAAACTGTTTTGGTAATAAAACCATGAAGAAAAGAATATTAATGAGAGAAGACTTGTATCCTCTGTGGATGGGCACAGAGGAGGACGCAGACTAAGCAGTAGGTTACACACTTGTTCTTTACAGAGAAGGCTCATGCTGAGTGTCTGAGGACCACACCATTTTAAATCATGGGAAGTCTTACTTATGTAACCAGTGGCCATCTTGGTTGACATGCAAGGGATTGAACTAAGCCCCTCAGTACCTGAAAGCATGAGTTGCTACAGCTTGTGCTAAAGAGCAGGGATCTTAAGCCTACCTCTGTAAGAGACGAATATCCTCTAGGATAGAGCAAACAGGGATGTGTAACACTTACCAGTGAGTCACAGATGCAGGAGTAACTCCGCTTAAGTAAGCTGAGTTACACCCATTTCTTCCAGGGATATATTTGGTATTTCGGTTCAGTAAGGGATCAGATGCTCTGATAACATTTATCTGTGTAATTAACTTACGAAATCCATAGAGGAAAATATCTTGCATGTGGAATATAATTTTATAAAACATATTTCATATTTTGTGTATGACAATTTTTTAAATAGAATAATGAATGAGTACCTATAGTGCAGTACTGATCAGAGAAATGACAGTGGTTGCAAAATTTTATGATGAGCTTATTTTCTATCTGAAATATCAGCAGTTTTCAAACAGATTCTGTGGAGTCTGATGGCCTGAAGAGCACTTGGTGGCGGTCTGTATGGTAACGGCTGTTCCTTTTGGTTTCCAGCTGCTAAATCTCATGAAAAAGAATCTACAATTATTCATTACTTTCCTAATGTTAAGTAATTGGTGTAGTTGCTATGGAGATATTATATGATCACAGAGGAAATAGTTCATATGATCACAAATGGGAGAGGAGATGGTGTCATGGAACATCTATAAAATTGTCAGAAAAAACAGTATAAAAGCTGGAGAACGCTTCAGCTAAATGACTGTAATATCAAATCTGACAATGTATTCTCCGCAATAACTGTCACACAGACTTGAACGTTAAGGGCCTGTAGTGAAGTGAGACTCACTGGTGAGGCATCTCTTGCTGGTCATCCTGGGAATTAGCTCTTTCCTGGCTGTGGAGCACCCTCTGCCAGCTGATGTCTTGCCTGCCTCAAGCCCTGTGTGCCTCCCAGACCTCGGTGCCCTTTTCCTCAGGGTTCTTCCCTAGTGGTACACCCCAACTCTGGGTCTCCCCTCTCAGGGGAACCCCCATCCCTCTAAACCCACCTTGCCTCAATGGCTACTGCCATCATCTAGCCCCCACTCACTGGGGCAGACTGCAGTCTGTAATGGCCACTCAACATTGACAAGGAAGTTTTCCTGTAAGGCCTCTGCTTAATCCCAGGCTACATCCCTGCAGCCCCAGTCCCTGTTTAGGCCTTGACCAAGGCTTCAGCCTGGGGAGTTGTCAGGCTGGAGCTTCCCAGCTCCTCTTGCCTTTTCCCCAGCACTGCTCTACTCCCCATGCCCTAAGCTCCCAGGCAGCCAGGTCCTTCCCCCTCCAAAGCAAGAGAGAGACTCTTCCAGCTCCTAGCCCCCAGCCCTCTTATAAGAGCCAGCTGGGCCTAACTGGGGCATGCCCCCAGCTGTGGCTGCTTCCCCAAACAGCCTAGCCTGGCTGTTTTTAACCAGTTCTCCAGGAGTGGGGCAGCTGCCCCACTACAGGGCCTGATTCAGCAAAGCACCTAAGCACATGCTTATCTTTAAGCATGTACCAAGAAAGGAATACAATGAATGTTATCTCCCATTCCTTTTGAACACTGGCATGGAATCTTTAACTGTCACCAACACATTCATCATAGATGGGTGGAAGTGACATTAATTTAACATTTTACATTAGCGCATCACCCACATAATTACTGCTCTGCAGCGTGAGCATTGGATGTGAGCCCAAATCATGAGGAGACACTTGAATCTATTATTTTCTGAGCCAGGATCAAGAGTGATGCCAGTGACTCTGTTATGTGTGCTGTATATGGTACATGTATGTGTTGTACATTCTGAGGATTATTACGTCTAACTGCTTTGAGACATTCCTTGTTGAAATCTTTGGGTTCATGGGAAGACCACATCACAGTACTTAAATTATCTGGCCTGGCATTAGTTTTGAAGGAAGCTTGGCTAAGTCCTCTGAGAGAAATAAAATGGAACATTTAATTGTTAATCATCCTGTTACTTTGACAAGTTATTTTGTGGTTTACTGCTTTTTGTATAACTATGTGCCACTTTCCACCAGGAATTATTGTATGGTAGTTAAAAGTAAGTATTGTTCTGTTCAATGCAATAAGGTAGTACATTGATGAGGTGACTGAGATCGGATTGTTATGAGCAGAGCCTCAAAAAGTAAACTAAAATAAAAATTCTACTGAATATTTGTATACATTTTTAAACAAAACTTCTTACTGTGTTTGCACCCTCCTCTCTTTGTTTTTCACAAACAGCAAAGATAGTATTTTAGCAGAATATTTGCAGAAAGGGCATTCGTAGTCACCAATATTTGTATCTGAAACCTGATTTTAAGTGTTATGCTCATCTAACCAGGGAACAGAAACATACTACGTGAATTATTTGCAATCAAAACAGCTCAGTTTTCAAATATCCTTCTGTATAAGCAATAGATCAAGAATAATTTGCAGAGATTAGTTGGTGAGTACTTTGAATAGCAAATTTGGGGAAATTGACATCTGTTTGTAAAACATAAAATAAGGAAAAATTAATCAAATAAATTACCTGTTACCAGTTATTCACTCAGCTCTGCTTTTAAAGTGTGTTGAATTCAGAATCTCAACATGAGAGAGAGCTTTTGGTCTTGAACTAAGAAAGGGAAGCTAACCAAAACGTAGTAATAGTTTGCCATTATTTCACACTTTGCATCCAAGGATCTCAAAATGCTTCTCAGTAATTAATAGCTTTCCTTGACAACTTCCTGTGAGATAAATATTAAATATTTATTATCTCACATAACAGATGAGACAAAGCGGTGAAGGGCTTCAAAGTGTACATGCACAAGTTCATGCATTTTTTTTGATGGCAGACTTAGGCACATGCAAACTCTGGCCAGTAAACATGCAAACTGATGTTAGCATACACATAGACACACTGGGTATTTGTACATAGAATTATAGAAGATTAGGGTTGGAAAAGATCTCAGTAGGTCAGCTAGTCCAACCCCCTGCTCAAAGCAGGACCAGTCCCCAGCTAAATCATCCCAGCCAGGGCTTTGTCAAGCCTGACCTTAAAAACCTCTAAGGATGGAGATTCCCCACCACCCATTCCAGTGCTTCACCACCCTCCCAGTGCAAAAATGTTTCCTCATATTCAACCTAGATCTCCCGCACTGGAACTTGAGACCATTGCTTCTTGTTCTGTCATCTGCCACCTCTGAGAACAGCCTAGCTTCATGCTCTTTGGAACTCCCCTTCAGGTAGTTGAAGGTTGCTATCAAATCCCCCCTCCCACTTTTCTTCTGCAGACTAAATAAGTTCCTTCAGCCTATCCTCATAAGTCATGTGCCCCAGCCTCGTAATCATTTTCATTGCCCTGTGCTTGACTCTCTCCAGTTTGTCCAGATCCCTTGTGTAGTGGAGGGGACCAAAACTGGACACAATACTCCAGGTGTGGCCTCACCAGTGCCAAATAGAGGGGAATAATCACTTCCCTCGATCTGTTGGCAATGCTCCTACTAAAACAGCCCAATATGTTGTTGGCTTCTTGGCAACAAGGGCACACTGCTGACTCATATCCAGCTTCTCATCCACTGTAACCCCTAGGCCCTTTTCTGCAGAACTGCTGCTTAGCCAGTCAGTCCCCAGCCTGTAGTGGTGCGTGGGATTCTTCCATCCTAAATACAGGACTCTGCACTTATCCTTGTTGAACCTCATCAGACTTCTTTTGGCCCAATGCTCCAATTTGTCTAGTGCTTATCCCTACTCTTCAGCATATCTACCTCTCCCCCCAGCTTAGTATCATCTGCAAACTTGCTGAGGATGCAATTAATCCCTTCCTACAGATTATTAATAAAGATGTTGAATAAAACCAGCCCCAGGACCGACCCTTGGGGCACTTCGCTTTATACCAGCTACCAGCTAGAGATCAAGCCATTGAGCTCAAAAATCTATATATCATATATAATCTATATCATAAATAACATCGGACCGTTCGGTGCTCAACACTTTAGCAGTTAGTTGCACTTTCCAGTTTTCATCAACCCCTCCCTCCCACCCTCATTTCTAAAATTCTCATTTTGCTCCAGCCTTCAAAGATCTCCTCTCTGTCTTTGACCCTCCATGATCTCTCCACACTTCTGTCCCTTCACACAGTCTCACCAGATCTTTCTTTTCTTAGCTTCTGGATCAACTTTCCTATATTTCTTTAATTTATAATCTCACATGTATCTGAGAACTCCTTGAAAATATCTTTCCTGCCCTTGCTTATACTTTCTATTTTTTCCTCCCCATCTGCTTTTACAATTTTGTTCCTATACTATTTATTTTATAAAATATTTTAAACACATTTTGCATGAATAATACTGTGTGTAAAATGAAGTTATGTTGCACTGTCATAAGTTTCTGGAAAGAATACCATCTTAAGTGATCTCATTGCATTATGTTGGGCTGGCATTAAAATAATTCTCATCACCACTGACCTAAGGGTGTAGTGCTGCCTCACAGTATGCTCCCTTGTTGTATCTTATGGAGTAGTTCAGGTCTAGACCTCAAAGGGCAAGGCAAAACGAAATCACAATACTATTTTTCATCCTGTGAGGTTCTGAGCACACTTAACTCTCAATGAAGGCACTCAGCACCTTGCAGGATTGAGCCCATAAGGCATAAATGATTGTTGTAGAATCCTTCCCTTTTCTGCCCTTTGTCCAATTCAGTTCTCTTCTCTGAGCTGAGAAGAGAAAAATAAGCTAGTATTTCATCATCTGAGGGAATCGAGCTGGTAATTTTACTGACAATCACCAGAGAAATGTAAAGAAAGGACGACATTCTGGCATATACTATCCTGCGTGATTATCAGCAGGGAAGCAACGGTGTTGTGGTATCAAACAACATACAAGTACGTGAATCAGTCTGACAGCAAGGTTCTCTTAAAGTAAAAGATCACAATACATAGATTTTGATAGCAATATTTTCATTTTAAAGAAAAGGTCATATATTGGCTCAATGACCATGTCATAAAAATGTTATCCTCTTTAAATGTTACTAGTATTTTAATGCTGCCTCCCTGGGCAGTTCATATGCTATATCATCAGCAAATCAGAGAACATCAACAGTTTTCAACTTTAACTCTTTCAGAGTGATTGCTTTAGCAGATCTTTCTCTTTGGAATTGAAAGATAAACTACCGGGGAAAACATCACTGAAAACAATATAACCTCAATTATCCAAGTATCAAAGGAGACATACAGTACATTTGGATAATTAAGGAAATTATCAGTGTGATTAATAGATATATGTGGGGGACAGGGAATGTCATAATTAAGATTTTTGTTGTTGTTATTATTATTATCATGTTATAATATAACATGAAACTTCATAAACAATCTCATAGCAACTGAGTTATAAACAGGCTTGGCAGAATTCAATTTTTATTTTTTGGAATTTCAACAGATAGTATTGATTATTTTTAAGCATTTAAAAAAAAATTAATTATTTAAATTTTCACAGTTGCGGGAAATTAGGGGAAGGGGTCAGATAATTATTTAATGACAGAAGATGCTGAGATTCAAAAGGTTAAGCTTTATAGTTGTTAAAACACGAATTGTCAATATCGCATATCAATATGCAAAGTGAATATCTTTAAATCAGGTACTGCTTGAGAACTTCTTAGCGTTTTTCTTACTTTGCCTATCTATAAATTTCTGTTATTATCATGGAAATATTTTTGTTGGTTTCTGTGTGTATAGTGAAATTGACATTTACCGATATTTACCAATAAGAATCTTATTCTTCCAAGCCTACTTATAAACGATAAGAAACAGCCTAATAATAATAGATGCATCTGATAAAGTGGGTTTTAGCCCATGAAAGCTTATGCTCATATACGTTTGTTAGTCTCTAAGGTGCCATAGGGACTCCTCGTTGTTTTTCCAACTAATAAACTTACCTTCATTTAAATGTATTTTATCCACTCTGTGTACTGTGGCTCGAAAAGGGGACTGCTGAAGTGGAGGAAAACTGCTCAGCATTCCAAATTCACTGCCAATTTAAATGACAATAATTATGAACACATACCTATTTAAGCGGAAATGAAAACACAAACTTAGATAACAAAAACACATGAGACGAAGGACATGATCTGTCCCAGCTGGAAGCTGTCCCCGCTGGAAACTGAAATGAATTTTTAAAAAATGGGTATCAATCCAAAGGAGAATCAAAGAAATAGAAACAGATGCAGATTGTTTACCATAATCAACATCTGAGTTATGTTATTTTCTTGGAATAGTGTAGTAATATTCTTCTGTACTCAAGGCCTTGATTCAGCAAACTGTGTAAACTCATGCCTAGTTTAAAGCACAAAATTAACCCCATTGACTTCAGTGGAATTATTCACAAGTTTAAACTTAGGCACATGCTTAAGATAAACCTTGCTGATTTGAGGTCCAAGGCCTCAGTTTAGGAAAGCATTTATGCATAAGAACATAAGAATGGCCATACTGGGTCAGACAAAGGTCCATCTAGCCCAGTATCCTGTTTTCCGACAATGAGCACTGCCAAGTGCCCCAGAGGGAATGAACAGATAATCATCAAGTGGTCCACCCCCGGTCACCCATTCCCAGCTTCTGGGAAAGAGAGGCTAAGGACACCATCCCTGCCCATCCTGGCTAATAGCTATTGATGGACTTATCCTCTATGAATTCATCTAATTCTTTTTTTGAACTCTGTTATAGTCTTGGCCTTCGCAACATCCCCTGGCAGCAAGTTCCACCGGTTGACTGTGTATTGTGTGAAAAATACTTCCTTTTGTTTGTTTTAAACCTGCTGTCTATTAATTTCATTTGGTGGCCCCTAGAACTTGTGTTATGGGAAGGAGTAAATAACACTTCCTTATTTACTTTCTCCACACTAGTCATGATTTTATAGACCTCTATCAGATTTCCCCCCTTATTTGTCTCTTTTCCAAGCTGAAAAGTACCAGTGTTCTTATTCTCTTCTCAAATGGCAGCCGTTCCATACCCCTAATAATTTGTGTTGCCCTTTTCTGAACCTTTTCCAATTCCAGTATATCTTTTTTAAGATGGGTTGACCATATCTGCATGCAGTATTCAAGTTGTGGGCATACCATGGATTTATATAGAGGCTATATGACATTTTATGTCTCATTATCTATCCCATTCTTAATGATTCCCAACATTCTGACTGTCTTTTTTGACTGCCACTGCACATTGAGTGGATCTTTTCAGAGAACTATCCACAATGACCCCAAGATCTCTTTCTTGAGTGGTAACAGCTAATTTAAATCTCATCATTTTATATGTGTAGTTGGGATTCTGTTTTCCAATGTGCATTATTTTGCATTTATCAACATTGATTTCATCTGCCATTTTATTGCCCAGTCACCTTGTTTTGAGAAATCCTTTTGTAGCTCTTCACAGTCTGCCCAGGACTTAACTATCTTGAGTAGTTTTGTATCATCTGCAAATTTTGCCACCTCTTTTTCCAGATCATTTATGAATATATTATATAGGACTGGTCCCAGTACAGGCCTCCCTCCATTCTGAAAACTGATCATTTATTTCTACCCTTTTTTTCCTATCTTTTAACCAGTTAGCAATCTATGAGAGAACCTTCCCTCTTATCCTATGACTGCTTACTTTGCTTAAGAGCTTTTGGTGAGGGAAATTGTCAAAGGCTTTCTGAAAATCTAAGTACACTATATCCACTGGATCACCCTTGTCCACATGCTTGTTGACCCCCTCAAAAAATTCTAGTAGACTGGTGTGCTTAAGTCCACCCCTATTCAGAATAATGCTTATGCACATGCTTTTCTTACATCATGGCTGGAGATCAGTCATAGGACGAGGAGGACCAGGGGTCTGAGGTGGGACTGAACGTTCTCTCTCTCAGATGATTGACTGGCTGGTTCTTGCTCACACGCTCAAGTTCTAACTGATCTGATGGTGTCCCTAGCTTCTGTTTGTCAGAGGGTGGAGATGGATGGCAGGAGAGAGATCACTTGATCATTATCAGTTAGGTTCATTACCTCTGGGGCACCTGGCATTAGCCACTGTCAGCAGACAGGATACTGGGATGGATAGACCTTTGGTCTGACCCAGTATGGCCATTCTTATGTTCTTATGATCACCAGAGGTGGGATTGGGAAGAAATTTTCCCCCAGATCAGATTGATAGTGACATTGGGGGGCTTTTGCCTTCTGTAGTATGAGAGTGCGGGTCACTTGCCAGAATTATCTGGGTATATTTTACTTCATTTCCCTGCCTTTGCAGAGGCCTCAGGCATTGGTACATTTTGCTCTCTCCTATTCTTTGCCTGTGGCGTATAATAGTCCGGGGATTGGCAACCTACGGCACGTGTGCCAAACATGGCACGCAAGCCAGTGTTGAGTGGCACATTGCCGTGGTCCTGGCCCTCAGCCCCGCCACCCACTGCTCTCCCTTGGGGGGAGGAGGCAGAAGCTTGGTCCTGCAGCAGCCAAGCTTCCCCCTCCCCTGCTTCTTCCCCCAGCGTGGTGCTTTCCTGCCCCACTCAGCCCCCCCATCCTCCGCTCTCCCCTGCAGGGGCAGGAGGCAGAAGCTTGGTCCTGCAGCAGCCAAGCTTCCCCCTCCCCTGCTTCTTCCCACAGCGTGGTGCTTTCCTGCCCCACCCCCTCTCCTTCCCTGCGCCAATCAGCCGATAGCCCTAGCAAGGGGAAGGGGGAAGAGCATCAGCGTGTGCACAGCTCCGTAGAGGAGACAGAGAAGAGGTAGGGACGGGGCCTTGGGGAAAGTGGTGGAACAGGACGTATCCCTGGCAGGGGGCTGGGAGCACCCCTATGAGCCGAGCACCCCATCCCTGTGCCCTGACCCCCCCCACACACACTCAGTCTTCTGCCCTACATCCCCAGCCCTCTGCCCTGACCCCTGAACCCCCCACACCCAGCCTTCTGCCCTGCAACCTCCACACCCCCACTGTCCTCTGTCCTGACCCTTGAACCTCCCCCCACAGACTCAGCCTTCTGCCCTGCACCTCCACAGCCCCCATCCCTCTGTCCTGACCCCTGAATCCCCCTGCCAGGTCTGGGGTCCCGGCCGCAGGCCCCGCTCAGCCCACTGCCAGCCTAGGTGAACAGAACCCCAGTTGGCAGCGAGCTGAGCAGGCTGGCAGCGTAAGATCAGCATTTTAATTTAATTTTAAATGAAGCTTCTTAAACATTTTGAAAACCTTATTTATTTTACATACAAGAATAGTTTAGTTATATATGATAGACTTATAGAAAGAGACCTTCTAAAAACATTAAAATGTATTACCGGCACATGAAACCTTAAATTAGAGTGAATAAATGAAGACTCGGCACAGCACTTCTGAAAGGTTGCTGACCTCTGTAATAGTCTAATCTCCTGAGGATTGTAATACGTTGGTCTAATTGTGATTGTTGGGTTTGGTATGCGGGTGCTGGCAGCCTGTGATATACAGGAAGTAAGACTAGATGGTGTGGTAGTCCCTTTTGGCTTTAATCTCTACGACTCTGTGTCTTTACTGGGATTTAAGCATGCACATGTGGGTGCTCTCCTGAATAAAGATGCTTTTTTGAATTAGGGACCTAAGGCTTAGATCCTTAAAGCAGGAGTTCCAGGCTACCGATAGGTATAGATATTAAATCCCAACTAGCGGGATTGTTTGTGAGCTGAAATTCCTTTAATCTTTTCTTTGATGTGAAAGAGGCAAATTCAATCTATTTTACATGAGTTGTGAAAGAATCTTAAGATATTAAGCATGAGTATAGCTAAGGATAAATGAGAGTCAGGTTCTCCCTTTTCATAGCGTTAATCACAAGTGCCATACCATTACCAAGTAGTGAGTGCAGGAAAGATTACTACTAGAGCTTGGCAGACATTTTTGGCTGAAACCTTTTTTCCCTCTGGAAAAATGTGGATTTGGGTTGACCAAAATATTTCATGAATTCATGTCAATTTTGGCAAATTATTTTGGTTGAGGGGCAGTGGAGGGAAGCTGAAAATAATTCCAAAAAAGTCAAAATATTTCTTTTTGAAATTTTTGAAATGAAACATTTACATTTTCAGGCTGAAATTTTTCATTTTATTTTCCGAGGGGGGGGGGGGGGCTTAGAACAAAAAAGCAAAAACATAAAAATACCATTCTAATTTTAAGTGAAACATTTGCTAAAATGATTTTTTCTCACTTTTTAGTTTATTGAACATTTCAAATAATTCAGTTGCTGGGACAATCTGAAATTGGGTTTTTTTGTTTTTACTTTTTTTAGGAGGGGGGGTTGCTATCAATCTAAAGAAATCTATTGTTCACCCAGCTTTAATGATCACAGTAGGAGTAATCTTTGATGGCACAGAGCTGATGTAGGGACTCTGACACCATTCCCCTATCTCCATGACCACCAGCATAGGGGTGCAAAGCAGCTCTGGCTGAAGAAAAGAGAGCATGACTATGATGCCCCTGTACCATTTCAGCTGCTTTTTTGAACCCTTTCTGGCCATTTACACCCTGCATAAGTTAGAGCAGCCTGAGTACTGCTCTGTAACATGGCTCTAGTGGATTAGTCCTGTGAAGAGCCATTGCAGGATCAGAGGAATGCCTTTGGCTTGCAAAAACAACAAGGAGTCCGGTGGCACCTTAAAGACTCTCTGATGTATTTGGACATAAGCTTTCTTGGGTAAAAAACCTCACTTCTTCGGATGGGAAAGCTTATGCCCGAATAAATCCGTTAGTCTTTAAGGTGCCATCAGACTCCTTGTTGTTTTTGTGGATACAGACTAACATGGGTACCTCCTGATATTTGACTTACAGTCTATGTAGTTTAGCCACACCCAAGTGTGAGGTCCAAGTGTGTCTTTAATTTAGTGTTAGCCTTCAAATTAACACTGTATGTGGCAGTGTGGTCTAGTGACAACACCAGGTGCTGTTGGCTCAAAACCTGATAAAGTGGTTTTCTTAGGGTATGTCAGAGTTAATTTGAATTATCTACACTTCCCTTGAGTCAGCCTACCTCAAGTGAGAGCAGTCATGCTACAAAATAACACTCCAGCTCCTGCGTCCACATTCTGACTTGAATGTGGTACTAAGGCTTATGGTATTAATTTAGATAGAATATATGGCTAAAGGTAGGGTGACCATACTTCCGTATGCTGAATACAGGAGAGCTAGTAAAATTACTTGTATTCAAGTGAGTTCAGCGGCTATCGAGCAGAACTATGCAGTACAAATGTTCAAATTAACATCAAGTTGACTGAGCCCCTGTTAAAAAGAAATACTGGGTAGTTGGTTTCCTTTTATTTTATTTTCTTATCTTTCAGGCTTTAGAGTTCACACAGGGAGAGGTGACACACAAACACTCCTGTACCCCTCTCTCACACAGGGGGGCTGACTGACCAACTGACCCGACCCTCCCTGCCCAGCGCTCTCTGCCTCCATGCCTGGCATCACGTCTTCCCACGGCAACACATAGAGTGGGGGGCATGCAAAGTTGCATGTCCTTCCTCCCCAGATTTCTGCTAGGGTTCACATCAGAATGTGGCCAGCAGCAGCTTTTTGGCACTGTGCAGGAGGGAAGGGACGGGAGCTGCTTCCAGACGTCGGAGAGGGCATGGAGGAAGGGATGACCTGGCCCATGTCTTGGCAGAGCTCATCTCTTTCCTCCTGCACACTCCCCGGTGGCTGGAAGCAGCTTGTTTTTTTCCTGCCCGCATAGTGTCAAAAGTCAGCTAACACCTCCAGGCTGCTGCTGGCTACCAACATACCTCAGCCACCTCCTGTCCGTCGATTACAGTACAGGCTGGAAGGGGTTAAGCCTTAGGCATGCATTGTGCACCAGGGCCCAGGGAATCTGACTGCAGGGGCTTTAGCGAATCTGGCCAGAGAGGTTGCTCAGCAGGGGAGGGTGCCTAGGGGATGAAGCAGCCCCATGCTTCCTGGGGACAGGACCCGGGGCAGGTGAGGAGGATACTAAGCCCTTACCCGGGGGACTGCTGTGGAGCCTGCAGGCTTGGGGCGCTAACAGACTGAAAATCGCTTCCCTCCCACTCCAGAGCTTAGCTGAGGGGCAGAGAGGCTTCCCCATGCCAGTGCTGCACGGAGATTTGGCAGGTGCAGGGCTCAGCTTCTCTTGGCCAGCACCCTGGGCCGCTGGGTCGTGGGATTTCCCAGGGCACCAACCCAGCCAGAGGCAGTGGAGGAAGGAAGGAACCTGTCGGCCAGGCTATTGGTGAGCTGAGCTGAGCTCTCCAACCAGGGGCTGGTTCTCCTCATAGCGCTGGGAGCGGGGTGTGCCCCGCAGTGGGTGGGGGGAATGGAGGAGCAGCAGGACGTGGGAGGTGGCGAAGGCTCAAAGTGGGGTGAGAGCACGTAATGGGCCAATGGGTGGGCAACAGAGGTGACACGTAACTGACTGCCTGGCATTTGCCCGCACTCTCCAGCCACCGCTGCTCACAGCGCACAGACAGTGCTGGCTGGAAGCAGGACTGGGAGCAGGGCCCTTCTGGCTGAGAGCTGGCACACCAGGGGTGCTGCGCTGATGAACCAGCAGGGGGAATGACCGGACTCATGCACTGCAGCCTTGCTCTGCTACCAGCATTGCACCGCCCACCCCCATTATCAGCAGCTGGACATCGCCAACTTACGCTGGTGGATGGGTGGCTGGTGAGCAGGGATTTGGCCAGCAGCAGGACCCACCAGTACTGATGGGGGTGAGACAGAAAATGCAGGACAATTTGCCTGTTTTTAAGAAAAAGTTGGGACAGCTGCAAAAGGAGACTGTCCCTTTAAAAATGGGACATCTAGTCATCCTATTTAAAGGTGTTAACATAAACTAGTCATTCTTCAGTATTAAACAGTGTTGAACAAAGTCCGGGCTTGGATATATAGAGACCTCAGCCAGCTTAGCCCCATGGCAAATAGACCTTTTATTAAAGATACAGAAAAGGAAAAGCAGTTAAAATGTTTGAAATATAAAGTGTTAAATAAGGCTTTCATTTTAACTACATATTTCTGTTCCATTTTCCTTTAGCTGGAGAGAGTTTTAGAAGGAAAAGCCCCCTTGTTTGACAGTCTCTTAGCTGGTATTAAAGGTGGTAATAACTGTCATCCCAGGTGGTGTTTGGGAGTCAGCTGGAGCCAGTAGGGGTGCCGATGTCATCTGGGTCGCAGTTCTGGTCAGGACACCTCTCTTAGTCAGGATGATGAAGGCCCATGGTGGCAGCCACAGAGGCAAAACTCGCTCCAGTAGCCTCTGTTTGTTCTTCTTTTGTTCTTTCATGCTTTCCCCACAAAATCTTTCTTTTAAGGACCCAAAGGGAGTGATTGGTGGAATATCTCATCCCCTCATTATTTTGTTAACCAAGTAGGCCTAGTATCCAACATACCAAATTTAGCTCATTAATTTCCAGCTCTACATCTCCTGTTTTTAACACGCATAATTTCAACGCAATCCTTGAATCATATCAACGCGGCCTTTACGTTTAGATTACATCCATTATTCTGTCTCCCTTTCATACCTTTTCCCGTCAGCCTTCATTGTTATAGGTTATTGTAACATCTTATGCATTGTTACACACTTTTTACGGTTGAGCTCCCAAGTCAGGTAAATTTGTAGTCCCATTTGTCACAACAGGCTTCCAGGAGCATATGTCATGGATCTCAGCAGTGCTGTAAGTTGAGCTGCTCTATAGATTCTTTCCCAGTAAATTGTTGAAGAACTTGTCAGTCCCTCTTGGGTACGGGGAGGGAACGATGGGAAGGCAGTGGAGGAGAAGCATCACTTAAGTGGAGTTAGCCTGAGTCTACATTGCAGAGCGGTCATGTTAGCAGCTGACAAGTTGTGCTGACTCAATGTTAACCTACATGACAACAGGACAGCCAAATTGAGTTAAAAGCCCCACCACGCTCATGTTTAAGGGGTTTTGTGTGTGGAAGGGAATCGAGTTGGGGCAACATGAGTTATAACTGGAGTTAACTTTGTAGTGAAGACAAGTCACCTTTTTCTTGATTTTCTGCATTTTTACAAAATAGAATTTAAAAGACTAGCTTAGAGTATGTCTACATTTCAAGCTGAGCTGTGATTCGCAGCTCAAGATGACACACTAATACTAGCCCTCATCAAGATGATCATCACTTCCATAACTGCAAAAAATGGAGATGACCAGTGCATGCAGCAGTTTCAGTTTGAATTCCAGGGAGATATTTTTATTCCTCCAAATTGGCTTTAGCTTTGCCGCCGCTGCTGCTGCTGGTGCATTTCTTGCTTGAATTTCTGCCTTGGAGCCTTCATCAGTGATGATTGCCCCCAAATACTTGAACTGTTTCAAAATAGTATGCTAAAAATAGAATGTAGCCATGACAGTGTGGGCAATGGGACGGGCTAGCCATGTTGAGTTTTGGAGCGGTTAGCCTCTTCTGCCACTGGTGCTGTTGTGATTACACTGATTTTGGCACATTAGCTCAATAGGAACTAGTGCAAGTCTGTCTCCTGGAGCTGGGAATTAGACCCCATCTCTGAGTATAGACATACCCTTAGATGCTCAGGGGGAAGAAAGTCACTAGGCTTGATGGACCCATAGTATGATATGAAAGTATCTACACATCTTTGAGATTATTTTGGGAACTAAACTGAAGATGTCGTCAGTAAACTATAGTACGAAGTGATTTCTAAGGGAGGAAGGGAATCTATGAGGGACAACCTTAAAATGCAGGTTTTCTTCCAGAAAGAGAGAGTTTTAAATTGTCAGACCAGATTCTTTTACAGTTGGCTCTCTTTAATATTCAGCAAAAAGGTTATTGCTGGTCTTTTTGAGGTGGGTATAATTTAAACCTATTTTCAGAAAAAAAACAGATGTGCTCATTCACTGTGTGTAAGAAAAATAGTGACAAGTGCTCGGCTGCAACTGTGTTAACCCAAATTGTCTATTAAGTTTTTATGGAGAACCTGCTGAGAGAGGCAGGATGACAACAACAGCCAGTAGCTCCTGCTTTCCGTGGATTTGTTTTGTCGGTAAGGAACATTATTACATCATACAAACCACAAGAGTGACCTCTGCGATTACATTTTGTGATGTTTCTTTCTAAACAGCACTTTGAAAAAGGTGCTTAACAGATTCCAGAGAGCATCGGGATTCTCAGGCGTGTCAGATGGAAATGTTTATCGCTTCCTTTGGTTTGTTGTTTCAAACACAAGATGCGCTTTTTTACTCCCCTATGTAAAGAAGCCTGGGAAATTGTGTGTGACACTCTAGTTCTTTTATTACTTTACACATTCAGTTAATGTTTGCTGCTAATTCATGGCGAAGTAAGCAAAAGCAGTTGTTGTTACTTATACCCCTGCTCCCTTCTGAGTCAGCACTGTAATTAGGGGACATTATGTGGTTGAAGGTTCCATTCATTTAGATTATCAGGATAATGGAAGGCCTAACCATTAGCCATTATTAAAGATCCCATGGCACTTTCTTCAAGAGATTGAGTACTAGTCCCTAAGTTTCAGCCTTATTCTAATTAGAGAACTTACATCCTGCCTACAGTACTTACATTTTCACTGAATTTTCAATCACACTTTAAGTTTCCATTTATAATTGGAATAAACAAATGATTAATAGATGTTTTATCTATATCCCATACTGTTCCTGTCTGAAAAATCTCTTAATGATACTGTAGCACAGTGCAGACTCACCCTTGCGGTGGTGCCTCCTGCTGTTTTTTTCTGGGAATTAGCTCTCCAGCCTCTGGAGCACCCTCTGCAGGCCGGTGATCCGCCTTACCACTGCCTCTTGGCTCCCGTGTCCCTCCCAGGACCCAGTGCCCTGTTCTCTGGGGTGCTGCTCCCTGGCAGTAACCCCTCAGTCTTAGGGTCTCCCCTCCCCAGGGAACCCCCACCCACTATCCCCACCTCACCTCAGTATCAGGCTACTGCCAGTCATTGTCTAGCCCTCGCGCCCTGGGGTAGACTGCAGTATCAGCCTACTCATCACTGGCAATTAGGGTTTGGACCTGCTGCCTTTGCCTACCCCTGGGCTGCCCTCTGAAACCCCCAGTACCTGTTGGCCTTATGCTAGGCCGCAGCTTGGGGCTTTCCAGGCTGGAGCTCTCCAGCTCCTCTGCCTTTCTCCAGCCCTGCTCCACTCAGGTACTCTGTCTCTAGCTCCCTACAGCCAGGCCCATCTCCCTCTACAGCCTGAGATAGACTGCCTACGCTTCTGGCTCAGCCTCTTATAGGGGCCAGCTGGGCCTCATTGGGGCATGGCCACAACTGAGCCTACTTTCCCCAATCAACTCAGGCTTCTTGCCATAGCCCTCTTCTGGGCTGTTTTAAGCCCTTCAGGGCAGGAGTGGGGGACCACCCTGCTACAATACATACAACCTGAATATAAAATGACTGAATTCTCAATTGGACAAGATATCCTTCTTTGCTTCCTGCAGTGCTTATGCACTGTTGCTGTGTGCTGCTAAGCATTTCCCATATTCTACCCCATAAGGCAGTTGCGGTTCTCTCCTCTCTCAGGGAAGGAGACCACACCGTCTCCCTGCAATACTCCTAGAGCGGCTCTGTTCTGGGGGGAATTAGCTGACAGTTAATAGGTCCAAGCCTGCAGCCCAGGCTGGGCAGCAATTGGGTCTGTGAGCCTTAGCTCTCAGCCAGAGCAGGGCAGCACACAGTTAATGCTTCTGGCCCACGGTTGGGCAAGGTCGCTGTACGTCTACAGGCCTGGTGCCCTCAATCAGGGTGGAAGCGTAATCCATTAATGGCTCTGGCTTGCAGTCAGGCAGAGCAGTAGAGAGTCTGTCTATTAAGGACCCTCAATCAGGGCAGGGCAGCAATCCTATGTTAAATTCATGGGATCGGAGAAGGTCCCAGATGATTGGTAAAAGGCAAATATAATGCCCATATTTTAAAAAGGGAAGAAAGAGAACCCAGGGAACTACAGACTGGTCAGCCTCACTTCAGTCCCCGGCAAAATCATGGAGCATGTCCTCGATGAAACCATTTTGAAGCACATGGAGAAGAAGGTGGTGATCAGGAACAGTCAGCGTGGATTCACCAAGGGCAAGTCATGCCTGACCAACCTGATTGTCTTCTATGATGAGATAACTGGCTCTACGGATATGGGAAAAGTGGTGGATGTGATATATCTTGACTTTAGCAAAGCTTTTGATATGGTCTCCCACAGTATTCTTGCCAGCATGTTAAAGTAGTATGGATTAGATGAATGGACTATAAGGTGGATAGAAAGCTGGCTAGATTGTCTATCATCAGTGATGAATGGCTCGATGTCTAGTTGGCAGCCGGTATCAAGCGGAGTGCCCAGGGTCAGTTCTGAGGCTGGTTTTGTTTAACATCTTCATTAATGATCTGGATTATGGGATGAACTGCACCCTCAGCAAGTTCACAGATGACACTAAGATGTGGGGGAAAGTAGATACACTGGAGGGTAGGAATAGGGTCCAGAGTGACCTAGACAAATTGGAGGATTGGGCCAAAAGAAATCTGATGAGGTTCAACAAGGACAAGTGAAGAGTCCTGCCCTTAGGAAGGAAGAATCCCATGCATTGCTACAGGCTGGGGACCGACTGGCTAAGCAGCAGCTCTGCAGAAAAGGACCTGGGAATTACAGTGGATGAGAAGCTGGATATGAGTCAGCAGTGTGACCTTGTTGCCAAGAAGGCCAACGGCATATTGGGCTGTATTTAGTAGGAGCATTACCAACAGATCGAGGGAATAATCACTTCCCCTCTATTTGGCACTGGTAAGGCCACACCTGGAGTATTATGTCCAGTTTGAGTCCCCCCTACTACAGAAGGAATCTGGACAAATTAGAGAGCATCCAGCAGAGGGAAACGAAAATGATTAGGGGGCTGAGGCACATAACTTATGAGGAGGGGCTGAGGGAACTGGGGTTATTTAGTCTGCAGAAAAGAAAGCGGGGGATTTGATAGCGGCCTTCAACTACCTGAAGGGGAGTTCCAAAGAGGATGGAGCTAGGCTGTTCTCAGTGATGGCAGATGACAGAACAAGAAGCAATGGTCTCACGTTGCAGTGGGGGAGGTCTAGGTTGGATATTAGGAAAAACTATTTCACTAGGAGGGTGGTAAAGCATTGGAATGGGTTACCTAGGGAGGTGATGGAATCTCTATCCTTAGAGGTTTTTAAGGCCCAGCTTAACAAAGCCCTGGCTGGGATGATTTAGTTGGGGTTGGTCCTGCTTTGAGCAGGGGGTTGGACTAGATGACTTCCTGAGGTCTCTTCCAATCCTAATCTTCTATGATTCTATGATCAGGTAATAGCTCTGACCTGCCAGGCAGAGCAGCCCAGCAGTCTAGCAGGAGATTAGCTCTCTGGCCAGAGAGACAGAAAAACTTTGTGGGATCCTAGCTCAGGTGGGCACCAGACCAGTACAGGCCTCCTGACCTAAAGGTGGGAGGCTGCCAGCTCCAGCGGTGGGGTGGCAGGGGATAAGAAGACAAAGGCACACCCGCTCTACTGCATCCCAGCCCAGGGCCCTAACAGTGGTCAGCCACTGGGTCAGCGTGGAAATGTGTCCACAACATGGTGCTCAGCTTGCAGTTAGTAATACAGCTGAACCCTATTCGACTTCTCTAGGCTCCTTCCTGCACTCCCAGTCCAGGGGGTACTTGGGTTCTGAGGTTGTTGCCGGTCTCGCTGGGATAAATGACGAGTGGCTGCCCCAACAGCTCCTTGGTGTCTGGTGTCTGGCAGCTCCGGCAATCCCTGTGGGTCTCTGGAACTGTAGTAGTCTCCGTCAGGTCCGGGATCCAGCAGCGGGGGTGTGGAGAGGAGACGTACTGCTCTCTGACAGCAATCCCGCAACTGAGCTGGATGGCTGGCAAGTTATATATTTACGGTTTCTGTCCCACCCCTCTGCTTCCAGCGGGGCCACTGTGGGTATCCTGGCTCTGCCCACCAGGGGGTGATTGCGGTTCTGTCCCCGTCCATCAGGAAGGGAGACCACGCTCCATCTCTATATACCCTAGTTTCAGGATCTACAGCAAGAGATTAGAGCAGAAGTGCTGATTTGCACAAAACTATTTCAATGATTTACGTATTTTAACCTGAGGGCCTGATCCAAAATCTACAGAAATCACTATGACCCTTACCTGTGACTACAGAAATCAATTTGAACCTTTCCAATGACTTGAATGGTTTAGATCAGGTTTTTATATAGCAATATAATTATTTTTAAATCCTTACCATCAACGGTTAATTAAATACAGAAATTTAATCATAAATTATACATGGATCAGGCTAATAGCTGGAAGTTGGCTTCCACCTTTGTTATGCCTCATAATACTGTACACATAAAACCACAGTCCTGTTTAAGAATTGTGGGAATGGCAATGGGTAAGGAAGGAATTGTCTTGTAAAGATAAAGTGTGTTGATTTTAAGGCTCTTCTGAACACTGCCATGCAAATGCAGCATTTTTACACTATGCTTATATATTGGCACATGCAAAATCCTATATTAAAAGAATATGAAAGTTGTAAAATCAAGGACTCAGAAGCCAGGAAATAAGAGAATTAAAAATAAAATCCAGTCAGAGGCAGACACTTATCATGGTCCATTTCAGCAGAAATGGTTAAAGATTGGCAAAGTTACAAGCAGCTGACAATGGCATTGTAATAGAAAGAGTTGGGCAATCTTCACAGTAGGAATTGATACCAGATCCACCTGTGAGGGCAGTCTTAGCAATTTTGGTGTTTCACATTTCACCATTAATGTGAGAGGAGCTTGGAAGCAGTGAGGGCCATTAAGGGATGTAGTCGCATATACTCCAGTGATCATATTTATGTCCCATTCATTTCCCAACTGTGATCATCACCAGGCAGCTTGATTCCCTCATGCTGACAGTACATGCAGAAAACCTGCAGGAGCAGATCTCCTTTTTCAGCTTGGAAAAGAAACAACTAAGAAGGAATATGATAGTGGTCTATAAAACCGTGACTAGTGTGGAGAAAGTAAATAAGGAAGTTTTATTTACTCCTTCTCATAACACAAGAACTAGGGGTCACCAAATGAAATTAATAAGCAGCAGGTTTAAAACAAACAAAAGGAAGTGTTTCTTCACGCAACACACAGTCAACCCATGGAGCTCTTTGCCAGAGAATGTTGTGATGGCCAAGACCAGGGTTTCTCAAACAGGGGTCACCGCTTTGTGTAGGGAAAGCCCCCGGCAGGCCAGGCCAGTGGAAGCCGCGATCGGCCAGACCGGCGGACGGGGAGGTAAACACACTGGCCCAGCCCTCCAGGGCCTTTCCCTATATAAGCGGCGACCCCTGTTTGAGAAACCCTGGCCAAGACTATAACAGGGTTCAAAAAAGAACTAGATAAATTCATGGAAGATAGGTCCATCAGTGGCAATTAGCCAGGATGAACAGGGATGGTGCCCCTAGCCTCTCTTTGCCAGAAGCTGGGAATGGGCAACAGGGGATGGTTCTTGATGATTACCTTTTCTACACCAGGTGTGAAGCACCTGGCATTGGCCACTGCTGGAAGACAGGATACTGGGCTAGATGGACCTTTGGTCTTACTCAGTATGGCCATTCTTATGTTCTTCTATTAATCCAGTACTTGTTCCATGTAGGGAAGGTTTCAAAACTGGGCATGTTTTGTTACTGATTTTTGTTGACTCAGTTCTGCACTCATATGTGCACCCTTTGAGTGAATATATATGAATGTAATTTGATCCTTAATTTTACTTACATATCAATGGATATTTCCAAAGAGGGGAAGTCTCTGGCGAAATAAATGTATCTAAATTTTACAAGAAAAAACTAGTCTATGGGCCAAAATCTCTGCTTGTTTACACTGACATCAGTGGAGTTACTCTGAATTTAGATCACTGTAAAAAAGAACAGAATTTGGCCATAATTTTTTTATTACGATAGCCCAATCTTAGCTCCTTAGGTTGTAATTTCTTCTATCTGGGTTCAGTCCAGTTGTCTTCTCTAATTTTAAGTTAGCGTTGTGTGACTTTCTGCCCTTGTTTCTCTGTGAGGCCGACGTTTAGAAGTATCACAATATTCAGATGGGTCCCTAAATACACATTCAGAGCAGGCCTTGTTATAACTTTAAAGTGGTGCTCTCATGCCCCTTCCCTTTCCCATACACACAAAATATCTATTCTAACCCACACCTCTCTCTCCCTGCTGCTGTTGGTCCTGCCTTCCCTCCTCAGTGTCTCTAGCTATTGCCTTTCCTGCCCTATAGTCTCTGTCTACTTACCACATCTACTGGTGTTTAGGGAAAAAGAGCTCTGCTATTTTAGTGGGTGGGCAAGATAGTGGCTCCCAACATGTATTACTGCAGTGAATGGCTGCCATGAGAATGGGGCATGAGAAAGGGGTTAAATAGGCAGATAGTAGGAGTGAACGCCAATTGCTGTCTTCTCCATCTGCAAGAACCTCCAGGAACTTCCTGAAGTCAGGGAAGAGATTTAGCAGCTTTCCCCACCTTTTGCTGGTCCTCTGCTCTCACTCGTGGGACCCTATGATGAGGTGTACAAACCCCACACTGGGACATACGGGGTTAAGGAGCAGTTTGGGCCCAGGTGATGCCACCCCTCTTCACTTGCAGAGCCCACTGCAGCTGGAGGAGAAGCTTGAAGGGAGCCAGAAAGCTCAGAAGGGGGACAGAGAGGATAGGACAGACCTATCTTGAAAGCTTTTGAAGAAGGATACAGCCGAAGTTCCTACTGCAAAGGAGGGGTATGCAAGTAGCAGCTACCCCAGGTCCTAGATCCAGGGAGGAAACCCAGGTGAGAGGTTTCTTTCTCTCTTGGGCTAAAGGAACCATTGTGAAGCTGGGGCGAGCCTACAAAGAAGATTACCACCGGCTGAGCCCAGCTGAGCTGAAGAGTCTGTTGTTTTTACTGTTTTCTGTTGGATTTTAAGCAAAGGACTTTTTGAGGTTTATGGGGAAGCAGGTGGTAAGCAGTGGCCCATGGAGGCACCCCCAAAGCGCTCTGGGTGTTTGCTATTACTGCCTCTTGCAGGGCCCTGAGTTGCAGCCTGGTGGAGAGAGAGGGCCTGGGCTCCCATACCAACCCCTTTTCTCTGCTTCCCTACTTGGACAGGATAGATACATTGTAAGCTGCTGAGTCAAGGACATGCCACCCCCAGGGGCCTAGAGGCAGGCTGAAGACCCTTTCTTTTCTGGGGATTTTGAATTCTGTATATTTTGTTGGATTCTGTTTCCCCAGAACAGTAGAACATAACTGGTGACCTGGCTGATGTACCAATTCTCTACCTACCTTAAGGTCAGCTGACCTTCTGGATTGGTGCCCTTGTAATGATCAGATGTAGTGAGGGGATTTCAAAGTCTGTCTTATGCTGGTGCCTTATGAGGACTGGAAAGTAATCAAGTTGAATGTCCTGATTTCTCACCTGTCAACCCTGAGGACAAAATATAAGTAGACATCCCAGGGACAAAAGGGCCAGGCACAAAGTGGCTGCCAGGGCAGCTCTACAGTCAGCATTTATGTCTCTCCCCTCATGCTAATCTTGGCAGAATTCTTCTCTGCCATTCTATTAATAGAGCTGCAGTGAGGGGAGGGAAAGAGACTGGTGGTGGATAGTAAAACCTACATTCATGCTTCTAAGCCAAGCCTGCTTGAGAGTGCACTGAAGGATTGTGCAGGGAGCTGGCTACAGAAAAACTTGTAAAGGGTGAGTCTGTCAGTATAATTGGAGGATTATAGGGCTTGTTGGTTTCATAGGCTGATTTTGTCCTAAACTAGAGGGCTCCCTTAATTTCCGCTGTGCCCCTTTATCCAGTAAGTTGGCTTCCCATCAGGAACAGTGAGGCTAAGGGGTAGGAGAAGCAATCTGCTGCACTCATTGGTTTGAGGCAGGGAACTGGTGCTCAGGTAATCTATGAAGAAGAGACAGCCTATATATCCTATACAAAAATAAGAGGTTTCAGAAGAGCTGCATAACTTAGTAGACATACAGGCAGACAATACCCAGCAGTCAGCCCTCGTACCAGTGGGTGTGTGATGATGAGAAACAAAAATTATGGTAAGCTATAAAATTCTTTCTTGAATTCTCCCAGCCCTAAGAGGAGCAAGATTCTAATGATAAGTGATGTACTATTCACTTGGGTTTTTTATGGAAACATTTAGGCTCCTGTAACTCTCATCTTAATGTATTTTTCAAATAGAGTAAATAATAATTATGAATTACTGCTTATTACAAGTCTTACTCCACAGCAGAATAAATGGTGGCACCAGCTCTTAGCTGTAACTAGTTTTTGGTCTAACTCTAATACAGAAAATCCTATTTTCCTGTGGAGTAATGTTGTCATATTTCATTTAATAGTGCACATTGTCCTAGATTTAATGATCTTCTGCAGTTGATGATGATGAACAACTATGCAATGAGATGTCAGGTTTTGACTGTGCTTGTTTGCAAACTTAGGTAATTATGCCCCGTTGTCTAATTGCTTTTTTTATTGATATTTTGCTGACATGTTTTTAAGCAACATTTTGTGATTGCAGATAACTAATGGCACAAATCTCTGCTCATTATCGTACTTTTACATTTGATTTGTCTGATTGCTGCAGGTGGAAACAATAGGTGATGCATACTGTGTTGCAGCAGGGCTCCATAGGAAGAGCCTTAGTCATGCGAAACCCATTGCTTTGATGGCTCTGAAGATGATGGAACTTTCAGAAGAGGTACTTACACCAGACGGGAGACCTATTAAGGTAACCTCACTGCTCTGTATTTCCAGCTAGTCACTGGAACCTATCTGTATATTTGATCAAGTACAGTCCACCAGTTTCTAGATGGTGATGCAAGGGAAGTCTGTTCTTAGTTATGAGGAATTTGCAGCATAATCAAGATGTCCCCATATGCGGCAATGTGTCTTTTGTGCATATAATTTTTTTTGATATTTCTCAACAGTTACATAGGGCTCTATCAATCTATTGTCCCCACATCCCGTTGCCAAACTGCTGACAACCCTAATAATGAGGCTGTTGGGTGTTATCCACCCTCTCTGTCAGGCAGAGCCTCCTTCCCTCTTTAGTTTGTATTGCTTCCTCGTGGTCTGGTATCACAGACTAGCAAGGTAAGGAAAACCATAGATCTTTTCGTAGGAATTCCCAACTCAGCTTCAGTTGTTTTGCTTCTTACCATGCCCTGTTAACCCTTCAGCTTGTTTGCATCTGGGTTGGGGTGTCTGATGGGGAACTTGGTCACAGATGAGGAAGGAATTGAATAGGGATGCACATGGCTTCCTTTCCCAAAGGTCATGTCATGTGGGTTTTACTATGTGTCCTCAATGGAAAAAAAAATGTCCTGGAATGTCCAGTTTTTTAATCAGACCCCCTGAACAACATGAAATAAGGAAGACTTATGCACATATCTGTATACAGTACTGTACTCCACTGCTGTGAAAGGGGTGGTTTTTCCTACTTTTTACTGTTTCACTGATTAAATTTCATTTCCTGAAATGCAGACTTTTAATTTTCAAAGGCAAAGCACTATCTAAGAGAAACTTATTGAAAATGGGAGAGTTGCATATCAAGCAGTTTTCAGGGCAGACCGTTTGACAAAGGCCATGCTGGGGAGAAGGCTAGGCTGATTTCCTCCAGTGGTGCTTTGCATGTTCTCTGAATCACGTGATGAAGCATGTATTCACTAGAGCTGGTTGGAAAATGAGGGGGGTTTCCATAGAAATTTTAGATTTGGGGGCAAGAACTCAAATACCAAAAATTGCTGTTGGCCAAAACTAAAAATATTCAGGCAAATCCTCCAAAAAATCAGTTCAGAAATGCTGCTGCAGTGTCTCCTAGGAATTGTTGTGTGGGTGCCTTATGTACTCTTGGAGCAAATTACAAGCTCCCATGCACCACAGTGCCATGATGCACCACCACCCATTTCCAAGCATGAAAATCTCAGGCCATGGTGAATCATGGGAGATGTGGTGTAGCTTGGGAGCCCAACCTGTCGATGAGAATGGGGACCTAAGGCAACCAAAGTACAAATCCCATGAGGTAACACAGTAGCATATCCACATAGAAATATTCCGTTTTTCACAGATTTGAGGGAGAAGGAGGGTTAACAAAAAAAAAATTCTGCAGAAAACAGACACTTTTTGCAGAAACTCCAATTTTCTGTCAAAAACCTATTTAGGTGAAAATTGTTCATCCAGCTTTAGAGTTAGAGAGACAAGATTGGTGAGGTGATATTTTTTATTGGACTAACTTCTGCTATTGAGAGAGACAACCTCCTCACAATGCTCTTCTTGAGCTTGAAAGCTTGTCTCTCTCATCCACAGAATTTGGTCCAGTAAAAGATATTACCTCATCCACCTTGTCTCCCTGATATCTTGAACTGACATGGCTACAACTACTCTGCATAAAGCTCTCATCTGGGCATTTCAAGTGGGGGGGAAAGCATAGACAGGCACACATTTTTCCTACAGACAACTGAAAAGGCAGCATTTGATGTATGGAAATTTTCAATTGATTCATTTGATCCTATTTTTGAAGGACCATTTCTCCCAGATTGTTAGATAAACAAAACAATTCCCAAACAATGAAGGCTGATTAATATTTGTAGTGAAGGTGTAACACTTGGGAAGGGCTGCCTTCTAGATCATGGGTTCTCAAACTTTTTTTCTGAGACCCCCGCAACATGCTATAAAAATTCCTCAGCCCATTTGTGCCACAACAACTGTTTTTTTCCATATTAAGTAGATTTAAAGCTAGGGCTGACATTAGGGAGCAGTAAGCAGGGTAGTGGCTCAGGGCCTGACTCCACAGGTGGTTCCGCGAAGTTAAGTTGTTCAGGCTTTAGCTTCAACCCTGGGTGGCAAGGCTTGGGCTTCAGTTTTCTTTCCTGGGCCCCAGCAAGTCTAACATTGGCCCTGCTCTCTGGTTTATTTTGGAGGACCTCCTGAAACCTACTCATGGCCCTTAGGGGGCCTCGGACCCCTGGTTCAGAGCCACTGTTCTAGACTACTTTTTCTAGATATTGGTTGTTGTTCTTTTTAAATAAATTGCTGTGATCGTGGTGATATTTTCAGGTGTGTGACTGATGAGAAGGGTCATAGTGTTGACCGCTAACCAGAACAGGTTCACAGACAGACTCTTGAGCTGAAGAAGTATGTTATTTACTCACTGGTTCAGTGAGTGTTCAGTCCACTGAAACAGGACACAGCATAGAATTAAATGCACGTGCACATGCACATTCAGGTACTTGCCTTAAGTACATTCATAGAATCATAGAACTGGAAATGACTTCGAGAGGTCATCTAGTCCAGTCGCCTGCACTCAAGGCAGATCTAAGTATTAAGTAGACTATCCTTGACAGGTGTTTGTCCAACTTGCTCTTAAAAATCGCCAGTGATGGAGATTCCACAACCTCCCTAGGCAATTTATTCCAGCGCTTTATCACTCTGACAGGAAGTTCTTCCTAATGTCCAACCTAAACCGCCATTGCTGCAATTTAAGCCCATTGCTTCTTGTCCTATCCTCAGATGTTAAGAATAATAATTTTCCTCCTTCCTCCTTGTAGCAACCTTTTATGTACTTAAAAACTGTTATGTCCCCTCTCCATCTTCTCTTCTCCAGACTAAACAAACCCAATTTTTTCAATCTTCCCTCACAGGTCGTGTTTTCTAGACCTTTAATCATTTTTGTTGCTCTTCTCTGGACTTTCTCCAATTTGTCCATATCTTTCCTGAAATGTGGCGCCCCGAACTGGATACAATACTCCACTTGAGATCTAATCAGCACAGAGTAGAGCTGAAAAATTACTTCTCGCTTACAATACTCGTCTTGCTTACAATACTCCTGCTAATGCATCTCAGATTGATGTTTGCTTTTTTTGTAACAGCCTTATGCTGCTGACTCATATTTAGCTTGTGATCCACTGTGACTCCCAGATCCCTTTCTGCAGTGCTCCTTCCTAGGCAGTCATTTGCTATTGTTACAAAGTTAATCATTATATATTGTATAAACACTTTTCTGCCTAACACTACCATTAGTTTGCTGACTCAATTGTTTACCTGTTTGGATTGCTGACCAAGTTGTTTACCTGATCAGGTTGCTGACTCAGCTTTACCTGATTGTTCTTTTTTCTTGACAGACAGGCACCTTTTTACATGTCCCAACACCTAAAATATACATTCTACATATTACATCCTACATACAGTAAATTGTGAACTGTTTTTATTATTGTGTCACTATTATTTTATAGTAAGTTCCCTAGCACTGCAAAAATTGGTTTTAAAAAAATAAGAACATGAAAAGACTGTAGAAGAAAAGTGCTTTTGAAGGGAATACAGTCACAAATGCTCAAATATTATGCCTAAAAATCTTAACTGTATCTCTTTCTGGTTTGGCAAAGAAAAAAAATCAACCTCGATACATTACATATTGCACCTAAAAATTAGATACTATCCCTTTTTAATCTGAAAATCCATCTGGCTCCACTCTTAACTCTAGAAATATTAAGGGAACAAGCATTAGATGATGTAACTCATCTTAGCTCCATTCATAGATGTATTGATTTTAAGACCAGAAGACCTTATTAGATCACCGTCTAGTCGGACTTCCTGTATGACACAAACCACAGAATTTCACCTAGTAACCTCTTTATTGAACCCAATAATTTAGGTTTGGCTAAAGCAAATCTTCTAGAAAGGCATCCAGTCTTGATCTGAATACATCAAGAGACAGAATTCACCACTTTCCATGGGTGGTTTGTTCCAACGGTTAATAACCCTCACTGTTAAAAGTGTATGCCTTGTCTCTAATTTGAACTTTTCTAGCTTTAAACTTGCAGCCAGGATTGATGTAACTATGATGATTTTCCCCATCTGAGGAGGTGCCCCTTAGAGTATATTTTGTTTATAAATCATGGAGGCACATATCCTGCAATCAGCTTCACATAGTGGGGACATTTGTACCTGTGTGGATCTGCGGCCTGGTCTACGCTACGCGTTTAAACCGATTTTAGCAGCGTTAAATCGATTTAACGCTGTACCCATCCACACAACGAGGCCCTTTATATCGATATAAAGGGCTCTTTAAATGGGTTTCTATACTCCTCCCCAATGAGAGGAGTAGCGCTAAAATCGGTATTACCATATTGGATTAGGGTTAGTGTGGCCGCAAATTGACGGTATTGGCCTCCGGGCGGTATCCCACAGTGCACCATTGTGACCGCTCTGGACAGCAGTCCGAACTTGGATGCACTGGCCAGGTAAACAGGAAAAGCCCCGCAAACTTTTGAATTGCATTTCCTGTTTGCCCAGTGTGGAGCTCTGATCAGCACGGGTGGCCATGCAGTCCCAAATCCAAACAGAGCTCCAGCGTGGACCGTACAGGAGATACTGGATCTGATAGCTGTATGGGGAGACAAATCTGTTCTATCAGAGCTCCTTTACAGAAGACGAAATGACGAAGCATTTGAAAAAAATCTCCAGGCTATGATACAGCACAGTGCTGTGTGACAAGCGTAACGGAAAGCCAAAGAATCAAATGGACGCTCATGGAGGGAGGGAGGGGGTACTGAGGACTCCAGCTATCCCACAGTCCCCAGCAGTCTCCGAAAAGTATTTGCATTCTTGGCTGAGCTCCCAATGCCTGAAGGGTCAAACACATTGTCCGGGGTGGCTCAGAGTATAACTCGTCTATGTACCCCCTCCCCCCCCCGTGAAAGAAAAGAGAAAAAAATCGTTTATTGACTTTTATCAATGTCACCCTATGTCTACTGAATGCTGCTGGTAGACGTGATGCTGCGGCAGTGAAGAGCAGTATCCGCTCCGCTCCCCTCCCCTCCCCTGTGGCAGATGGTACAATATGACTACTATCCATCGTCATAATCAGCCCGTGAGTGCTCCTGGCTGGCCTCAGGTGAGGCTGGCCAGGGGCGCCTGGGTAAAAATAGGAATGATTCCCGGTCATTCCCAGTAGATGGTACAGAACGGCTGGTAACCGTCCTCATCATAGCAACTGGGGGCTGAGCTCCATCAGCCCCCCCCCTTTCATGTGTAAAGAAAAGATTCTGTACTACCTGGACTCTCATAGCAGTGGGATGCTGGGCTCCTCTCCCCCGCACCGCTTAATGTTCTGCCTGGACTATCATAGCAGCTGGAGGCTGCCTCCCCCCCATTTTATCTCACTAACAAGTCAGCGTTTCTTATTCCTGCATTCTTTATTACTTCATCACACAAATGGAGGAGACACTGCCACAGTAGCCCAAGAAGGTTTGGGGAGGAGGGAAGCAACGGGTGGGGTTGCTGCAGGGACACCCCCTAGAATGGCATGCAGCTCATCATTTCTGTGGGATCTGACACGAAGCGGCTGTGCTCTCTGGTTCTCTGATACACTGGTTCTCTAGTACACTTGCCCCATATTCTAGGCAGGACTATTTTTAGATACCATAAAGGAGGGAATGACCCGGGGGGTCATTCCCATTTTTGTCTTTGCGCCCCCAGCCGACCTCAGCCAGGGACACCCATGACAGCAGCAGACGGTACAGAACGACAGATAACCGTCATCTCATTGCCAATTTACAATGGCACAGCAGATGGTACAGAACAACTGATAACCATCTCTGCAGTCATGCAAAGGCAATTGAATGCTGCTGTGTAGCGCTGCAGTATTGCCTCTGTCAGCGGCATCCAGTACACATACGGTGACAGTAAAAAAAAAAGCTAAACGGGCTCCATGATTGCCGTGCTATGGCATCTGCCAGGGCAATCCAGGGAAAAAGGGCATGAAATGATTGTCTGCCATTGCTTTCCTGGAGGAAGGAATGAGTGACGACATTTACCCAGAACCACCCATGACAATGATTTTTCCCCCATCAGGCACTGGGATCTCAACCCAGAATTCCAATGGGCTGGGGAAACTGCAGGAACTATAGGATAGCTACGGAATAGCTAGGGCCGGCGCTTGCATTTAGGCGACTTAGGCAGTCGCCTAGGGCGCCAGGATTATGGAGGGGGTGGCATTTTGCCGGGGGGGCGTCAGGCAGCTCCGGTTGACCTGCCACAGTCGAGCCTGTGGACGGTCCGCTGCTCTACGGCAGCTCCACCGGAGCTGCAGAGCACCGGATCCTCCGCAGGCATGGCTGCAGCAGCTCCACCGGAGCCGCAAGACCCGCACTTGGGGCGGCGAAATGGCCCGGTGCCTAGAGCATCAGAAACCCTGGCGCTGGTCCTGGGAATAGCTACTCAGAGTGCAATGCTCCAGAAATTGACGCTAGCCTCGGACCATGGACGCACACCGCCAAATTAATGTGCTTAGTGTGGCCGCGTGCACTCGACTTTATATAATCTGTTTTACAAAACTGGTTTATGTAAAATCGGAATAATCCCGTAGTGTAGACGTACCCTGACTATATGGTAAGGGGTCTTTAAGTTTGTATACAAGTTGAAGTCTTTTCATTGCTTCAACTAGCTTTAAATCAGGCTCTATATTTGGAATTAAGCTATTGTATTTATAGATAATATAGCTGTTAGTTCAATAAAAGTACATCTGGTAGCTATTTCAGCATTCCAACATAAAGTGAATGTGATAGACCCAAGTCAGTTGGGTACAGCAGAATAGCAGAAGGCAGATATACCGGCCACTGGATTAACAGTTTTCTGTTCCCTGACTGACCAGAGCAGGAGCTGCTCCAGGCTAGTGAGAACACCTGACTCTAATTAACCTGCAAAGAGTCAGGTGAGGCCATTCAGTTAATGTGACCACCTGACTCTAATTAAGGCCCTGCTGATACTATAAAAAGGGCTCACTCCAGTCAGACAGGGGAGAGCCAGGGAGCCAGAGGAGAGGAAGTGCGGCTGAAGGGCTGGTTACTGAAGACACCTTCAAACCATCGTTAAAGGAGCCCTAAGGTAAGGGTGAAGAAGGGAGAAGCAGGAAAGCTGTGGGGAAGTGGCCCAGGGAAATGTAACAACTCTAGCAGTGAAAGGTTGGCTGCCAACAACTGCTACCATTAGGGTCCCTGGGCCGGAACCCGGAGTAGAGGGTGGGCCCGGGTTCCCCCCAACCCACCACTACAGGAACATCTCCTGGGAGGGGAAGTCAGGCCTCTGTCAGGACAGGAGGCTGAACAGAGACTGTGGGAGTTCTCTCACCAACATCCTTGCAGACCTATGATGAAAAGGGCTCAGTAGACTGTAACCCTGGCCCTAGAGAGAGAAGGGCTACGTAGAGGGTCACAGTGAGCAACTGAGGCTAGCATAAACGGCCTAGAAGCGCAGGACACACGGGAGCAAGGTCAGAGCTCTGCCACAGTGGATAATTGCTCTCTTTTCTCTAACATGTCCGTAAAGTTTTTGAAAGGCCTTATCAAGCTGTATCCTCAGGCCCAAGACCCCATTCCATGATGGGTTGCCTTGTTTAAGCCTTTGGCTACTTTGTATTCTGCTGTATCTATCAATGAAGGTGAAATTTTTAATGGCCATCACCTCATCCAGAAGGATAGGAAAGCTGTGTGTCTTAATGTCCAGGCCTCCCTGTATGATATTTTTTAAGGATAAAAGTCTCCTTGTGTCCTCATCTGGGGTTTGTTCCAAAGGTAGTGTCTTCTTTCCATATCAACCAGCCTATTTATTTGCCTGCATTCTTTCAGAAGCCACGTTTGAACAGGGAAGAGGAGTATTTGCATACCCCAGATGTCAATGAGCTCTGGCATTCTACCTGGACAGGACCAGGATTCTGTTAGTCCTCCCAATTGTTTGTAGCAGTGGCAGACAGAATAAAAGGACAATAGTCTCCACTCAGAGAATCTCTTCTTGGATAGCCTCCTGCATACATGTGCTATGACTTGGCTAATGTCACCCCACCGAGCAGAGTCACAGCTCATTCAACAAGATCACAATATTGGCTTCAGCAGAGTTTCTGGAGCAGGTTCTGATTGTAGACATCTGTAGAGTGGCAACTTGGTCCTCATTCCACACATTTGCTTCCCATTATGCTGTTCCTCAAGACTCCAGAGATGATGCTAGAACTGGAAAAGTTGTCCTCCAATGTTTATTTAAATAGACTGTAGTGACAAATGTAACTGCCCTGGGAGGGAAGCCCATCTGGGTTCTCTACAGATTCCATGTCTGTGTCCCCTGAAGACTTAGCGTGACACATTAACATCAGAGATGTATTCGTGACTTGGTAGTAGGCTACAAGTCAATCATGGAAGTCATGGATTTCGTGATTTTACAAGATCAGCAACTTCCTCAAAATTCCACTAACTCAGCCCTGGGTGGCCAGGCTTGGGTTCTGGCCCCTGGTGGCAAGATGTGGGCTCTGACCCCAGGGAGTGGGGCTCGGGCTCCAGCCCTGGGCCTGAGTCCTGCTGTGCAGGGTTAAAGCCAAGCCCTGAACCTTGCCACCCGTGACTGAAGTCTGAACCCCATTGCCCATAACTTAGCTTCACGGGGCCCCCTGTAGCATGGGGCCCCAGGCAATTGCCCTGGTTGCTACCCCCTGTCACTGGCCTTTTGAACATTTCTGTGATTTTATTATTGCCCACATCCTGTCTGTGACTTTTAATAAAAATATTCAAGCCAAAATGTTAGCCTGTGCACATGTGCAATCACTCAAAGAAGAAAAAACTGTTACTAACCTGCAGGTAATTGTTGCTCTTCGAGATGCATTGCACATATCCATTCCATGACCTGCCCTCCTACCCCTCTGCATACGAATTCCACCAAGGAGGAACTGAAAGGGGTTAGGGATGACTCTACCCTTTATACCTGCATGCAGAACAGTAGAGGATGCTCAAGCCACCCAACAGGTACCACTGTGGGAACAAGTTTCCTATGGCTGTGCTCTGGGCACGCAGACACCAAGAGTGCAATGGACATGTGCAATGCATCTCCCAGAACAACAGCTACTAAACAGGATTAGTAACTATTTTCAGTCATTCCATGGAATAAATTAAACTGCAAACAATTAAAGTTTAACTTCATTAATGAGCTTACAGCTTTTAGTATAAAATTATTCCCTCTATCCCACTTTTATTTTGATAATACTTTCTACTGTTAAGCAGACCCTATTATGCTATATTGGTATTTACAGGGATTTCTTTTCCAGAGACAACTCTTAGCTAACTATGAGATCATAGTTGAAGCTGAGAATTTAGAAATGAACCACTAGAAATGTGTAGTCATACTGACTTCTGTGCTGTATTATTTTAAATGGTTGATTGTTTAGGGATTTTTTTAAACATATCCCTCCGATTGTGAACTTCATTGAGTTATGTTGCCTACAGAGATTTTAGTTCCACAGAACAAAGGAAAAAGATCTAGAGAATCTGAAGGGCCTAGCTGCTGCTCTGGGGCTAGGAAACATTTGTTTGGCTCTTAAGGAAGTTTGGGGCTATATGATTATGGGTCATTGAGTGTGTTTACATTAGAAATCAACTTTTCTGGTATATTTTGTGGTCTTATGAGGGTTGAGTTCATGAAAATGTAAATGTTTACATATTTGGTTCATGTTTGAAGTAATGATTGCTATAATAAAATCTGACCGCTTGTGAGATAACGGAAACAGGAAGTCAACAAGTTAGAAAAACAATAGTAAAAAAAGCAATAAATGGAAAGCTACAGTATCAAAGTTGGAAAATTAGTGCCAGGGTTCCATAAAATTGCACAAACAAAATGCATCCACAGATGATCAGATATACTGTTAATATATTGTTTTTGTAAAGGGAAATCATGCCTCACCAATATACTAGAATTCTTTGAAGGGGGTCAACAAGCATGTTGACAAGGGGAGCCAGTGGATGTAGTGTAGTTAAATTTTCAGAAAGCCTTTGACAAGGTCTCTCACCAAAGGCTGTTAGGCAAAGTAAGCTGTCATGGGATAAGAGGGAAGATCCTTTCATGTATTGGTAACTGGTTAAATATAGAAAAAAAAGGTAGCAATAAATGATCAGTTTTCACAGTGAAGAGAGGTAAATAGTGATGTCCCCAGGGGTCTGTACTGGGACCAGTCCTATTCAACATTTTCATAAATGATCTGGGAACAGGGGTAAACAGTGAGGTGGCAAAATTTGCAGAAGATACAAAACTACTCAGGATAGTTACGTCCAAAGCAGGCTGCTAAGAGCTACAAAAAGATCTCTCAAAACTGAGTGACTGGGCAACAAAATGGCAGATGAAATTCAATGTGGATAAATGTAAAGTAATGCACATTGGAAAACAGAATCCCAACTATACATACAAAATGATGGAGTCTAAATTAGCTGTTACCACTTAAGAAAGATTTTGGAGTCATTGTGAATAATTCTCTGAAAACATCTACTCAATATACCGCAGCAGTCAAAAAAGTGAGCAGAATGTTGGGAATCATTAAGAAAGGGATAGATAATAAGACATAAAATATCATATCGACTCTATAAATCCATGGTACACCCACATCTTGAATACTGCATACAGTATGCAAAAGATACATTGGAATTGGAAAAGGTTCATGAAAGGGTTACAAAAATGATTAGGGGTATGGAACGGCTGCCATATGAGGAGAGAATAATAAGACTGGGACTTTTCAGCTTGGAAAAGAGATGACTAAGGGGGGATATGATAGGGTCTATAAAATCATGACAGGTGTAGAGAAGTGTTATTTACTCCTCATAACACCAGAACTAGGGGTTACCAAATGAAATTAATAGGTAGCAGGTTTAAAGCAAACAAAAGGAAATCCTTGCCAGGGGATGTTGTGAAGGCTAAGACTATAACTGAGTTTAAAAAAGAACTAGATAAGTTCACGGAGGATAGGTCCATTCATGGCTATTAGCCAGGATGGGTAGGGATGGTGTCCCTAGCCTCTATTTGCCAAGAGGTGGGAGTGGGCGATGGGATGGATCACTTGATGATTGCCTGTTCTGTTCATTCCCTCTGGGGCACCTGGCATTGGCCACTGTCAGAAGACAGTATACTGGGATAGATAGACCTTTGGTCTGACCCAATATGGCCATTCTTATGTATACATTTAACTAGCCATTTATACATGCAATTAGCTTGGGTATTATAATAATTATGGCAGTGGTTCTCAGCCAGGGGTAAGTGTATCCTTAGGCATACGCAGAGGTCTTCCGGGGGCTACATCAACTCATCTAGATACTTGCCTAGTTTTACAACAGGCTACATAAAAAAAGCACTCGCAATGTCAGTAAAACTAAAATTTCATACAAACAAAATGAGAAAGCAAGCAATTTTTCAGTAATAGTGTGCTGTGGCACTTTTATACTTCTATGTCTGATTTTGTAAGCAAGTAGTTTTTAAGTGAGTTGAAACTTGGGGTATACAAGACAATGGGACTCCTGAATGGGGTACAGTAGTCTGGAAAGGTTGAGAACCGCTGAATTATGGTAACCACACACACAGATTTTGTGCATACAATTATGAAAATCTGGCCCGTAAAACAATATTCTTGTGACCTTTTAAACTATATTTAATCTTGATGAAACTTGAGATTGGCTGCAGGTATGTGACTTGGGTCTGTTAAAAGGCTTGTTTTATATCCAGCACATCACATTATACTATGACTCACATCTCTCAGCATTTAGATGAGACCTGGTATGCAGTGAAAGCATTTCCAGAGCTTTGGCACTTTCAATAGAGCTAAAGGAAGCAGAAGTGTGAGAGGAAAATGGAGGCCGATCCTGTATTCCTTGCACAGACATCAGTGTCCTGTGATTTACAATGTACTAAAAGTTTTCTGGCTTTAGCAGAGAAAGCAGGAGAGTGGTAGACCTGATAGCTTTCACACATCCTGTCACCATTGTTGTAATACAGAATCTCTTCTGTGATTTGTTTCTGAAAGAAATATTGCTAACAGTGAATGGACTGATATTGCAACTTTGACTGGTGGGCAAATCCTGAACTCATGATTTATTTTTTACTTTGTCCATACCCAGGGAGCGGGATCAGGGCACGGGGGCCTGCCCCACTCTGTCTGCCTGGTGCTCCTGCCAGGGAGCGGAATTGGGGGGCTTGCCCTACCCCCACTCCCTGTCTGGAGCACTGGGTAGGCAGGTGGAGCGGGGCAAGTCCCCGTGCCCCAACCCCGCTCCCTGGCGTGAGTGCCAGGTGGGCGGAGCGGGGCACGGTCCCACACCTCAACCCTGCTCCTCTGCAGGAGTGTTGGGTGGGCGGAGCGGGGCAACCTGACAGAGTGGGTGGGGATGCAGGGGTGCCCATTATTCTGGGGCCCCCAGACACGGGACTCCTTGGCCCAGTGACTAATAGGCCACTGGTTGTATGGCAATATTTATTTAAAACTGTTTCATACATTTAAAAGGCACAGTTGCCAACTTTCATGCGGTAACTAAGCACTCCGACTTTCACAATAAACCAAAAATCAAGCTACTCCTGTTTCAGAACAAGGCCAAAACAAGCCAATCCCTAAGAACCCCAACACTCTATGTGACTAGATCCCCCAAGCATGCATCTGGGACTGTGGTGGGCCTGCTATGCACCCCTGACTCTCTCCCCATCTTGTCTCTGTGTGCCCCTGCCCCCTACTTGCTGATAAAAAAAAAAAAAGAAGCAAACGACAAGCCAAAAATTAGCCAACAAGCAATTCACAAGCCAGTTAAGCCAAAAACAAGCCCAATTTCTGTGTGGCTTTTTTGGGGGGGTGGGTTTGGGATGTCTGTTGTTCAAGATCTGTTTCTTATCTCCTTATGTTTCTTTTATATATGGTAGCAGCATATTAATCTTAATAGCTAGTGTTAATACTGTAAAAGGAATTCTCCAGAGCGTTGACCTTCAGAGATAAGGGTCACTATTCATATGTCATTTAATGTATTAAAATCCATAGGCATTATTTTTGGCATCATTTTTTATCATGCTTAAAATGCTGCGTAATTTTTTAATGTGAAGTGTGTATTCCAGTGAAAAAAAGGTTTTCTGTTTATTTCTGACTGCTCAACTGTAATCTAGTGATTTAGCTGAATTGATGGCTTCAATATTATTCAATAATATTCTATTTGTAACATTTCCAGTTTATCAAGAAGCAAAAAGCTTCACATGTAAGCTTGTTCTTCAGAGTGCTGGTCTTGCTGGATATGTTTTATTATGATTTTGACCAAAGAGTTTTCCTAAGAAGTCATTCTCCAGTATTATCTGCATATTTTTGCAGTGTGCAAAGGTGGCACTAATAGGTTTGTGGAGAGAGAAAGAGAACTCAGAAGACTCAGAGGAAAAAGCTAACATTGATTTGCATGAAGCTGCTAAAATTAACTCTACAATTATGTAGATTTGTTGTGTGCAGCTGTTCCTGTTGAAAGCATAAAAACTGTGCCCTATCAGAGCAATTCAAAGCATGCTTTAGGATATGTTGCTTAACAGAGCAAAATTATCATGTTTTTATGAAATTACAATGTTACAGCTGTATAAGAATTAGAAATATAAATGCTTTCATCAGGATAGGGATGAAAACATACTCTGCTTCCCTTCTGGTCTCTGTTTGCTTGCTTACTAATAACTAGGTAATAACATAGCCTAAATAGAGTAATATAGAACAGGGCTTAGTTGATACTGGGTTAAATTGGATTAGTTTATTATCATTTAGGTTAGATTGCAATGATATAAAGCAATGCAGAATTGTCTTTTCCTGTCTTTCTTCATTATCAACAGACACTGCTCGGATATGATTTTACTAGCCTAATTTTGAAGTGGATTTGTAAACTCTATACTACGAGTGTGGTCTTAACATTAGCACTGCTATAACGCAACTTTGCATTGGCTTGAGAGAAATACAGAATTACAAATAAAAGACCAATTCACATCCGGTATAAGAACTTTCCCTCATTCTTTGTGATTAAAAAAAAATCTGGAGAGGGACTCAGGTCCAATTCTATGCTCTGCCACAGCTTTCCATATGACCTTGAGCAAGTCACTGAATTCCCCATCTGTAAAATGTGAGTGACAATTCTTTCCTCCCATTTCTTTGTCTGTCTTGTCTACTTAAATTGTCTTTTTTTTTCCTCTCAGTTGGGAATCTCTAAACTGATCAATGGGGAGTGTGGAATTATGAATATTTATCATTTAAATCAGAACACCAGGGAGAAAAAGGGACTCCATGGAACTTCAATTGCTTATGTACACAGTGAATTTAACAAAAAATTTCCATTCCAACTAAATGGCAGGCAACAAGACATATTTAGCGTAACCAGAATCTTCTGGCTGTTCAGACAAACATGACCAATTCCACTTAGAATCATAAAGTTTAGGCTCAGAAGGGACTATCAGATCAAACCTCTGATAAATCACAGGCCACCACCACCAGCCAGCATCGACACATTGAACCCAACAATCAAAATTAGACCAAAATATCACAGCCCACAGGAGACTACTAAACTATTACGTGCCACAGGCAGAGAATAGGAGAGGCTGAAGTGCACCAGTGCCTGAGGCCCCTACAATGGCAGAGAATTGATTAAGTGAGAGATACTCAGATAATCCTGGCAAGTGACCTGCATTCCATGTGGCAGAGGAAGGCGAAAAACCTCCAAGGTCACTGCCAGTCTTGACCTGAGGGAAAATTGCTTCCCAACCGCGCACATGGTGATGAGTTAGACCCTGATTATCTGAGCAAGAAGCAGCCAGCCAAACACCTGAGAGAGAGGTGGCTTGGTGCCACCTCAGAGCAATGGTCCATCCCTTCCTGTGTCCTATGTCCTGCTGCAGCCATCTCTGATGCTTCTGATAAGATGACAAAAAAACAAACAAACAAAAACCCAACCCATCAGCATACTCTAGGTTGAGGGAATCCTTTTCTGACCCCTGCTCCTCTCATACTTTTATATGGCATGTGGCCGCAAATGCTCTGTACACTCAAAAGATCATAATTTTCTAGAATGTACTGCGTTTAATGGCTTCTGATGGAGCAGACTTGCTGAACACAATGTTCAGTAAAGAACTGGTAGGAATGGAGTCATTTATTTATGTATTGTTACTGGGGTAGTGCTCTTCACTGCTTGTTTTTAGTTCAGATTTCCTTCTTTTATCACTGGGCTGGTCCGCTTTTACAAGCAGCTGCTTAAATCACTCAAGCTGTGTATGTTTTAACTAAACAGTTAAATGCTGCAGTTCTCTTTTAAAATTGTTAAGATTGTTGGTGATGCGAATAGTCTCATCAGCATGTGGAAATCTGTACTGTAACGTTCCTTGCTCAAACTGTGGTTTCCTAGCAACGTCTGCTTTTACCTAATGTCTAAATCAGTCTCCGTAAGCTATAAAATATCCTATTTCAGGTTGGCTGACTTCAATGAGAAATTTGTCATTTTTATGTGGAAACGTTACTGCGAAAGAGAACGTTTGCATATAGAACCATTTTTAGACAATGTCTGAACAATGGGTTATGCAACTGTAGTTCATGTGCTGAGTTACTGAGCTCACCAGCATTAGCACCTCACTTTAAAGGTGATTCCTTTGCTGTGTATTTGATTTGAAAAACTGCATAGTTCATAAGGAAGTTGAACGTTACAAGTTTTGTACTTTATTTTTAGGAATGTGGGCAAAGTGGACCAAATTCAGGTCCAGTGTCAGGGGATGAAACTCTACCAAAGTCAATGGAACTACACCATGGCTGAATTTGGCTCAGTGTCTTTAACAAATACCAGCGAAGAGGAGTTGGCCTGCAACTCCGCATGCTTCCCTGGTTTCTGGGGTGTGGGGATTTGCAGGATTTGTTAGCCTGTTCAGGGGCTTTTTCGTCACTCCAGCCATTTTAAATCAAGTACTTCCCATGTGCTTTATTAATTTTGTAAAGAAAACCACACCCCGTATTTACAATTTCTATTCCTTTTGAAGGGACTCCTTAATATCCAGTTATGCAGTGCACCCCTTCTCTAAAACAGTTATTACATATATGCTGCAACAACAAGGGCAGTTATAAGGGGTTTAATATACTTGGTAGCTCTGGTACAACAGCTTAATGGTATGTGTGAATCTGAGAAATTGAATGGAGTATTTATTTTACTGAAATGGTATTTTCATGCTTTACTACTATGAGGATGTGGATTTCTGGAATCTATTGGATTAAAAACATTTATCTTATTAATCAGAGACTGTGACAATGTCAGTTTTATAGATTCATAGATTCTAAGGTCAGAAGGGACCAATGTGATCATCTAGTCTGACCCCCTGCACAAAGCAGGCCACAGAACCCTACCCATCCACTTCTATAACAAACCTCCTAACCTATACCTGAGTTACTGAAGTCTTCAAATTGTGGTTTGAAGACCTCAAGCTGCAGAGAATCCACCAGCAAGTGACTCATGCCCCACGCTGCAGGGGAAGGCGAAAAACCTCCAGGGCCTCTGCCAATCTGCCCTGGAGGAAAATTCCCTCCCGACCCCAAAATATGGCTAAAACCCTGAGCATGTGGGCAAGACTCACCAGCCAGCACTCAGAAAAGAATTCTCTGCAGTAACTCAGATCCCATCCCATCCACATCCCATCACCAACCACTGGGCATACTTACTGGCGATAATCAAAGATCATTGCCAAAATTAGGCTCTCCCATCATACACATCCCTTCCATAAACTTATCAAGCTTATCTTAAAGCCAGATATGTCTTGTGTCCCCACTACTCCCCTTGGAAGGCTATTCCAGAACTTTCACTCCTCTAATGGTTAGAAACCTTTGTCTAATTTCAAGTCTAAACTTCCAAGTGTCCAGTTTATACCCATTCGTTCTTGTAGTCTACATTGGTACTAAGCTTAAATAATTCCTCTCCCTCCCTAATATTAATCCCTCTGATATATTATAAAGAACAAGCATATCCCCCCTCAGCCTTCTTTGGCTAGACTAAACGAGCCAAGTTCTTTGAGTCATCCTTTCATATGACAGGTTTCCATTCCTCGGATCATCCTAGTAGCCCGTCTCTGAACCTGTTCCAGTTTGAATTCATCCTTCTTAAACAGGGAGACCAGAACTGCATACAGTATTCCAGGTGGGGGTCCTCACCAGCGCCTTATATAACGGTACTAACACCTCCTTATCTTGCTGGAAATAACCTCGCCTGATGCATCCTAAAACCGCATTACCTTTTTTAACGGCCCTATCACATTGGCGGCTCATAGTCATCCTGTGATCTACCAATACCCCAAGGTCCTTCTCCTCCTCTGTTGCTTCCAACTGATGCATCCCCAATCTATATCTAAAGTTCTTATTATTAATCCCTAAGTGCATGACCTTGCACTTTTCACTATTAAATTTCACCCTATTACTATTACTCCAGTTTACAAGGTCGTCCAGATCTTCCTGTGTGATATCCTGGTCCTTCTCCGTGTTAGCAATACCCCCCCAGCTTTGTGTCATCCGCGAACTTTATTAGCACATTCCCGTCTTTTTGTGCCCAAGGTCGGTAATAAAAAGGTTAAATAAGATTGGTCCCAGAAACCAATCCTTGAGGAACTCCACTAGTAACCTCCTTCCAGCCTGACAGTTAACCCTTCAGTACGACCGTTTGTAGTCTCCCTTAACCAGTTCCTTGTCCACCTTTCAATTCTCATATTGATCCCCATCTTTTCCAATTTGACTAATAATTCGCATGTGGAACCGTGTCAAATGCCTTACTGAAATCGAGGTAAATTAGGTCTACCGCATTTCCTTTGTCTAAATAGTCTGTCACCTTCTCAAAGAAGATCAGGTTGGTTTGGCACGATCTACCTTTAGTAAAACCATGTTGTACTTTGTCCCAATTACCATTGACCTCAATGTCCTTAACTACTTTCTCCTTCAAATTTTTTTCCAAGACCTTACATACTACAGATGTCAAACTAACAGGCCTATAGTTACTCGGATCACTCTTTCTCCCTTTCTTAAAGATAGGAACTACGTTAGCAATTCTCCAGTCGTACGGTACAACCCCTGAGTTTACTGATTCATTAAAAATTCTTGCTAACGGGCTTGCAATTTCATGCGCCAGTTCCTTTAATATTCTCGGATGAAGATTGTCCAGGCCCTCCGATTTTGTCCCATTAAGCTGTTCAAGTATGGCTTCTATCTCAGATGTGGTAATATCCACCTCCATATCCTCATTCCCGTTTGTCATCCTTCCATTACCCCTAAGCTCCCTATTAGCCTTATTAAAGACTGAGGCAAAGTACTTATTTAGATATTGGGCCATGCCTAGGTTATCCTTAACCTCCTTTCCATCCTCAGTGTTTAGTGGTCCCACTTCTTCTTTCTTTGTTTTCTTCTTATTTATATGGCTATAGAACCTTTTACTATTGGTTTTAATTTTCTTTGCAAGGTTCAACTCTACTTGGCTTTTAGCCTTTCTCACTTTATCCCTACATGTTCTGACCTCACTAAGATAGCCTACAAGGAGTGGAAGAAGGGTAGGATTAGCAAGGAAAGCTTTCTGCTTTTTCTTAATCACCTCTCTGAGATGCTTGCTCATCCAGCTTGGTCTATAACTCCTGCCTATGGTTTTTTTCCCCTTTCTTGGGATGCAGGCTTCCGATAGTTTCTGCAGCTGCGACTTAAATTAATTCCAAGCCTCTTCCACATTTAGATCCACAAGTTCTTCAGTCCAATCCACTTCCCTAACTAATTTCCTTAATTCTTTAAAGTTAGCCCTTTTGAAATAAAAAACCCTAGTCCCAGATCTATTTTTGTTTATCCTTCCATCTAGTTGAACTGAAATTAGCTCATGATCACTCGAACCAAGGTTGTCCCCTACAACCATTTCTTCTATGAGGTCCTCACTGCTCACCAAAACCAAATCTAAAATGGCATCCCCTCTTGTCGGTTCTTCAACTACTTGGTGAAGGAATCCATCAGCTATCACTGAAAAATCTGATCCCTACTATTCTTGCTAGCACTTATCCTCCACTCTATATCTGGGAAGTTAAAGTCTCCCATGATCACACATTTCCCATTAGTGTTTACCTCCTTAAAAACATTAAAGAGGTCTCTATCCATATCCAAATCAGATCCCAGCGGTCTGTAGCACACCCCAAGCACTATCTCAGGGGAGGCTCTAGTAGCTTTCTTTCCCAGTGTGATTTTTGCCCAGACAGACTCTGTCTTGTCCATTCCATCACTTCTTATTTCTTTACAGTTAACCTCCTCATTGATGTACAATGCTACTCCACCACTTTCGTCCGTGATTCTATCTTCCTAAACAGTCAACATTAGCGCTTATACAAGTACATGCGACTACATTAGTTCCGCCACGTTGGGGTTATCGCTATAGTCATACTGGTTTGCTAACTTCCTGCCTCCTCACAAGTAGCATCTAGTTCCTCCTCATTTGTGGTTCTCTGAGGCTCCTCGCATTAGTGTACGACATCGTAATTTTGTGCTGTGTGGCTTCACTCACATTCTGTACCCTGTTAGGCATGGACAGGCGAATTATACCACCAACATCACTACCTGTTAGTCTGTTATCTAACACTAATACCCTTCCTCCTTATGCCAATTCGGTTCTGGTCAGTAGCTGTATCCCCTCGTACTTTGGTTACTTCCCTCTGCAAGGTTAAATTCTGGCTTTTAGATCTCCCGAACATCTCCCAACCATCCTCCCCCAAATTTCTAGGTTAAAGCTCTCCTTATCAGGTCGGCGAGCCTCCATCCTAGAAGTCTATTTCCCTCCTTGCTCAGGTGAAGTCCATCCGAGAGAACATTCTTCTGTCCGATAAATGCTTCCCAATGGCCGTACATCCCAAAGCCCTCCTTATAGCACCACTGCCTGAGCCATCTGTTGATCGCCATAATCTTGTCACACCTTTGTTGCCCTTCTCTAGGAACTGGCAGAATCCCACTGAAGATCACCTGAGCCTCGATTTCCTTAAGCGTCTTCCCCAGTCTGGCATAGTCTTCCTTGATACATTCCAGAGAGTATCTAGCCGTATCGTTCGTTCCCACATGAAGGACAATCAACAGAATTCTTCCCCCGCTCTCGCTAGTATCCTTTTCAGCCTAGGTCCACATCTTGTATCTTAGCACCGCGGCATACAGCACACCCTTCTGTTCTCGCCAATCACTCTAGTCCACAGGCCTGTCTATTCTTCTCAGTAAGGAGTCCCCAATCACGTAGACCTGCTTTTTCCTGGTGACAGTGCGCTTCTCCGGTCTATCTCCCGCACCCACCGGCTGCAAGTCCTCTCGATTCCTATTCCCCCTTGCAATCCTCCTGGGGCTTATATTTGGTGTTGCCTCCATTGACTCCTCCCTCCTCTTGCAGGACTATCAGCTCTTCTCTTTTTCCTTGCCCTCTCTCCTTCAGCGACCACCTGCTGTGCCCCTTCTTCATTTTCCAACTCTGCAAACCTGTTCCTGAGTTCTATTTCTCCTTCACTGGCCTGTCTTTTCCTGTCTGGTTCTCTTACTCACATGCTTCCACTGTCCACTTTCCTCCCCCAGCAGTCTCTCTGAATTCTTTGGTCCTGCTTCCATCTGCACATCTGAGCTTATCCCTTCAGCCCCCTCGTGTCTGTGCTCTATCGTCTGCTCAAACCCCCTTCTGAACTCAACCAGAGTTTGCACCTGCATCTCCAGTCCTCGGATCTTCTCTTCCATCAGCTCTATCAGGCGGCATTTCATGCAGACAAAGCTCTTTTCAGGTACCCTCTCCAAGATCATGTACATGCCGCAGCTTCCACATCCAGTCATCCTCATTGCGTCTTTCACTGCTGCCTCTGTATCAGTCATGGTCTTCCCACCTGATGCCTGGTAGTCAACACAACACAAGCCCCCAGCAGGCACCAGACTACCACCCTATCCCTTGACTTGCTTGTCGATTCCTCTGTCTTAGTCTCCCCTGCAACCTCCCTCTGGAAACTCCCACTGAAACTCCCCTGTTTACAGCTCTGTTGGCTGGCTCCTGTGCTGCTGAATGTAGAGTTGGAAAACTGTACAGAGTGCTGTGCCTATAACCATAGAGTAATGCTGATCAAGTTGGGCAGCAGAGTGGAACCCAATCCTGAACTAATGAGAGTTCAGCTACAAGGCCACCAACTTATTCTTCCTCTGCTTACTAGGAAGAGTGAGGCCTGAGAGAGAAGCACATTGCTAATTGCCTCATTAGCAAGAGGAGGATTGTAGAGAAGCAGATACCTCTTCGGATCTGGCCATTCTTCACCCACACCGCCACTTTTTCTCAGACCTCATTTTCTTCAGAATGTGCCCTGCACTAGAATACTCAGACATCCTGATTCTTTGGGAACATACCAGGGAGCACCCAGGTCAGTTACAGTGAAATCTATCCAAATATAACCCCATAGTTCTTTGAGTAATGTTCATATGGGGACTCCACTTCAGGTGCACAAGCGCCTTTGATCAGAGACTTTTGGTAGTAGTGTTCAGTCTGCACATGCTCTCTAGCTATCACAGAGATGGGCAAACTACAGCCTGTGGTCCACATCTGGCCTGCAGGACCCTCCTGCCTGGTCCCTGAGCTCCTGGCCTGGGAAGCTAGCCTTGGGCTCCTCCCCCACTGTTCCCCTCCCCCACAGCCTCAGCTCACTGTGGCACCGGTGCAATGCTGTGGGCGGCGAGGCTGTGAGCTCTTGCCGAGCAGCACAGGTACAGAGCTGTGGTCTGACCGTGCTCTGTGCCACGCGGTGGCGTGGCTGGCTCGAGCTGGGTGGTGTGGCTGCCTGTCCTGATGCTCTGAGCGGCGTGGCTGTAGCACTGCCAGCCACTGGTGCTCCAGGCAGCGCAGTCAGGGGGCAGGGAGCAGGGGGGGTTGGATAGAGGACAGGGAAGTTCAGGATGGTGGTCAGGGACCGGGGGTGTGGATAGAGGTCGGGGCAGTTAGAGGGTGAGGAACAGGGGGGTTGAATGGGGGCAGGGGTCCCGAGGAGGCAGTCAGGAAGGACGGGAGGGTTGATGGGGCAGTCAGGGGCAGGGGTTCTGGAAGCGGTCAGGCAGAATTGGTGGTAGGATAGGGCAGGGGCCCAGGGGGGACAATCAGGAATGAGAGAAGGGGTTGGATGGGGCAGCGTGAGGCAGTCAGGGGTAGGGGGTCTGGAGGTGGTCAGGGAACAGGGAGCTGTGGATGAGGCAGGGTTCCCGGGGTGGCCATCAGGGGACAGGGAACGGGGCGGGGGGGGGAGGTTGGAAGGGGCAGGAGTCTCGGGGGGGCCATCAGGGAGTGACAAGCAAGGGGGGGGGTCAGATTGGGGGCAGTGGCTGGCCCATGCCTGGCTGTTTGGGAAGGCACAGCCTCCCCTAACCGGCCTTCCATACAATGTTGGAAACCCGATGTGGCCCTCAGGCCAAAAAGTTTGCCTGCTCCAAGCTATCCCCATGATCCATACCAAGGACAATGTAGGACACGTCTCCCTCAGTTCCTTCTCAACTGCCTTGGCCTGATACAGAGTGACTTGTGGTACCCACTTCCTTTAACTATCTTCCTTTTTAGGTGTAGTTTTTAGCAGTTCTGAGTAATTTGTAAAAGCAGCAGAGTCCTGTGGCACCTTATAGACTAACAGACGTTTTGGAGTGTAGTAGAGCGGTGCCAGGGCTCGACCCTCCTTGAGGGGAAAGGGGAGGCGCACCGGCTCGCCTCACTCCTTCTGCCTCAAGCCCGTCCCTTGCTGCAGGGTTGAGCACGAGAAAACAGTATATAAGTACGCCCCGGCCCTTGGGTGGGTTGGGGCAACACACACAGTGTAGGCTCAGGCCTTTGAGCAGGGGCTGAGCGACAAGGTAACAGTATATATATAAGCCCAGGCCCTTAGGCAGGGTGGGGCAGCACACAGTCTATACTCAGGCCTTTGAGCAGGGGCTGAGCAACAAAGTAACAGTATATATATAAGCCCAGGCCCTTAGGGAGGGCGGGGCAGCACACAGTCTATGCTTGGGCCTTTCAGCAGGGGCTGAGCAACAAGCGAGCGGAGACGGCCTCCTCAGGTCAGGGGAGTGGGGGGAGTCTGCCACCCTTGGAGGGGTGGCAGGGGGAACGCAGGCCCTCCCACTCCACTGCGTTCCAGCCCGGGGCCCTAGCAGCGGTTAATGCTGCTGACGGTCAGTGGGGAATCCTGCCATTGGCTCAGGCGAGTCTGCAGCCTGACTGGGGTCGGCTGCCCCCGGGCCACTTCCAACCTCCCCCTCAATGGGTACCTGCCCTCTGCCAGCGTCATCCGGGGCGTCCCAGACCATGGGTTCCTCAGGGTGTCCGGCGTCTGGAGGTTCAGTTCACTCCTTGGGGTACTGGGGTTCGGGAGATCCAATCCACTCCTCGGGGTACCGGGCATCAGGAGGTCCAGGCGGCTCCTCCACAGGCCGAGCGTCGGACTGCTCAGTCAGCTCCTCTGAGTGCTGGCCCCAGGGGAGGTCAGGCCAGTACCCCTCCGGGTACCTGGCACGGGGTAGGCCGGGCCCAGCGGGAGCTCGGGCCCTAGCGTCTGCTCTCTCTGGCCGCCTCCCTCTAACTGAGCCCTGGGGCCGGGCTTTTGTACTTCCTGTCCCACCCCTTGACTTCTGGGGGGCAGGGACAGGCGGCGGTGGCCTTGGACTTCCTGTCCCACCCCTTGACTTCCGGGGGGTGGGGACAGGCGGCGGGGCCTCCACCTGTGGCCACACCTTCTCTGGCCTATGTCCCTCAGGAGCGCGGGGGACTGGGGCCCCCTCGCTACAGGCCCCCTCGCTACATGGAGCATGTCATAACATTTTTTCCCAGATCTGGACCTTAGCGTCCAAAATATGGGTGTTAGCATGAAAACCTCCAAGCTTAGTTACCAGCTTGGACCTGGTAATTGCTGCCACCAGCTAGGAATTATACAGTGCCTAGCTCACTGTGGTCTCCCCAAAACCTTCCCAGTGGACCCCCAGACTCAGATGCCTTGAGTCTTACAACAAAGGGAAATAACCTCCTCCCCTTGTTTCCTTGTTACTTCCTCCCAAGCTCCCCTCCCTGGACGACCCTAGGAGATTCCCTGCTTCCAGTCCTGGAAACACAAGTACCGAGAGATCTAATCTCTCTTCCCCCTCACCCAGAGGGTATGCAAAGTCAGGCTTAGTAAATCTAACACAAAGAGATTTTCCCTCTGACTTCTTCCTCCCACCAATTCCCTGGTGAGCTGCAGACTCAATTCCCTGGAGTCCCCACTAAAGAAAAACTCCAACAGGTCTTAAAAAGAAAGCTTTATATAAAAAGAATGAAAAAGGACATAAAACCTGGTCTCTGTATCACGGTGATAATATACAGGGTCAATTGCTTAAAGGAAAAAAATGAATAAACAGCCTTATCCAAAAAGAATACAATCCAGAAACTACACACATGTAAATACAAAAAAAAACAATATAAACCTATTGTCTTACTATCCTTGTACTTACAACTTGGAAACAGAAGATTAGAAAGCCAGGTGACAGAAAGATCACTCTCAGAGCCGAGACAAAGAACTCACACCCAAAACTTCCCTCCACCCAGATTTGAAAAAGTCTTGTTTCCTGATTGGTCCTCTGGTCAGGTGTTTGGTTCCCTGTGTTAACCCTTTACAGGTAAAAGAACATTAACCCTTAGCTATTTGTTTATGACAGAGCATGAGCTTTCATGGGTGAATACCCACTTCATCGGATGCAGTAAGGGGGCAGGGAGCAGGGGGGGTTGGATAAAGGACAGGGAAGTTCATGCTCCAAAACGTCTGTTAGTCTATAAGGTGCCACAGGACTCTTTGCTGCTTTTACAGACCCAGACTAACACGGCTACCCTTCTGATACTGAGTAATTTGGTTTTTACTGAGCTTTTCGTTTTATTAGTTTTTAATACTTCAGTAGTGTATTTGGGCGACTTTTGGAAGACTCCTCTCCCCAGCTCATCACCAAGGGGGTCTCCTGATTTGTCTAAGAAGTGTATTTTCTCCCTCAGGTTATAACTAAATCCTCATTTGCCAGGATTCTATCCAAATTAGTGATGGCCACTCTCGCCGTCTCTGCTGCTTAGGGAACACACAGACATCCCATGTAAGTGCAGAATTTGTTCAGGGTTTATGAGCTGGCCTAGAAAAAACAAGGAGATAATCTGAGGCTTCTCATGATGGAGAACTCTCTTCGACTGTCTTCAGACCTGGATCTTGATACTCTCCCTATACAGAAGTCCTCCAGTGTTCAGCGTGCCCCATCGACTTCCACAGCTCAGTTGCCTTATAGGCCTTCTTGGAAGAAAATGTTGATGGACAGCACCAAGACTTAGAGGAAAGAAAGAAATTCTAGATCCCCTCATAAAGAAGTTGGTGCTAAGAAATCTAGATTACCTGAGAGACCTGCAGTTTCAGAGACCTCGCCTCCCAAGAAGGGTACCGCTGATGCTTTGAGTGCTCCTAGTGCAGAGGGATCCTTGTTATCCAAGGTTTTAGGTACCTCTATGTCTCACAGTACCCAGCATCTTTTGGTACTGAGGCCAGTCCCAGACCATCTAAGAACCATTGTAATAGTAATGAACCTAAGGACTTGGTAAGAAAAGAATTGGTGCCTATTGCTGCACTTTTGTTGGTATTTCAGTTAAGGCCACAAACTGATCCGACAATACTGATGAAACCAAGATAGGCAGCAGAACTGACTCACTCACCCTGAGCCTCACCAGGTTCCTGAGCTGTTGCACTCAGTACTGGAAGAGTTCATATACTCCAGGGACCTGTTTATTTCTGATGAGCCTGAGTCTCCCAGGCTAATGAGTATAGCAAGACTTCATACCAGAATCACATCTGTCACTGGTACCATACCATTCTCTGGTACTGTTTTGCTTCCTGGCACCCACTAGAAGGGCAGACAATCTGTTGCAGCACTGCCATCTGCCCCTACTCTGAGATGGGGACAGCTCCTCGGACTCCCAGATCTCGGTTCAAGGCTTGCTTGATTACTGACCCAGAGCTGCCTTTCCAGACACTTATTCTGTGAGGGGAAACCTCAAGACAAAGGCACGTTGGTCACCATGCACTCTTCCTGGTACCACCAATCTTGGGTGTCTCCACCTTTCCCTTATGACCCTCTTCAGTGGCCTTTTTGGGACCTGTAGGTTGCCTATAGACAACAGTTCTGCAGTGGGAATGTCAGAGGTAGCAACCACCCTCATGTGGTGCTCCATGTCAATATTCACCCCAAGGGGACTCTTGAGAAACATGGAGAAAGAATTTTATCAGGAAGTTACTCCATGGACTAACTTTTTTTCCCCTCCTCCTCACCTAATGAGATGATAAAGTCTCCTCCTCCCTCACATGTGGATGATTTTAAGCCATTCCAAGAGCTCGTGAAGAGACTCAGACTCCTTCCAAATCCCCTTAGAGGAAGTTCATGAGACCAAGCACAGATTTAGATATTCTTCATACTGCCATATCTAGTTGGCTAGCCTTACCTATAAATGAGGCCTTGCATCAAGCTGCTATAACAATTTCACAAACCCTGGCAACCATGCCTTCAACTTGAAATAGGGCTGGTAAATACTATGTTTCTGCTAAAGGTTCTGAGTTTTTCTTCATGCACCCAGCCCCCAACTCCTTGCTAGTGGTTGCTGTGAGTGAACGAAGTAGTCAACACTATTTGAAAGCTACTCTGCATGATAAGTACTATAAATACCTAGACCTCTTTGGTTGCTAAATTTACTCTTCTGCTTTGTTGCAATTTAGAATGGACAATTACCATGCCGTGAATGAAAAAAATATAACCATACCAACAATGAGAAATTTAGCTTTTTTGATGATCTGCTTCAGGAAAAAGGAGATCAGTTCTAGGTGATCATCACAAAGGGGCAGCTATTCGCGAGAACTTTGTTGCAAGCACACTTTGCCTCCTGGCTGAAATCAAAGATTCTGTGGAAGGTCCAGAACACCACTGAGAACTTTCCCACGGATGAGCTCAAGCTGTTCAGTGACTCCACCAATGAGTCCTTACATTGTCTTAAGGATAGGGTGACCATATTTTCCCAAAGGGAAAACAAGACACCCCTGAGCCAGCCGGCTTTCCCCCTGCCCTCACGCAGCACTGTCCCAAGCTCTCTCTGCCTCCCACCCAAATGGGGCCAGCCTTTGGCGACTGGTGCCAAAGAATGGCCTGGGACCCCCCTGCCTCCAACCTGCAACCCCCCTCCCACAGTTCTTCTCCCCGTGCAGAAGCTGGTAGTCCAAGCCCTCCTGGCCCCCACAGGGATGGTGGTCCAAGGCCCCCCTTTCTCCCCTGCATGCAGGGTGGGCCGATGGGCCCAAGCCACTCTCCCTAGCCCTCTCTTCATTACAAGGCCTGTGTTGCCACTTGCACCCCACACACACACACATTCCTCCACCCTAATTTTTGGACAAAACTGGACATTTGTCCAGTTTGCTCTTGCCAACTGATGATCCGCCAACTGACAAATGCCCATTTTTGTTAAAAAAGTCAGGACGGCCAGGACGAATGGTCGCCCTACTTAAGGATTTAAGAGCTACTCCCTGTTCCCTCTGTATCTGCACACATGTAAATAAAAGACAATTCACCAGGTCATAGACAGTTTCAAGATCACACCTCATACAATTTCCAGCTTATCTGAGAATTTCATAACCACCCTAAAAGGAGCCTGCATCCCAAAACAGAAGACCATCTGCCATCACCACAGCTACAACTCAAGCCTCTTCATTGAGTAAGCATCCATTTTGATATCATGCTCAACGATCATGGTCTGTTCCACCTTACAGATCTACAACTGTGTTCTTCTGTCCTCCTAGCCTTTAGGGATCATCTTTCCCATTTTTCAAACCTCTTAGGAGTAGATCACTTCAAAATGATGTTTTTGGAGGTTATAATATGCTATTCTATACATTTTGTCTTCATTTCACTGCACCATCCCCCTTCCCTTCCCTTTTCAGCGACCCATCTCAAACATATGTTGAGAAGAGAGTCTTGGCATGCAACATCACAAAGGTGCATGCTGCCATGTGACCCAAGTTACATTTTCGCTGCTTCCAGGCTTAGTTGAGGACTGTTTATGCCCCCAAACACACACTAAACAAGTTAGTGTTGGTTCCCATGTCAGGTATTAATCTCCCTCAGTTGGCAGAAAGACCCAAACAAGGTCTGCACAGGAAGGTCTGCACAGGAATTCCCTTCATTCCCCTGCTCCCAACCACAAAAATTGTATGCATCTCTTACAAAATAACTCCACCAGAGAGGTCCTTTGCGGCCATCTGCCGGTCCCAAGTCAGGATGAAGGAGGAGGGTTGGGCGTGAGGCTAGCAACTCCACCCAGTAAAAAATCAACCTGCTACAGAAACGCCAACAGAGACAACAGAGACTTCTACCCTGGAAAAAGAAGGGTCTTCAATTCGAAGATGCATGACGCTGGGTGGTAAAAGCTCTGAGGAAGCCACTAAGCCGATTACCCTTTTTGCAATCAGGAGATTACCATAGGCACATGGAACGTGAGGACCATGTATGAGTCAGGAAAGACAGCGCAGCTTGCAGCAGAGATGAGGAGCAACAACCTGACCCTATTAGGCATTAGCGAGCTGCCTCAGAAGGATTCTCCAGATCCTCAAGGCAAGTGGAAAAGAGGCCGTCCAAGAAACACCTGGCGACGTGACCTTCAGGCTGATAGCAAAAAAATGGGCTATACCTGGAACCAGTTAGAACGAATGGCCCAGGATAGAGGACTCTGGAGATCTGTTGTTGGCGGCCCATACCCTGATTGGGGTGACAGGCGTAAGTGAGTGTCTTACAGAATGGGGAGCTCATCTTCAAAAGCATACCGTTCAAGGCAAAATGGACTGCCCAATAATCCACTCTCCATATTAACCTACTGGAACTCATATATGCCTGCAAACACTTCCTACCTAGAATCATGAGGATAATGACAGACAACAGAGCAATATCTATTATATAAATTCATAGGGGGGTGCAACATCCCCTTCTTTTGTGTCGAAAGAGTAAAGCTGTGGAACTGGGGAATAACCCATCAGATCCTCATCTCAACTATTCTTAACAGGTCTTCAAAACACCATACTCGACAGTCTGAAAAGACACGTATGCCAGGTTCACAAATGGGAACTCCACAACCTGACATTCAAATTTGCCTCATCTGGCGTTTCCTGGAAATAGATTCTTCACCAGCCCCATGAAGGAGTGTCAGAAATTCTGCTCAAGAGGAGGTCTAGATCATCACTCCTTGGGAGATGCCTGGCTCATCTTCTGGCTCAGAAATCTTCTGTACCCTATCCTCCAACACCACTGATCCTCAGAGTTCTAAACAAAATCCAAGTAGAGCAGAGCCGGAATCTTGGCCAAGGCAAATATGGTTTCCATACTTGATTTGTCTCTCATCTCACTCTGCACTTCGACTGCCAATAATAATCACCCTGCTAACCCAGGTCCAAGGAAACGTTCTTCACCCTAACCTGAACACACTATGACTCAAGGCTTGGTTTCCAAATGGATCATGGGGTAGAGGTCTCAATTTTCAGAGAGGTACAATAAGTATTGCTGAGTAGCAGAAGAGTGTCAGTTAGAAACTTCCCTTCAAAAATGGAAGCAATTCTCTCATTAGTGTACCCAGTGACATTTCTCCCTGTTGACTCTTCCCATTTGAATATTTTAGATTACCTTTTGAGTTTGAAGAATTCAGGCTTCTTCCTGAGTTCCATTAAAGTTAATTTAGCAGCTATTACAGCTTTCCATTTCCCTGTTGAAGGGTTATCTTGTTTACTCGCTCGACTAGTTCCGGATTCATCAAAGGGTTATCTAACCTTCTTCCGCTTGGCAAGGAAACCACCTCACCTCAGGATTTGAATTTGGTCCTCAGCTCTCTGATGAAACCTCCCTTTGAGTCACAAGCCGAGTGTTCCCTTTCACACGTGTCCATGAAGACTGAATTCTTAGTGACTGTCACCTCCACTAGGAGAATTTGTTCACGAGGAGCCTCCCTACACAGCTTTCTATAAATTCAACCTCTCTATCCTCATTTTATATTGAAGGTGAATAGAACAGCCATACTAGGTCAGACGAATAGTCCATCTAGCCCAGTATCCAGTCTTCTAACAGTGACCAATGCCAGGTGCTTGAGAGGGAATGAACAGAACAGGCAATCATAAAGAGACCTCATCTGCTGTTGTCCACTCCAGCTTCTAGCACTAAGAGGCTAGAACACCCAAAGCATAGGATTGCATCCCTAACCGTCTTGGTTAATAACCACTGATGGTCCTATCTTCCATGAACGTATCTAATTCTTCTTTGAGCCCCGTTATAGTTTTGGCCTTCACAACATCCCCTGGCAATGAGTTCACAGGTTGACTGTGTTCTTTGGAGAAGTACTTTCTTTTGTTTGTTTAAAACCATCTTCCTATTAATTTCATTGGGTGACCCCTGGTTCTTGTGTTATATGAAGAGGTAAATAACACTTCCTTATTCACTTTCTTCCCATCTTTAATGATTTTATAGGCTTCTATGATATCCCCGCCCCGACCCCTTAGTCGTCTCTTTTCAAGATGAAAAGTCCCAGTCTTTTTAATCTCTCCTCATATGGAAGCTGTTCCATATCCCTGATAATCATTGATGCCCTTCTCTGTACCTTTTCCAATTTTCATATATGCTTGTTGAGATGGAGCAACCAGAACTGCATACAGTATTCAATGTGTGGGCATACCATGAATTGATATAGGGGCATTATATTTTCTATCTTATTATTAAGGTTAAGATTTAGGCACAGGGATTTTTATTAGCATTCACGGGCAGGACATGGGCAATAAACAACAAATCACAGAAGCCCAAGCCCTGCAGTGCAAGGCTGACAGACAGAGCCCCACCACCCAAAGGTGACTGCCCGACTCCGCCACTCTGCGAGCTCACTGCCTGAGCCCTGCTACTGCAGGGGATGACAGCCAGAGCCAGCGGGGCTGACTGCCTGAGTCAGAGCTCTGCTGCTGCATGGGGCTGACTGCCCAACCACCACCACCTGGGGCTCCAGCTGAAGCCAGAAGTCACTGAGGTCTGTGAAGGTCATGGAACCTATGGCCTCCCTCACTCTCTCCAGATGAAGTTGTTACACTGTGGCTAAATGGAGTCTTTGGAGTAGAGGTACAGGATCCTGGGTCTCCCACATTCCAAGTGAGTTCTCTAACCCTAGGCTGTAGAGTCATTCTCATGCTTGTTTGCTGTCTCTCTGGCTCAAATGACTTTTTAAGACAGTTTACATACCTTTTATTGTAACTGATGCTCTTCAAGGTGTTTGTTCCTATGAATGCTTCACTACCCACCCTCCTTCCCCTCTGCTTTGGAGTTTTGCCTGCAGGGAATCTGAGTGTAGTTCATCCAATACTGCACTATATACCCTTGATATGGGCATGAGAAAAACAAGGTACATATGCAGGCTGAATTGTCACTGCTACTAAAAGTCTCCAATCAAAGGAGCACAGGGCATATGCACACTTGAAGTTGAGCACTCAGAGACAAACATCTCAAAGAACTAGCTACTGTAGTAAATAATGTTTCCTTTTCTGATTAACTGTTGCCTGTGTATCTCTTATCACAGGTGTTCTTAACCTTTCTTTCTGAGCCCCCCACCAAATGCTATAAAAGCTCCGCAGCCCACCTGTGTCACAACAACTGTTTTTCTGCATATAAAAGCCAGGGTTGTCATTAGCGTTATCAAACAGGGCAATTGCCTGGGGCCCCATGCCACAGGGGCCTCTGAAAAGCTACATTGCTCAGGCTTCGGTTCAGTGTCAGGGCTCAGGGCCCCAGGCTTCAGCCACCATGCAGTTGGGCTTCAGCTCTGTGCCCTGGGCCCCAGCGAGTCTAATGCTGGCCCTGCTTGGCAGACCCCAAACTTGCTTGAGGCCCCTCAGAGGGCCCCAGGCCCCTGGTTGGGAACCCCTGTACTATCATACTGTAATCATGGCACCAGATTAAATTTAGAGTCTGAATTTGACATTTCCCTCTGTCTAATTTGCATGGTTTGGTGAATGATCCAAATCTCATATAATACTCTAGGTCAGGGGCTCTCAATCTTTCCAGACTACTTTACCCCTTTCAGGAGTCTGAGTTGCCTTGTATACCCCCAAGTTACACCTCACTTAAAAACCACTTGCTTACAAAATCAGACATAAAAATACAAAAGTGTCACAGCCACACTATTACTGAAAAATTGCTTACTTTCTCATTTTACCATATAATTCTAAAATAAATCAACTGCAATATAAATATTGTACTTACATTTGAGTGTATAGCATATAGAGCAGTATAAACAAGTATGACATTTTAGTTTGCACTGAGTTCACTAGTGCTTTTTATGTAGTTTGTTGTAAAACTAGGTAAATATTTAGATGAATTGTTGTCGTCCCCCCCCCGGAAGACCTCTGCTTACTTCCAGGGTTATGCATACCTCTGGTTGTGAGCCACTGCTCTAGATGACTAGTCAACTGCCATGCTGGAGCCTAAGTTCACCATTAATGATAGGGATGTTGTATATGTTGGCAAGGTCATCACTGGGGAATGGCATCATGGTGATCAGAGGAAGATGATATGTTATGTAGGGTGGAGTCTGGGGAAGAGCCTGTCCTGGATGAATAGCGTCACTGGATTAGAAAATTTGGAAGTTAGATCCTTTGGCAGTACCTAGAATGCTCCTCCAATTCACATGTGTTTCTTAGAAATATGCTAAGGGCCTTAGCTACTGTAATAAACAATCTATGTGAGCATGTCTGTCAGTACAAAGACCAGGCCCCACAAACACCCACATATTTCTGGGTTGCCAAAAACTCAAGTTTCTTTAAATTTCTTTCCACAGCTGCACCTTGAATTATGTTTTTGTCTTTGACCAACAGGCTTTCCAAATCTTAGTTTGTGCCAAAGGCACTCACTGCATCTGGAAGAAAGGGGCTAAAATTTTCAAAGAGGGGTACCTGAAGTTAGGTTCCTAAATAGGTATCCAAATTTTCAAAAAAGGTCAATGAAAACTGTTGCTTAGCATTTTTGAAAATGAAGCCACTTATTAATAGAGATTTAGTAGCCTTTCAACTCTATTTTTCAAAATGTTTTGGCTTTAGCAGCTTGTAAATGAGTGTAGGACCCAGAAGTGCCTTATTTCAAATCCCAGATCTGCCAGTGGCTTTTAGTATGGCCTTTGGCAAGTCACTTAACCTCTTTGGGCCTGTTTCTGATCTGTCACTTGTACCAGTGTGAGCTAAGAATGACTCCACTGACATAAGTTGTATTACCACAGTGCAAGATAGGTGTCAATGAGAGAAGAATCAGGCCCTTTGTATCTCAGTTTGCCCATGTGTAAAATGGGGGTTATACTATTAGCCTACCTCAAAGGATGCTGGATAGCTCAGTGGTTTGAGCATTGGCCTGCTAAACCCAGGGTTGTGAGTTTAATCTTTCAGAGTGCTCTTTAGGGACCTGGGGCAAAAATCTGTCTGGGGATTGGTCCTGCTTGGAGCAGGGGGGTTGGCTAGATGACCTTCTGAGGTCCCTTCCTGCCCTGATATTCTAAGATTCATTAGTTAGTATTTGTGCAATGCTTTGCAACACATACAGTATTAAGTCCTAAATATGGTAACTATTGTCAGTGTTCTACCCTGCCATGTAGGAATCAGAGTCCGATTTCCACTGTTTAGCTACAAGACTGTTCTTTCCCTCCTTTGTGGTGGTGAAGAGATGGTAAGCATTATATAAAAGTTAAATTTCAGTAGTAGTCTGAGTCAACACACAGACACACCAGGACTCTCAGAAGCTAATCAGTAATATGCACCAGATGCTAGCGCAGGGTACTAATAAAAATGGAAATTTTATGCAATGCAAACACATCTGAAGGAGCACTGCTGGATTAAAAGGCAGCATAATGAGTGCTGATAGACTTGGATTGCAGCCTTATTGAGTTAGGAATAGGTGCTTCTAATGCTGGCTGTAGGTAGGAAGAGAAAATACCATGCCCGCTATAGCTGTTGTGGCACATGCTACCTTAGCAGCAGTTGCTTCTGTCTTTATGGCTGTTGGGATTATTTCAACCAGCTGTTTCCCTGTGCTGTACTGCTGTAGCATCTGTCACTGCCTGAGCTGTGGCTATGTCAATGATTGCTCAGTCTGCACCTGCCTTTCAGTTTGTTTGTTTAAAGAAGCTTCATGGGGACATTGTTTGGTGAGAATCAGACTGGGCGCGTCCCTAATTGTCCTGGGATTTTTTGTGTTCTTCCTCAGCCATTTGTCTGTTGTGTGGTGATACTTGTCTCAGAGTCAGTACATTTGCCCCATCTTCATTTGCTGATCCTCTCTCCAAAATGTCTGAATGGAAAAATTGTCTTGTCTAAAGCCATTGCTGTACCCAGGGCCAGACTGTGGCACTAACTCATAACCCTGAGCAGTGCTCCCCCCAGCAAGGAGCTGCCCAAGACACAGAAGGTGTCAATTATGACAATTGCACCTCTTATGACAATTGCACCATGTGCTTCTAGTGCATAGTGAGAGTGGTACCATGGCTATATCCTCCCTACACTCTCAGGTTTGCTTATACACCAGGGAAAGTAATCCCTGGACTCAGGTGAACATGGCGGGAGGCGGGTGCAACTATGGAGAAGGCTTCTTAGGCTGCCTGCTGTCAGGAACCACAGGTCTTGAATTCTAGTCCACTGGGTTCTTAGGAGTATATAAGTTCCAGCCTGCCACCCAGTGACCTCCTAGCAGTCACTGGAATTAGAAGTCAAGTATCAGAGGGTAGCCGTGTTAGTCTGGATCTGTAAAAGCAGCAAAGAATCCTGTGGCACCTAATAGACTAACAGACGTTTTGGAGCATGAGCTTTCGTGGGTGAATACCCACTTCGTCAGATGCATCTGAGGAAGTGGATATTCACCCAGGAAAGCTCATGTTCCAAAATGTCTGTTAGTCTATAAGGTGCCACAGGATTCTTTGCTGCTTTTATGGAATTAGAAGCTGAATCCTGACAGAGGTCTCCAATCCCGGGATCTGGTTGGTGGAATGCTGGGGATCCTGGTTGGTTCCCTATTTATATTTAAACCAAGCACAGGAATAGGAAGTGGTCCATGCAGTTGGGTTTCCCCTGCTTGGGACTGCTTGACTGGTCTGTTGGTAACCTGAGCCTGCCAGCCGACTTTTGGTTTGTCCTCTGGCCTGTCTCGGGCCCAGACCTCTAGGTATTCGACCCAGCCTGGCTCCTGACTAACATCCTGGGCACTAGGTCAGACTGCTCATGTCCTGGTTGTGACGCCTGCCCCCAACCTTCCTGGTGCACAGGGGAAGGGTAAGCCACAATCTGGCTCTTACATTAACTCTCATAGGATACATATTGCATTTGTGTGAATGTCAAGGAGAAAAGCAGTAATACAGTCCTGTTGCCATTCCCTTTCTGTACAGCAGAGAAGAAATAACACTGGCCACTCTGGCTGAAATATCACACAGCAATATTGAGCTGTGATAGTGTCAAGTCATTTTATCCTGACACAGCTCCATAACAGAAGGGATTCAGAGTTTCTTATAGCCAAACTGGACTGTGCCTATTTCAGTGGAAGAGGAAGTTTCTCTTTCATCTTAGAGCTGTAATTCCAAAAGCCAGACTCTTTTAGAGTCAGTTAACTCAAGCAATAATAAAAAAATATGCTGGTGCTGAGCACAACACATCTACCTTCATTCATTTTAGATGGCCATCACTTCTCTTTAGGTCACTTTTGTGACCCTGCTGGTTCTCTCATTCCTTCTCGTGGCTCCTCCCATTATTAATATGGCACATGCTAGTTTTACTGGAAGGATAGTGCTTGCACTGTAGGATCCAGGTCAGGATGGAGTCCCGCATGCGCAAAGACATTTCTTCATGAAAGGGTACCATCTTCTCCCGCCCCAGAGAGTAAGAAGAACTCTCCCCAAAGTCCAGGAATTGTTGGATTGGGAGCAGTGTGCACATAATCATTTTTTCAAACCCACTGGAGAATCGTGTGGATCCGCTAACTTTTCTGCAGATGCTGCTGCTCTGGAGACCCCTGTTAATAGGGTTTCAGGGGCCACTGACAGTAAATCTTTTTTGATGTAAAGGAGAAGATGCAGCAGTTAATAGCAATTCCCTTCCCCTCACCTCCTGTGAGAGGAAAAAGTAATAATTTGATAATAGTTATGAAAGAGATTTAAAAATCCAGCAATGTCCTGAACTATAGTTGAGCAAGCAAAGCAGATGGGTGTTGGAGGATAATACTTGACCGTCTGGTTGAAGCTGACAAGTTCAACAGCATCGTTCAACTGTTCCAGAATAGCTTAGTTCCCTGAGAAAAAAATGTATTTCCTGCCATAAATAAGTGCACACACTAAATGTTTAATGCCATGTCATCTTCTTTTCATTTGAGACAGAGTATTTTCAACAGAAGTGCTAACACTTCAGGGGAACTTGAACAGAAGCTGCTGCCTCAGGTCTCTTCCTTAAGTCCAAACTAGGGTAAAAGTCATTCAGTTTAAACAGCTAGCTACAAAGACTGCATTGGGTCAAGGCCTCTCCCTCTCCCTCTCTCTCCCCCCCCCTCTTTCATTACCTCCAGGGTTTTTTTTTGACAGTTTTAAGATATTTTTTAATTTGAGTTTTAAAGAAAATAAGGACTTTCATGAAAATAAAAGAGAATCTGAGTTTTAAATGAATAATTTTCAGGGGAATCCGCAAATATATTTCTTCTGATTTGGGGGATGTGGAAAACACAAGGTGTGATAAAATGTAAAGATGCTCTGGCAGATAAGGGGTAACTTGTTGCTCACCCTATGGCATGACTGTTATAAAAAGAAAGGGGAAGCTGGTGCAAAGGAAGCTACCTTATGGATGAGGGTGCATCTTCTCTCTTTCCAGTTGGCTGAAACTAGAAAGCCCCAGATGGTTGTATTCACTAGCAATAGTTTTTTTTTGTTTGTTTGTTTTGCATTTTATTCTTGGAAATAAAGCCAGCCCAGGGGAAAAGCTTGTGAAATGACCTGTAGCTGGGATTTTATGTTTCCTTCCATAACTGGCAAGTCTGCACACTAGCATACACATGACCTTTAAATCATTTAATCTTGGTGTGTAGGGTTTGATGCCATGAAATATGTCTATTAGTCAATATTTATGCCTTTGATAATTATTAAATTCATCCCTGTACCAGAGTATGGCATGTGCAGAATTTATATCCCACTTATCACCTATTTTGGCATCAAAATAGGGTGTAAGTGGTGCATAGGCCGTGTGCTATCTTCTCTGCAGAGGCGTAAATATCATTCTGGAACAATAGCTTTTTTTCTGGTCGATTGAACAATAAATAAGTGAAATCCTACTTTTAGCTTAACTGCGATAATTCTGGCTAAAACTTCCATCAGTATCTTAGAGTTTAAACTAGGAGGCACCAATTAAAACATAGTTTATTTAAGATGAAGGTTAGTTAATTAGCAAATGCTGCTAAAAACTGATGGCAAACACCACATTTTCTAGGAAGGAGTAAATATTTAGTGGATTATAGAGAAAATTAGCCACACACATCCCATTAATTTTAATGGATGATGAGTGATTAAATCACTAAGTGCCCTGTTACAAATGTACCCCCTGCAGTCATACTTCCACAGAATAAATAATTTTCATTCTGTGGCTGACAAATTTACTGATAAGCAGGGCCAGTCATGACAGATTTAGATGATGGGTTAAGACAACTAGTAAATCTCTCTCTACCTGAAAAGAAAGACTCTAAATACCATTCAGTACATAGAGTGCTATAGGACAGAAAATAATTGCTATTGCTATTTGCAGTATATCGGCTGGTCCTCCAGAACTGAGGCCATTCAGAGTACTTACAGAATCAGGTGCATCCTTTTTCTTGCGAGAAAGTGTCATTTATTTCTGTTACAGGGACACTTACCACACTGGTGCCTCCTGATGGAAGGTCTGAGAATTAGTTCAGTCCCAGCGGGCACACCCTCGGGTGGTTGTGGCTCCACCATCCTCGCCTCTGCCTGCAGACCCATTATGACTCCTTTCTCTCGGCATCTGCTTCATGACACAGCCCTCCGGCCGTGTCACCATCTGGTTTCCCTCCCTTCTGGGGTACTCCTTCAACAAGAGTCCAGCCACTCCTCACAGCAGCTTTGCAGTCCACAGCCAAGCCACTCCTTCAGCAACTGGGGTAGGGGTGCTCAGAGCCACCCACCACTCTGGGCCCTGGCCCAGGGACCCTGCAAACAGCTGCCTCTTCCTTCCAGCTCACTGTCCCTATTCCCTGGGCCACTTCCCTGCAGCCTCAGTTCCTTCTGCTCCTGCTCCTGCCTCTGGCTCCAGCTCCTTTGCCCTCTTCCCAGAGCCTCAAGACAGTAAGTCCTAGCAGCCCATCAGGAACTCTCCCTAGCTCCCCTGGTCTCTGCTAGCACCTGCCCTTCCCCAGGTGCTGGTCTCTCTGTAGCCCTCTAGGAAGCCAGTCTTCTCCCCAGGGCTGCCTGCAGGAAACTCCCTGCTCTGCTCTGCAGTTTCCTTTTATATGGGCCAGCTGGGCCCTGATTCGCTGGTCCTGCCACCGCCCTAATTGTCTGTGGCCACTACATTATTTGCTAAAAGAACAGGAGTACTTGTGGCACCTTAGAGACTAACAAATTTATTTGGGCATAAGCTTTCATGGGCTAAAACCTATTTCATCAGATGCATGGAGTGGAAAATACAGTAGAAATATATATATACAGAGAACATGAAAAGATGGGGGTTGCCATACCAACTAACAAGATTAAATCAATTAAGGTGGGCTATTATCAGCAGGAGAAAAAAAAACTGTTGTAGTGATAATCAGGATGGCCCATTTCAAACAGTTAACAAGAAGGTGTAAGTAACAGTAGGGGAAAATTAGCATGGGGAAATAGTTTTTAGTTTGTATAATGACCCATTCATTCCCAGTCTTTATTCAAGCCTAATTTGATGGTGTTCAGTTTGCAAATTAATTCCAGTTCTGCAGATTCTCGTTGGAGTCTGTTTTTGAAGTTTATTTGTTGAAGAATTGTGATTTTTAGGTCTGTAATTGAGTGTCCAGGGAGTGTCTGTTCAAAAACTTGGATGATATGAAAGACATATTACACAGCAGAAGACAACCACATGTAATATTTACCTGCATAAATGGAAGAGATTCAACATATGGTGTTAGAACAAACAAACCAGGGCCATTACTGCCCCCTTACCAATGATATTAGAATACATATTGGATCTGAAGAAATCTGGCCTATCGCTTAGCTCAATCAGAGTACACCTCGCGGCTATTACCACTTTTCACCACAAGATGGATGGGCTGTGATGGTGTATGGAATATGGGAGACAATTTATGATGTTATGGATACCAATATTGTAAAATTACAATGAGTCGTGCCAGATATGCCGTGTGAGGTATCTGTGAAAATGTTACACTGCTTTACAGCCAAAATGCTTCTGAAATAAATGTAGTCCAACTTCACTAATTCTGGGTCACTGAGAACGAAAATGATGCTTAAAATTGTTGATTGGCTCTAGTTTTCAAGATATACTATTGGGTCAGTATATATGACCCTTGACTTGGGAATGGCGGAGGATAAGTGAGTTATAAAGGGAAGGGATCTCAATTTAAACCAGAAACAACTGAAATACATCTTTGACTGGATCTATGAATAAATCTATGACTGGGTTTGGACAGTACTTGCTTTTTAGGCAAAACAATGAATGATGCTATCTGAAAGAACTAATCACTTCAGGAAGTCACTGATGCGCTTTACTTCAACTTTGAAATGATCTAACAATTCTGCTATTTCCAAAGAGAGGCTATCTAATTGGATTTCCAGGTGCATCCATCTTTGTTACCACAAGAAGGATTACAACCCCAGTGGGGATCCGAACCCACTCCACCAGATCCTCATCAATTTCAATAGCCTTTCTAAACAATGTACCAATCATGGACATAAGTAAAGCAGCCACCTGGCCATCAGCACATAGGTTCACAGAATGCTATGTGGTTGTCCAGGGCTCAAGATCAGATGATTTGTTAGGAATTACAGTATTATCATCAGTTACTCACGCAACTTCAAAACCCCTTCCATCCCCAAGGGGCACTGCTTGAGAGTCACCTGAAGTGGAGCACCCGCAGGAATACCTCTCAAAGGAGAAGAGAATGTCACTCATCTCCTGCAGTAACTGATGTTCTTTGAGATGGGTGTCCCTATGGGTCCTTCATTACCTATCCTCCTCCCCTCAACTTTGGAGTTCAGTCTACAGACTCTGTGGTAGAGAAAGAACTGAGGATGGGGGGTCTGGTCATGCAGTGCCAGATCGGCTCCAACAACAGCGCAAGACAGGGAGAGTGCATGTGTGATCCAGATAAGCACTGCTGCTGAAATTCTCTGATCAAAGATGCAGGGATGCACATTCACCTGAAGTGGAGCACCCACGGGGACCCCCGTCTTGAATAACCTCAGTTACTGCACAGAGTGAGTAACCTTCTCTTTAGTCTGTTATTTTTAGGGTAGGATTTTTAAAAACGCTTAAGTGACGTAGAAGCCCGAGTCACATTGACTTTCACTTTGGACTTGGGTTTCTAATGTTTCCCATCCCTGATTTCGTAGAAAAGATCTGGTTGAATTACTAGTTGTAAATACAATATCCAGTGAATTTAGCATCTTCCTTCTATTAACCAATCACCCACCAGTCAATCCTGATTTATACAAATGTTTTGCTATTCATAAGTTTTAGCCAAACTATTTTTAGCCTCTGTGTTTTTTCACAACCTCTCCATCCTGACTTTTCACTTTTTGCTACATTGTTTGAATATTGGTTGTTTAAATTGCATGGCATCACTTCAGCTTCCTGAGTAGAGGACAAACTTTTAAAACTGAATAGTAAGTGACAAACAGCAAAATATAAAATTCTTTTGTTCTCACGCATACTCTTCTTCCCTTGTTTGCAAGGAAAGGTGATTAATCTTATAAAGAACAATCTTCCCCTAATAAAAATAGTGAATGAGTTTTTTGGTTTCACAAATGTTCATGATAGGAAATAATAGTCATTCAGAATTTACTGTTTGCAAACATGTTCTTTTGCAATACTAAGTTTATTTTCATGTTTATTTTCATGTCTCTTACTGTGTGTCTGTTTTATAGCCCAGTGGGGATTTGATCTCAGCTGGGACCTGTAATGTAATACAAATAATAATATTACTTGCCTGCTATATGTGGGTTAAGGTAACTATATTTATTCTATAAGCCTCGCTAAACAAGTACACAATGTGCACTCCATACACATCCTAAATGCAACTAATTCCACTATGCAAAGACATGTGGTGATCCATCCATTTGCACTATAAAAGGACTGTGCAGATGTGGTTATGGAATATGTATATGTGCTTATTTATACTGCAAGAACACACCATTAATTTATCCTGACAAGTATAGATGCAGATGAGATGTGTGAGTCAGGAATATTTGTATCTCCCTGGTTTATGACAGTGCCATAAGCATCATATCATTCTGCAGCCGACATAGCTAAATTATTTAGATAGAAAAATACTTATTTATTTTACCCATATTTAAATTTAAAATGAGATCTACAGCCATAATAATGTTTTATAGGGCAAGTTTAAAAGATATTAAGTCCAGGGGCATAGATGCAGATTAAATACTGAATCTATTTTGCTGGATGCTTAACTATCTCCCTGTAGTGGACATCTGGAGCAGTATTAGTGGACATAATATGGGGAGCTCTGTCCAGACCTACTTGGCTAGATTGCAGCAGAGGGTCACTTTCAGCCAAAGCATTTGAGGATGGAGATGGGGAATCAATGGGGAGTGCAGACGTTCTCCCAAAGGAAAAAAAGAACACAGAAAAGGAATGGAACAACTTTCAGATACAATTGTACAGCTCAGGGTGACATGTCCACATCAGTCTTACAGTAGGTTGACAGCCCAGTAGTAAGCAGTGATGTCAATGGGAATGTAGTTGAGAAAGGTGTGTGGGGTTGGCCTGTAGGAAGGCTGCAGTGTTGGATGCTGGGAAAGCCCTCCTTCATCCACGTCACTGGAGAAAAACGAATTTCTGATTTGTCCCATGTTTTCCCTACTATAGTACTTGACTTATTTTCTTCTCACAGGTCAGAAATAAGATATAAACCATATATAGAGAAAGGCAGTGGGAATTATACAGTACTGAATATAATTTGATAGGCTCTCTCAGGAAAACATACATATTAATACATGCTGTTTTAACCAGCAATGAGTTTGCAGACATTCCTGAGCCGTTTTTGTGCCATGACTTGCATCACAATTGCAGGACTATGAATAATATACTTTGCAGGGCCACTAGCCTGGTACAGTCATTTCATGTTTTCTCCGAGCATATTATCAATTTACTGTGACAAGATTCTAAAATGAGAGAGAGCTGACTGTGTTTTGTCATTATTTTGGGCTAACAGAAGATGATACTGTTATAAGCAAACCTCATAATGATTTCTCCATTTTTTGCTCTGACAGAGCTTTTCCCATTTATTGCACGGCAAAGAGCCAGACTTGTTCATCAGTCACTGTCACCCCACCGTGTTTACTTGGCCCTCTCCCACCCGTCATTTCCCACCCCCAACTCTTGTTTCAGCCTGTGATGGAAATATGCTGTGGGTGAATTTGATGTATGGTTTATTAAGGGTGAAATTGTCATTTGCCATGTGTAAGAGAAGTAAGGGAACATAAGGCTTCCCAGGGCTTACAGTGTGGGGTTGGGAGGAGGAAAAAGGAGAAGCTTCTGCAGGGTGGCTCCCTAACTCCTATTGAAGTTGACGGGATTTTGACTCCATTCCCATAATGCACTAGCCCGAGCAGCTGAGCAAGTGATAAATAGTCATATTGAAAACATTCAGAGCCTGAATCTCATTTACACCAGGGCTCCTTTACCCAGATCAGGGTAAAGGGGCGTTAGTGGAAACGAGAATCAGGCCCAAGGCATTTGAAGTTTCAGGTTTACAAAATATTAACCCTTTACAGTTTAACATGGATTAGACTCTACCTTTCTCTGTCGTCTTCCATGCATCTTCCACCTCCCTCCATTCCTTCCCTCCTCCTTTCAATTCCCTTCATCCTCTTTCTGTACCCTGCCTATCTTCTGTGCACCCCCACCCCCTTCACTGCATCCACTTACTTTAAAGGGTTAACACTTTCAAATGCAAACAGGAATTATTTTGCAGAAATTCTGTGACTGGTATTATGCAGGAGGGCACAGTGGTCCTTTGTGGCCCTACAATCTATAAATTTTATTTAGTCTCCTCCCCCAGCCTTCATTCCAAAGCCAAGTGATACCGCTCTATCCCACCATATACCTTGCTTCCTTCCCACTACTCCATCCAGCAGTCTTTCCATTCCACATTTCCCCTCAAGCCCCACCATCTTCCCCTGCCTCTGGTTTAGCCCACCTGCTGCATCAGAAGAACTTTGGAGTCTGTGGTAAGTTAATTTATAGTTAAATATTGCTCTGTGTACATGTCACAAGTTACACTTTAGTCAAACACAAGTTAGTAGGTTCAGTACAGGGGTAATTGGGTGAAATTCAATAGCCTGTGATGTACAGGCGATGAGACTAGATTCTCATACTGGTCATTTCTGTCCTTAAGCTTTCTAAAAATCTATGAGAAGATGATATATGAAGTAACATCTCTGTTGTTTTTGGGGAAAGAAAGTTAACAAAAATTGTTATCTTTTCATTAGGGCTGTCAGTCTCAATTAACTCATGCGATTAACTCAAAAAAATTAATCACGATTAATTGCAGTTTTAATTGCACTGTTAAACAATAGAATACCAATTGAAATTTATTAAATATTTTTGGATATTTTTCTATGTTTTAGTATATATTGTATTGTGTGTTGTAGTTGATATCAAAGTGTATATTAATTTTTATTATAAATATTTGCACTGTAAAATGACAAATACAATAAATAGTATTTTTCAATTCACCTCATATAAGTACTGTGGTGCAATTTCTTTGTCATGAAAGTGCAACTTACAAATGTCAATTTTTTTTTTGTTATATAACTGCACTCAAAAACAAAACTGTAATACTGTAACACCTACAAGTTCACTCAGTCCTACTTCTTGTGCAGCCAATCGCTAAGACAAACAAGTTTGTTAATATTTACAGGACATAATGCTGCCTTCTTCTTATTTACAATGTCACTAGAAAGTGAGAACAGACATTTGCATGGCACTTTTGTAGCCAGCATTGCAAGGTATTTACATGTCAGATATGCTAAACATTCATGTGTCCCTTCACGCTTTGGCCACCATTGCAGAGGGCATGCTTCCATGGTGATGAAGCTCATTTAAAAAAATTATGTAATTCAATTTGTGACTGAACTCCTTGGGAGAGAATTGTATGTCCCCTGTTCTGTTGTACTCACATTCTGCCAATATTTCAAGTTATAGTAGTCTTGGATGATGACCCAGCACATGTTGTTCATGTTAAGAACACTTTCACTGCAAATTTCACAAAACACAAAGAAGGTAGCAATGTGAGATTTCTAAAGATAGCTAAAGCACTTGACCCAAGGTTTAAGAATCTGAAGTACCTTCCAAAATCTGAGAGGGACAAGGTGTGGCACATGCTTTCAGAACTCTTAAAAGAACTACGGAACCGAACCACCAAAAAAGAAAATCAACCTTCTGCTGGTGGCATCTGACTCAGATAATAAAAATGAACATGTGTTGGTCAGCACTGCTTTGGATTGTTATCGAGCAGAACCTGTCCTCAGCATGGACACATGTCCCCTGGAATGGTGGTTGAAGCATGAAGGGACATGTAAATCTTTAGTGCATCTGGCATGAAAATATCTTGCAACGCTGGCTACAACAGTACCATGAGAACCCCTCTTCTCACTTTCAGGTGTCATTGTAAACAAGAAGCGGGCAGCATTATCTCCTGCAAATGTTAACAAACTTGTTTGTCATAGCGATTGGCTGAACAAGAAGTAGGACTGAGTGGACTTGCAGGCTCTAACATTTTACATTCTTTTATTTTTGAATGTAATAATTTGACAGCCCTACTTTTGAAGATCAAACTAAATCATTTAAGGAATGTCAATAAGAGGCTTTTCAATTATCCTATCCTATCAAGATTCAATAGTATTGACTGACAAGGGGCCTGTATTTAGAGAGAGAGAGAGAGAGAGAGAGAGAGAGTGTGTGTGTGTGTGTGTGTAAATAAATAAAAATTAAGGCCAGAAGGGACTGTTGTGACCTGCATAACATAGACTGAAGAATCTACCCAATAATTTCTGCATTAAGCCCATAAGTTCGGGGCTTCAGACAAAGTTTATAGGGGAGAATGGGGACAAAAGATGTCCAAACAACTCCTCCCATGAGGCACTGTGGCAGCTTAGTTGAACTATGTCAAAATATTTTGAAATTTCCTAATTAATTTTTTTTTTCGTTTTGTGAAAAATTTAGGTATTCCAGCTTTTTGTTGTGATTCAGGATATTGCAATATCAGAATTTCCCGTGGGACACACATACCAATTTTTTTATCAGTTCTAGTGTTGACTTAAAAAATGAGGGCCACATTTTCAGATGGTATTGTCATAAACAGATAGCTAAGGGTTAATGTCTCTTTCACCTGAAGCACCTGACCAGAGGACCAATCAGGAAACAGGATTTTTTTTCAACTCTGGGTGGAGGGAAGTTTGTGGCTGAGTCTTTGTCTGTCTGCCTGCTTTTCTCTCAGCTATGAGGAGTGATTTCTATTTCCTGCTCTCTAATCTTCTGTTTCCAAGTTGTGAGTACAGAGATCATGTATTTACATGTCTATAGTTGCTGGAGTGCTTTGATTTGTATTCTTTTTGAATAAGGCTGTTTATTCAATATTCTTTTAAGCAATTGACCCTGTATTTGTCACCTTAATACAGAGAGACCATTTGTATGTATTTTTCTTTCTTTTTTTTTATATAAAGCTTTCTTTTTGAGACCTGTTGGAGTTTTTTCTTTACTGGAAAACTTCAGGGAAATTGAGTCTGTACTCACCAAGGAATTGGTGGGAGGAAGAAGTCAGAGGGAGATCTGTGTGTGTTAGATTTACTAGTCTGATTTTGCATTCCCTCTGGGTGAAGAGGAAAGTGCTTTTGTTTCCAGGATTGGAATTACAGAGGGTGGACTCCCTCTGTTTAGATTCACAGAGCTTGTGTCTGTGTATCTCTCCAGGAGCACCTGGAGGGGGGAAGGGGAAAAGGATTATTTCCCTTTGTTGTGAGACTCAAGGGATTTGGGTCTTGGGGTCCCCAGGGAAGGTTTTTCAGGGGGACCAGAGTGCCCCAAAACACTCTAATTTTTTGGGTGGTGGCAGCAGTACCAGGTCCAAGCTGGTAACTAAGCTTGGAGGTTTTCATGCTAACCCCCATATTTTGGATGCTAAGGTCCAAATCTGGGACTAAGGTTTGACAGGTATAAATCCATAGCTCTGTTGAAGTCACTGGGACTACACAAAGTTTCAGCAACTGAGGCTCTTTCTCAGAATTCTATGAAACTTATTGCATTTCACTATACATTAAATAGATTCCATTTGTTTGATCTGTTCTATGAAATAGTGTCTTTGTACAGTAGATTTGCTACATTCATTAAGGGCTAAATTGTGCCTGCTGCGTGGGCACAAAGGTTGGGGAGGATACAAGTACCTGGGTACAGGGAATGATATCTGTGTCTGCTACACCATAAAATCTCCTAAAGAGAAGCGAGGAGGAGGTTGGACATGACCCCAATCACTTAGACACTGAACAACACAGTTGGCTTGTGCGTGCAAAGGGGAATATGTCTCAGCTCCTGAAGGTGCAGCATTCTGGACTTCTAGGATAATGAGCCGCCCACCAGCCTCAATGCAGGACAGACTGAGTCTGAGCTAATTGTCAGCTGTAGAAAATAGTGACCTCGGTGCTAAAGTATATGGCAATTCAAATAATGATGATAATTTTCCAATTTACTTTTAAGTTAAGTGGTGATGTAGATAGAGCATGAAAATAAATACACAATCAGTTGTTAAATAACGAGGAGCAGCACTGAAGAATCCAACCCTTGTCCAATATTTTTGAAGGACTCTTTCATTATCACAAGCAGCCAAAATCCTTTAAGCAATTCAAAAATATTTATGGCTAGATTTTCCTCTTCACTTAGTAATTGAGGGTTGCGTTTGTAAAGAAGACAGACCTTTTTGGCTTCAGGGCCTCCTCTTACCTGTCTGAATTTAACTGGCATGCTTGATTTTTGAGAAAGTGGGGAAAGAAACCTCGCAAACATGCACAATGTCAGTAATTAGTGTCTTCAGAACTAAATGTGAAACCCCTTCTTCAATATAGCCAAGATCCGTATGGATACAAAAGAATTTCCTTTGCTAAAGTATTGGCAGTAAGCTTGGCTGCCTGATGTTGGACTGTTGCTCTAATGTGAAGGAAGCGCCTGTTTATTTTTATAAAAACAGAGAAAAGAATTGATTGATTTAAAAGAAAAAAAAGTTGTCAAATAATTTTCACAGAATTTGTACAATGGAGAATGGTGGCTGAAGAAAACAGACTTTGAACGTTTTTCATTTTTCCTGTGGAGATTATGAGAAGTATATTAGGATTCTTCGAATTTGTTTAGAAAACCAGACACATTTGAAAGTAGACTAAATGAAGAAAAATTGTGGTTATTCTTCAGACCTAGTCCACTGTGGTAGTTGTCTTGTAATGAGCTTTGAGAGACACATCATGAGGGCAATTGTTAAAAGTTTCTTTTCTGTATACAGTGTATCCCTTTTGTAATTTAATTGAAATTTAGCATGGTAAAGCTTTAAAATGTGTGAAGACCAACATGTGTAGCATTTGTCAGTAAGCACGGTGAGGTTTCCGGGAATGAATAGTCTGATGCTGAGGGAATTTAAATGTTGTTTGACTAAATACATTCAAGTCATGAGCTGTTTCATCTTTGAAACTCAGGCCTCTCTTTAGATGCCGGCCTATGGATTTGGGTGCCTATATTAAATTAGTCAAGGACAACACTGAACACCACACTGATACACAGTTACCCTCCCACCAACAGCACAAGAAGAAGAACTCCACATGGACTCCTCCTAAGGGTCGAAGTGACAGTCTGGACCTATACATTAAATGCTTCCGCTGACGTGCACAGGCAGAAATTGTGGAAAAACAACATCGCTTGCCTCATAACCTAAGTTGTGTAGAACGCAATGCCATCCACAGCCTCAGAAACCACCCTGACATTATAATCAAAGAGGCTGATAAAGGAGGTGCTGTTGTCATCATGAACATGTCTGACTACCAAAAGGAGGCCGCGAGACAACTCTCCAATACCAAATTCTACAGGCCACTTCCCTCAGATCCCACTGAGGAATACACTAAGAAACTGCACCATCTATTCTGGACACTCCCTACACTAACACTGGAACAAATCAACATACCCTTAGAGCCCCGACCAGAGTTATTCTATCTACTACTCAAGATCCACAAACCCAGAAATCCTGGATGCCCCATCATCTCGGGCTTTGGCACTCTCACTGAAGGACTGTCTGGATATGTGGACTCTCTACTCAGACCCTATGCCACCAGCACTCCCAGCTATCTCCGTGACACCACTGATTTCCTGAGGAAACTACAATGCATTGGTGATCTTCCAGAAAACACCATCCTAGTCACCATGGATGTAGAGGCTGTCTACACAAACATCCCACACGCAGATGGAATACAAGCTGTAAGGAACTGTATCCCTGATGATGCCACAGCACAACTGGTGGCTGAGCTCTGTGCCTTTATCCTCACACACAACTATTTCAAATTTGATGACAATATATATCTCCAGATCAGTGGCACCACTATGGGCACCCGCATGGCCCCACAATATGCCAACATTTTTATGGCTGACCTGGAACAACGCTTCCTCAGCTCTCGTCCACTCACGCCTCTTCTCTACCTATGCTACATTGATGACATCTTCATCATCTGGACCCATGGGAAAGAGACTCTGGAAAAATTTCACCATGATTTCAACAGCTTCCAACCCACCATCAGCCTCAGCCTGGACCAATCTACACAGGAGGTCCACTTCCCAGACACCACAGTGCAAATAAGAGATGGTCACATTAACACCACCCTATACCGAAAACCTACCGACCGCTATCCCTGCCTTCATGCCTCCAGCTTCCATCCCAGGCACACCACACAATCCATTGTCTACAGCCAAGCACTGAGGTACAACCGCATCTGCTCTAACCCCTCAGACAAAGACCAACACCTACAAAATCTCCACCAAGCATTCTCAAAACTATAATACCCACACGAGGAAATAAGGAAACAGATCAACAGAGCCAGACGTGTACCCAGAAGCCTCCTACTGCAAGACAAACCCAAGAAAGAAACCAACAGGACTCCACTGGCCATCACACACAGTCCCCAGCTAAAACCCCTCCAACGCATCATCAGGGATCTACAACCCATCCTGGACAATGATCCCACACTTTCACAGGCCTTGGGTGGCAGGCCAGTCTTCGCCCATAGACAACCTGACAACCTGAAGCATATTCTCACCAGTAACTGCACCACCGCACCATAGTAACTCCAGCTCAGGAACCAATCCATGCAACAAACCTCGATGCCAACTCTGCCCACATATCTACACCAGCGACACCATCGCAGGACTTAACCAGGTCAGCCACACCATCACTGGTTCATTCACCTGCACATCCACCAATGTAATATACGCCATCATATGCCAGCAATGCTCCTCTGCTATGTACATCAGCCAAACTGGACAGTCTCTACGGAAAAGGATAAATTGGACACAAATCAGATATTAGGAATGGCAATATACAAAAACCTGTAGGAGAACACTTCAACCTCCCTGGCCACACAATAGCAGATCTTAAGGTGTCCATACTGCAGCAAAAAAACTTCAGGACCAGACTTCAAAGAGAAACTGCTGAGCTTCAGTTCATCTGCAAATTTGACACCATCAGCTCAGGATTGAACAAAGACTGTGAATGGCTTGCCAACTACAAAACCAGTTTCTCCTCTCTTGGTTTTCATACCTCAACTGCTAGAAGAGGGCCTCATCCTCCCTGTTTGAACTAACCTCATTATCTCTAGCTTGTTTCTTGCTTGCATATATGTACCTGCCCCTGGAAATTTCCACTACATGCATCCGACAAAGTGGGTATTCACCCACGAAAGTTCATGCTCCAAAACGTCTGTTAGTCTATAAGGTGCCACAGGATTCTTTGCTGCTTATATTAAATTTGGTCACTCTTGCCTCTTTCAGGAATGGTCCTAATTTAGCTGCTTTGATCACCAAAGACTGAATGCACAGTTTCTGTAACACTCCCAAGTCCTACCAGCTCAAATCAAAGGGGCAGGTCTGGACTCTGGTCCCTCTGAGGTAGAACTTTACACCACTAACACACAAGTCAAGATGTTTGACGGTGTCTGGAGCAGACCAGGGCTGGCAGAAGGTGTATATGGTGTATTAATATAACTGACACAATACATACCCACATCGAGTCTGGCTCAAGTTAGTATTATTAATTCTTCACTTTTATGAGATTATGCTGATGCATTATGCATAGTGTTTTCACATTGATTGTTGAAAAGTAAACATTTCACAAAGCATTATATTTTAAAACTATGCTAATTATCTAGAATGTTATTATGTAAACAAAGTCAGTCCCTTTACTACATCTCTGTTCTGATAGCACAATATGCTATATCAGGCATTATTCGTTTTTCCCAGTGTGCCTCTTGTGGCAAACCTATGCCTGTGAGCGACCCACACTCCAGTTGCTTGAAGTGCTTGGGGGAAACTCAAGTGAGGGACAAGTGCCGGATATGTCGGGAAGTCAGACCCCGCATTTAAAAGGACAGAGATATTAGGCTAAAGGCTGTCCTTGTGGAAGACTCCCTCAGGCCAGTCTCAGAGCTCAGCCACTCCAATTCAGCGCCAGGTATTTTTGTGTCATTGAGAAGCACTCCCCCTGGCTCTGAGCTCTTCTCAGCACTGTTCACCATCTCTGGTGCCGAGAAAGAAGAACAAGTAGCGCATCCATAGAGGATTCTCACTGCTCCAGAAGAGAGACAAGCAGGGAGAAGATAGCACAGTGAGACCTGTGCTTGGCCACTCTTCCCCTCCAGGGCCCACGATGGCACCGTTGACTCCACCTAGAGCGTTGAGTATGGGACCCCTGCCAACTCCCAAAAGCCACCATGGTGCCAGCGGTCTGACAGTTCTATCGACCCCAGAGGCTTTACAAGTGGCTAGGGACCTTCTTTCTCTGCCAGTCCCTCCAACTCCAGTGGGACAGCTACCAGTTCTGGTGACCAGAAACCAGAGGGAACAAGGAGCATCAGCTCCTTGCCGACACTTGGCCCCCTCCGGCACCCTTTAGGGGCAAGCCTTCCTTGATCCCGGCATCTCAATCACTGGTCCATTGCCAGTTGCTGGGACCCTGGCACCATATGGAGGCAGAAGCAGGTACCACTCTGCCCTGTTGTCTGAGAGAAGACTCCTTTTCTGAGTCCAAAGGGGAACCTTTTGTGCCACCTAAAGCTCACCTCCAGTACCCAGCTTATGGGCCAGTGGACTTTGGTTCCAGTCCCCCTGCCAGCACCTGGTCAGCAGGTCACTGGCTGATGCAGTGGCCTTACTGGAACCCCTGGGGGTTTCCCCCAGTACTAGGTCCTCCTTCCCATCACTTCCAGTTGGTGGTTTCCAAGAAATGGGCTGCTGCTCCTTCCTGCTTGGCACCAGACCCTGAATCCTGTACCAACCCCAATACCAATGTCCCGGAGATAGCTCTGATGGACATAGTTGAGGAAGGGGAAGAAGTCCCTCCTCTGATATAAGCCGCCGCCTCCTCCTCCCCAGAGGAGGCTGTTGCGGGACCCAGTAGCCTGCTTTTAAAGGATGACTTCCGGGCCTATCAGGACCTTCTGAAGTGGGTTGCTGCAAACCTGGGTCTGGAAATTGAGGAGCTTAAAGAGACATCACATAGCTTTATTGATGTCCTGGCAGCAGCAGCTCCCTCCAAGGTGGCCTTGCCCATCAATGAGGTGGTGATGGGACCTGTTAAGGCCCTGTGGCAATCTCCTTCTTCTCTGTACTCCTCAAAGAGGGCAGAGAAGTAGTATTATGTACCAGCACACGGGTTCAAATACCTGTACTCATGCCCCCCCCCCAGTGTCCTTCGTTGTGTCTGCAGCAAACAAAACGGATTGGCAGGACAAGTTGAGCACTACCCCTAAGCAAAACGACAGCAAGAGACTAGACCTTTTCGGAAGAAAGTTTTATTCAACAGGTTGCCTTCAGCTACGTATCTCCAACCAGCAAGCTCAGCTGGGGAGATAAGATTTTAATCTGTGGGACTCCCTGAGTACATTGACAGACTCCCTGCCCCATGATTCAAGGCAGAGAACTCTTTCCCTCTTCAGGGAGGGTAAGAACATAACCAGGACCTGTCTCCAGGCAGTCTGTACACTGCCAACTTGACAGCCAGGACAATGGCCTCCGCTGTCACCACGCGGCATTGTTCTTGGCTCCAGTCCTCCGGCCTTCCTTCGAAGGCTTCTCTCTGTTCTTGGAGAAGATGAACACAAGACTTCACAGCTTAAAGTACTTGAGTGCCACCCTATGATCCTGAGATATTTACGCTCTGTTAGCTTCTAGGAAGGACTTCAGGCCCCAGCAGCCTCCTCAGTTCTCAGTGCCTTCAAGACAGGAGCCCTACAAAAGAAAAGGAAGAGATTTTAAATGATGCCAAGCACCGCCATCCACCACGGCTTCCCAGTCGTGGTCTGAGAGATACTCCAGCTGACCCAAGCAGGCCTTCTGAAGGTGCATCCAAGGGCTCTGTACCAGTCACTGTTTCAGATCCGCTGCACATTTTCTTTTTGGACTGTCTGTAACTCTTCAGCCCAGCATGATCATACAAAACATCGGACCATTCGGTTCTGAATACAGTGACAGTCAGATATACCCTCCGACCCCCCCATCCCTGTCCCTCTTCAGAGATCCTTCTCATGAGCAACTCCTTGTCCAGGAGGTGCAATCCCTCCTACATATGGGGGCTGTAAAGGAGGTTTCTCAAGACTTGACTGGGAAGGGGTTTTATTTCTTGTATTTCCTAATGCCAAAGGAGCCTACGGCCCATCTTGTACCTGTGTCACCTAAACACAGATCTCAACAAGTTGAGGTTCCACATAATCTCCATGGCCTCCATCATTCCCTTCCTGGATCCAGGAGACTGGTACACTTCCCTTGGCTTAAAGAATGCATACTTGCACATTTCTGTCTTACGTGGACATAGAAGATTTCTCAGGTTTATAATGGGTCAGCGCCACTACCAATTCACTGCTCTTCCCTTTGGCTTATTGGCAGCCCCTTAGGTTTTCACAAAGTGTATGGTGATCATAGCAGCCTTCCTCAGACAGCAAGGTGTACAAGTCTACCCATACCTCAATGACTGACCTGACCAAAGGTCAGTCGCAGGTTCCAGTACAGAACAGCATCGTCCAAGCCACTGGGCCTGCTGGTAAACGAGCAGTAGTCAACTGTTGTCCCGATTCAGAGAATATAATAGAATATATTAGAGCAGTGCTTGACTCTACCCAAGCCAGGGCCTTCGTGCTGGAAGCTTGATTCCTGCCTCTGTCACACCTGATATCTAATGTCATGGTCCACAACATCTCGGGTTTGCCTCAAGCTACTGTGACAAATGGAGGCATGTACTTATGTGGTTCAGCTCGCAAGGCTGTGCCTCAGGCCCATCCAGATGTTGCTAGTGTAAGTTTACTCCCAAAGCAGACACCACTTATAGTCAGTGCTGATGGTCCCTCCTCTGGTCCTCTCCTCCCTGGACCACTGGAAAGACCCAAGATCGGTAATGATGGGGGTGTCTTGTTGCCCCTGAACTGCTGGTATCATTAGTCTCAGACGTGTCAGACGTAGGGTGAGGAGCCCACCTCAACAACCTCAGGACTCAGGGCTTCTGGTCCCAAGAAGAGCTCTCCCTGCACATAAACTGCAGGGAGCTCAGGGCGAGATTCTTAGCATTCCAAGTGTTTCTTTCCCAGATCTCAGGCAAGATGGGGCAGGTCCTGACAGACAGTACAGCAGCCATCTTTTGCATCAACAAGCAGGGATGGGCTCAATCTTCAGCCTTGTATCAGGCGGCCACCCATCTATGAGACTTCTGCACGAAGCACAGCACTCCATTCATCTCAAGGCATCACATCTTCCAGAAGCCTGGAATGTATTGACAGATTACCTCCACACATCCTTTTCCTCTCACCATGAGTGGTCTCTTCACCTGAAGGTCACCAGATTCATCTTCCAAAGATGAGGGCCTCCCCAGGCAAACCTGTTCGCACCCAGGCATAACAGGAAATACCATCAGTTTTGTTCGCTGTGTGGACACAGCCCAGGCTTCATGTCTGACGGTTTTCTGCTCCTGTGGACAGACTTCCTACTTTACGCTTTTCCCCCAATCCCCTTGGCTCACAAGGTCCTCCTAAAAATCAAACAGTACAAGGAAAGAGTTATTCTGATAGCCCCAGCATGGCTGCACCCCCATTGGTTTAGCACACTCCTGGAGCTCTTGGTGACATCCCCACCCTCACGCCCATTCCATCTGGACCTGATTTCACAAGATCACGGCCAGGTGCTACACCCAAACCAAACCTTCCTGAACCTAACTGCATGGAGGCTGAAACCTGAAGTACAGGCTTGCTCGGAACAAGTTTGGAAGATCATGCTAGGCAGTAGAAAGCCTTCCATCAGGGCTACCTACTTGGCCATGTGGAATCATTCCTCTTTTGCGGCTTCTAAATGTGCTCTCTCTCTCCATCTCAGTCTTCCCTTCAGTCTATCTCGGACTATTTGCTCCACTTAAAGAAGCAGGGCTTGGCCCTCTCATCTATTAAAGTGCACTTAGCAGCCATCTGAGCCTTCCACCCTCCTGTGAACAGCAGGTCACTGTTGTCCCACAAAATGATTGTTCGGTTTCTCAAGGCACTGGTGAGGCTCCATCCTCAGGTCCATGAGCCACCCCAACCCACGGGACTTAAATCTCATTCTGCCAAAACTTAGAGGTCTCCGCTTTGAGCCGTTAGCATCTTGCCACCTACTACTTCACTCTTGGAAGGTCACCTTCCTGGTGGTAATCATCTCAGCCAGAAGGGTCTCTGAAATCAAGGCATTTATGTCACAACCACCCTATATGGTATTCTTCAAGATAAGGTTCATCAGTGCCCCCATCCAGCCTTCCTATCAAAGGTGGTGTCACAATTGCATAACCAGGCCATTTTCCTACCAGTCTTCTTCCAGAAACCTTACAAGAACTCAGGAAAGAGCTTCACTTGAATATTAGACATGCACTTACCTTTCATATTGAGAGGACTAAACCCTTTTGCAAATTCACGCAGCTCTTCGTAGCAATAGCGGAAAGGATGAGAGGGCTACATGTGTCAATACAGAGTATCTCATCTTGGATAACTGCCTATATCTGGGCTTGATACAAGCAGGTTAATGTCCCGCCTTCGGCCATCTTAACCGCTCACTCCACAAGAGCCCAGCCATCGTCAACAGCGTTCCTCGTGGAGGTCCTAATCCAGGAGATCTGCAGAGCTGCAACCTGATCATTGGTACATACCTTGATATCCAACTACACCATCACCCAACAGGCCCGAGATGACACCAGTTTTGGAAGAACAGCGCTACAGTCTGTATGTCCATGAACTGCAAACCTATCTCCTGGGATGCTGCTTGTGAATCACCTAACATGGAATGGACACATACAAGCACTCAAAGAAGGAAAACGTGTTACTAACCTTTGTACTGTGTGTTCTTTGAGCTATGTTGCTCATGTCCATTCCATGACCCACTCTTCTGTCCCTCTGTCAGAGTCAATTGGCAAGAAGGAACTGAGAGGGGGTGGGCCCAGCAGTGCCCCTAATACCTGCACATAATTACACAGCTCCACAGAGTACTAGAGCTGACCCAATGGTACAACTAAGGGAAAAATCTCCAGCAACAGTGCACGTGGCGCATAGACACCTAACATGAAGTGAACGTGAGCAACACATCTCAAAGAACAACAATTACAGGAAGGTAAGTAACTGTTGGGTTTTTTTTTATTTCTGTTTCTAACTGTAATAAATGTGAAAGCTGCTGAACAAATGGGTGATTACTGTTCAGTGATTACTAAACATTACTGTGTGAATTTACATATCTATAGTTGAGGAAATGGTTGTGTATATTGAAGTAATGAAAAATGTAACTATATTATTAAGCAGCATTCATGCTCATCTGAAAAGTGAAGAAAATCCATTTCCTCTGTTTTTTCAAGATCAAATGGGCCACTGAATCAAACTTTCACTATTGAAGTTGAAGAGAACTCTGATAAGTTTGACTGTGGACGAGAGAGACAAGCGGGGTTCCATATGGAATATGTGTGCATATATTACATTTCATTTTTCATTAGAGTTTCTCTCTTCTCATCGGTGCTCCTTATTTCACAGTCTCTGTTTGTTTTTCACTCAGTGTTCTCTCTGCTCTATTTTTCTCGTGATCCATTTTTTCTAGTGTCACTCAAGCAGAATGTGAATATAATGAAGTTCAGTTTAACATTGTATGTGGGGGATTTCAATCTTCAAGAAAGTTCAAAATTAGGCAAAATGAGTTCTCCCATCCCTATCTGAAATGCACTGCACTAAATCTTTTCCCTGTGTCCCAGTTCAGCAGGAATTTTGTTTATCAGCATGACAAACAGATGCATTCCCCAGTAATCACTTATAAGTCAAACATTTATCATCACTATCTAATCTGTCTTCCCTAAAATTAGTATAAACAAACAGAAGGAGAAGACTTATACGTGTTAGATCATACAATCCATCTTCCTTGCCAGTGTCCTGTAACAGGGCCTTCTTGGTCCTGCTTCTGTCTCGGTCTACAAACCACGCAGAGACCCTTGTGCTGGTCCTTACAACTTGTGCAGTTTATTTATATATGAGTCCCACCACCTTCACAGCATATATAGCACCTGTAACAAACAGGGGAGAGCAATCTCCCTCTTCACTTACTACCTGCTTTCCCCCCTTTTTACTTCCTTTCTGTGCCTATTTGTGGGCTCTGGCTAATGGCTTAATTAGTTTTTCTGCCCTGCTCCACCCACAAATTAGGCACAGCTCTGCTTAGTCAGTTCCAATCTGCTTTTTCTGATTGAGCTGCTGTGAACAGAGTGTTGACTCAGGCTTTCATACCTAGCAATCTGTCACATGTCCCTACCTGACCTTTTCAAATGTTTTGTGTAAACTAGTATTAAAACACCTATATGATGTGTCTTTTTTCTCTTAGGAGTGGGCGCACATAAATGCCCAGGCGGGCGCCATGGCGCCCGCAGGCACCACGTTGGAGACCACTGCCCTACAGATATGTGTAAACTGTTATCATACCCTGCTTCAGTCATTGCTTAGCTGAGCTGTGAACATTTAGCTCTTTTAATTTGGCTTCAGACATCAGTCTCTCACTGACTCTGTACACATTTGTTGATCTTCTCAGAACTCATTCCAGTTTGGCATTAGAAATGTGGCACACAGAAGTGAGCACAGTAGTCTAGGTACACATGAACTAGAGCCCTATAGAAAATAATGTTACCACAGCCCAAAATTTTACATGCTCCTTTTTGTGTTTTTGCAACAAAATCATATTGATAATTCAAGTTTAATTTGGAGTTAGTCTTCACCTCTGAGACACTTTGTGTTTTACTAATTTCCAAGTTCCTCCCTTGGATTGGGTATCTGTGTCTTGGATGACTTTCCCCGGATGCATAACTTACATTTTCCTACATTGGAAATATAACAGGAAAAATAAATTCAGTCATCACTCTAGGCCGTTTTGTATTCTTTCTCTGTCCTAACTGTTGTTTGCAGTGTCTTTCAGTTTAGTATATCATATAAGTTTATAATTACTATTTACTCTTGATCATTAATGTATATGTTAAATAAGACTCATCTGTATTATTTATTATCATTTATTAGGTGCAAAGCAGTCAAGATGCAGGCCTACTATATGCACATTTCATTCATCCACTAATTTTTAAATCTAGTTAAAAACAATTAAATTGGGTAAGATTTATTCTTTATCATGCCGTGATCATGATCCCCCCAAATGTTTTAGTGATATCTTTGCTTAATCACTGTTTCTCTATTTAATGTTGCTAAAAAATAATCTATGGAATAGTAATGGTCAGGATCACTCTTCTTTTCTCTTTAGAAAATCATCACTATGGTTAGTTTTTTCTGTACCTCTTCAGTTTTCAATAAATTTCAGAAACAACTGTCAGTGGATTAATACATTTTAGCTAATTCTCTTTATAGTCTAGATATTCTTAATCCTGCCTCAAAAAAGGGGACTGGACTAGATGGCCTCTTGAAGTTCCTTCCAGTCCTACATTTCTATAATTCTGTGAATGTAACCTAGATGTGACCTATTAAATAAATATGACATAATAAAGAGAAAATATTTATTAGCTTTGGGAACTTTCTATCACCTTTTCACAGGCACAGCAATGGAAATATCACTTCTCAACCACCTTTTTCCCATCTAGTCTCATGCTACAGAATGACAGTGGGAATAGCACTTTTCCCTGTATTTCAGATACTTGTATGTAGAATTCTGTATGGTTCTTTCTGCTTTTTTTCCACCTCCAGTTTATTAAATATTTGGCTGAGAAACTGGTATTTATTTTCAAAGGAAGTTTCGGTCTGTCTGTCTATAACAGTACATTTAAAACACAGAAAAGATTGTTGTGTTGATTGCTCTTTGTGTGTGCGTGTCTGTGTGTGTGTGGTGCATGCATAGTTTACTCTGGGGTGGCCAATTATCCTGATTACAAGGTTGAGATATATGCAGCAACTGAATAAGGTGGGGTTTCTTTAATCTTGAAAGTGCATTCATTTCCTGGAAATCAGTCATCAAATGTTAATAACAGGCTAGCAAGAATTTTCACCAATAAAGGGTGAGTCAGGAGAACATGTTTTTAGGAGTAGAAGTCAACTTGCTAAATTCCACACAAAATCAGACAAGAGCAACACCAGGAAAGAAGCACACAATGATAGTGTTGGTGAGGTGAAGTCCAGGGCTAGTCTGTGTCCTTTAGCTGCCAAATTCACCTAACTAATTGCATTAGATATTGGCTGTGAAGCAGTGACAAAGAAGTTAAAGAGCTTGGCATATCATCTGCTGCAGCATGCAAAGCCAAATCAGTGTTTAATTTGTCTGGTCCTTTTCAGCACTTAATGTGCTGAGGTAACTGAAGCCTAATCTCTTTCTCTTTGTGTGTGTGTGAGATCGAGAGAGAGAGAGAGAGAGAGAAGTCTAATCTCTCTGTGTGTGTGGAATGTTGATTAACAAATTAATTGATCAAAGCCTATTAAATCAGGTCAAGATGATTTTGATGGAAACGCAAGTATATTAATATTCTAATTTTCATTATTTACAAAAAGTTTACTATAGCTTGAAACTGTAATGAGTGTTTTGCACTGGAACAGTATTTTTCATACTATGAACATGCTAAAATTATACCTGCATGGCATGCTTTGGTCTTCATAGTTGCTTCACTATCATGTGTGTGTCTGACCTCATTAAAATATGGTTTGATATGCATTGCACTTTTTTCTCTTTTCTATTTATCTGTCTTAGAGTTTTCCATAGCACCCATTACCGTAGTATCTAAGCACTCCCCAGGTGAATTAAATATATGTGGTGAAGTCCCTAATAGACTTCCTGAAGTTTTCTGCTCTTCTCCTCCTTTTGATTAAAGGCAGCTCTGATGGGAGTTTTTGGTTTTTAGGTTTTTTTTCCAGTCATCATTTGCTGGTTGTGGTGGAAATGCTGTGTCAAAGTAGAGAGTCTTACAGACTGCCTTTAAGGTGGTTAGGCTCTAGATTAGTTTGATCATTGGAATTTCATTCCATGTCTGAATCCCCTTCATCTGAGAATGATTTGTCTTCAGCTCTCATTGACTTTGTAAGTTGCATCCTTTCAGAGTTGCACATTATTGTGGATCCTGGAGGGAAATGTGTTCATTGGCATCAGCAGGTTGTGATTTGTTGGTGGCTTTGAAGATAAGGACCAAGACTTTGAACTTCTCTCAGACTTAATGCCATCATAAAGATCAACTATGTGATTAATTTTAAACCTTAGTACATTTAAAGATGTATCTTTTACTGTGTTGTTGTTGTTGGGTTTTTTGCAAGTTACAGAGACATTACTGAAATCAACAAATCCATCCAAAATATTTCTTCTGGTGTCTCATCATAGTTAAATATTTTATGTGAAATAATTAAAACAAACAGTAAATCAGTGGTGTTCTTTTATTTATATATTATATACCACATCTGAAATATATACATCAGCAGAAATCATTTGCAAACGTGCATCTTAGTTCCAGTAAGTGGAGCTGGAAATTTTTACATTTGATTCAGTTTGATTATTCAGTGGATCTTGGCTGACGAAGTTATTTACATGCATTTTCTCTAGACTTTCCCTTCAGATAAAACAGCTCTACTGTATGGCCTCTGAGCTCTGAAGCTCATCGTTTAATATATTTGCTTTGTAATTCTTAGAAAGTCTGATTCATTTGTTGAAACAGTGTTTGCTGTATATGAACCCCCAGAGATTGTGAGCACGGTGCTGAAATCCTTTCCTTATTTCAGAATAAAAGGGCACCCTTTGTCTTTCCCATTGGTTAGCGCAGGGATGGGGAACCTTTTTTCTATCAGGGGCCATTGAGCTGCAGAAAAAATCAGTCGTGGGCCGCACACACAGCCCTGCAGTGATGGGGGAATGGAAACACGGAGGCTCAGGGCTTTCCCCTGCAGCAGGGCAAGCCGGTGCTGGGGCCTTCCCCTTGGCTCCAGGATGGGGCCAAACATGAGCAGTTCAGGGTGTGGGTGGGAGCTCTGGGCTGAGGCAGGGGGTTGGGGTGTGGGAGGGAGTGAGGGTTCCAGCTGGGGGTGCAGGCTCAGGGGTGGGGTCGGGGATAAAGGGGTTGGGGTACAGGAGGGGGCTCTGGGCTGGGGCTGAGGGGGTTTGGAGTGCAGGAGGGGGTTCCAACCTGGGGTAGGGGGTTGGGGTGCAGGTGGGCATGCAGGGTCAGGTATGGAGTTAGGGTGAAGGAGAGGTTCTGACCTCAGGCAGAGGGTTTGGAGTGCAGGCTCTGGTTGGGCAGCGATTATCTCGGGCGGCTCCCCCTCAGCGGCACAGCGGGGCTAAGGCAGTCTCCCTGTCTGCCCCCTGCCTGCTCTGGCTCCATGCTGGTCCCGGAAGTGGCAGGCATGTCCAGCCGCTAGACATAGGTGTGACCAGGTGGCTCAGCGTGATGTGCACTGCCCATGACCGCAGGCACACTCCCACGGTTCCTGGCCAATGGGAGCTGCAGAGCCGGTGCTGGGGGCAGGGCAGCATGCGGAGCTTCTCTGGTTGCCCTTGCACCTAGGGGTCACAGGGACATGCCAGCCACTTCCTGATGCTGCGTGGAGCCGACTGGACTTTTAATAACCTGGCAGCCCTAGCTTCCACCCACAGCAGGGCAAGCCGAGTCTCACAACTCCAGCCCTGCAGGGGTGGGAGGTGGGGCAGCACTGAGGCTTGGGACTTCCAGCCGGCGATGCGGAGACTTTATGCAGGCCAGATATAATTAAGCAGCAGGACAGTTCCAGCCTGCAGGTGTAGGTTCCCCACCTCTGGGCTAGGGTAATAACTGCAAGGTCTTCGTTACCCCTTGGAGTTGTTTTCCTCACTTCAATGTAATTCTTCCTGGGGAGTTTAGAAATTCATCCTATTCTAACCTGGGTTTTGAGCTCATTGAGGATGAAATTCACTTCACCTGCGTAAAGCCAGAGCTTTATGAGGGTAATGTGCAGAGAGAATTGGAGACTCAAACACACTATTCCACCCTGCAACCATGATTAGTGGTTGGAATGCCATTTGCATGACTTTCATGGAGTGGTAGCACTATAGAATCAAGGCAAATATAAATCCTGTGTCCCCATTCCTTATCAACCTCCAGCACTGCCTTCGGTGCTGGCCTTTGCTGGGCAGGGGGGGAGACCCTATCCTGGAGTATAGAAGCTTCCATGCATATCTGTTCGCTTCACACCCTCTTCTTTTTACCATTCTGTACTTAGGACTTAAATGATGCAAGGGTTTCTGCAGAACAAGTCTTCCAAACCAGGATGAATTTGATCTGCACGTGTCTTGCCATTTTCTATTATGAAGGCACCAGTTGTGGTGCCATAGTTAAGACAGAATTGAGTTTTGCTGTTTTCTAGATGGGCCTGATTCGAGGAGTGTTTCATTTACAGAACTTTCTCTAACAGTAATGGGAGTTCTACACATGGAATGCTCACAGGATTAGGAACTTACTTTTTCTCCTTTGCTTCTGGAATCCAAGAAGCACGTTTTGTCCATGGTTTGTTTCTTTTGGTGGATGAGGGGGAAGATGACAAACATCTCTTATAAACTGTCTTTTTTGAGGGACTAAGTTAAAAACATAAGCAGAGAGTACTTTTAGTAAGACTAAAACCAATATCACCAATTTTTTAAATATAAAGCTTTTTGTTCACTATGTATTTTGAGCCTTTGTCATTTATCCCTGTTAAAATATCACCCAACCCATTCAGTGTATTTCAAGTGATGGCATTCAGACACAAAGGTGTCCTCCCACGCTGGAGAATTTACGGATGACTTTTTTTTTTTTTTTCCTGTTTTGGGGTTTGAGTTGAGAGGAGGCTTGGAAAAATTCTCCACTACTATGTGGGCTCTCTTGAATGATTAGCTCTTTTTAAGTGCTTCAGTGCACAGATTCACAGAGTAATTAAGTTCCTGCAGTGAAAATTACTATTCAAAGGAAACAATGAAATAATTGTTTTTGATTTAATGCAGTGTGAGCAATTAGGTGTATTATTATTTGTATGTGAGAGATGAGATGAACTTTATGAAAAGCACATTAGCATCAATGTCTGTTCTTTGGGGGTTCATGGCTCAGGAGAGAGGTTTCAGAAGATATTCTCCCTTCCATCAGGCATTCCCATTGATGTTAATGGGGTTTTGCCATATGGCTCAAGGACACTATATGGTCCTAAATCATTCTCAGCTCAGGTGTTTACTCCGAGATAACCACATTTTGTCCTGATACACTACTGAGTTCAGGGTGGGAATCGGGCCTAAATGAGCTTCTTCCTCTTTGTGCCTGAACTAATGATGATTAAGGCCAATGGGAATCTTTCTATTGACTTAAGTGTTTGTTGCCTCTGATCTTGAATGACCATACTCAATACTGCCCTTGAACACCCAGCTTGCAACTACAGACATAAATGTCTATCACATAGTTGGAAGCCTTAAGGGGAAAAGCTAGGCAGAAAAATCTTCTCTGGCCATTGAATGTTTATTTTATGTTGTTCCACCATTGTCATAAGAAATGGCTGAGGCTGCCTTTGGCAGAATAGTTTAATAAATCCTCATTCTGCACTCAGCAATGTTCAGTGTGAAATTATATACAGACCAGAAGACTGCAGTCTGGGGTTGTGGCATGTGCCATTTGTTTGGCTTGCATGATACTGATTATAAATAATTGCTTATCATTTTTTTGGAAAAAATCATAGAGCAACTGGCTAGTTAAATGGATTAATATGGTGATTTTGATCACAGACAATTTAATTGTTGTCAGTGTATTATTGTAATTTGAGTGCTTTATGTTGACTTTTGTATGTCACTCATCCCTAGGACAAGATACAAGAACTCTAACCCTTGGAGAAAAAGACTAGATGTTTTTCATTAGAAAAAGTCAAGAGTTTCCCTCTCTAAATGCCATTCAGAATGCAGACAAAATGTATCCTACGCTTTGACTCCATAGACCATCTTGTGAAATTCAGAATGAATTTTTCTTTAAATGTGTTTGTTCCTTGGCAACAATCCCATATGAGCTGTACTGTCATATGTCCCTTTTCAGAAAGACACTGTGATGTTTATAAATTCATCTAAGAATATGGATAAACCACACACTAAAGCATGCGTCAGGGCACAACTGTCAGTCTCATCAAGCTATGGATCTGTAAAGGAGCAGGAATATACATTTGATTCAACAGTTTTTGAGGCCCTGATTTTGTAGTGCTGTGCTTTGTGGATATTGCCTTGTGTTAATATATATTTCAAATAGATGTTTCAGTGTAGGACATTTCGTGCACTTAATGTAGAAATTGTAATACTGCACTGAGATTTGCATGTAGCTGCTGTGGATATATGAGAACGGAATATCTTACGTTTTATTTATATAGTGCCTTTTATCCTAAGGGATCCCCAATTGTATCACAAATTAATATAGAAACTTATGTACACAACAATCCCTTTCTCCTCTACTGAAATGGAACTGCTACTGAGGTGAAATGCATCTACTGTAGGATAAGGAAAAACCTTACTCCTCCCAGGCTCTTTCCCCTAGCCTCCATTTCATGCCCTATATAGCTCTGAAGTCTTCCCATCCATCAGGAGCCTCTACTCTCATCCCTTCTTAAAACCTACCTCTTCAAGCAGTCCCTCATGGCTTTTTCTCTTCTTTCCCTACTCCTCCCTGAACTATTCTGACAAATTTCTTGTCTGTGATGCCTTAGCCTCTTTACAGTAGATGATAAACCCTTTGGAATAGGCAACATGCTTTATCCATGTTTGCAAAGCACTGTGTAAATTTGTGGGAGCTACATAAATGGTTTTAATAACAATGATTAATATAAAAGCAGCAAAGAATCCTGTGGCACCTTATAGACTAACAGACGTTTTGGAGCATGAGCTTTCGTGGGTGAATACCCACTTCCTCAGATGCACTTCCAGACTAACACGGCTACCCTCTGATACTTGACACAATGATTAATATATAATTTCCCTCTGAGAAATGTTTACAATTTGAGCACTGGTTATGGGCTCTGAACAATAAGGAAAGGACTTTTAGTTCTTACAGTACAATGGCTGGAGTTCAGCTGGAAAACACAGGTTGCATGTAGATGACATTTAATCTACAGCACTGTATTGTTCAAGAAATAAGTTTCCTAGAGATTTTTTTTTAAGTGCTCAAATAGACAAATACTGCTAATATGTCCTCTTATTGGAGAGCACAGCATTTTATAGAAGCATTCTTTTTCCATTTTCATATTGGTGTGTTTTCTTCAATATTTATGTGGGGAGATTGAATTTTTCAGCAGGGGTCCAAAAGACACAATCCTCAGGAGCATTTAATTTTAAGCAATTAACTGGATCATGCTTGGTGTGGAAGTAATGTGATTAGGAAAGAAAGCTATTAAGGAATCAGTTGGTAATGGTGGAACTGAGTTCATGCATGTCTACAGCTGCACCCATTTAGTATACAGATATATTTAATGAAATATTTATGGCTGTCTTTTAAAATGATGTAAATTGGAGGTGCTTGTGAATTTTCAGCGTAGGATCCACTTTCAACTCAGATTCAACAGACCCCTTTTGAAAGCACAGAGCTGTTGTCTCTGGCACTGGAAGGTGATAAAACTTTACAGCATGCAATAAAACCATGGCGTGAATAAAGATGGCTGTGAGCAATTCTGGAATTGTGCTTCTAAGTCAGTGTAATGTTTTAATCTTCTAGGCAAATCCAACAGTCGTTTCTATTTTCTGAGTGTCTCCCTTTCCATTCTGTCTGCCTCCCTCAGTCCAGTCCTATCTCTCAACCTCTCTCTTTGATATCACTTTTTGGATATTTCACCATCAAATTACACTTGAACAAGACCAAAGCTGTACTTTTTAGCTTTCTTCACCAGTCTGCCTTCTCTGTCATTGTTAACACCCCACCCCATCTTTCTGTCCCTCATACCAATAACCAGAGTATCATCTTTGACTCCTCCATTTGCTTTGTCCCACATATACAGGTCACATCCAAATGTTGATGCTGCTTCTTCTCTAAAGTTTTAGAAATCCAACCTATTCTTTCTATGCACACAACCAAAGGTCTGTCCAGGCCATTCTCATCTTCTATATTGATCATGCCAAACTACTTTTGTTTGCCCTCTTTGACATCCACATCACCTCCTCTCTACTCCATTCAAACCACTGCTCCTAAGGTCATTTTCAGTGCCTGTTGTGCAGCTCACACTACTCCCCTCTTTGAATCCCTCCCATCTTCCAATGCATCCAGTTCAAGTTTCTTGTAGTCATCTTCAAGGTCCATCATAGATCTTTCTCTCCTTATACATCCACTCTTGTCTCACCACATGGCCTCCCTCCACTTTGCCAAAGGATGCTACCATTGTCCATCCATCTATTTCTCCCTCAACTGTGGGAGCTTTGAACTTTGACTTCTTTCACAACCATCTTCTCACCTTCTTCCAAGTTGCCACTCATGCCTGGGGTTGCCTTCTCCAAATGTATCTGTATTCCCCTACCCCTCTTATCATTCTAATCCATCTTTCAGACCTGCTTTTGTGATGCTCACAAGTAATTAGCCAGCTAATTAAGAGTAGGTTGGGGACCAGTCAGCATAGTTGAAGTGCATGTATTTATTCTGTTCAATAAAAGCCTCTGTTTATAAGCTTGTATAATATATACATAAATTATTGCATGTTTTGGCTGTATCCCTCATGGCCCTTTCATATATTGCTTGTCATCCCAGATTGTAAGCTCTTCAGGCAAACAATGTGAGGGACAGTCTTCCTATATGTTTGTCTATCACCTAGCACAGTGAGACCCTGATTCTGATTGGGGACTCTTTGGGCTTCCGCAATAGAAATAGTAAATGTTTATTAAATTAATACATTTCACGTTGAATAATGGCTATTTTACCTAATAGCAGGTATTAAGTATGGGCTTGCAGACTCTTCCTTGCATGATATGGGCCAGTTTCAAGTGTCAAACCTGTATGTAATATTTGTGTATGATTAATACATAATCATTTAAAGTGGGTAGAATGTTTTATGATGATTCATTCTTTCAAATTGTGAAAGCCTTTTTATATGAAGGATTTCATCCATGAGCTTAATGGAATTATTCTATTAATCAGGACTCTATTATTTTCTATTCATCCTATTAACATCTTCTACCTCCCAAGTTTAATGTGAGTGCTTCTTCTGAAATAAACAATGTACCCCCACTTTATTAGAGGAAAGACACATTAAAAGATATTAAAACATAGATCTCTTTCCAACTTTTTACTGCCCTTTGCTCAAACTGAGAAAAAAATCCTTTAGAAGGGCTGTCCTGCAGTCCTTGTTTAAATAGACTCCAAGCCGCACCTCCTGTGAGTACTGCTTGTGAGTTACTTAAGAGGAATATACAGCTACATCTACTTGAAGAAGAAGAAATGGTTACTTACTGTAACTGTGGTTCTTCGAGATGTGATGCATGTGTCTATTTCATGGCACACCCTCCAGCCCCTCTATGCTGAAATCTAGTCTCTAGGTGTTTTGGTGTGAAGGAACTGAGGGAGGTAAGAACATTGCCACCTCATATAGCCAGGGGAGGAGCTCTGGCCATGAGGCATAAGCACCACCCCTCTAGAGGTACTGCTAGGCAAAATTCTCCAGCTCCTGTGCGCTGGCCAGGCATGCACCTAAGTGGAATACATGTCTGCACCACATCTCGAAGAATCACTGTTCCAGTACGTAACCATTTCTTCTGTTAGTTTCAACCAACTTTAGCATGTAATTGAATGTACTGAGGGTGCAGACAAACAAAACCACAATAAGTAGTTTTGTTTGTGAACCTTTATTAAATGCACAAAATAGCAGTGGAGTAAGTAGGTAGCACTAGGAGTATAATTCCATTCTCTTAAAACTGGGCACAAAACAACTAAATCCTTCACCTCACCCTTTGCATCCCACGATAACAAGACATCATAAAAGTGCCTTATTACTTATTGAGAACTGACGGCATCCCTGATGCTATACAAAGCTGGAGATATCACTGCCTCTAATGATCCTACTGAGGGCAAGTCTGGTGACTTTCATTGATGTGAATAGTCATTACTCCAGCAACAATTGCATGTGCTGTTTGTATGCATAAGGACTATTTGTGTGGGTATTGGCTGCAGGATCTGCCTCTCGATCAGAAACAGACAACATAGTTGAAATATATGCTGTAACAAAAATGGTAAAATTACATACTCAATAATATTTTTGAAATAAAATATGAGATGAGAAGTCACAGACAGCGGTGCATTATCGCCTAGACCAACAAGGCCTAGGCCTAGGGTGGCAAATTTGCAGGGGTGCTCGCGACTCCTCCCCAAATCCGCCCCTTCTCCAAATCCCCGAGCTGCCTCCTCCCCCAGGCGCACCGTGCTTCCCTGCTTCCACCTCCCTCTCAAGCTTGCCATGCAAAAGTGCTGGGAGGGAGGGAGAAGTGAGTACTGGCACGCTTGGAGGAGGCAGAGCAGAGGTGAGCTGGGGCCCGCAGGCACGGGGAGTAACCCGGGGGGGCCAGGAACCACTTCCTGCCCCAGCTCACTTCACCTCCACCACTACTATCCCCCGAGCATGCTGCAACTCCCCTTCTCCTCCATCCCTCCCTTCTTCCCTCCCAGGCTTACTGTGGGAGAGCTGAGCTGAGCCGGGGGGGGGGGGATTTTTGAGGGCCTAGGGACACCAAATTTGTTAATTCGCTACTAGTCACAGATAGTGTTCGTATGCAAGTTTGTGGGCACTCTCCAACCCCGTACCTTAAAGGTATTTGAGTGAATTCAATAGTTGCCTTGAAAACTGAACCAACAGGGTTGAAAGCTTAATTGAAGGAAAGTGCTATTTACTTACAGAATGTTTTTGTCCTAGCCTGTAATTGACAGCATTATTGTGAACATTGCAGTGCTTGTGGGGATGGCTTAGTGTTGTTCAGTGAATCTGGAATCAGTGCCATGTGTGTTTGTTAGGCATGGGCTTAGTACACGATGAGTATGTCATAAACAGATAACTAAGGGTTAATGTCTCTTTCACCTGAATCACCTGACCAGAGGACCAATCAGGAAACAGGATTTTTTCAACTCTGAGTGGAGGGAGGTTTGTGTCTGTGTTCTTTGTCTTCGGCCTGTATGCTCTCTCTCAGTTATGAGGGGATTTCTATTTCCTGTTCTCTAATCTTCTGTTTCCAGGTTGTGAGTACAGAGATCATGTATTTACATGTCTATAGTTGCTGGAGTGCTTTGAATTGTATTCTTTTTGAATAAGGCTGTTTATTCAATATTCTTTTAAGCAATTGACCCTGTATTTGTCACCTTAACACAGAGAGACCATTTGTATGTATTTTTCTTTCTTTTTTTTATATAAAGCTTTCTTTTAAGACCTGTTGGAGTTTTTCTTTAGTGGGGGACTCCAGGGAATTGGTGGAAGGAAGAAGTCAGGGGGAAATCTGTGTGTGTTAGATTTACTAGCCTGATTTTGCATTCCCTCTGGGAGAGGAGGGAAGTGCTTTTGTTTCAAGTGCTTTTGGTTTCCAGGACTGGAATTAGAGAGGGTGGACTCCCTCTGCTTAGATTCATGGAGGTTGCTTCTGTGTATCTCTCCAAGAGCACCTGGAGGGGGGAGGGGAACAGAAAAGGTTTATTTCCCTTTGTTGTGAGACTCAAGGGATTTGGGTCTTGGGGTCCCCAGGGAAGGTTTTTGGGGGGACCAGAGTGCCCCAAAACACTCTAATTTTTTGGGTGGTGGCAGCAGTACCAGGTCCAAGCTGGTAACTAAGCTTGGAGGTTTTCATGCTAACCCCCATATTTTGGATGCTAAGGTCCAAATCTGGGACTAGAGTTATGACATGAGTGGCAGTGGTGAGATAGAGAGAATCCAGAAGCCAATAGAAATATTATATTTTTCTTTTCTCTGCTAGGGGCTTTTAAGCAGAGAGAAACAGTTTGGTTTTAAAAGGGAACCAGAGAGAATTTTTTTTTCTGCTCTCTCTGGCAAGTTTCTGGCTTGCATATTAAGCAAGGAACCATTAAGCTGTGACAAAAGAGTCTTTTGTGACACAATAGCACATTCCCATTAGGAGGCAAATACCAGCACTATATACATGCAAATAAAGTGGTTTTTCTAGTTTACTCTAGAGGAAGAAAAGGAAATAAGCACTGTTGCTAGGCAGACTTCAGGAGGCAACAGAGAACCTGCAGTTCTGAAGATAAACACCGGAGGGCACCCCAACACAAGAAAACAGGAACCATGTCTACCAAGACAAAAATGGTGGCCGAAGAACAAATCGAAGAAGCTGAACACAGGCGAGAACTGGAAAAAAGACTACAAGAGATGGAGCTAAGAGAAAGAGAAAGAGAAAGAGAGGCGGCCCACAGAAGGAAACAAGAAGAAGAAGACATGGCCCACCGCCGAGAAATGGAAAAACAACAAAAAGAAAGTGAAGAGAAGGAAAAACAGAGAAAACATGAACTGGACTTAGCGCAAGCAGGGCTGCATGCGCCAGCCAATCCTAACAACCCTTCGCCAATTATGGTTCCACATCACAGGAAATTTCCCACCTACAAGGCAGGTGATGACACCGAGGCCTTCTTGGAAAATTTTGAAAGAACCTGTCTTGGGTACAGCATCCCTGAAGACCAGTACATGGTAGAATTGAGGCCACAGCTCAGTGGACCTTTAGCAGAGGTGGCTGCTGAAATGCCTAAGGAGAAAATGAACGACTATAAATTTTTCAAACCAAGGCCAGATACAGAATGGGGATAACCCCGGATCATGCTCGTCGGCATTTCAGAACCCAAAAGTGGAAACCAGATGTGTCATTTCCCAAACACGCCTACTACGTTGAGAAAAATTATGAGGCCTGGATATCAGGACACAATGTTAAAACCTTGGAAGAACTGCACCTCCTCATACAAATGGAGCAGTTCTTGGATGGTGTTCCTGAGGACATAACACGGTACATACAAGATGGAAAACCCAAAAATCTCGCTGAGGCGGGGGAGATTGGAGCCAGATGGATGGAAGTGGCAGAAAGCAAGAAAGCTACGGTCAAGGGGAACGAATACCCCAGGGGGCACACCGACCATAAACCCTACAACCAAGGACAGCCAAAGACCCCACATACAACCCAAGTACAGCCACAGACGCCCTATTCGTCCACCTCACCAGTCTCCAGTAACTCACCTCGGCCCAGTGACCCATCAGATGGAAGATGCTTTAAGTGTAATGAACTGGGACATATCAAGGCCAACTGTCCAAAGAACGCCATGCGAGTGCAATTCATTACACCACCATCACCCAAAAGATCCCCAGGACCAGATGCCTCTCAAATACCCTTGGAGCGAAGGGAAAATTTGAGAGTGGGCGGAAAGAAGGTTACTGCATGGAGAGACACTGGGGCACAAGTGTCAGCTATCCACCAATCCTTCGTAGACCCCAAATTCATCAACTCAAAGGCCCAAGTGACCATTTACCCCTTCATGTCACAAGCTGTAGACTTGCCTACAGCTCAACTGCCTGTCCAGTACAAAGGCTGGTCAGGAATGTGGACTTTTGCAGTCTATGACAATTATCCTATCCCCATGCTACTGGGGGAAGACTTGGCCAACAAGGTGAAGTGGGCCAAGCGAGTGGGAATGGTTACACGTAGCCAAACCAGGCAAGCTTCCAGACCCATTCCTGTTCCTGAGCCGTCCACAGACGCCCCGTCTGTGTTACCAGAGACCCAGACAGAGGTAGTGGACCCGGATTCCATGCCAACCACTGAAACAGCCACAGCACCTCCAGTCCCAGGCCCGGAACTGGAACAGCAACCAGCACCAGCAAGTGCAACCACATCTTCAAATTCCACGCCAGAGGGCGCCAGCGAGCCAGAACTGACAGAAACAACAGACAGCCATACCCAAAAGGCTCAGCCAGAGCCTGAAATACCCTCAGGTGCACCAGCGGAGAGCGGTTCACCAGCAATGGAAACAACCCTATCACCTACATCGCTTCCAGAGGGACCAAGCCCACGTCCACAGTCTGAGGAAGAACTGGTAACCCCAGCCTCAAGGGAACAGTTCCAGACTGAGCAGGAAGCAGATGACAGCCTTCAGAAAGCGTGGGCGGCGGCACGGAGCACCCCACCGCCTCTCAGCTCTTCTAATTGATCCCGGTTTGTTATAGACCAAGGACTTTTATACAGGGAGATTCTTTCTGGTGGACACCGGGAAGAATGGCAGCCGCAAAAACAGTTGGTGGTTCCAACTAAGTACCGGGGGAAGCTCTTAAGCTTAGCCCATGATCATCCCAGTGGCCATGCTGGGGTGAACAGAACCAAGGACCGGTTGGGGAAGTCCTTCCACTGGGAGGGGATGGGCAAGGACGTTGCCAAGTATGTCCGGTCTTGTGAGGTATGCCAAAGAGTGGGAAAGCCTCAAGACCAGGTCAAGGCCCCTCTCCAGCCACTCCCCATAATTGAGGTCCCATTTCAGCAAATAGCTGTAGATATTCTGGGTCCTTTCCCAAAAAAGACGCCCAGAGGAAAGCAGTACGTACTGACTTTAGTGGACTTTGCTACCCGATGGCCGGAGGCAGTAGCTCTAGGCAACACCAGGGCTAACACTGTGTGCCTGGCCCTAACAGACATTTTTGCCAGGGTAGGTTGGCCCTCCGACATCCTTACAGATTCAGGATCTAATTTCCTGGCAGGGACCATGGAAAAACTGTGGAAAATTCATGGGGTGAATCACTTGGTTGCCACCCCGTATCACCATCAAACCAATGGCCTGGTGGAAAGGTTTAATGGAACTTTGGGGGCCATGATACGTAAATTCCTCAACGAATACTCCAATAATTGGGACCTAGTGTTGCAGCAGTTGCTGTTTGCCTATAGGGCTGTGCCACATCCCAGTTTAGGGTTTTCACCGTTTGAACTTCTGTATGGTCACGAGGTTAAGGGGCCATTACAGTTGGTGAAGCAGCAATGGGAGGGGTTTACGCCTTCTCCAGGGACTAACATTCTTGACTTTGTAAGCAACCTACAAAGCACCCTCCGACATTCCTTAGCCCTTGCTAAAGACAATTTAAAGGACGCTCAGGAAGAGCAAAAGGCCTGGTATGACAGACATGCCAAAGAACGTTCCTTCAAGGTAGGAGACCAGATTATGGTCTTGAAGGCGCAATAGGCCCATAAGATGGAAGCATCATGGGAAGGGCCATTCACGGTCCAAGAGCGCCTGGGAACTGTGAACTACCTCATAGCATTTCCCAATTCCTCACTAAAGCCCAGAGTGTACCATGTTAATTCTCTCAAGCCTTTCTATTCCAGAGACTTACAGGTTTGTCAGTTTACAGTCCAGGGAGATGATGCTGAGTGGCCTGACGGTGTCTACTACGAAGGGAAGAAAGACGGTGGCATGGAAGAGGTGAACCTCTCAACCACCCTGGAACGTCTGCAGCGGTGACAAATCAAGGAGCTGTGCACTAGCTTCGCCCCATTGTTCTCAGCCACCCCAGGACGGACTGAACGGGCATACCACTCCATTGACACAGGTAATGCTCACCCCATTAGAACCCCACTCTACCGGGTGTCTCCTCATGCCCAAGCTGCTATAGAACGGGAGATCCAGAACATGCTACAAATGGGAATAATCCGCTCATCTACCAGTGCATGGGCATCTCCAGTGGTTCTGGTACCCAAACCAGATGGGGAAATACGCTTTTGCGTGGACTACCGTAAGCTAAATGCGGTAACTCGTCCGGACAACTATCCAATGCCACGCACCGATGAGCTATTAGAGAAGTTGGGACGTGCCCAGTTCATCTCTACAATAGACTTAACCAAGGGGTACTGGCAAATACCGCTAGATGAACCTGCCAAGGAGAGGTCAGCATTCGTCACCCATGCGGGGGTGTATGAATTTAATGTCCTTCCTTTCGGCCTTTGAAATGCACCCGCCACTTTCCAGAGGCTGGTAGATGGTCTACTAGCAGGACTGGGAGAATATGCAGTTGCCTACCTCGATGATGTGGCCATTTTTTCAGACTCCTGGCCCGAACACCTACTACACCTGGAAAAGGTCTTTGAGCGCATCAGGCAGGCCGGACTAACTGTTAAGGCCAAAAAGTGTCAAATAGGCCAAAACAGAGTGACTTACCTGGGGCACCAGGTGGGTCGAGGAACCATAAACCCCCTACAGGCCAAGGTGGATGCTATCCAAAAGTGGCCTGTCCCAAGGTCAAAGAAACAGGTCCAATCCTTCTTAAGCTTGGCCGGATACTACAGGCGATTTGTACCACACTACAGCCAAATCGCTGCCCCACTGACCGACCTGACCAAAAAGACCCAGCCAAATGCAGGTAAGTGGACTGATGAGTGTCAAAAGGCCTTTACCCAACTTAAGGCAACGCTCATGTCTGACCCTGTGCTCAGGGCCCCGGACTTTGACAAGCCATTCCTAGTAACCACGGATGCATCTGAGCGTGGTATAGGAGCAGTGCTCATGCAGGAAGCAACAGATCACAACTTCCATCCTGTCGTGTTTCTCAGCAAGAAACTGTCTGAGAGGGAAAGTCACTGGTCAGTCAGTAAAAAGGAATGCTATGCCATTGTGTACGCCCTGGAAAAGCTACGCCCATATGTTTGGGGACGGCAGTTCCAGCTACAAACTGACCATGCTGCGCTAAAGTGGCTTCAGACTGCCAAGGGGAATAACAAAAAACTTCTTCGTTGGAGTTTAGCTCTCCAAGATTTTGATTTTGAAATTCAGCACATCTCAGGAGCTTCTAACAAAGTAGCTGATGCACTCTCCCGTGAGAGTTTCCCAGAATCCAGTAGTTGAACAGTGTTCTTAAAATGTAGAGGTCTGTTAGTTATATACTTAGTGGTATATGTAAAGGTGCATGTGTTGTATTAATCTGTTTATTTTAAAGTTCTAGGAGGAAATGGCCCCAGTGAGCTTCCCCACTGTATACAATTTGGGGGGCGTGTCATAAACAGATAACTAAGGGTTAATGTCTCTTTCACCTGAATCACCTGACCAGAGGACCAATCAGGAAACAGGATTTTTTCAACTCTGGGTGGAGGGAGGTTTGTGTCTGTGTTCTTTGTCTTCGGCCTGTATGCTCTCTCTCAGCTATGAGGGGATTTCTATTTCCTGCTCTCTAATCTTCTATTTCCAAGTTGTGAGTACAGAGATCATGTATTTACATGTCTATAGTTGCTGGAGTGCTTTGAATTGTATTCTTTTTGAATAAGGCTGTTTATTCAATATTCTTTTAAGCAATTGACCCTGTATTTGTCACCTTAATACTGAGAGACCATTTGTATGTATTTTTCTTTCTTTTTTTTATATAAAGCTTTCTTTTAAGACCTGTTGGAGTTTTTCTTTAGTAGGGGACTCCAGGGAATAGGTGGAAGGAAGAAGTCAGGGGGAAATCTGTGTGTGTTAGATTTACTAGCCTGATTTTGCATTCCCTCTGGGAGAGGAGGGAAGTGCTTTTGTTTCAAGTGCTTTTGGTTTCCAGGACTGGAATTAGAGAGGGTGGACTCCCTCTGCTTAGATTCACGGAGGTTGCTTCTGTGTATCTCTCCAGGAGCACCTGGAGGGGGGGGAAGGGAAAAGGTTTATTTCCCTTTGTTGTGAGACTCAAGGGATTTGCGTCTTGGGATCCCCAGGGAAGGTTTTTGGGGGGACCAGAGTGCCCCAAAACACTCTAATTTTTTGGGTGGTGGCAGCAGTACCAGGTCCAAGCTGGTAACTAAGCTTGGAGGTTTTCATGCTAACCCCCATATTTTGGACGCTAAGGTCCAAATCTGGGACTAGAGTTATGACAGGGTATAATATTATATTTATTCACAAAGTCATTTTGTGGTCAGTAGCTAAGGAACCAAACCAAGAACATGTGTGTTTGCATGGAAAAAATATGGACATGTGGAGAAATGTAGGCTCTGAAATAATGTACGATGCTCTTCACCTATCATGTCTCAGCGCTTCACAAACACGTGAACGGGTAAACAGGTTAATAAAATGTCAACAATTATTCGTTGTGTGTATAGGCTAGTGATGCAGTCATTCCAGTTTATATTTGTGCTCGGCATATGATATTTTCCTTGATATAAAAAACTAGTAATTGAAGGGATGAGGGGATAATAATATCTGTAAACTAGATGAATCAAGGGATTTAATAATAGGATGTGGAGACTTCTACTGCAAGGTCACCAGTTTGAGTACAGCTCAGATCCGCTGTGGTGGCTATTTTAACAGCTGTTATTTATTACCTGCCTATTATTTTGTGTATTGGGGCTTTTTAGATTTTGTTGCAGAAGAGTAACCTCTCCAGGTGTAAATACAACTATCAGCTTTTGATTTTTTTTAATAGAGTGAGTTTAAAAAAAAAGAGAGAAAGAGAGAGAGAGATTTCCCTATTTCTGAAGCTGATTTTCTTGGCCAGCACAGTTAGTTGTCAAAATATGTCCAAAATAAATCTCTTCTGTTTAATTATTCACTTTGAAAGGGGCTTGGATGGTGCCCTCCACACATTCCATCCCAAGGTAATCTCTACATCCCAGACAGTTATAGGGGAATGGCTGTTAGAACAGATATGGTTTCTTTAGTTTGCCAGGGATTTGTGCCTCCTGAACATCCTTGTGGTAAGCTGATTTTAAAAGCACCACTGTCTCAATCTTCAGCATCTTCGTGTTTGCCATCTCTCAGTTTGACAAAGTGATAAAAGCTGTCTTCAGGTTGTGGAGGAAAACTGAAGTGAAGAATACAAATACCACATTCATTCATTACACTTCTCTCCTTTTCTCACTAATTTAAGGAAGTTATTTTAAGGTATATGCTAACTCTGTTGGCAAAAAGTATTCTTCAGGTACTTTTATGGCCGTGTCATCATTGTTCCTGGTCATGTCATCTGTTTATGGGGTAGAAAAGAGTCATTTTAATTGTTGGATGCCAAGTAATTTGCTTGGTAAAATGACTGCAGATATCTAATCTAGAGAAACTAGAAAAGCCAGCTCTGACTAGTTGTTTCTCTTACTGCCAACTCAGGTGTGTGACTCCCATTCTTTTAGTCACAGTGATTCTTTTACATACCTTAGCACACACCATGATCAAGACCAAGCAAAACAATCATAATTGTTAACCATCGCTATCTAATTATGAAGTAAACTAAAGGAAAAGAAAACATTAAACAAAACGCAGATGACAGAACACAGATGATAAACTGGATACTTCCATTACAATCCCTTCTGTATGTGTCTCGATGGAGTACTTCTAGCAGAGATTACACCTCTGAGAATGAAACTGCTTTGGTGGGCCAATTCATTTGGTAAGTTGAGACCAAGGTCTTATTTTCCAAAACTAACATGAAGCCAAAATTATTATTATCCTTAGATAACTGAGAAGGGTTATAGATGAGCAAAATAATTTTGTTTAAGGAAAAGTGAATTCTATTGGTTATTAAGAATAACCACACAGTTCATAATTGGGCAAGGTAAGCAATCTCAACTAAATCATATGAAAGTGAAGGAAATATTTAAATTAATTACTTAGAAGAAGCTATTTAAGGAGCTGCTTTAAGATACACAGTATTCATAAATAGCCTATCTTAAAATCCAATTAAATCCCACAGTTTCTCTGTTTACAATGTTTAGCCCGTCTTCACTCCAAGAACGTGTGGTCTAACCACTTGGTGTCTAAATGAAGAACTGTTGGCATTTTAAATTACAAATTACAACAGCAATTTCATATCTTAATAAAATCATTACAAGAGTTTATATATAATCACTTGACAGTGTCTTGGTTTACCAATCCATATTGAAGTCTTGGGGAGCTTTTCCCTGGGTTGGTTTCCTCTTGAGTCCTTGCTGTTTTTCATATCTATCTGTGACAGTTTCTTGGAGAGATGGTCAGGATGAGTTGTGGAGCACTTGTGTATAAGCAAGGTAGCAGAGGGGATGTGGTGAGGAATTCTCACTTCAGAGTTTTATACTCTCTGCCTTTCTTTCCATGAAATAGGAAAACACATCTCTTTCAGGCTTGTTTAGATTCAAAGTTGGTTGTTGTCACCCTTTCATTGGCTTCATGCTGTTGAGGTTTGGGTTAGATGACACCCTCAGCTCCTTCATGCACAGTTTGCCTAACTAATTTATAAAATTTCTTTAATTGCTTTTGTTGTTCTTGTGGTGGGAAAGCATCAGATACATTTTAAAGTTAGTTTTAATCCTTTTTTATATTATTATTCAGTCAGTTTTCTGAGATATCCCTTTAGTTCCATCAGGATTTAGAAGGAGTAGAAATTGTGTTTCAAATGAGTCCAAACATTCCTGTTCTCTATAAAAGTCAGCTCTCAAAATGTCCTTTTTAAATTAAATTCTTGGAGACCTTAAGCTTCAGTGGCCATCAGAGAAGGTATTGTCTTTTCTTTTTACCAGTCTTGGAAGAGGTAGTTCTTGTCTTCATGAAGTTTGATGAGGGATTGCTGGAGCATTGCCAGATAACTAATTTCCCAATTAATATAAACATTTCTTTACTCAAATGACTTCTTATGTTAGTAACCAGTTATAGCATCAAATGGCCTTGCTGTAGTTGTACATAAAGCATTTTAACATTTACATAACAGTGATATTAGGAGCTTTGTCAGGAGCTTTGCATTTGGTTAACTTTATTTGCAGATCTGCATTTCACAAAGATTTTTGCTATTTCAATATTTAAGACCTAAACAAAAGCTGTAAAATATTTCCAACCACATATGTTTGTCCTTAAGTTTTAAAAGACACAAGCAGGGATTTTTCCATTGAAAAGAAAAGGGTGGTGATTGTGATATACGCTCATTTTATGACTTAAATGTATTGCTCTGATAACAAATTCCTACACTCCTTCTTGCAATCAGGTCTCTTCCTAAAACATGGATGTTTTATATCGTTACAGTCTTGTTATAGCAAGTAAATGTCTATTGAATCTTTTGTTCAAAGCGCAAATTTCAATAATAAGTTCATCTTTAAAGCATTGCACAACAGAAAGTAGTGCAAAGTTAAAGCAAAGAATACTTTAAAATGCAGCTTTTCTGAATGTGTACACTTAGGGGCAATAAAAATCCTTACGGCTAAGAAGGAGTTACTTGCTTGTCTTTGGGGACAGAGAGCCGAAACTTCCTGGAATGTCTTTGATTGGCTATATGCTTGGTAACACAACTAGCTAAATATAGTATGTACTGTTATATTTTCAAGCATCCAGGCTATTACATATTTGTAGCTATATCTTAATAGTCAATAAAGGCAGAAACAAGTTTGTAACTATTTTAAAAAAGTTTTATATTGTAAATATAATTTTTGTATCAATATTGAGATATTTCCCCTACTGTGTCCTGTAAGTGGTTATATTTTTCACATCAGTAATCCCCTGCATGTAAATTATACTTGGGCTTGACAGAAATATATAATTTTGATGGATAATATCAAAGTTTATTTTAAAGTATTTTTTCAATTTTTGTCTATTTTAAATTTTCACAGACATGGGAAATTATGGGTGAGTTAGACAATGGGAGCGTCAAACAATAATTAAGGACAGTAGACATTGAGATTCCAAAAGTTAATGCTTTAGAACTGTTAAAAACACAAACTGTCAACATTATATGTCAAAATACACAAAGTAAGTATCTTTAAATTAAACTTTAATAGAGTCTCAAGCAGCATTTTTCTTTCTTCACCTATCTGTAAATTTATATGATCATCAACAGAAATATTTTTGTTGGCTTGTGTGTGTCTGTGTGTGTGTGCATATGCGCGCGTGAACGCAGCAAAATTGACATTTACCGATTTAAAAGTCTTCTCTTTCTAGATGTAGTTATATTGCAAAGGTGCATTCATCCTCTTTACTTTTTAATTCTGCCTGTATTGCATGGGAAGAGCCTGCTGTTTTCCCCACAGTTTATCATCTGTTTAAATTGGTTCTTGGGAATGGCCTGGGCAAGTACTGTAAAAGTCCTCTGACTACATTAGCAATGGATAGAGCTACAGAAGTTACTAACACAGGTTGTTGAGTTATTTTTTTGTTGTTTTTTTTCCCCAGATGAGGATAGGAATTCATTCAGGATCAGTTCTGGCTGGAGTTGTTGGTGTGAGAATGCCACGTTATTGTCTCTTTGGAAACAACGTCACTCTAGCAAGCAAGTTTGAGTCAGGGAGTCATCCGCGTCGCATCAATGTCAGTCCAACCACATACCAGTAAGTGTTGCTAGTCTTTCTGGGTTGCTCTGATTTCAGCCCTGGTTTTTGAGTGAAATCTTGTGATGCATCCTGCAGCCTCCACCCACTCCAGGGCAGCTGCAAAATTCCCACCAAATGAAATGAGTGAAACACTGGGAGAGGCTGGGAAGGAGCATTCCACAGGGCCTTTTCACTGCTACAGGATGTACTGCTCAGAGCTAAGAGTGAGCTGTTGACAGGCCAAAGGAATGGTAGGGAAATGGCCAGTAAATTCATATACCAGCTAGCCCAAAATAGCATGTAAGTGGGCAACATCTACCCTACCTCCCCCATACCATGTACTCCATGGATATTGTTAGTTTTTGGCTGAGGATTCTGTTCCTCACCCTTATGTGGACTTGATGTAGGAAGATGCTATTCCAATGGCTTGAAAGTATGTTTAATTTTACTGATGAGGCTGAGATTTCAGAGTTCTATGTATAGTTGGAGGAAAATATTTTATTTAGCACTGTCAAGAGGCATTCAATAAAAAAACATTTTCATAATGCAAGAAAAAGATAGAAAATGGCAACACGTTCTTATTGCTAACCCTCTGGAGAAATTATGCAAATTCTCATAACCTGATTTAATCAAAAGTATTCTGAAACAGCTGGCCTAAAGAAAAGTTCTTCTAATTGTTCAAATTTGACAGATTGACTGTAAGAATTTCTGCAGCTTCATTAGTTCTAACGTGCTCATTTCTTTGTCAAGAGATCTATATCTCTCTTGTTCGTCTACATTATTTGTCATGTGAAGTAATTTTCTGAAGCATAGCTTTGCCCAGGCTTCAGCATTTAGCTGAATGCTGTAATACTGTAAACCACCAATCAGGCCATGCTGGGTTTTTTTTTTCAGTCGTGCATTTCCATATTTATTTTTCCTGTACCTATCTATGTAAATTAAAGTTTTAAATGGAACTTCTCCATCCAAGACTTGAAGCTTCTGATATGCTAAAATATAAAGCAGTGGGAAATTAAAGTTAAAAAGTAATTATAACTGGTGAATGAAATGACATTCATCTGGAGAATGCATTCATGTCAGATAAAACTTACAGAACAAATGATGTGCAGTTACTTGAGTAAGAGGCAGACATTCTGAACAGATTTTTGATCATGAAGTACCCAGCGGTTGCTTCAGACAGTTGCATGGTGATAGAGAAGAAGAACCGGGACCCAAACTAATCTTAAATAGGGCAATACTCTGCACATTCTTTTAACTCAAAATTAGAAAATCTCTCTTCTCTTTAAAAATATCGGAACCTAGCATCTTGACCTCAGTGTAATCAATACATAAAAAGTTTTTTCAGGGTGTTTTCCTGGTTCCTGGGCTTAATGACTCCTAGGTGTGGTTACTTTATCCTTCAGTGAATGAACTCCCGTAGAAGTCAGTGGGTGAAAGTCACCCCTGTTTAGATTAGCACAAGATCTTTGCAGCACTTAAATGCGCCTTCAGCCATATTTTGAAGACTTTTTGCCCTCTATTGCTGAAGGGTGTCTCCCATCTGTTCCTATTGCTGGTTCTGGAAGTCCTGTCCATGTGAGAGAGATCTTTGAAGAAGTGAGAGACTTTGATGTGAGTTACACAAATATAAACCTGGAGGGCTGGAATTCTGCTGAAATCAGTGGCCATATTGCCAGTTGACATTGATGTTATTGAGAGAAGAATTTGGTCCTTAGAGAAAATCCAGCCAGGAAAGGTAGATATATGGTTTTTTGTGAGTCTGATGAAAGCTCAGTACAGAAGTAACCTACTTAAACCATTCATAGAATGTTAGAACTCTTACCTTTTAAAGGGCCAGTGCTGTTCCTAGTGGTTTCAGTAGCCATTCTGTTATTTCATAGGCTAATGTATCACTGTTGCAGCCAGACTGTGGGACTGGAGAACGGATCCTGGGATGTGTAGTATCTGCTTTGCACCATGCTACCTTTAAAGCCAATTTAACTAGCCCTGGGAGGATTGCCCCTGTGTGTGATCTCCTGGTAGTATAGGCTGCTGTAAAGGCTCTTACATCATCTTCCACTGTGCCGCAAGTGAGGGGTGTGGCTACAGTAATGGGCAGGGACGGCTCCAGCTCCTTTGCCGACCCAAGCGGTGAAGCGGAAGAAAATAGACAGATAGATATAAAGCCGATCAGCGGCACCTCAATCACACTGCTTCATTCTTCTGTGGGAATTAATCGGCGGGTCCTTTGCTCCCTCTCTTCCTCTTCGGTGGCAGCTCAAAGAGGATGAGAGGGACTGAGGGACCTGCGGCCAAATTGCTGCCGAAGAACGGAAGTGCCACCCATTTCCATTGGCCGTCCCAAGCACCTGCTTCCTTCGCTGGTGCCTGGAGCCAGCCCTGGTAAAGGGGATGCGGCCATGTCTTCCTACAACCCTACCAGTCACCTGCTGCCAATTCTATGCTTGAGCTAATTGGCTGCTTGCATGACACAGAATAGCTTCTAGGCTACTGTAAGGTATTTTGGGGGCACAACCCTGGAAACAGCCACTCAGGATTGGAAGAGCAAAAAGTGAGCGTTGCACCACCTATGAATCCCCTAGGTTGTATCACTAGCACTTTGGCCAAAGGGCTCTAAAATTTGTCTCCATTCTGTGCAGTCCCAGGAAATATAATTCAAGTATTTTTATTAATCCATATGTATTTGCTCAATCCTGTTCTCACTTCAGTCAACTGGAAAACTCCCATTGACTTTAACAGAATGGGCCAATATAGCAATTACACCCTGCTCCTCCTACCCCTCTCGCTGTCCCTCCCAAAATTAACCTAACAAGGAAATTATAGCCTTACATTTTCAAGGTTTTGACAGTGGCAGGAAAGAAGGTCTCTTCCATTCATATGTCTGAGACTGAATTTCAAATGATTGAAATTCCTGTCTTAAACTAACAAAATGATTAGCTTCTGACTCACTTTATAACCTACTCATTCCAGGGGATAAAAGAAACACATACTACAAACATGTGCCTTCCTAAACCCATGCCAATGAACTATAAAACTAAAATAATTGCTTATATTAGGGTTAATATCCACAGTTTTTTGAAATGACATGAATAACAATGATTTTGCTGAACAGAATTTGTTCCTTTTCCATACAACACCCATGGTGAGAAGAAAACAGAAAGTTCACTTAATTGCCTTGACATCTGAAAATCATTCTTAATACCCAAATCTCTTTCCCTTTGCTAGTTTGTGGAGGATACCTGGGTTTTGTTTTTAGATTAGCCCTCAGAAACCACCCCATTCTAAACATCTGAGTGGCCCTCAAAGGATTTGAAGGGTCTTGGGGACAAGATTGCCTTTTTCTTCTTCCACAATGGGGAGGCAATCCCTGTATCCTGACAACAATGTGAAGGGCACTCCACAAGGGGAAGCTTTTCCTCCTCCACAGCCTTCTCGCAAGGACTTTTCCATGAGAGGGTTGATTTGGCTTGTTGTTTGATTTGCCTTGATATCCATGAAGATAATGCCAAAAATTAAGCCACAGGATTCTACAGGACTCACCCTTACTTCACTGAGCATATAAGCTGGCTTGTGTGTTCCTCGTGTTGGAAAAGTATAGCCTATCCATTGAACTTATGCTTGTCTTATTTCAAAGGTACATGTTCTGTCTATTTCTATAAAATATGTTATGTTTATTTTTGCATTTATTATAAAATACAGTATTATATTAACATTTATGGCAGCAGACCAATGTCAACACAATAAGTGTTAAATATTTAGCATATATGTTCTGCAAAATACATAAAATGAAAATTAAAAGAAATACATTATCTATTAATTTCTAACCTAGCTAAACGTTGGACTTGCTACTAGGAACCATATTTTGTTGTATATTCAGTCACTTTAACACCAATTGGTTTGCTGTTGTACACAGTACAAATAATGAAGAGTAATTAAAATAAGAGCATGAGAATGGCCATATTGATCAGACCAGTGGTCCATCTAGCCCAGTATCCTTTTTTCCAACCATGGCCAATGCCAGATGCTTCAGAGGGAATGAACAGAACAGGGCAATTATGAAGTGATCCAGTCCAAGCATTTGGCAGTCAGAGGCTTAGGGACACCAAGAGCATGGGATTGACTAATAGCCACTGAAAGACCTATGCTCCAGGAACTTATCTAATTCTTTTAAAACCTAGCTAATCTTATGATCTTCGCACCATCCCCCTGCAACAAATTCCGCAGACTGACTTGACTGTGTCATGTGAAGAAGTATTTCCTTTTGTTTGTTTTCAACCTGCTGCCTATTAATTTCATGGGGTGACCCCTGGTTCTTGTGTTATGTCAATGAGTAAATAACACTTCCTTATTCACTTTCTCCAAACCAGTCATGATTTTATAGTCCTTTGTCATATCCCCTCTTACCTAACTCTTTTCCATGCTGAACAGTCCCTGTCTTTTTAATCTCTCCTCATAACAGAAGTTCTTCTTTCCCTCTAATTGTTTTTGTTGCCCTTCCGGCATGGAGCGAGGTTCCCTAACTGCGGGACAAATCCTGGTACCTGCGGTACCACCTACAGCATCAGCACTGAAACCTATCCCATGGCCCCAGGCATAGTGGCTGGGGTCATGGTACCCATGGAACCCTTTGGGGGTTCACTCAGCCCTCCCATGCTGCCCAGTTGGCATCGGGAGCCTTGGAGAGGCCAGCAGCCTCGGTATCCCATTCCCCTCCAGTGCTCGAGACTTCAGTGTGTAAGACTCCACAGGTCCAGGAGGACCCAGGAGAACAATCTGCTGGACCAATGGAAATAGAGGTCCCCATAGCACCAGCATCATCCTAGTCCTCGCCACATGAGGCTATCAGGGGGCCCCCACACCCAGTTCCTCAAGATGACACCAAAGCGCATCAGGAACTTTTGAAGAGGGTTGCGTCCAACCTGAGGCTTCAGGCAGAGGAACTGGAAGAGCCCTTGGACTCCCTGTTTGACATCCTCTGCTCCTCAGCTCCTGCCAATGTGGCTCTACCCCTTCATGAAGGGGTTTCCAAAATCACTAATGCCCTGTGGGAGACCCCCTCTTCCATGGCGCCTGTCTCTAAGAGGGGCAAACGCAAGTATTTTGTGCCAACCAATGGGCATAAGTATTTATATTCCCACCCTGCCCCCATTTCCCTTGTGGCAGAGGCGGTTAACCACAAAGGATGGGAAGGACAACCCAGGGCCACCGTTAAAAATAAAGACTTGAGGAGGCTGGATCTCTTTGGACGTAAGATTTATTCATCTTCCAGCCTTCAGCTGAGAGTGGCCAATCACAAAGCCCTCCTTGGCTGATATGACTTTAATATGTGGCAAGCAATGGCCAAGTTTGAAGGGTCACTCCCCGAGGTTTCAAGAAGGCGTTCCGAGCGATCCTCGATGAGGGCACAACCGCGGCCAGGGCCACACTCCAGGAAGCATCAGACGCCGCTGATACTGCTGCCCGCACCAGGCTTCCGCTATCTCCACGTGGCGACCCTCCTGGCTGCTCCTCTCTGGATTGTCCTGTGAGACTCAGCAGTCAATGCAGAACATGCCCTTTGAAAGCTGAACCCTATTTGTGGAGCAAACAGACAGCAAGTTGCATGGCCTCAAGGACTCCCGCACCAGCCTGAAAACCCTGGGTCTCTACGTCCCAGCCCCGGCACTTAAGCGGTTCAAACCGCAGCAGCCTCAGGGCCAGGGAAGCCAGCCTCAGCAAGACCAGCCCTACAAATGAGCCAAGGCTATAAGTGACATCTGAGCCACCCGCCTCCACCCTCAGCCCAATCAGGCTCGATCCGTGCCAAGCAAGGGGCCAAATGGTCATTCTGAGGGTGTGCCTAAGGGTGACCTACTAGACTATTCCCCGGATCCATCTGTCACTGTTCTCCAACCGCCTTTCCCTTTTCCTCCCTGCTTGGACTGCTATAACCTCGGACTGATGGGTCCTCAGCACAGTGGAGCAGGATTATACCCTCCAGTTCCTTTCTACCTCTCCTTTCCTCCCTGCCTTCCCCATCCCTCTTCAGAGACCCCTCTCATGAGAGTCTCCTCGCACAGGAAGTAAAGGGGTTGCTCCAGCTGGGGGTGGTGGAGAAAGTTCCTCTCAAATACCAGAACAGGGGGTTCTATTCCCGGTACTTTTTAATCCCAAAGACCAAGGGCAGTCCACAGCCTATACTGGACCTGCAGGACGTCAACAAGTACCAAAAGAAGTTAAAATTCTGCATGACTTCCCTGGCTTCTGTTATCCCCTCCATGGATCCGGGAGATTGGTATGCTGTTCTCGACTTGAAGGACGCATACTTCCACATAGTGATCTTTCAAGGACACAGACGCTTCCTCTGGTTTACAGTGAGGCCTCACCACTACCAGTTTGTGATCCCCCTGTTTGGCCTGGTGACAATACCGAGAGTGTTTGCCATGTGCATGTCAATAGTAGCAGCTTTCCTCAGGAGCTGGGGTATCCAGATCTACCCATACCTTGATGACTGGCTCAAAAAGGACAGCTCCAGGTCTCAAGTCCAAAGGGATGTCGCGGTGTTTCAAGCCACATGCTGCTCTCTGGGTTTATTGGTAAACAACAAAAAGTCGATGTTAGTGCCGGTGCAGAGGATAGAGTTCATTGGAGCGGTCCTCGACTCGACCTGCACCAGAGCATTTCTGCCACTGGAAAGGTTCCATGCATTGACGAACCTCATCACAGAAGTCTCTGTGTTCCCTTTGACTACAGCCAGGGATTCTCTGCACTTGCTGGGTCACATGGCAGCATGCACTTAGATGACCCGCAATGCCAGTCTCCGAATGCAGCCCCTGCAACAACGGCTGGGGATGGTCTATTCCCAGTCCCGAGACCCCCTGGAAAAGATTGTTATTCCTCAGGCAATACTCACCTTGCTGCGATGGTGGACCAACTGCAGGACAGTCCTCGAGGGGGTTCTGTTCAACAACCCCCCTCATTCCATCAAGTTGGTGTCAGATACCACGGACCTCGGTTGGGGTGCGCATGTCAGCGACCTCCAGATACAGGGAATGTGGTCCCTGGAGGAGGCAAAGTTGTACATAAACGTCAAAGAGCTCTTAGCGGTCCAGCTGGTGTGTGGATTCTTCCTGCCACACCTGTCGGTCAAGGTGGTACGAGTTTTGACAGACAACACAGCCTCGGTGTTCTACATCAACAGGCAAGCTGGAGCGTACTCGTCGGCTCTCTGTCAACAGGCATTCCATCTGTGGAACTTCTGCATCAGGCATGAAATCCATCTGGAAGCTTGTCACCTTCCTGGTGTCAAGAATATGCTGGCAGACCAGCTCAGGAGGGACTTCTCCTCTCACCACGAGTGGTCGCTCCATCCAGAGGTAGCCTGCATGATCTTCCAAAGGTGGGGAACTTCCTAAGTGGACCTGTTCACTAGCAGACAGATCAGGAAATTCCACTGGTTTTGTTCTTGGCAAGGTCTGAGCAAGGGCTCTCTCTCTGATGCTTGCCTTCCTGTTATGTTCAGGGGGCCTGATATACGCGTTCCCTCCGATTCCACTCATCAGGGTTCTGGCAAAGATCAAGAGAGACAAAGCGCAGGTTGTCATGATCGTCCCAACATGGCCTCACCAACACTGGTTCGGCACGCTCATGAACTTGTCAACGGCCCCTCCCTGGCCCCTGCCCAACCTCCTGGACCTGCTGTGACAGGACCATGGTTGGCGCCTACACCCCAATCTCAAGTCCCTTCACCTCTCGATGTGGATGCTGGGTGGTTAAACCCAGAGGAGCGGACCTGTTCAGAAGGAGTCCAACAGGTCCTCCTGGGGAGTAGGAAGCCCTCAACTAGATTGACTTGCCTGGCCAAGTGGATGAGGTTTTCCCACTGGGCATCTGAACGTGGCATCTTTCCCTCGTGTTCTTCCATACAGTCTGTCCTGGACTACCTGCTTCATTTGAGGAACTAGGACCTGGCACACTTCCATTAGAGGGCATCTTACGGCCATCTCCGTTTTTCACCTGCCGATCCAAGGACAGATGGTGTTTTCTCATGACATGACAGTCAGATTCTTGAGAGGGCTCGAGAGACTCTTCCCGCAGATGCAGGCTCCTGCCCCACAGTGGGATCTTAACTTGGTCCTCTCTAGGCTCACCGGTCCACCCTTTGAACTGCTGGGTTCCTGCTCCCTGTCTCACGTGCTCCCTGTCTTACTTCTGGTAGTAGTGACATCAGTGAGATGAGTCTCTGAACTTACAGCTGCAACCTCAGGACCACCATACGTGGTCTTCTACAAAGACAAGTTTCAGAGTAGCAGCTGTGTTAGTCTGTATCCGCAAAAAGAACAAGAGTACTTGTGGCACCTTAGAGACTAACAAATTTGTTAGTCTCTAAGGTGCCACAAGTATTCCTGTTCTTTTTACAAAGACAAGGTTCAGCTGCAGCCAAAGGTGGTATCCACTTTCCATATGAACCAGGACATCTTCCTCCCAATGTTCTGTCCCAGACGGCACAAGACCAGTGAAGAGAGACATCTTCGTGCCCTAGATATCTGGAGGGCCTTGACTTTTTATTTAGAACGTACCAAGCCTTTCTGTAAATCAGCTTAGCTCTTCATCGCTACAGCAGATAGGATGAAGGGCCATCCAGTGTCCTCACAGAGGATTTCCAATTGGATCATCTCATGCATAAGGACCTGTTACGACCTGGTGGGTTTTCTGCTGCCACCAATTGTCAGAACCCACTCAATGAGAGCGCAGACGTATTTGGCGGCCTTCCTTGTGCACATCCCTATCCAGGACATCTGTAGAGCCACAATGTGGTCCGTTGTTCACACGTTCATGGCTTATTATGCCATCATTCAGCAGGCAAGAGATGATGCTGGGTTCAGCAGAGCTGTGTTGCAATCTACACGTCTGTGAAATCCTGCCCACCTCCATGGGTTCTGCTTTGGAGTCACTTAATATGGAATGCACATGAGCAAGCACTTGAAGAAGAAATGGCAGTTACCTTTTCCATAACCCATGTTCTTCGAAATGTGTTGCTCATGTCCATTCCACAACCCAACCTCCTGCTCTTCTTTCAGAGTTTCCGGCAAGAAGGAACTGAGGGTGGGGGGGCGATGCCCCTTATATTGCACTATGTGGGCACCACTCCAGGGGGCATCAGAGCCATTCTTCTATGGATACTACTGAGAGAAAAACTTCTGGAACTGGTGCATGTGGCGAGCACACACACACCTAATATGGAATGGATATGAGCAACACATCTCGAAGAACACCAGTTACGGAAAAAGTAACTGTCTTTTCCTCAGAGTTGTCACCTAAATATTGACAATAAAGGTAGCTTTATCCTCTGAATCAGACAGTTAAAGTTTCATTTAATTTTTGCTCTACTTATTCATAACTTTGTCTTGCCTAGTAATGCCACTTTTCTGGCTGGAATAAGGAATAAACAACATATTCTAAGAAGCAAAAGTTTTGAAGCCATAAGGCCAGATTCTCAGCTAATGTAAATCATCATAGCAAAGGGTAATGATCAATTCCAGTGGAGATATGCCGAGTTTACACTAGCATAAAACTCTGGCCCTCAGTATAACTTCTCTGATGGAAATGTGGAGCTATTTCGTAAGAGTTGCTGTTCTGTCTACCCAATTGTTGATAAACATCTTAGTATTAGACATGCAAAGCTCAGTGATAAAAATATGTATCTAGAAAACCTGAACAAGATGTTAGGCACATTTTAATTTATTTATGTGAAAACCACTTGATATTTTAAGAGAAAAGTCTACTCCTACTATACCGTGCGCTCTCTTTATGGCAGTGCAAAAAGAAAGTAGGGCTGGAATCTAAAAACGCATGGTTATCTTTTCATTGGATTCAGCAGCACTCTGTGCAGCTCTTCACTTCACTCATATGAAGAGCCTTTTTTCAGGATACATGCAGGTCTCCTAACTTTAATCTGTTATATTAAATTCAGAGCTTCCTTTATCCATGTAGTGCTTTTGCAAACTGTCTGGTGTGCCTGCTTACCTGACCTCACCTGCTTCTTCCTAGCGCTATAAACAGGCCACCAGAACACAGCAGAAAAATGTCCTCTGAGTTGTTAGGATTTTATCCCTTTATTTCAGAAAGCTGAAGAAAAATTATCTGAAAGCTCTTTGACATTTTATTACCATTGTTTTGTTATTATATAGGCCATAAGAACTATTCTAGCTTTCCAGGAATCCAGTTTTCTTGATTGAAAAGAGTCAATTTTCTTTCAGCTTTGACTGTCCTCCTCCTCCTTAAAGGTGTCCTGGGATGAAGTTTGCTCATAGCTGGTTTAACTCTTCTCAATACATTGCCATTTTGATGGGTGCATTGAGCCTCTAAAAGGGTCAGACTTACTTGGAAAAGATGTATCTTGGCTCCTTCCCCCAGAAGACATTTAAAACCACTCCTCAGATTAGGGTTTTGCTCACTGAAGTAAAGCCTGAGAATCCAGAGATGACATTTTGTGTCTATTGAAGCCAATGGCAAAACTCTCATTCACTTCAGTGGGGACAGGATTTCACCCTATGTCCTCATAGTGTCTGGGATAACCTCCTGGTTCTGAACATGATATACATATGCCCAAATTTTCCAAAGGAGAAAGGGGAGAAAGTTCCAGGGTGAGCTCCATGGTGGTTACTCATGACGGCTATAATGCACAGCATGATGGTAACAATAAAAAAATGATAACAAATATTTGCTCACTGGATAAAAACAATCAGTAGAAGGCTTTCAGCAAGTTTCTTCTAGGCCTCTCAAAAGAAGTGGGTTTACCAGAGGGATTTCAGAGAGAAGAGTGAGCTATAGCTCACTTAAGAAAGATTTTCCACACGTAGCAGTTAGTGTGGAGGACAGTTAGATGATGGTTTGGAAGAAGTCGACAAATGAAATATCACTGAGAGTCGAAGGGACAGTGAGTGATACAAAAAGAATTGATGGCAGATAAGTAGGAAGGGGCAGAGCTATGCAGGGCCTAAGAACTTGAACTTAATATAGAAATACCAATAAAAATAATAATAATAATCCAGTATGGTTGTGAATAACTTTCTGTTTAATAGGATCTGCATGTGCAAATCATAAAATGGAAGACACTTTTAGTGCTGACATTACATCACATCAGATACTTCCATTCTTGCTATATTGCTGTGTTGATGAATGTACCTAATATTTTTATTGTTGTTTAAAAAAGTAGCTCTTTAAAAAAATAAACAACATGGTATGAAAATGAACTGGGTTTTCATCTTTATGTCAGTTAAAACTACCGACATTCCTCATTAGGTATTTGTAACTTTCTGTGCCCCGCTATGGAGGTTCTGCCCCACTTTTTTGTGCTTACGAAGCAGTTGGGTACCGACAATGTGTCTAACGCTCTTCAGCTTCCAAATGATAATATAACATTGTATAATATGAACAGTCATCAGCTCCCAAAATATAATCAGATTTTTAAAAGGCTTCTATTGGCTTCAGATGTTTCCTTTTGAGTCCATAATCTGTCTGTGTAAGAACCAGAGTTTAAAAATATAAATATAACATTTGCTGTTGCTTAGCAACAGCAGTGAACCTTGGGCAGCCTTGCTCCAATTAGACCCGTCTGGAAAGAACTCAAAGATGTAAAACAGCAGGACTCAACAAAGGTTGCCTTTGAATCTATTGGGGATGAAAGCTCATTTCTGCTCAAAACATCTTGTTCTCTTGCTTTTGTCTCAGTTAGGCCTTTCAAAATATTCTGAAGGGCTGAAGACCCCAGTTTGATCTGAATTCCTGACCATCACCAATAGGTCCTGATTGGAAACACTGGGACAGCTCCAGCAGACCTCCCAGTGTAATCAGTAGGGATTGCTTAGGGGGTACAGGACCCAAGCGTTTGTCTACATCATGGTTAGAAAAGATATTGAAGGAAAATAACAAAGTCCTCTGTTCCTTCAATAAACTATCTAGTTTGGGCTCATTCCTTAATATCGCTTGGATGAATAAAAACTCCCTGTTTTCTGTACTATGGAAGAAAACACAATCTGTGGTTTCATGGGTCCCTTCTGCAACATGTAAAATAGATTAATTCTATTTTTATTTATTGTTTACAGCCTTAATGTGTTTGTTTACATAATATTATAATATACCTACGTTTATCCTGTCTAATTATATTACCATGAAATGACTTTTCTCTGGGGATCTCAAAGCATTTAACAAAAGAGGGTAAGCGTCATTGTTCCTATTTTACAGATTACTGCATTTAAAAATAATAACCTTTTGCCCCCTCCTTTCTTCTGCACTGCTTTCCCCAACCCATGCATATACACCCATTATGGAAAAGGCTTGCAGAATTTATTAGAAATCTTATAATTTTTATAGACTTTTTAACCATACTATAGAATTTTATATAAAATAATCCTTGCTATAAATAGTTAAAGAAAGTGTGGAAAGGATATATTTCTCTCCTAAACTATATAGGCTTGTAGAGGAATTTGAATAGAAACCAGATTCATTTCTGTAGGACTTTATTGATTTATTGAATCTCTGCTAAATTCTGTAGAATTGTTTACCACAAGGCTCTCTCTGCTGAATGATCAGGCACTTTGAGGATTCTTTCAAGAGCTTTTCAGGTTAATCAAATGCTATTTCTGGTAGCTTTTACAGTATTCTTTAGTTTTACATCTATCGGTTCCTCAAGATGGTGCATGTACAGTGTTCTGAGATATTGCCAACTGTTATACTTTTTTCCTAATGCTCTAAAACAGACAGCTGCTGTGCCACAGTGTATAGGAACAGCAGGATCCTCCTCACCAGACTAATGGAAAATACAAATAGTAATATTGCAAAGCCAGAGGTAGGCATTTATCAGGTGCTATACTGTACTCCAGGTGATGTACTTTATGTCCTATAAGAAAAGCAAAGCACAGGACACTGTCCCTTTTGGAAATATGTTACAATTGAGCTGCAAGAAGGAAAAATACCAAGGCCATTGCATCAGTGCTAAACCATAGGGTAAAATGTCAAAAGAATTAGAACCAGATATCCTTAGCTCAGTATAAGTCTTCCAAATCCAAAGAATCTTTTCACAATAAATACAAATTGTAGTAGGAAGCCAAAGTCACTAAAATTTTGGACAAAATAGATCCATTCTGGACATTACAAAAGCAAATTAACATCCTCATCAGTTGTACTTTAGAAATGCTTCTGGATGGGTACCGTAATGATATGTCACTTGAATTCATATTGGAACAAGGGACTTGCCATGTTGTATCAGACCAGTCATCCGTGTAGTACAGTATCCTGTCTGTCAGTGACGAATACCAGATGCTATAGAGGAAAGCATAAAAAATGAGAGGTGGACATTTGAGGACAGCCTGCTCACAGAGGAAGCTTTATTTATAATCACATCAGCTAGCACCTGGATATGTGCATGTATACATACATGTGTATATTGATCCTATACAATTTACAGAATGATCTATTCATCTGGCTAATGAAATACAAAAAAAGCCCCATTAAAAGAACATTATTGGGGTTTCAGAGTCAAGCACTCAAAAGTTAGGAAATACCAGAATTAAGGTTGGGGCTTCTAGATCCACAGCGCAAATCTCTACCAATTGAGCAACTGGTAGCAGCAGTAGGTTTTTATGCTCCATGTGAATTTCAATAATTTTCTAGGTGCCTTAAAGTTAGGTGTAACTCCTAACTCCTTTTTGCGCATTCAGGCCTCAGGCTTTTGAAAACCCCACTAGGCACCTAATTCCCATTGATTTCAGTGGGAGTCGTGCACCTAGGAATTTTTGAAACTCCTATTGCATGGCTGTCTGCATCACTAGATGTGTAAGTATCTTTAAATATCTGGCCCTTGGGTACTTTTGAACATTTTACCCCAGATCAGTTTGATCTGTCATGTTGCTCCCCCTCCATGTACCTTTGTTAGCTCCCTCTGAATTTTTACACAGTCTTCTCTACTTTTGATAGAATTATAGTTATCCAGGTACTCTGTGGCAAGTAATGAAACCCTCTGATTGCCTACAGAAGGAAGATCTAAACATGGGGAATAATTGCTGAGTGAAGCAGATTAAGCAGACTCGAAAGGATTACTCACCATTTTTCTATCAATCTGATTTCTAAATCGGAATGTTATACACGCTAATTGAAAGCAGCAAACGTTGAGCTGAAAAACTGAGGCAGTAAGGTCTAATTGCTTACCCAAGACCACAGGAGGAGTTAGTGTCATAGCAAAAGTCATGTGCTTTGCTATCCAGACCACGCCTCTCAACAAATATTTGCACTACTTAACTGGGAAAAGAAATAGTAGCAGTAGATTTGCTTTCAAATAAACAGTTGTAGATGAAACCACATTAATGGGTCTTTAAGGACTCACAGCTGAAGATATACCTAAACTTCCTAACAAATAGCCTTTGAAATCTTGTTACTCTCTGCTATGGCTCCACCTACTGCATAAGAAAATGGATATTTAGAAAAGCTTCAAGGAAGATGCATTTAAGGCAGAGGTGGGCAAACTATGGCCCAGGGGCTGCATCCGGACCTTCAGACATTTTAATCAGGCCCTCAAGCACCAGCCGAGGTGTTTTTCCCACTCTGCGCATGCTCTGGCTCTGCGTGGCTCCCACAGCTCCCATTGGCTGGCAACCGTGGCCAATGGGAGCTGCAGGGGTAATGCCTGTGGATGGGGCAGCGTGCAGAGACGTCTGGCTGCTATTCTGCGTAGGAGCCAGAGAGTGTACATGCTGCTGCTTCTGGGAGCTGCTTGAGGTAAGTGCTGCCTGGAGCCGCACCCTGACCCCCTTCTGCACGCAACCCCCTGAACCCCTCAGTCCAGACCCCTCTTGAACCCCAGAGCCTTCACCCCCAGCTGGAGCCCTCACCCCCCCCCACACACACACACCGTTGCCCCATCCCATACCATTAACTCCTTATTTCTGGCCCCACCCCAGCACCCGCACCCCCAACCGGAGCCTTCACCCCCACCCCAATCCCCAATTTTAAGAGCATTCATGGCCCACCATACAACTTCCATACCCTGATGTGAAAGTTTGCCCACCCCTGATTTAAGGGTTTCCCTAAAGCCCTGTCTGAGTTGACTCCACTACATGTTCATTTGCAGAAACACCCAGTCTTTCAAATGCTTCCTGTTTCTGTTTTCATGCTGATGCCTTTAAATAAAATTGGGGAAGCTAAATTTAGAAAAAAAATGTTTCCAAGCAGAATAATGCATTCCCAAAGACAGTGTATTTCTGGGCAATGGCAGCAATGCTTCTAGTAGTTTAGTGACAGCTGCTTTTTTTGGAAGAATTGAAACTGATCAGGAGAAGTTCAGATTAGGAGGAGAAACTGCCAAGGATATTAAATAATGAATATTTGAGGAATTCTGCCTCCAGCCTCCAAACATCAACAGAGGGATCAAGCTGAACTAGGGACCAGTCCTGAGCAAGTCACATGAGCACTTGTGTGATCAGGTGTAAACATCAGCTTGGGTGTTGTACGTACCCAGATACTTGAGTGGCACCCAGCATCTTCATCTATTAAAATCTTGTACAATAAAAAGAGTCTTGTACAATAAAAGGTCAGAAATGAAATCAACAGAAGGGAGAGCAGGGAGAAATGCATTTGAGTATTTTCAGAAGAGGTGGTAAATAGATGTTGCTGAGCCACTGAGGTTGTACATCAACCTCAGCTCCATCAGTATGACACGCTGGGGCTAGAATAGCTTTATGTAGAATTTAAGCTTGCAGCTGAAGGAATGATTTGTGCTATCAGACTCACAGAGACTCACTGTGACTTGGAATCAGTAAAACGCTCAGTGGATATTAGTAGTGCCAGGATGACTGGTGACTAACCACATAATTTCCAGGCAGCTATTCGGTAATTTATCCACTACTGTGATTCTTGATATACTGCACAGTCCTACATTATTTGACCTATTTTTATTAGCCTCGTGCTCTTGGAGATTATCCAAATGGCCTTTCATAGAATATCAGGGTTGGAAGGGACCTCAGGAGGTCATCTAGTCCAACCCCCTGCTCAAAGCAGGACCAATCCCCAACTAAATCATCCCAGCCAGGGCTTTGTCAAGCCTGATCTTAAAAACCCCTAAGGAAGGAGATTCCACCACCTCCCTAGCTAACCCATTCCAGTGCTTCACCACCCTCCTAGTGAAAAAGTTTTTCCTAATATCCAACCTAAACCTCCCCCACAGCAACTTGAGACCATTACTCCTTGTTCTGTCATCTGCCACCACTGAGAACAGCTGAGCTCCATCTTCTTTGGAATCCTCTTTCAGGTAGTTGAAAGCAGCTATGAAATCCCCCTCATTCTTCTCTTCTGCAGATTAAACAATCCCAGTTCCCTCAGCCTCTCATAAAGCCTTTATTTGGATCAAATTCCAACTCCCAAGCACGGTGGCACCAAATCCTCTTTTGCACCACACTCTAGTGAAAATCTTTTAAAATCACATTTTATGCCACTTATTCTACTTTTGCATTCTAAAAAAGATTCCTTTGCCCAGCTGGTGTTAGTAACAAAACTATTAGAATGATATTAACACCTGTGGGCTACAAAGTAGTACAATTGTAGAATCCAAATTAAAAAGGGAGTTAAAAACCACATTTCGGCCATGCTGGTTTCTTCAGACGTCACCAAGGTGTCATCCCTGCTACTCATTCTTTGTATCTTATTTGCTTCCCAAGCTGAGATGGGGTCCATTGGTCAAACATTACCTGTGACTTTCCATTTTGTGTGTGTATATTAAATGAGGCATTCTTGGCTAACTTTCAGAACCTGAAGCAATGTTTTACCTAAGCAACAGTTCAGTGCGTGACTCTTTTCTCACTGATTTAGGCTGTACACAATGTAAAGGAATAAGGAAATAGCTGCATTCTGGTGCCATGGGCCAGATCTTCAATTCTGGTTAAATCACTTTTGTGCTCCTCCATCAGCACAGAGGATTCAGAAAGCTGTCTCAGCCAAACGACATTCTCCAATGGGGCAAAGCCATGTAGCAGGCCTTATCCACCCACCTTCCCTTTAGCACAGAGGGTTTTATATGGCAGAGCTGAAATGTAGCATGCTCTGGTGGTCCTGGGCTGGTAGAACATTCCCTAGGGAACCGTTCCAGTTGGTATTAAATATTGATAGTTTTGTGGCTCCTTTAACTTCTTCTGGAGACCAGTGCAGCCCCTGTCTATCCTCAGGATCAGGAGAGCTTAGAGGGTCTAGTTTTATCTCTTTGGGCTTCAAAGAAAAAAAGATGAGTTTCAAACTGGTGAGGCTAATTCTTACACCTTTTAACACCCTCCTATTGGTTGATCTTCCTGCTACTGCCCCACCCTTCCACTTGCAATTTCCAGCAACTTACACCAGCTCATAACTTCTGGAGCTTGATTATTCATTTCCTTGCACCTTGTGCCATCATTGACACTCAAAATTGTAACATTTCTCACCCACTTTGCACAGGTGTAAGGCCCCAGTCCTGCACCTGGGTGAACATTAACCCAGGTTAAACACAGCATACTAAATTGCAAAGATCAAGGCCTAAATGAGAACACAAGATGCAAGATACACCGCTGCTGATTTTCTCCCTGCAGGAGATAAGAAATAGCTGTGATGATTTTTTTAAAATCTGCCATCCCTTATCAAGCTTCAGCTCGAATCTGCTCATTCCTCCCTCAATCTTTTAAAAACACCATTTTTTTAAATTTAAAACCACAAGTGAAAGGTCATTGGGACTAGACAATTCACCCATATAGTTAAAGTGACTCCAAGGCAGGAAGCCCTTGACTTCAACAAAGCAAAGTGCTTTTCAGTGAATATACAGAATTCAGCAAGAATTAAGCAGAAAGAGCTTGCAGATTTCACTCTGAGAATATTCCAAGAGCTGCTGCTGCTGCTTGCAGAAATCTGGGCTGAAAATCTGTGGGCCAGAGAAAAGTTCTTGCAATCTATTAAACCAGTAGATTTAAAACTAGGAACATTTACTGCAAGCATTGCTGAGATTAAAGGAGAGTGTCTCCTCTGTAGAGGCCAGCACAGGCTTTCAAGCAATTCAGAAACGATTACAGTATTTTTGATCATAGAATTGAAGACCTGGAAAACAGATCATGACACACAAACCACAGAATAACAAGCACCATATCAGAGCCTGAAGACAAAAACATGATTAGATTTGTAACCAACCTGATTCTAAAGCAATGGAAGGAAAATGCCTTCAGGAAGTAGTTAGAGCAGAGATCCATCCTTCAGCCAAAACCCAACAAGGGGGAGCCTGTGTGCCATGATAATGGACATTCTGGGATTTTAGGATAAGGGGAAAGTTTCAGAATGTGCTGGGAAGCCTAGAAAATTCACCTGGGAGCAGTATTTCTTTTGCATCTTCCCATGACAAAGTTTTGGGAACAATAAGAGAAAGGAATATAGGACCTATTCCAAAGCCCTTTGGAGCCAATGGGATTCCTTCCGTTGACTTCAGTGGGCTTTGGATGAGGCTTTCAGAGAGAGAATAAATATCCTGGAAAGGAAAGGGGCACAAAATGCTTTCTTATTTTTAAGAATTCACCATGACTCCAATGTAATGTTCTTCAAAACCCTGCAAGAGGCTGACTTCCACTTTCTTCACTGTCTTTGTTAGCTTGAAAACAACAGGAAGAAGATTTATAGAACAAATCTGAGTTGTTGTGATGGTGGTGGTGGTTAAAATTCTTACTCGGGGTTACCTACTAGTCTCTCAGGCCCCACTCAGTTTCGCGGGCAGGGGGATGAGTGGAGTGCTTTTGTTTAGACTTCTTTATTCTTCTGGGACTATTTCTTCTGTATCAGTGATTTATTTGAGGAAAGACATTTGACAAAGGGGCCACAAGGCTTGCAGTTCTGGCCAGCTGAGGATTTCTGTGCTTTGGGAGGAATCCCCAGATGACAAAAAGCCAGCATTGGTAGGTCTGTACCATTGCCCCTTCTTGCCTGGGGCTATAGCTACAGGAAAGTAGATTACTGCTGGGGGAGTTCTGCACCATTGAACAATGCAGGATTTTGCAGAAATTAATGCGCATGCAGAATTTCCTTTTTTCCACACAGAAATGGGCTGCAGAGATGTCGTCCGCCACTATGGGCCACTGGACCCAGCAGAGCCCAACTCACACATAGAAGACAAGGCCGGGGGGAACAGAATAGGGAGGGAACTGGAGGGTTCCCAGCAGCGGCAATTCCCCACACACCCTGGAGTAAGGAGGCAGCAGCATGTAAGAAACTCCGTGGAAGCCCGGGACCCAGCATCAGGCTGTTCCTCCCTCTGGATCCCTGGGCTCTAGGAAGGTAGGGTCTCTGAGTGTCTGGGCTGGAGGGGCCCATAGTTGGGCTTTGGGGGGTAGGAATAAGGGATGTGAGTGTCTGGGTTGAGAGGGGCCATGGCTGGGCTCTGTGGGGAAGCAGGTGTGAGTGTCTGACCCCCTTGCTGGGCTTTGGGAGCGAGGGGGCAGAGAAGCAGGAATTGGGTTGTCATAGGGGTTTCTTTAACTTTCTAATCCTGGGGGAATTTTTGTGTGTATCTGTATTGTTACAGACATACTTGCTGACAGGAATTTTGAAATAAATTATCAAAATAATAGAAACTGGCATGATTATTTAGTGTTATTTTGACAAATAAAATTTGCAGAATTTTTAAAAATTGTGTGCAGAATTTTAATATTTTTGGCACAGAATATCCCTAGGAGTATGTATATGTAACTGGGTCATTGTTGTGTGCCCATGCTGGCATAATGTCTCTATGTGACTATAGCCAGTTAGCATAGATTATACTTGTAAGGCTTCTCTAAGCTATGCTGGATGCTTTTAATGGGATAATACCAGATTTTGATACCCTTACTTGTACTGAAGAGTATCTTGCTTTGTGAGGGGTTTCGATGAAATCATCGGAGTCACTTGTGAAGGATAACATAGTCTGGCCTACAAAGTTTGCCTATGAGTGAATGGAAGGACTAACTACCTTGATAGCACTTGCTTTTGATTCCAGTACATTCCAAATCTCACCCAGAATTTCTGAATAGCAGGACAGTGCCTCTGTTCAGTCTGTAGTGAGCATTTCTGCCAAACTGAACTTGCTTCATATTAAAGCTAGCCAAGCTATGAGCTATGGGTAATATTCATTATGAATCTAGCCTTCCTTTTGAATACAGAATCCACCAGTAGTGATTTTCTTAGAGTGCATGTGCTGGCCATGTCCATAGCTGGTGTAAATCAGTCTAGCTCCTTTGAAGCCAATGGTGCTATGTTCATTTGCATCAGTTGGGGAAAGGGGAAAAGGGATCATTTAAAATTGTTTGACACCAAGCAATTTGATTTTTAAAAATATTAAAAGTCTTTAGAGAAACAAGAAACGATAGGCCAGCTCTTACTAACTGTTTCTTTTATTGCCAGCTCAATGATGTGACTTCCACTGTTATAGTCACAGGTTTACTTTTACATACCTTAGCAGACCCTATGATTGAGACCTGGCAAAATAAGCACAGTTATTTACCATGACTATTTTATTATTAAAGAAAGGGAAGAAAAATTAAAGAGAACAAGACAAAGGATAAACTTCTTACTTCCGTTACAATCTCTTCTGTATGCCTCTCTGTGGAGTGCTTTGAGCAGAGATTACACCTTTAAGAATGGACCAGCCTTTCCTGGGGCACTTTTCTCTTGGCAAATTGAGACCAAAATCTGATTCCTACAAATTATTTTGTAGCCAATCTTAGATGTAGATGGGCAAAATAGTTTCATTTGGAAAAGGTGGACCCTGTTGGTCTTATTATTAAGACAGTGTATAGATGGGCAAAGTAAGCACTCTTACCAATCCAAGTTGAAGTTTTGGAGAGCTTTTCCTTGGTTGGTTTTTTTCTTGAACCTTCTCTGTTCTTGTTGTCTGTGTAGTAGCTTTCTTGTAGAAATAGGATGAGTTGTGAAGTGCTTGCTGTTTAAACAGGGTAGCAGAGGAGTGAGGAGTATCTGTGTGAGGAGTGGTCATGGCAGGGTTCTTAATACTCGTTTCCTTTTTCTTTCCATGAAATTATACAAAACCTGAACTCTTCTAGCTTTGTTTAGATTCAAAGTTGGTTGTTGTCACTCTTTCATTGGCTTCATGTCTCGTAGGTTTGGCTTAGCTGGCACCTTCAGCTCCTGACTATGTCATCTGTTTAAAGAATATGCAACATTTCTAATTGCCTGTTATTCTTGTGGCAGGAGCATTCCAGATAACCTTTTAAAGTTAAGAGTTTACCTTCTCTTTACTCGGTCCATTTTCTGAGCTAGTCCTTCAATTTTGTTAGAGTTCAACTGGAAATTAAATTCTGTTTTCAAAAAGTTCAAACTTTCCTATTATTTATAGAAATGTTTTTAGTTCTCAAAGTAATCCTTTAAAATTAAATAATTCTTAAAGTCTTTAACTTGATAATTGTTAAAGAAGTTGCTGATTCTTCATAACAGTTTTGGAGAGATGATTCTTCGTCTTCCTGAGTTGGGTTAGGGAGTTGCTTGAGCATTACCAGTAATTTCTTAATTTTCCATTAATATAAGTATTCTATATGTAAATGGCTTATTACATTAGTAATTAGTTTAGGTTATTAGAATCCATGTTGGTCCACAAAAGCTTTTTACCATTTACGTACAAATGACATTAGGAAATTATATTAAGAGTTTTGCATTTAGCTCACATATTTGCAAATATGCATTTCACCAAAGTGTTTGCCATGTCAACATTTATGAAAAAAAGAGTTGGTTTAAAGTATTTCTAGTATCTTTTCTCTAAAGTTCTAAAGACATAAGCAGAGAGGTTTTTCTTGCAAAAGGGTGCAGGTTGATAGAGACCCACTTTATCACTTGACTTACTGCTCTGATCATTCAAATCTTTATTCCTTTTTGCAATCAGTTTTTTTCCTAAAACATGAATGTTTTACATGGTTTGTTTACTTTTATGTCAAGGTCTTTAGAGTTACAATTTTCTGAGTTTGTATAGCACAGAGAGTAATAAACATGGTTTTATGGCTAAGAAGGGGTTTGTGTTTCTGACATTTGCTTGTGCTTCGGGACAGAAAGCTGTAACCTCCTGCAATTTCTTTAACCAGCATTTTATACCATAACTAACTAAACAGATACAAATATTGTTATATTTTCAAGTGTCTTGGCTGTAACATAATTGTAGCTGTATCTTAATATTCAGTGACCTAACATCAAACAAAATAAGTTATAATTTTTTTAATATCATTTGGAATCAGTATTGAGGTCTGGCCACCCCAGGATTCTGGCCTCTGATTGTAAATATTCACACAATAATTTAAAAATATTTCTGACTGGGGTTTGCACAGGAACTATCTTTTTAAAATGTACTCAGACTAGCAGGCCATATCATTTTCGATTGCCTCTTTGTTTTTTTCCTAGGCTTTTGAAAAAGGAAGAAAACTTTACTTTTATCCCTCGGTCCCGTGAAGAGCTTCCAGACAACTTTCCAAAGGAAATCCCTGGGATCTGTTACTTCCTGGAGGTCACAAGTGGGCAGAAGCAGCCAAAGCCCTCCATGACATCTGCCAGAGTGAGAAAGGTTTCCTACAACATTGGCACCATGTTTCTTCGGGAGACAAGCCTATGAAGCCTGCTGCAGATCAAAGACTAGTCAAAAAGCACAAGCCCAGAACTGGGTCATGAGAGGAAAGTTGGATATTCTTTTTATTTCACTGCCTTGTCGTGGACAAGCAGTAAAAGCTCTATCTAATGTCAGGCAATAATTATTTTAAAAGGTGGGTGACTGCTGTCAGTAAACAAACTGGAAAATGAAACAAAATACTTCTATTTCCAGAGGAATTATTGGTTGTCAATTTCAATTCGGCCCCTTTAAAAAACAAAGCAAACAAATCTTTGGGGTTGATTTTTGTTTGAACAGAAGTGGGTGATGGTTGTCTGTAGATTTGCACCAGCTAAGCAGAATTGAGCATCAGTTCTGATTATGCATTCCTACATTAATGTGTCGTTCACCAAGGTAACAATGTTTTTTAACTTTCAGAACAAACATTTCATACATATACTGTAGAGTGCTGTAACCTTCCTGGCAGGAGGAATATATAATTCAGTACAATATTGTAGGGATTTTACCTATTTTTATACATATTTCACTTTCTGGACAATTACATTCCATATACTATAAAATGAGTGAGCTTTTCAGAATAAGCTACTGTATGTTTCAGATATTCTCTCTATCAAAGCTTCTTATTATACAAGTGGCAAGACTTTTGACTTTTTGGCAACAAAAACATCAATATTTTGCAAAAGAAAAATACATTGATAAGTCTCCTTACATGGCTTTTACGGTTTAGATGAACATTGTCTCGCATATACAATAATATATAATGTTCAGATGTTCAGTATTTGTCCTACTAGTAACATGTGTCCAGTCTCTCCAGAAAAATGCAAACAAAGGCTTAAAGATCAATGTCTTGGTGGGTAAAAAAAAGTTCCGTTGCACCCCATGGGCCATATCTCATACCATCGATTTTATGTAGAAGTCCTTACGATGGATGATGTAGCCTATTGAAAGCAGCATCCAGCAGATATGGGAAGCACTTTGGGAGGGATTTTCAAAGCAGCTCAATCACAGGAATACAGGTTCCATTGATTTTTAGTGGGATTTGTGCTCTTAAATCGCTTTGGAATTTTTGAAAATCATGTCCGTTATTAGCAATGTTATGCTGGAAGTTTCATCTGCTGCTAGCTTGGCTGAAATGTTGCTGCTTTTTGTAGTGCAGAATAGATTAAAAGACATGTACAAATTTAAAAAGGGGAAATGCTTACCTTTAGTATAATGCAAATGACTGTTCAAAATTTAAATTAATCGAGATCAGTAAAAATAAAGGGCCAGATTCTCATCTATTGAAAATTTATGCAACTCTGTTGTCTTCAGTGGAGCTATGCTCATTTACACCAGGAGAGGATCTGGCCTCAAATAGTCATGTCTTCAGACAGACTTTATTTTTTTCTGATTTTACCCTTTCCCTTGGATTTCCTTTTCAATTAGCACTACCTGTAGAACTGCCTCTGCAAGCCTACCCATAGCAGGGTCCTATTCGTACAGACCAACACAGTTCTATGCTTAGAGAAAACAGTTCATTAGCTAATGTCTGTACAGTGCTTTTGAAGATGTGTAGCTCTGTATGGGCCTGATCCAAAGCCCACTGAAGTAAAAAAAAAAAAAAAAAAAAGCTCAAATTCACCAGCACCTGCTGGGTGCTGAGCAATTTTCAAAATCAGACCACTTATTTTGCCTAAGTATTGTCGTACGGTCCTAATTTGAGCACTTTTTAAAAAGAAACTTGGCCCTTGGGTGAAATTATCCCTGCACATTGTGTTGTGGAAGGGATAAAAAGAGTCAGAAACTCACGCCTTTGACCAACACTCTGTGGCAAGGGTGGGGAATCAGTCAGCACAGCCTCACCTCCAATCCTAGAATCTGTTTCATGACAACTCTGCATGTTTGGGGATACTTAGTTTCTGGGAAACGTGGTGGGGTGTGGAAGGGCCGATTCCAACCCAAAGGGATTGCCTCATGTAAGAGAAATCTGATCCTGTCACAAGGGTGTCCTGCTACCATGAGAGAGAGGGGACCTGAGGATTAGCACTGAGAATAGCTTTAACGCGAATGCCCGAACCATCCATGAATTCACTCATCCGCTAGTTTCTCCCATGGATCTCAGGGCATCCCTGGGGCTAGAGGTCTCTATCTCCTGTCTGCTATGCAGCAGAACAAATGCAGCTCTTCCTCCACCATCCAAAGGCTGACCCGATGAAAACTCTTTGGACTTGAGATTGCAGAGTTTCCAGCCTCACTGCAGACCTCTCTTGGCTTTCTGCAAAAGAGGACATGTTTTAGCCTTAACCATTAGCTTACACATGTACAGTATGTCAAGTGCATTTTTCATGGAATGAAAGCAGGTGGTATGAGCTAAAATCACAGATGGTGAAATGGTCCAATTTATCTACCCCACCTCCACCCCAGCACAGCTGTGGTGTTGCTGCCTAATTTATCAGTGTGCAAACTATTAAAGCAGCCAGTAATGTACATATATTGCACATCTATGTTTCTAACTTGTGAAATTTGAGACCTTGCTGACACATCTTCACTGTGCAGTAGTTTGATCTGAAGATAACAACCTCTCCTGACCCTACTGTTTCCTCTCATCACCCACCCACCCCGTCAATAGCTCATTTCATCATGGTAATTCTATGGAAAAGCTTTTATGGATAGGCAGATGTGATAGGCATTCTAATTCCTTTGGAAAATGGCATGCAGAAGGTAGGAATGATACCCTGAAGAAACCTGTTGCAAGGTGTCCTTCCAAGCAGCTAATTTATAGTAGAAGTGAATTTCTAATCATAGAGATCAGTGCAAAAACTAAAAATCGTTGTCAGCATCACCATGGAGATAATGGCAGTGTTTGCAAATAAATCTGCTGCTCCCAAAATCCGAGTAGATTCACACTAAGAATATACAATCTCTGAGTGTATAAAGGTGACACATCCAAAGCATCAGCAATGATGCAAAGTACTGTGTTATTTGCTTCTGTGTTATGACAAGTAAAGTTGATCAAAAGCTGCCTTCCCTAGAGAGTAATTTCCCTACCGCAGTGTGAGAGACAAGTGTGGAAAATTTCTCTGTGTTGTTCAATTTATGATTTATTCCTGCTGTAATACTGCTAGCTAGTTTTTAATTCATTTTTGTGGACGGCTCTGTAAAGTGTTAGCCAGGAACTCAGCAGGATGTTAGTAAGACACCAGACTCTATCAGTGAAGGTCACTTTTGGTGGAAGGGAAACCTTTCCGTGTGTACCTTTCATCTGTCTGGATGTTTTTCCTATGGGAGTGGGTCTTTTGGTTCCCTGGCTGATTTTGCGAGGGCTAGCTGGCATAGAGGTAGACCTGTGGGGAGTGCTGAAATCTGTGCAGAAACCAGATACTGGTTTTTGGAACCTCCCTTTCATCCACACAGTAAAAGCTCTTTGTATGGCCATGGTCTAGAAATTGCACAAGAGCTTATTTCCCTAATTGTAGGCAACAGCATCTGCTGTTTCGTAGCTTCCACAAGGATAAAATCTGTCTTCTCTGACGGTGCTGAATACAGAGGAACCAGCGTTACTCTTGTGTGCAGGACAAAGGGAAGGATACAGTGAGCCCAGCCAAGGGCTCATCAACCTGTGTATGCCATAGACTTGTTCTCTCAGGCCCCCTCTGCTCCAGTGCAAAGGCCTTTGGGGTGGAGACAATGGATCTACAACAATTAAGACCCACTAGTTGACTCCTCTTGTGAGAGGAACACAACAGCCACAAGGACTACACCAGTTGTGAGGCTGCAGTGTGAACCACAGGTCAGTGTGCCCTAAGAGGAAGGATTCCTTCCTCTCGCTGAACTTCCCCCAACCTACTTGCTGTTAGTCACATTGTGCATAGGCTTCAGGGACTGGCCCACTGAGCAAGGAAAAAATAGTGGTAGTGAAGTTAGAGTGATGGCAAAAGTTAAGTTCCAAGCCTCTGTGGTGCTATCTGCCATACAATGACAGGTTTTGACGTGAGACACGTCCTACTATACCAGTACACGAAAAGTGTGGTTGTCCTGCAGGATCCCAGGGCCTTTGACTTGTACAATTCCCGAGAGCCTGCTCACACTAACCGTGTTTGCCACTCTGGTTTTACTGTTCATTCCCACATCTGATTGCTGAGCAGAGTGTTTGTTTGGAAAGGCATGTTGAAGACTGGCAACTTGCCTCTAAAAACAAACCCAAAAGCTTTTAAACCCTATAAAACCTTTGATGGGAATTGTCTATTCAAAGGAAGAAATCCACAAAGTTGACTGGGTAGCTGGTCCCCATGCAGTACTTATTGTGTGCATGGGACATGTCATGATACTATAGAACCCAAACCATGCCACCTGCCATGACCTGCACATTTATGAGTTGTATCTTCAGCTTGTCTCCATTTTTCACTAACTTGCACGTGTTATCTCTGTTTAACACACACATATGCACATGAGATGCTGCTGCAAGTGTGATTAGGGTGACATGCTTCAATTCCCAAGCTATTTCAGTCTGCAGATAATGCAGTATCATGACATGTCCTGTACGTTTGGGACTTGCTACACTCTGCTAATCATTTTAACTTTGTAGATTTTTTCCTCTGAACAGACAGTTCCCCTGGCATATTTAAATGTATAAAAGCTATGTTGACTTGCACATGGATATGAAACCATTGCAAATTGTCAGTGCATATATCGTCACGTATAATTGCAGCTATGCTCTGAAATTCTTCAAACTACTCAAGTTGTCACATTCGCTCCATGCAGCCAGCCCTCTCTTATCCAACAGAAGCACTGAAAACTGCTAGTGCCTCCCCTCTTCCAAACGAGATATATTACCTGACTTCTGCCAAATGCTCAATTCCTGCTGAGAAAAGTGGAATTCATGCTCCAATATAATCTCGTTGCTCAGAGCTTTGCATTGCTGTTGTGATGCTCTTCTGCAAAGATTTCAACATGAAATAGCCTAGAGGGAGAAGCAGCAAATTAACAGCAAAACAAACAATATATTAAGGTTTGCCAAACTTTAGGAACAAAGTGGCCCTAAATGCATAAGAAGATGCATAAGAAGAACACACGCAGCTCATACATAACACCATAACTCAGATTCACACTCACATTGGATCATTTATCCCATGTTCCCGTTGGGATCTCTCTGCCAAGCATAAGTAGGGCTGTTCTAGCTCCTGTTCGTGCCAATAACAAAAGCACTACTGGTACAGCACGCTTGGCAGTCTCTTTTCTAGAGTCTCAGGACTGCAGTGCAATGTATGTTGCTGGCTGATGTGTTGGCAGAGGTGAGGGGGGGACAGTTTGCACAACAAATGCCCAACATCTGTCTGCTGAAGCCAGGGAATTAGTCCCTCACATTCACGTAAACTAAACATTCAGCCATGTATTTTAAAGATATTTTTAACAATGGTATTAATTGCAGTCATTTGCTAACAGCACTGCAGCAAAAACGTGCACACTATTAAACCTCTCATGAATGAGAGATGTTCTTAGCCTTGGCCATCAGAGATCATGCAGAAAAAAATCAGTTAAACAGTACATAATGGGGGGAACTTGATAGCTCAGTATTAGGATGCAGAGCATTCACCTCTACAGTAAGTCACTGGTTCACCTTCAATCCAAATCATTATCACTAGGTCATTGCAGTGGTTCAGTGGTCTTTGCAAAATGACATAAGTGGTCTTAGTGTGTTTCCTATGGGACAAGAGTTTACACTGAAAAGTGATGTGAAGTGGCACCCTTGTTAGCAGTCTCAGCAGAAAAGCCAAGGGTTCCAATGGGCACAGATGTTGAACTAGCCTCTTGCTCTAGGAGTTTGTTCTACTTGGACACTGTGAGACAGAGGGCAGAGAAAACCTGAATTTGATCAGTGGATAAAGATAGGATGGTAGTTCCAAAGAAACATGTTTATTGTTTTGTGGATGGAAGGGAGAGAGAAAAGTGAAAAACAACAGAGTTGATACCTGACAGAGGCCTAATCAGTACCTTCATATTCTCTCTGTAGAGCTAAGAACGTTAAGTCTTAGTGAGCAATACACAATACCTTTGTCCAGACATAATGGTGCATCTTTACCTTGTCATCTGTCCTGCTGCTCGTGGAATTGTATTGCTGAGAAGCAAAACAAACAAAAATAAATGCTTAGCAGGTACATAAGCATATCCTGGGATGAATCAATTACAATATGGTAGCCACCGCAGTGGCTTACCGGAACAAGGGCTGGAAAGAGTGACTGTAAAACGACCTCTTCCTTCTTGTGGCTGGAACCTTTAAAGAGGAGGTCAGTATTCAGTTACTGGATAAGAGCGATTAGGGTGTGATTTAACAAAGTACGTGCTTAAGACCCATTGACTAACTCACCATGGCCCAATTCAGAAAGAGTTTTATGCGGCCTTCTCTTGAAGCATTTGCCAGAGAGTATACATAACTCACTGTTAAATAATCCTGTAATGAAAGATGGAAGCAAAATGCATAAGCTCTAGAGGGCAGAGAGATGGTTGCCAGGCAATCCCTAAAATTGAGTTTTCTGGCTTTTTTGGCACTTAAGTCTCAAAGTTAACGTTGTATTAGTATAATGGCTTGCATTACATTGTATATACGCCTTGGGGGAAAAATTCCCTAGCAATACCACATTGTGATTATTCTTGAAGCAATAAATTAAGCCAGGGAAGTGTTAATTCTTGTAATATCTTCTGGGTCACTATTGGGAAATAGATGCATACTGTATATCAGCAATAAAGCAAACAGGTGCATGGTAAGGGGATAATCTCTGTAGTACACAAAGCAGTAAATGTGTTGAGACTGATTAATAGTCCAAGAGAAGAGATTGGGTTTAATCTATCTCATCATATACAGTATTTATTGCCAATGTATTACAAAGTCATTATTCACCCTTCCCTAATGAGGTCTGGACATGGTGTGCCTCAATATCTGGTTTTTGTGGGACCTATTGCATGTGGGACATGGTTATGAATAAATAACTTAGCAAGGGATGTTCTTAAAAAGTGAGATATTGTTTGAGGGAGTGAAAAGTGCAGAAACAAAGTGATGCAGTCGGACACATGGATACAGTTTTTTATTTTTCCAAGGTTTCTGATTGGTTGAAATTCTCCTGCAATTTTATGGTAATCAAGGGGTGTGACTGTTCCAGATTATTTGTATTCATTATGTGGAACAAATTTTTTAGACACACCTAAGTGATTTAGGCTCCAAAGCCCAACTTTCAAAAGAGAATTAAGCACTTTGGACTCTAAGTTTCATTGACTTTCCATGAGACTTAGGCTCCTAAACACACACATCACTTTTGAAAATGTGACTTAGATGCTTTTGAAAATTTTATTCCTAATGACATACGCAGCCAAAAGCTATGTGTCTGTTTTGTTCTGGTTTTTATGTGGGTTTTGTTGTTTTGTTGCTTTTTCAGCACTAGCACTACTCCAGGATGTAATGTGGTGTCAGTATACAGGGCTGGGAGTCAGGACACCTGAGTTCTGTTCTATACAGGTACTGACACCTTATTCAAGATTGTGTTCCCAGCTCTGCTGCTGATTTGATCTGTAAACACTTAATCTCTCTGCACCTCATTTTTCTGATCTGTAAAATGGGGATAACACTTTTTACCCACCTTTATAATGCGTTGTGAGATCCTCAGATGGCAAGTGCTACACAAATGTCTGACTCTGTTTATAGAATCATAGAGGTGTAGAACTGGAAGGGACCTCAATATGTCATCTAGTCCAGGCCCCAGCGCTCAAGGCAATAGCAAGGCAAGGTAATAGCTAAACCATTGCTGACAAGTGTTTGTCTGTTCTTAAAAACCTTCAGTGATGGAGATTCCACAACCTCCATTGGCAGTTTGTTCCAGTGCTTCATTACCCTCAGATTTAGGAAGCTTTTCTTAATGTCCAATCTAAATCCCCCTTGCTGCAATTTAAGCCCATTGCTTCTTGTCCTGTGCTCCAAGGATAGCATTTTTCTCACTCCTCCTTGTAACAACCATTTATGTACTTGAAAACTTATCAAGTCACCCCTCAGTCTTCTATAGACTAAACAAATCCAGTTTTTTCTATCTTTCCTCATAGGTCATGTTTTCTAAACCTTTAATCATTTTTGTTGCTCTTCTCTGGATTTTCTCCAATTTGTCCACATCTTTCCTGAAATGTAGCACCAGAACTGGACACAATACTCCAGTTGAGGCCTAGTCAGTGCAGAGTAGAGCAGAATAATTATTTCTTGTCTTGCTTACAACACTCCTGCTAATACTTCCCAGAATGATGTTTGCTTTTTTGCAACAGTGTTACACTGTTGACTCCTATTTAGCTTGTGATCCACTCTGAGCCCCGGATTCCATTCCACAGTACTTCTAGGCAGTCATTTCCCATTTTGTATGTGTGCAACTGACTGTGCCATCCTAAGTGGAGTACTTTGCATTTGTCCTTATTGAATTTCATCCTATTTTCTTCAGACCATTTCTCCCGTTTATCCAGATCATTTTGTATTTTAATCCTATCCTCCAAAGCATTTGCAACCCCACCCAGTTTGGTATCATCTGCAACCTTTATAAATATACTCTCCAGGCCATTATCAAAATCATTTTTCAAGATATTGAACAGAACTGGACCCAGGACCAATCGCTGTGGGATCCCACTTGATATGCCCTTCCAGCTTGATTGTGAACCACTGATACTACTCTCTCAGAATGGTTTTTAAACCAGTTATGCACCCACCTCATAGTAGCTCCATCTAGGTTGTATTTCCCTAGTTTGTTTATGAGAATGTTGTGCGAGACAGTATCAAAAGCCTTACTAAAGTCAAGAAATACCACATCTACTGCTTCCTCCCATCCACAAGGCTTGTTACCCTGTCAAAGAAAGCTATTAGTTTAGTTTGATGCAATTTGTTCTTGAGAAATATATGCTGACTGTTTCTTATTACTTATTATCTTCTAGGTGTTTGCTTATTTTCTCCATTATTTTTCCAGGTACTGAAATTAAACTGGCTGGTCTATAATCCCCCAGGTTGTCCTCATTCCCTTTTGTATAGGTTGGCACTATATTTGCTCCCTTCCACTCCTCTAGAATCTCTCCTGTCTTCAATGAGTTTTCAAAGATAATTGCTAATGGCTCAGACAGCTCCTCAGTCAGCTCTTTGAGGTTCTAGGATGCATTTCACCAGACCTCGTGACTTGAAAACATCTAATTTGTCTAAGTAATTTTTAACTTGCTCTTTCCCTGTTTGAGCCTCAGATCCTACCTCATTTTTGCTGTCTTTCACTCTGTTAGCCGTCTAATCGCTACTAACCTTTTTAGTGAAAATTGAAACAAAAAATTCATCTAGAACTTCTGCTATTTCCACATTTTCTGTTATTGCCTTCCCCCCCTCATTAAGTAATGGGCATACTCTGCCCTGGGTCTTTCTGTTACTTCTAATGTATTTGTAGAGTGATTTCTTTTTACTATTTATATCTTTAGCTAGCTTAATCACATTTTGTGCCTTTTCTAATTTTGTCTCATACTTGTGTGGTTTAGTTATATTCGTCCTTTGTCATATGACCTGTTTTCCCCCTGAAACTTTCTTCCCATGGGATCTTAACTACCAACAACCTGAGTTTGCTAAAGTTTGCCTTCTTAAAATCCATTGTCTTGATTGTGGTGTTTTCCCTCATGCCATTCCTTAGAATCATGAACTCTTATCATTTCATGATCACTTTCACCCAAGCTGCCTTCCACTTTCAGATTTTCAACCAGTTCCTCCCTATTTGTCAAAATCAAATCTAGAACAGCCTCTCCCCTAGTTGCTTTCTCTACCTTCTGAAAATAAAAAATTGTCTCCAATGCATTCCAAAAAGTTGTTGGATAATCTGTGCCCTGCAATATTATTTTCCCAACTGATGTCTGGGTAGTTGAAGTCCCCCATCACCACCAAGTCCTGTGCTTTGGATGATTTTTTTGTCATCTTATTTAGCCTATAAAATGTGAGTATTTATCTTTAGAATGTGCTGCGGTGAGTGGGGCCTCCACAGCATTTGGCAAGTTGTGGATTAAAGCCTAGACTTAGGTAACTGGATACCCCCAATGCTGCCTGTGCTTAAGTTTAGAGAGACAAGTTGAGTGAGGTAATATCTTTTATTGGACCTACTTCTTACAAGCTTTCAAAATTACACAGAGCTCGTCTTCAGGTCAAGTTTTAGGTTGTTAGCATTCTCCTCAGGAAACACCTAATGGTTTATCAAGGCTAATTATCAGCAGGCAGCTGGGTTTCCTAGAGGGTGGGGATACGAATCCAACAGACAAAAGCTCTCCTGTAAGAAATGAGGTGGAAGGATGAGTGTTCTAAATTGGACACATTACTGACTGACCACTAAAAATAGCTAGAGCCTTTTATTTATTTTGCATCTGAGTTGATACTATAGATTTTGTTATTTATATCAAATATAAAAGTGATGATCCATCACAGGGTAAGAGAAGGATTCAAACAGGTTGTGTAGATTCCTTAGGGCAACTAGCTGCCACACTGCCTAGACCCTGTCACAAATGTATATGTCATGTGAGGTAGATAAGGAGAGATGAGTCACTGATATACATAGATTATACACAGTATACGGCAAAGCACAAACCTACAGAAAGGTGTTAGTGTTGCTAATTCTCATAAAATTGTCATGAATCTTGCAATATTTCATGCATTTGTTATACCCCACCACCTGGAGTCATGTGATTATGTGCAAATCTCACTTTTTAAAAATCTCAGTCAAGTTTCTAGCCTACATATTTTTAGAGAAAAGTTTGAAAAAAGTGAAGCCTTAAAGGCTCAAAGAGCAAAGAAAAAGAACCAAAAATGTTTTATTTTAATATATTGATTTTATTATTTTGTGATTTTTGAGGGGTGCTTGTCCTAATTTTTGAATGTTTGGGGTCGGCTAGACAATAGATAGTGAATGTGAAACTTTTGGATGGATATGAAAGAAACGATAGAAATGAGGCAGCTTGAAGAGTTTGTATCATATAGTTGCTTTGTGGTGATGGATGCTCTGGAAATATATCATAGGAATGTAGTAAATAAACACATTGTTAATAAGTGGATTCTCTGCTGCTATGCAAGAGACTTTTATTGGAAGATGATGTCTAAACTGAAAGTTCATTTGGAGGAATCTGTATGCAACAGCCCACGGTGTAGAGAAATGAAGTCAGTTTGTGTCTGTTGCAAAGCTAAGCACTTTGTACTGTTACTTCAGAGACAGTCGAGTGTGTGAGATTTTAAAAGGACCTACGTGATTTAGGATGACAAGTTCCACTGGTTTCATTTGGGTCTTGTCCAGACTAAGGTTTAAAGGTGCAGTGTTGGAATGCATTTGCTGACATGTACTAACTACATATTTGAAAAGTCCAGTGTTGAGTGAAATGCTGGCCTCACTGAAGTCAGTGGGAGTCTGCAGTTAATTCCAAAGGGGCCGGGATTTCAGTCAACCAGTTTAGCATGTGTTAAAGTACATACTGCCTCATCTATACTAGACTTCATGTCTGTTAATTAGAACATGTTAGTTAACATGTTCTAACATCACACCTTTTATCTTAGTCTAGACAAGGTCATAGATGCTTTTGAAAATCCCCTGCATTCCCAATACACCTTGTCTATGCTTCCTATTTAGATTTGCCAGCTAAGTAATTAGCACTTTGTAATTGCACACTTCTTGTGTCCTTGCTACTGTCATGTAGCTTTGAGCCCTCCACTATACCGTTTGACATCTGGGAACTTCAGTATTACATACCAGACAATGAGTAAAAATTGTCTGGCCAAAACAAATAATTATTGAGAGCAAGAGTCCACTCTTTAATCTGTGACACCTAGGGTCTTTTGCAACATGAGGAAATTCTGTGCTGAGCTTTGAATCTCAACCTAATGGGAATGATTATTGTCTATAGATTAAGTGACATATTGCTTGCATGCCTGTCCTGTCTTCCTTTTAAAATTGCCAATTCCATTCCTAAGCCATCCATGCAGAGTTCCACTGAAAAAATGATGGTTACAGAGGCCGTGGGAATGATTTATTTTGGCAGAAGGATAAGGAAACGGTATGTAGTCATTCACACTGCAAATTATCATTTCCTCAAGAGACATGAAATTTAAAAATACTATCATGCCTAAAAGCTGAGAAACCTTGCAGATTTTCTATGTACAGTAAATGGTTCCTGTAATTACTAGGAAAAAAACAAAATTCTGTGATAGTGGCTCCCCATCTGACATGAACTGCTGTGATAATGAAACCCAAACTGTGCTGAATTGCATGGCTATTATTCTCACTCACTTTAAAGGTCAACTAAGAAGCTAATTTCTCAAGTGGTGTGCGTAGCTTTGAGGCAAGGCAATACGAGTCTTCTTTCCAACAAATCTACACTTTAGAGGGACTGGATTAGTAACTCACAGGAATAAAAATAAATAATCTATGGACCCTAAATTCAGTAACAGAGAAGGTAAATCAAAATGTCAACATCTGGAGAAAGAGCAACAAGGAATCCTCAATCCAAAGCAACACGCTCCAGAGAGTAAACTAAAATAAACATGAATTATCATCTGGAGTATTGACAAGATTTAGACTTGAGTCTAATTTTTATCCTTTACATACCAACTTCAGGTTGCTTTGATCAGTTGAATCACTTTGGCCATAAATGTCAAACTTGAGTGCCTTAATTTGGGCTCTATCCTATGAGGGACCCAGAGGCTGTGCTACTGATTTCAGAGATATTGAGCTCCCGAAAACTTCAGATGGAAGTGCTGTGCTCAGCACTTCTGCAAATCAAGCCAGTTGTTTAGATGGCAGAATATTGATCCTGAGGCTTAACATAACCCAGTTAAAAATCATGATTTAAATCACCAAGTAGAAAACCTAGATTTAAATCATCGGTTTTAATCACCTTTTCCATTTGCACTTCAGCTATTTCTAAAGAAAGGTGCATTCTCATTGGCTGATATAACCATTAAAACATGTTGATTTACAACTAAATACAGACTTTACACTAGATTTGGTACATCTTTTTGATACGTTGAAGTGCACACTATAACTAGACTCATTTTCCATGGGGGATGGAGTCATTCTTACGTAATTTGAGAACTGAGCCAATCAGAGCTTAGGTACAGAGAAGCTATAAAATAGGAGACCACTCAGGTAGGCTTAGTGGATGATCCTGATACGATACATGATGGTATCTCCTGGAGTCAGAGGCCTGGTCCCAATGCCTGTGACAACTTTGCCAGTCTCTTGCAACCAGTAGCACAGCCGCTGGGTCCCCAAAACAATCAAGCCCTTGATACAGTACATTGTGCCATATCTATAAAACTTGGCCTCAAAAGTTAGGTGTTTTTCCCCTGATTCTTTCTTTACATAACAAAGCAGCTTTTAAGGCAAAGTTTTTGATAGAGGTGCATGGCTTCAGCCTATTTATTGTTTTATTTAAATGTTTTAAGACATTATAATAAGTTTAGGCCTTAACATACTTTGTATTAAATTCAGATTTCATTTTAAACAGGTTTATTTGTAAAAAGAAAATCATTACCATTTAAATTTTTTAAAATCAATTATTAATTTTTTTCAACAAAATCAACAATTTTTATGCACCTTGCATAACCCGCTACAAGTTTGAAATGTCTATGGCCAAAGTGATTCAACCGGCATAAACAAAAGCCAAAAACTGATATGAAATGAGTGAATTAAAAACAAACATACCACTTAAACCATGTCAAAAGTTTGAAAATCGAGGCCTTTGCTTTTTAACATTCACATCAAACATTCATATTATATATATGAGCATTCGCCTATTTTACACTAAGATTTTGCCATTTTTGTGAAGTAGATTTACTATTTTATTTGGCTTTTTTGGCAAAATTTAATTTGCATCTATGACTTTCTCTTAAGTTCGTATGTATATTCTGTATGTGTCACCTATTCTTCAGTGTGTTGCGTGTCCCTTATCTATGCATGATTCATTAATGTGGCTGTTAATCTGCTGCAGCTAAGGGAACTGAGCCTTTTAGCTCAGGCAGGAGAGAGTTATACTGTAAGCGCTGGAGGAAGTGGGTTCAGTTCCTGGCAAAGATAAAAATAGCACTTCTATGTATACATGCACGTATCCAAAATGAAGTGAATTCCCCTTCACTATTTCTAATGTAAAAGTGAAAGGAATTAGTCTTTGTATGTTTCAGATAGAATTGTCCCTGTTTTTACTAGAAATTCCCTCTACTGTGTATCTCTTATCCACAAACTTCATCTTTTTCTTCAATCCCGACATTTCAAATCCAAAACATTGAAATGTATCTGCCATCAATAATCTTTAAATTAGGTCATGAAATCACTATGAAACATATTTGTAAAGAATCTATGCTGAGTGTTGTTAGTGTAACCCCTGGGGGGGAGTGCTCTGTCCCACGCAGTAGCATCAAGACCACTTAGAGATTAATGAGTGTGCTACAGTCTTAGCTAACAGCCATGTGGCTTTCAGCTCATGCAGTAGAAGCTCATGTACTTAGCTTCAGAGGTCCCACATTCGATTCTGTCAGCCAATGACCAGGGTTTGTCAGTGTTACATTAGCACCTCCTATATAATAGTGTATTATCAACAGAAAGGTCCCTAATAGTGTAGGAACTTTTGGTCATTGTGTGCTATTAGATATCGAACCACAACAGAGCATAGGAGACTGCATCAGGTGTGGGACTTAACTAGTATTAGTGCAACATAGACTCATAGACTCTAGGACTGGAAGGGACCTCGAGAGGTCATCGAGTCCAGTCCCCTGCCCTCATGGCAGGACCAAATACTGTCTAGACCATCCCTAATAGACATTTATCTAACCTACTCTTAAATATTTTTAGAGATGGAGATTCCACAACTTCCCTAGGCAATCTATTCCAGTGTTTAACTACCCTGACAGTTAGGAACTTTTTCCTAATGTCCAACCTAAATCTCCCTTGCTGCAGTTTAAGCCCATTGCTTCTTGTTCTATCATTAGAGGCTAAGGTGAACAAGTTTTCTCCCTCCTCCTGATGACACCCTTTTAGATACCTGAAAACTGCTATCATGTCCCCTCTCAGTCTTCTCTTTTCCAAACTAAACAAACCCAATTCCTTCAGCCTTCCTTCATAGGTCATGTTCTCAAGACCTTTAATCATTCTTGTTGCTCTTCTCTGGACCCTCTCCAATTTCTCCACATCTTTCTTGAAATGCGGTGCCCAGAACTGGACACAATACTCCAGTTGAGGCCTAACCAGCGCAGAGTAAAGCAGAAGAATGACTTCTCGTGTCTTGTTTACAACACACCTGTTAATGCATCCCAGAATCATGTTTGCTTTTTTTTGCAACAGTATCACACTGTTGGCTCATATTAAGTACATGACTAGTACTTAACTATATACCAGTATTGCTATAATGTTAAGCTTTTACAATTAAAAGAACAAAATCCCAGGAAATGCAAAGGTTAAGACTCCATCACCATTAACCTGGCTGCATTATCCATGCTAGGTTTCATGGTATTTGTTTTATAACATAAATAGCATACCTTGCTACACCTTTAATGGGATAGCTAGGAATATGAAACACTAGATGCGTGCAACTCAGCAGAGTGAAGATCACCGTTGGACCCTACCTTTTGCAGTTCCTGGTTGTGATATTAAAACTGCAGCCTTAACTCTGATTCAACAGAGCTAATTTTGGTTTTACTACCTGCCCTAGGAAAGTGTTAGCACATATTTGTGCTGCCTCAGGATCAAACTGTGATATAATAGGATATCTGGCTCACATCTTGTTCCAGTGGAGGGAGAAGTAAACTGTGCCAGATTAAGCTGGTCACCATGTTAGGCCATGCAGATTCAAGGTTCTGCCCAGGCCCCACTGACCTGCATGGGAAGGGCAGCATCATCTCTGCAGAGGCTGCTCTCCTCACACCTTGCAGCTCCGCATACAGATTGCAGAGCCAGGGAAGTAAGGCCCTGCCTCTACTGGAGTTACAAGCACAAGAGCTTGTAGAGTGGGTTCTTAATCACTGCCATATTATATCACTGCCAAGTATCCTAAAATGCTTCTTTAAAACATTATAGAGTTAATAGAAGACAATGTTTAAAGAAATACTGGAATGGTATTGGCACTGTTTTCTTTTAATATAATGGTCTCCAGCGCTGTGACTTACTTTACCTATAGTTACTTTTTGCTAGGGTAAAAAGTTTCATATTGTGTCGGCGAGACTCTGTGAGGGCTGATTCTACCCTGTGTTACCCCAGCGCTACACTGCTATACCTTCATTTTACACCCACGTAAAACTGCTGGGATAGAGTAGGGAATCTGGTCCAGGCTGTGCATTTACAGGCAATCTTATTGTTCTACAACCTCAGCTACCTTTGATTTAAGAGAGGGATCTGTGTTCCATAAACAGATCATTTTGTGATTTGTTTTTCTTTTCCTAGAGTGGGGCTTTTGAATTATGAGAAGCTTTTGTAAAATGAACCAGGACTAATGGTGTGGATTTCAGAGACAGAGCTGCAGCAAGGCATAGTGTGTTCACTTCCCAAACATTTTTGACAATTAATTGTATTTTGTGTGCGAAATTTTGCTTAGCAAAAAATATTTTTGCCAGTTGTCTATTTCCATTGTCCCAACCAATGGAAAACCATGCAAGGCACAGCCTCAAACTGCTGATGCTGAGTTGAGGAGCATCCTATCTCTCCCTTCCTTTCTCTTACAGGGCCTGATTGAACTTGGTTGAAGTCATTGACTTCCTGAGGACTGGTTCAAGCCACTGTGGCCCAGTGCTGATGATGTTAGTCTGTTCCCTTTGATCTTCCTTTGAATTTTTGCTTATGTAAAGACTGAGGACTAAATCCTGCTCCAATATGCTCACCTGCAGCTTCAATAGCAACGCTCCATGTGTATCCAAAGGTAGTATTTGGGTATGAGTGAAAACTTTTGGTTATGGAGGGGTCTTTTTATGTTCCCTCCTCCTCCTTTCTAGGCTGTGGAATATTCTGTGGAATCCTCCCAGCCTGTGGTCTGTCCAGAGCAGAGTAGTGGCTACAATGTCAGTTGTGTGAATTGTCAGGAGAGGGTCATTGGTCAGGAAAAGCAGTGTTTATATTTTGAAAGCTGGAGGGCGGGGGGAGGAAATCGTACTGCACTACAAAATCTGAAGGTGAAATGCCGGAAATGTGTGTGCATTCAAGTGGAAATTGACTGGTTTCACATTTTTTTCATAGCTGCATAACATAATTTTTATGTGCTCCGTAAGTTTTGATTCAATTAAATGTTTTCATTAAAGATTTATGCACTGTTTGTACAAACATTTAGAGAGCTGTGAAACAAAAAAGTGGAATCTTGTAGTAGCGCCAGAAGAGACCTTGTATGGACATCATATTGAGTCTCTTTCAACAATTTTAATGTTGTCTGTCAGTGTTGGTTTTTAGAACACTTTTGACTTTGCAGTCTGATGCACTGCTCCCTTTGTATAGCATTAGCTTTCTGGGTTAAGAGAAAATAATTGGCCGGAATATTTCCCATTTCTCAAGTGAATGACATGGTGTGGTGTCTGTAGCCATTTCCAGTAGCTTAATAGTAAAAAAAAAAATCATTATAGTGTCATGTAAATGAGCAAACTGCCCTCTAGTGGTGTATGCATGTGGCAGGTCAATATTTTAATATGTTGGTTTTACCATTATGAACTCATGTGGACAGGAAAACTTACTGATGAATTTATTAGGCCAAGCTCTTCTGTGGTATAATCCCATTTAAACCAATGGAGTTGCATGAAAAAATCACCTAATTTTCCCAACTATTTAACAAAGCAATCCACCTGCCAAAAAAGTCTATTCAAAGTATTCCACATCCCATTTCATAAAAACAGTTTGTTTACTGGAATTGTTTAAAGGTCTGTGCTTTCTGGAAGTCACAGTAGTTCTATCTGATTAAAAATGACAACTTATGATTGCTTCCTTACTAACTGAATTTGTCTCTAACCAAAGAGTTGAATTAGCTACCTGAAAATTAATAAAATTTGGTTCCGTAATGATGTCTTTAACTGGTAGTAGTTAAATACATAATAAATATACCAGCGAAATCTGCATTGTAGTATGAATGAAACTGAGCAAGAATTATTCCAGATTGCAGCACCAGTAAAATATAACAGAGTTCAGTGTTAATCCCTATATGGGGACATGAATCTATGTAATAAATTTATGTGCCATATGTATAGGTCATGGGAAAATTGTGTGTGCAGTGAACTACACATGGTCTTAAAGCTTTAACATCTGTACTGCTCTTCATAATGGTAGAATGTATATTTTGATAGCTGTGACCTTTGAGCTACTAAAACAAAATTGCTCTGAAGTTTATTCTTCTTGTTTCATTTCCATTCTATGAGCCTTTGTGCACACGGGTCTCCTTACAGGATGTTTTTTTGCAGGTGTTGGGGGCAGGGATGGACAGATGCTGTCTGCAAGTGCTGTAGCTAAAGAAAGCAGTGAATGTCTATCCTGGGGAGCCTAAACCTTTTTATGATAAACCGCATTGTTTAAACGTGTTAGAGAAAATGAGGCAGATAGGATGAACAGAGTGCCTTTGAAACCGCCTCCTACTGTTCAGCCTCTGCCAGTTTGATTATTGTCCTTCCTTCCACTTCTTTTAAGCAGGTTGTGTTCAATTTGTGATCTGACTCCTGTAAGGTGTAAGGAATTTGGGAGCAAAAATGTTTCCTCTTATTTTACATGATTCCTTTTCACAAAGTCACTTCATGCCTCAAACAAGAAGAGCAAACTTTATAAAGTCAGTGGGGGTGAGTTGTTAATAGAAAATGCCAGGATTAAAATAAAATGCCCAAGATTATCTTTTAATAACTCACCCACTATGTGTTATGACGATACATCTTGCTTTCCCAGTGCAAGCTGCTGTAATGCTGTTTGTTAGTTTGTCCTGAAAACTTCTCATTGTTTGTTGCCAGATTAGATGCCTAAGGCACACTCTATAAGGAAAGCAATATACAATATACTAGGTATCTTCTAGTTTTAGGCTAGGACTCATATAAATGTTTCTACATGAAATGCAGTTTTTAATGTTCTTCACTGGACCAAGCAGAGAAGCTTTGCCTTGTCGAAATAATAATGTAACAATGCTTTAATTCAACAAATGCTTTTTCTCCAACTTCTTTAATTCACCATAGACTCTATCGACTTTATGACCCGCCCACAAATGCATTTTAAAAGGAAAGGGAAAATGAATGAGCTACTTTATTGCATGACCTTGACACAGTACCTGATTCATAAAAGAAAAATAAATCCAACATCTCATTTATGGGTTATTAATGATGGGCAAATCTGCAAGAGGCACAGAGGTTCAGTTTGGATAAGCACTCAAGGGGTTGGATGCTTATTCAGGCTCTTTGAAATTCTCAATTCATTACTGTAAACTATTTCGTGAAGCTTCATGTATGTTTTCCTTCTTTGTGCACTGTGAGAGCAACCTTTATGGAAGTGTTTTATCACTCCTGTTTCCAATCTCACCGGACGTTCAATATACATGGTGAAATAATTGGTTTTAAAAAATCAGAAATATTCACAAACCTCAGAAAGGTTCGACTTGGGTTTGGTTATAGTTCAGGTTTGGCTCATGAGCATGCTTATTTCGTCTGACTAGTTTCCTTGGCCATTGTTCACATTACTTTCTCTTGTTCACATTATTAACACCCAGAAAGATCTCATTTATGGAAACTGAATAGGTCACTCAAGTGAAAACATAGTGTGGCCTGATTATAGGCAGATCTCTGCTATCCATCTCCAGGGTACGCAACTCCCCTCTAAAAAGACTGGTCAGATCAGATGGAGTGATAAAGCAGAGCCACAGATTTGACACAGAAACATTGGATGTTCCAGGAAGAAAAGTGATAAGTCAGGGAAGGGGTTGAGGTTGATCTACCTTTACTTTCTTAAACAAATTTCCTGGTGGTTTGCACTGGGACTGAGTAATCACCACGTACTCAGTGGAACACCGACTAAACAGACCATGCTTAGTACTATTCTCCCTTTTATTTTAAAAAGGAAGATGTTAGCCAAAATGTATATCTGGTTATTGTTCTAAGTATGAGATGTGGTCCAGATGCACATGTTGACACACTTCCTCCTTCTCCATTTTTTCTTTTTTCGCTGATAAACCTTTTTATAACAGAAAATGAAAAGTGGAAAAAATGCAAGCACAGTGATAAAAGGCAGCTTATCCTACTGCATGGCATGTGCCATCTCCCCTCCTTATCATTAGCGTATGTTCAACATGCCTTGGGTGCCACATGACCAGGATTCATCACCAATTCGATCTGCAGGCTGGATCATTAGCTTCCCCGGACTGGGCCAGCTACTGACAGAGAGTGCAACGTGAATGCTGATCCACGCTCTGTTACACCATTCACCATTCAAGCACAATGGTTGCTATTAAAGCCAGTGTTTACCAACTGTCTCTACACAGTAGTACCTGAGATCCCACAGTTAATTTCTATTCTGTGATTTTCTTTTTAACAGCAACCACTAGAATAAATTGAGCATATGAATGACAGTATACAGGCAGTGGTCATAAGTAAATGTTACTCCTCCCTCCCTCCTAACAAGATTTTACAATAGGCGTTTTGTACATTACTGTAGATTATTCTGATTTCCGGAGGACCTGAACCCACCGTCCCACTGTAGGGTGTTAGAATGGGACCATAAAGCTGAAAGTTTAGACTTCAAACAGTACAGCTGATCACTAGAAACCTGGTTAGTGGAAGTATTGCCATGTCAGAAACCTGGGAGTTTGAGCAGCCTTGGATTTCCTGACCCCTAAGCTTTTGGCCTTACAAAGTAAATCCCATATGACTTTCATTATAGCTAATAGGAGTCCCCTGGCTAACGCACTGCAAAAAAAGCTTTGGAACTATACCCTGGGTGCACTGCAGAGCCAAACAGATTAGTTATTTACTATGGGTCAATTCTGCAATTCTTTCTGCATAAGGAAATGCTACTCCTTATAAGTAAGCAAGAAGAACTGGGCCATATCTGAACCACTATGAGGAGAAATATTCTGACTCTTGACTCTATAAATCATTCCATCTAATAACAAACAGCACTTTCCCCAAACCAGCATTGTTCTTTCAGGCTTAGTTACATGACTCATTTAGGTCCCACCCCTCCAAATATTTAGGTGTGTGGGAACGTTACTTATGTGAATAATCCCATTGAAGTCTAGGGTCCTCATCCAAAGTATACTGAAGTCAACAGAAAGACTCCAATTGATGTCAGTGTGTTTTGAATCAGGCTGAAGGAGACTACACAGGTGAATAAAGCCTTTGCAGGACTGGGCCGGATATATTTCCACACAAACCTCATTTGTTGGTGGTTGTGGAGAAGCTACACATTCAATATCCTTCTCAAATATTGTATTCAATATATGGCAAAGATTTGTAAGGCTTTGCTCATTAATCAAAATAAATGATAAGGATGTCTCTTCCACACTAGACTATATGCATCTATTTTATGAATCAGGTCTGTGACTTTCAACATCATGACCAATTTGTTTGCTGCAGTTAACTCTTCGGTTTGCAGTGTAAATAATATTGTACATCTGCTATTTTATTATACAAATATATGTCCTGTGAATTGTTTCTTTTTGGAATGTTCTAGCTATGTCATATTTTAATTACAATGACATCATACAGCCTGGGCTTGATGTACCAATGTATCTGTAGGGCATGGTTTAAATGGCTTATATTTTGCAATGTCAGATATATTTTATTTTTGTTTTCTCAAAATCTGTCCAGTTCCAAAAATGTTTCCTATAGTGTCTGGAAAATATTTTCTCTTCTCTAGCAGTGCAGGCGTGGGAACCAGTATTCCTAAATGAAATGATCAAATATGTCTATTGTCACTAGCCATTTGAGATGAGACGTACATGTACAAGTATGTAAGCATTTATAGAGTTAATCAGAACATCCAGTGTTTCTTCCATGCTTTTCATGCAACAATATCTTTTAATCATTTGGTATACTTCTTCTTTGTAACTAATATCTGTGAGTCATACACATTGTAAATAGCATGATTCATTATGCAAAATTTCTAGGTATTTACAGATTACAGAAAAAGGTGAATTTGTATATGAAAAAATTAACAGTTGATCTGAATGATATAAAATAAAGTGGTAATGACTGTTGTGTGACCTATTTATACTGTTCATTTCTAAATTGTCTGTTAAAGAAAAAACTTTTATTTGCCTTTTAATGTCCAGTTATTTACAGTATATTTACATCAATAAAACATACAAAAACATATTAAAAGTCATGATGAATCATTGAAATTTTAGCTTTGCCTGTTGGTAATTGTCCTGTAAAAAAGAGAGTTTAAAAAACAAGCAAACAAATCACTAGAAACATTACATAACCCCATAGGACACATGGCATAGCTAGTGAATATTGCTAACCAATGAACCAGCAAAGATTGTAGCGATGTGTTTAAAAAAAACCCATAAATAAAATATCACATTTTAGTAACTGTGCTGTTATTTTAATTTTGTTCTGTGTGATATGTGTGGTCTTTGAGAGATGACTTCCTTGCTGCATGTAGCCCCAACAAAAGCTGGTCTTAAAGAGTTAAGGATTTTACCCAGGAAACCGCCTCCACCCAATGGAGGATGAGTGAGGAACTCATGTTCCCCTCATGTCACCAGTGCTTCTTCATCCAGGTAGCATTCTTTCCCTAAAGAGATAGTTAAACTTCTTCAGCCTGGGTACATGATATGCAGAGTTGAGAACCCAGATTGCCTAAGCCGCTGGGCCAGTGTCTTCTCTTACCTTGTAGTGACTGGTGAATGGAAATAACGTGCTTTTTGCTAGTATGATTCATACATGTCAGTTTCTAGGGCTAGAGAGACAGTATTCGGTCACATTCTGGTCTCAGACTAGTGTAAACCCAGAGTAGTTGATAAAAATCTGGAGAAATTCAATGTACTTTATTTAATTCTGAAAGCAGAATTTGGCCCATTATATATAAAACCTGTGCAAACTTCTGTACAGATATTTACCAATTAGTACAGAGTCTAACCTATATCTGCTATTCTAATGTAAGCCTTTCTTGAAAGAAGTATAAAGATTGGAGCAAACAGGATGGTTGTATTCTGATGTGGAGAGATATTGACTGCAGCAGATGGAATTTACCCAAGTCACTTTACTTTGTGTCTCTAAAGTTGGAACTAAAATGCACATGAGTTTTGGACCTTAACTCTTCCAGATGTCAGCCCTCTGGTGTTGGGAAATCCTGATATCTGAGGGTAACTGTTACTAGCAAATTAAGATGATTAAAACTCTCCAGGCAGACAGTGGATATAACTAACAATATTAGGAAGGGATTATGACATTAAAAGTAAACATCAATTTGTATATAAATTGCAGCACAACGGAAAACATGCTAAGCACTGTTCCCTTGACAGCATTTTTACAGAGGGCTCAGACATACCCATCTAGGATTAAGGGATTTAGTGTGATGTCAGGAGAGAATGTGTGTTTTGGATCACGCTAAAATGACTTATTTCCTTTTGGAATTTTCTAGTGATGAGAAAAGACTAGGGGCTAAGTCCTGGAGAAGAGGTGGGGGAAAAAAAAAAAAGAAAGAAAGAATGTATCTTAAACAAACAAATACATCAAAGTATCAGTGCTAGATCCTTGATATGAAGATTAGAGCAAAAGGAAGCTGCCATAGTATAAGTTCACCAATGCTAAAGATCATATGTATGTTACATATTCTCGGCTCCCCCTTGACCTTTACAATCTACAGTAACTAAACTGAACGCATTCCTTGCTCCATTCAGTCTTTGTAACACCATCTTTTAAAGAATACATTTTAACTGGGGTTGGACAAAAAACTTTGGAACAGTTTTCTGTTGGAAAAGGCTGTTTCAGCAAAACCAGAATAGTTGACGGGAACATCTCTATTCTGACAATTTACTATGGAGAAGTTTTGAAACCAAAATCAAAATGGATTATTTTGTTTTCACTTTTATATCATAGTTCATAAAAATCAAAACAAAATGAAATACTTCTTTTTGATTTCTTATCAATTTGATGTTTCTGAATGGAACTATTTTGGAATTTCCATTCTGCAGCAAATTTTTAACTTTCATCCCAATTTGGGATCAAAATCAAATTTGAAATGTGGGAATTTCCCACAAGATCGATATTGTATTTTAAGCGCAGTTCAAATAGTAATCCCTCACTGTTACACTCAAGTTTTTTTCTATTTCTTTCACTGATAGTAACTAATATTTTGGGTGACACATAATTATTATCAGTACCGGTGAAGTAGTATTTATAGACGGGTGGTCCAAGGGAAATAAACTACAAAGGAAATATGCTCCCAGTAGTGCTGGTAGGTGTAATGTGATCTGAACTATATCATACACTGGAGATACACACTAAAGGCTACACATATTTGCACTGATAATTAATAGCTTCTTATTTGGACTGCTCGAAGGGAGTCTTCCCCAAAACATGGCATCCCAAAAGCAGTAATATCTCATTTTCATGTGACAAAAAAAATTCTACTCATTAGAAAAAGCCCAACAAACTAAGATTCAGAAATGGATTGTTTAAATTCAGGATAAATGGACCAAATTTATTCCTGGTGTAACTGCATCTGCATTGACGCCAATGAAGTTAAAGCACCAGTGATTTTGGCCCATGAAGTTTCTTTTGCCTTTGCCTTGTATGGTTTCAAGCCTGGCACCTGCTTCCAAGAAAAAAAAAATGGATGCAAGATTTGCCTGTTCCTTTATTCAAAATAATTCTGGAAAAATATTTAAAGTGAAGTTCTTAATAGTTTCAGTACCTGAAAGTCAGCTGTGGAAAGAATTAGAGTTGGAGAATACTGTATGCAGATCAAGAGGCCATGAGAAAGATAGTTTAACGTCCTCATCCATTTGGCCCCAATAGTTGAAGAATGCAATGCATTAGAAGATCCCGAGCCCTGGAGTCAAATTGCCCACGGAGAATACTCTTCTGAAATAAGGGTAATTAATGAAAATGTTGATCCTGGCAGCAACCACTATAGCCTTTCACCCCACCCTAACCCTTCTTAACCCGGGCATGATGATAAGAGAGCAAAGAGAGCTTGGTTTGTTTGCTCTCTGATAAACAATATTTTAAGCTCCCCAAACATACCTTTGGGGGGAAGTCTGCAAATGAGAGTGGAGAACTGAGGATTTCTTGCAATTTTTCATTAAAGACATTGAAGTCAGGGAAGTGGAACTTTGAATTTTAGTTTTGCACTCTAGAAAAGCAGCCTATCACCAAGGAAATTGTTTTAGTTAAGAGACTGATAAGTTACCACTTGGGCAACCATAGCTCTTTGTCAGAAGGTGCAAGAGCTTCATGGGAGAGATGCCTGAATGAGACATTTGCACTGTCTAAAATGGATTAAAAGGCACATGTTAATAAGTGGGTTTCCCAAGCTAGAATATTATTGGAACATTTGAATAACTTTATGGTCAAGACGTGATGTTAAGTGAGGGAGAAAAAAAAACCCAGATCATTGCTCAGAATCAAAAATTTCTTGCAGAAGGCATTTCACCCTCACCAAAATCCTGGTTACTAGCTGGGCAATCTGGCCAGAGGAACATGTAGGCCTGAAGGGGATACTGATTAATGACAGACCCATTCCATCTTCTGACTCATGCAAGCAACTGCTATTGATTTCAATCCACATGTGCATGCAAGAGTAGAGTTTGGTCCAAAGTTGTATCCCACTTTAACTGGTGTCATTTACTCAAGAAGAAAAATAACAGATTTAGTGAAAGATGAAACAAGCAGAAAAGCTTGTGGGACAAACAAAAGCATAGTAAGGAAGATGAATTGTGTTTACAATGTCGTTTAATGAAGCACAGTACTACTGCAGCTCTTCTGCTTAAGGCTTAAATCCCTAGAAAGAAATGAAGGACTGGAGAAGGGCTTAGAAGGAAAACATCTACTTGAACAAATGTGACTCTGCTGGCAAGGAGGGACATGAAGGCTAAAGAAAAATGAATTCAAGAACCTGATTCTGCTCCACTGAAGAACATTGGATGAAATCACCTATCCTGAGTTCAGAATTAGGGATATGCAGCCACAAAAATTGTTTGAACTGGATAGAGTGACACTGCCCAGGCTCCAGGTTGCTCTGTTAGCTGGAGCTACTATTCTGTCTCAGAAATGCATTCTTAAGAAAGAGGTACTTTCTCTGCCAGCATAACACCACAGAAGTTACACTAGCAGAGAATTTGGCCCATAGGGCAGAGTAGGCAGAAAGTGGTGCTGGTAGAAAGAATGTAAAGTCTATAAAAGCCTATGAGGTCCTCTGCCTCAATGCTCCCCACTGAACCTTTACTAGCACTTTGTTTCATGGATGCCTCAAAGTGCTAGGCAATGGGGCTTCAGCTTTTCCTTGGATTATCACAATCAAATGTATATTTCATGTCAGAAAGACAGTTACTTCCTTACATCTGTTCTTAGTGTCATGAACTTCATGAGTATTGGTATGTTACTATCAATCCCCTAGACCTTGATATTGCATTGTCTTTAGGAATAACTAATCTAAAAGCTATGCCCACAGGTATAGCCACGTATTTTTTTTTAAAAAATGGTAGACCTCTTTAAGACTGAGACTGATAAGTTTTTATGAACGAGATTGTATGATGAGATTACCTACAATGGCATGTGGCCTAATAGCAAATATCCCTAACGTCCAGAGATCTGACACTAGATGGGGAGGCTCTGAGTTACTACAGACACTTCTTTCCCAGGTGTCTGGCAGGTGGGTCTTGCTCACACGCTCAGGGTCCAACTGATCACCATATTTGTGGTCCGGAAGGAATTTTCCACTGGGTTAGAGTGGCTGAGACCCTGGTGGTGGTGGTGAGGTAGGGGTCATCTTTCTCTGCAGCATGGGGCATGAGTCACTTGCAGGTTTAAACTAGAATAAATGGTGAATTCTCTGTAACTTGAAGTCTCTAAACCATGATTTCAGGTCTCTAGTAACTCAGCCAGAGGTTAGGGATCTACTACAGGAGTAGGCGAGGTTCTGTGGCCTGCAATGTGCAAGGGATCAGATTAGATGACCATGATGATCCCTTCTAGCCTTAAAGCCTATGAGTCTAAGAGTTGCCCAGAGAATTCTTATGAGTAACTAGAATTATACATAGAAATGCTCATTTATCAAGTGGCTTTATAAATTACTTGAAAACATGGGTATAAATCTGAGCAGTGAGAAAAATGGAACTGTGATCTGATCTTTACTTAACTTTGAAAACTTCTGCGAGACTGTGTGGAAGTATCCATAGTGTGATATATTTTGAATTTTCCTTTATGTATAAGCTGTCTTTGCCAGCCATCACCCCCTATTATACATGCCCTGTCTTTTCTATTTCTTGTGCAAAGTTGTTTCTTTATTACAGTTACGTTAAGAAAATTAATAAATTCTCTGATGCATAAAGCCCAGCAGGCAGCTTGTGCTATGCTGCTGGTGACAGATCAGCTAATACCCTCGCATTTCAGTATTCTGTTGTGGGCTGTCACTGCTTCTTGTGTTGAATATGGAAATGAGAGTGATCAGAGGCCATTGAGACTCGTGTGGAAAACTGAATGTAACATTCACTAGTGGAGAAGATGGGCTGAATTCCCCAATTCTGCAACTGGTGGCATGTGGGTTGACTGCATGATTTGAGAACGTCAATGGCTCAGACACTGGTTTGATACAGGAGTGGGTGGGTGAGATTCTGTGGTCTGCATTGTGCAGCGGGTCAGACTAGATGATCATAATGGTCCCTTCTGACCTTAAAGTCTATGATTCTATAACAGATAAAGCACAAGGTGCTACAGACCACCAAATCACACGAGGGAACAGGACAACTGGCTCATTACACACGTATCTATAATCTGAATGGAAAAAACTATGTGGTCATGGGAGATTTCAATCTGAGTGATGTATTGTGGAGGTCTCATGCTTTCAGTACTAAAGCAGCCTTGAAAATTTCAAATTATAATAGATGCCAGTTTCTTAACTCAGAAAGTGTTGCATCCAACACTGGGGAATTCTATATTAGAGCTTGTCTTCTCAGGTCACTGACACAGAGAAATCTTGATCGCTTGGTAAGCTGGGCTCAAGAAAACAATATGCCTTTTAATACAGCTAAATGTAATTGTGTACCTCTAGGAACAAAGAATGTAAGACATACTGACAGGATGTGGGGGATTGTATCTTGAGGGGCAGTGACTCTGAAAAAGGTTTAGGGGTCATGGTGAATAAACAGCTGAACACGAGCTCTCAGTGTGACCCTGTGGCAAAAAGGGCTAAAGCAATATTTGTATGCATAAACAAGAATCTCAAGTAAGAGTAGCCAGGTTATTTTACCATTCTGTTTGGCACTGGTGAGACCACTGCTGGAATACTGGACCACTGTCCAGTTCTTGGGTCCACAACTCAAGAAGGATGTTGTTAAACTAGAGAGAGTTCAGAGAAGATCCATGAGAATCACGTAAATGTAGGACTGAAAGGGACTTTGATAGGTTTTTCTAGTCCAGTCCCCTGCACTGAGGCAGGACTGAAAGATTGGAACACATTCCTAACAGCAGTGGTTCTTAAACTTATTTGGTCGTGGCCCCCCTTCTTTGTGTCTGTGGTAACTTACACCCTTGCCACACAAGTACATATATGGATATATGTGGCGGCAGTGCTTCACTTGAATCAGTTTCAGTTTTTAACATGAGTTGGGTTTTTTCTGTTGCATGAATGAAGCAACGATCCATTGTAAATAAGAGCAAACGCAAAACTGTGAGTGTGGTCCATGCTTACGGTTAAATGTGCACACTGTGTCATAGCAAATGGATTAACGTACAGATGACAATGACTTTGATTAGTGCTATGCAAGCTCAGCAAAAAGCCATCAAAATGTAGAGCAACCATCAAGAGTCAAATGCACAGTGCCTTCTGAGGACCTGATATGTCTGGAGCAATCAACTTCAATAGTTATTCATTGCAGTGGGTAAAATGTGCTCAGTAAGTTTTTTTTTCCACTAAAACTTCTCACGCTTCCCCAGAATACATTCTGTGCCGCCCCCAGCAGAGCCTGCTCCCAGTCTGAGAACCTCTGCCTTATAGTTATCGATTCCAGGAGCTCAGTCTATTTAGCTTAACAAAGAGAAGGTTAAGGGGTGATTTAATCACAATTGTGGGTACCTACATGGAAAACAAGTATTTGATAACAGGCTCTTTAGTCTAGCAGATAAAGGTATAACATGATCTAATAGCGGGACGTTGAAGCTAGACAAATTCAGATTGGAAATCAGGTGTCAGTTTTAGTGGCAAGAGTAATTAACCACTGGAATAATTTACCTAGCATTGTGGTAGATTCTCCATCAATGATAATTTTTAAATCAAGCTTGGATGTTTTTCTAAAAGCTCTGCTCTAGGAATTATTTTGGGGAACTTCTATGGCCTGTGTTGTACAGGAAGGCAGACTTGATTATCACAATGGTCCCATCTAGCCTTGAAGTCTGTGAATCTTGTACATTTTCTGAATGTCCCAAGTGAAAAAAGGGTTTGATTAAAGTAAACTTTGACAATGTCAGAGCATGGGTATTGCACTGGAATGTGCTACAAGTTTGTGATTGTGATTTAATGATTTATTGAGACAAAAGTATGTCAGTAAAAAGAGGAGGGCAATTTTGTTCTTCCTTATTCATCGGTTATACCAGATACTAATCACTAATAAACACTTTTTAAAAAATTGATATTGGAAGAAAATAGTTGAGCACCCTCCAACATTGTGAGTAGAATATCCCTGCTGGTGGGTGGATTAGTTTAGCACATGGGTCATAGACTTAACAGATCTGCAAGTATGTTTATAGTGGAGCTGGACAATGTAATTTCCAGCTCATGTAGACATCTATCATGCTAAAAATAGAAGTGGTGCAAGTAGCAGGAGGGGCTAATCACTCCCAAGTACGTACCCAACCAAGTTCCTAGATACGTACTTAGGATGGCTAGCCCCTCGCACTACTGCAGATACACTTCTGTTTCTAGTGAGCTAGCTCGCATATAGCTAGCATGGGTATGTCTACTTAGTCTTGAAATTACACTTTCAAGTTTCAGGGTAAACATACCCTGTGCTGAAGGATTCTCTAGGGAAGGAGGGCTCAGACTTTTTCATTATGTAAAGAGAATTTCATCGAGGCACTCCTGTACTGAACCCAGTAACCTCATTTTAACAGAGATAGTCTTGCGAAGCAGCACCCCTCTGGTTTGCAATGACCCCTCCGAAAACCCAAAGATCTCGCTGAGGCGGGGGAGATTGGAGCCAAATGGATGGAACTGGCAGAAAGCAAGAAAGCTACTGTCAAGGGGAACGAATACCCCAGGGGGCACACCGACCATAAACCCTACAACCGAGGACAGCCAAAGACCCCACATACAACCCAAGTAAGGCCATAGACGCTCTACTCTTCCACCTCACCAGTCTCCAGTAACTCACCTCGGCCCAGTGACCCATCCGAGGGAAGATGCTTTAAGTGTAATGAACTGGGAGATATCAAGGCCAACTGTCCAAAGAACACCATGCGAGTGCAATTCATTACACTACCATCACACCAAAGATCCCCAGGCCCGGATGCCTCTCAAATACCCTTGGAGCGAAGGGAAAATTTGAGAGTGGGCGGAAAGAAGGTTACTGCGTGGAGAGACACGGGGGCACAAGTGTCAGCTATCCACCAATCCTTCGTTGACCCCAAATTCATCAACCCAAAGGCCAAAGTTACAATTTACCCCTTCATGTCACAAGCTGTAGACTTGCCTACAGCTCAACTGCCTGTCCAGTACAAAGGCTGGTCAGGAATGTGCACTTTTGCAGTCTATGACAATTATCCTATCCCCATGCTACTGGGGGAAGACTTGGCCAACCAGGTGAAGCGGGCCAAGAGAGTGGGAATGGTTACATGTAGCCAAACCAGGCAAGCTTCCAGACCCATTCCTGTTCCTGAGCCGTCCACAGAGGCCCCGTCTGTGTTACCAGAGACCCAGACAGAGGTAGTGGACCCGGATTCCATGCCTACCACTGAAACAGCCACAGCACCTCCAGTCCCAGGCCTGGAACTGGAACAGCAACCAGCACCAGCAAGTGCAACCACATCTTCAAACTCAACGCCAGAGGGCGCCAGCGAGCCAAAACTGGCAGACGCAAAAGACAGCCATACCCAAAAGGCTCAGCCAGAGCCTGAAATACCCTCAGGTGCACCAGCGGAGAGCGGTTCACCAGCAATGGAAACAAACCCCTAATCTACATCGCTTCCAGGGGGACCAAGCCCAAGTCCACAGTCTGAGGAAGAACTGGTGACCCCAGCCTCAAGGGAACAGTTCCAGACTGAGCAGGAAGCAGATGACAGCCTTCAGAAAGCGTGGGCGGCGGCATGGAGCACCCCCCCGCCTCTCAGCTCTTCTAATTGATCCGGGTTTGTTATAGAATAAGGACTTTTATACAAGGAAATTCTTTCTGGTGGACACCGGGAAGAATGGCAGCCGCAAAAACAGTTGGTGGTTCCAACTAAGTACCGGGGGAAGCTCTTAAGCTTAGCCCATGATCATCCCAGTGGCCATGCTGGGGTGAACAGAACCAAAGACAGGTTGGGGAAGTCCTTCCACTGGGAGGGGATGGGCAAGGATGTTGCCAAGTATGTCCGGTCTTGTGAGGTATGCCAAAGAGTGGGTAAGCCTCAAGACCAGGTCAAGGCCCCTCTCCAGCCACTCCCCATAATTGAGGTCCCATTTCAGCGAGTAGCTGTGGATATTCTGGGTCCTTTCCCAAAAAAGACACCCAGAGGAAAGCAGTATGTACTGACTTTAGTGGACTTTGCTACCCGATGGCCGGAAGCAGTAGCTCTAGGCAACACCAGGGCTAACACTGTGTGCCTGGCCCTAACAGACATCTTTGCCAGGGTAGGTTGGCCCTCCGACATCCTTACAGATTAAGGGTCTAATTTCCTGGCAGGGACCATGGAAAAACTGTGGAAAACTCATGGGGTGAATCACTTGGTTGCCACCCCGTACCACCATCAAACCAATGGCCTGGTGGAAAGGTTCAATGGAACTTTGGGGGCCATGATACGAAAATTCATCAACGAATTCTCCAATAATTGGGACCTAGTGTTGCAGCAGTTGCTGTTTGCCTACAGGGCTGTACCACATCCCAGTTTAGGGTTTTCACCGTTTGAACTTGTGTATGGTCACGAGGTTAAGGGACCATTACAGTTGGTGAAGCAGCAATGGGAGGGGTTTACGCCTTCTCCAGGAACTAACATTCTGGACCTTGTAAGCAACCTACAAAGCACCCTCCGACACTCTTTAGCCCTTGTTAGAGAGAACCTAAAGGATGCTCAAGAAGAGCAAAAGGCCTGGTATGACAGACATGCCAGAGAACGTTCCTTCAAGGTAGGAGACCAGGTTATGGTCTTGAAGGCGCAACAGGCCCATAAGATGGAAGCATCATGGGAAGGGCCATTCACGGTCCAAGAGCGCCTGGGAACTGTAAACTACTTCATAGCATTTCCCAATTCCTCACTAAAGCCTAAAGTGTACCATGTTAATTCTCTCAAGCCTTTCTATTCCAGAGACTTACAGGTTTATCAGTTTACAGTCCAGGGAGATGAGGCTGAGTGGCCTGACGGTGTCTACTACGACGGGAAAAAAGACGGTGGCGTGGAAGAGGTGAACCTCTCAACCACCCTGGAACGTCTGCAGCGGCGACAAATCAAGGAGCTGTGCACTAGCTTCGCCCCATTGTTCTCAGCCACCCCAGGACGGACTGAACGGGCATACCACTCCATTGATACAGGTAATGCTCACCCAATCAGAACCCCACCCTACCAGGTGTCTCCTCATGCCCAAGCTTCTATAGAACGGGAGATCCAGAACATGCTACAGATGGGTATAATCCGCTCATCTACCAGTGCATGGGCATCTCCAGTGGTTCTGGTACCCAAACCAGATGGGGAAATACGCTTTTGCGTGGACTACCGTAAGCTAAATGCGGTAACTCGTCCGGACAACTATCCAATGCCACGCACCGATGAGCTATTGGAGAAGTTGGGATGTGCCCAGTTCATTTCTACAATAAACTTAACCAAGGGGTACTGGCAAGTACCGCTAGATGAACCTGCCAAGGAGAGGTCCGCATTTGTCACCCATGTGGGGGTGTATAAATTCAATGTCCTTCCTTTCGGCCTTCGAAATGCACCCGTCACCTTCCAGAGGCTGGTAAATGGTCTACTAGCTGAAATGGGAAAATTTGCAGTTGCCTACCTCAATGATGTGGCCATATTTTCAGACTCCTGGCCCGAACACCTACTACACCTGGAAAAGGTCTTTGAGCGCATCAGGCAGGCTGGACTAACTGTTAAGGCCAAAAAGTGTCAAATAGGTCAAAACAAAGTAACTTACCTGGGGCACCAGGTGGGTTGAGGAACCATAAACCCCCTACAGGCCAAGGTGGATGCTATCCAAAAGTGGCCTGTCCCAAGGTCAAAGAAACAGGTCCAATCCTTCTTAGGCTTGGCCGGATACTACAGGCGATTTGTTCCACACTACAGCCAAATCGCTGCCCCATTGACCGACCTGACCAAAAAGACCCAGCCAAATGCCGTTAAGTAAACTAATAAGTGTCAAAAGGCCTTTACCCAGCTTAAGGCGATGCTCATGTCTGACCCTGTGCTCAGGGCCCCGGACTTTGACAAGCCATTCCTAGTAACCACGGATGCATCTGAGCGTGGTATAGGAGCAGTGCTCATGCAGGAAGCAACAAATCACAACTTCCATCCTGTCGTGTTTCTCAGCAAGAAACTGTCTGAGAGGGAAAGTCACTGTCACAGTCAGTAAAAAGAAATGCTATGCCATTGTGTACGCCCCGAAAAAGCTACGCCCATATGTTTGGGGACGGCGGTTCCAACTACAAACTGACCATGCTGCACTAAAGTGGCTTCATACTGCCAAGGGAAACCAGAAGAAACTTCTTCGTTGGAGTTTAGCTCTCCAAAATTTTGATTTTAAAATTCAGCACATCACAGGAGCTTCTAACAAAGTAGCTAATGCACTCTCCCGTAAGAGTTTCCCAAAATTCAGTACTTAAACAGCGTTCTTAAAATGTAGAAGTCTGTTAGTTATATACTTAGTGGTATATGTAAAGGTACATGTGTTGTAGTAATCTGTTTATTTTAAAGTTCTAGATGGAAACCGCCGCCAGTGAGCTTCCCCACTGTCTGCAATTTGGGGGGCGTGTCATAAACAGATAGCTAAGGGTTAATGTCTCTTTCACCTGAAGCACCTGACCAGAGGACCAATCAGAAAACTGGATTTTTTCAACTTTGGGTGAAGGGAATTTTGTGTCTAAGGTCTTTGTTTTCTGTCTGCCTGCTTTCTCTGAGCTTTGGAGAAGTAGTTTCTGCTTTCTACTCTTCTGTTTCTAAGTGTAAGGACAAAGAGATCAGATAGTAAGTTATATGGTTTCTTTTCTTTGGTATTTGCATAAATATAAGTGCTGGAGTGCTTTGATTTGTATTCTTTTTGAATAAGGCTGTTTATTCAATATTTTTTTAAGCAATTGACCCTGTATTTGGTAACCTTAATACAGAGAGACCATTTGTATGTATTTTCTTTCTTTTTATATAAAGCTTTCTTTTTGAGACCTATTGGAGTTTTCTTTTCTGGGAAATTTCAGGGAAATTGAGTCTGTACTCACCAGGGAATTGGTGGGAGGAAGAAATCAGGGGGAGATCTGTGTGTGTTGGATTTGCTAGCCTGATTTTACATTCCCTCTGGGTGAAGAGGAAAGTGCTTTTGTTTCCAGGACTGGAAACGGAGAGGGGGAGTCACTCTGTTTGAATTCACAGAGCTTGTGTCTGTGTATCTCTCCAGGAGCACCTGGAGGGGGGAAGGGAAAAAGGATTATTTCCCTTTGTTGTGAGACTCAAGGGATTTGGGTCTTGGGGTCCCCAGGGAAGGTTTTTCAGGGGGACCGGAGTGCCCCAAAACACTCTAATTTTTTGGGTGGTGGCAGCAAGTACCAGGTCCAAGCTGGTAACTAAGTTTGGAGGTTTTCATGCTAACCCCCATATTTTGGACGCTAAGGTCCAAATCTGGGACTAAAGTTATGACACCCGTCCTCCCCCTGGCATGCCTTTATGGCAACTGCTACAATTGCTCACATGGAAAATTACTATTAGTAAAGGATCAAGTGAGTTGTTAGCCATCTCTTAATGTGATTTGGCAGCTGGATTCAATGAAAGGAGCCAATACTTTTTGCCCTGCCATATCTTTGTAGCCACTGGTCTATGGAACATTTGCAATCAATGGATCACAGATTGGAAACCACTGTTCTAGATTACGTCTCCTAATGCTGGCTGCTTGCTAAGTGAATAACCACAACAAAAGGATATATATTATATACATTTACACTCGTGTAGATTAGAACCTGCTGAAAGACAACAGAATGGTTGGAATTTGGAAATGATCATGGATAAAATTTCAGCATCATTATGGCAGGTGCTGCCGCCATGGCCTGAGACGTATTGTGTAAATGAGTGCAGCTCTACTGGCTGTAATGTATTCAGGACAGGTCTGTGTGGTGTGACACATATTGTGGTAATGTTACACTTTCTAGTCCAGGTGATACTAGCTATCCTTGGACCTCATGCCTCCTGGCAATATTTGCTGATCCTCATTACCATCCAGTTTGATGATCCCACTGCAGGACCAATTTGGAAATAGAATGTAACTTAGGTATCTTTAAAACGACATCCCAATGCACTGACTGTAGTGAGAGGGCTCTACAGCTGGCTGCTTAGTAAGTGTGTCCTGTGATCATCTGAGGCTGAATAATACTGCAATGCTAGGAGAGATTCTTAGCAGAATCTGCCAACTGTATTTTTCTAAAAATGCGTAGAAGAATAGTTCATAAAAAGGAGAGCACTACTAAACCCAAACACAACTGTATTTCAACCGATGACCTGTTACCCGGGGTTGGTTTAACCCAAAGCTCCCGGTAACTTTTACTCTGTGCGAGGTGGTATTAGGAAATAAATCAAGGGAGACACGGCCGTACGACCGATAGATTGCTGGCACAAACAGGACATTTCAAGAGTGCTTTTACTTAAAGCTAAACTTTACTTAGTCTCAAGCACTTACACACATTTGCAACAGGTTAGTGAAACACCCCCAACCCTTGATAATTACCTAAGCTGAGCGTGGCTTTCGAGTGGCACCGTGACAGGCTTCAGCTGAGTCTGCCGGTGGGGACCTGAAGATACGTCCAGAGAGAGCATCCCTGAAGAGCCCCTCCTGAGAAGTCCCATTACCCATTATACATTAGTAATACAATGACATGTCCCTTAAAGAAAACTTGCTAAGCAAGCAGGGTTAAAAGGTCATACACCTTATGATTGCCAATTAACCAGAGATTTTTTTTTCAGTGTGTCCATGCCTTTGGGCCCTGACAAACATTCCCAGGGGCACATATAAACAGACTTCTTGTTTTTCTACAATATATGCATCAGCAATTTTAATACTTTTAGCAGGAAGGGTGCGGGGTAAAGCTGTCCTGTCTGTGGCACCTGAAACCTCCGCCCCTCCTATCTGGTTACACTGAGGCCACTGCATGACCAATTTACGACCTGCTGACTTAGCTATATTTGTTAGCAATAAGCAAGAATGGGTCAGTATGGCCTGTTAACTTGACTACTGTTAGCAATACACAATAGTGGTTTAGGCACTTTACTGGTTTGCCAAAATTTCCCTGAACAACCCAGAGACAAGAGAGCTGATAACCAGGTAGTGGATTCTCTGGGATTGCTGTGTAGATGAGTATTCTATATATTACTTCAGCTGCAATTCACACTGCTAGGACAACTGGTTTTCAATAAGTGGCAGCTTTATTGGATGAGTCAAAAAGGCTTCTACTGCCTTAGCCAGTGCAGGAACTGGGCTAACATTTGTCTGGTGAAAGTTGTTCCTTGTATGTATTTATGATGGTGTGTGTAGCCCATTCACTAGAAAGGAAGGGGTTAAGGAGTTGCTGTGGACTCAAGTGACAATGCCCCACCACACCTCCAAGCACATCAGGACTAGAGGAAGAGTTCAAAAGGAGGAAATACCAGCTCTGTAGCAGGCAGCTGAGGGATAAATACAAGGGAGGGAGAGGAGTTATTTAAATTAAGTGCAAATGTGGACACAAGAACAAATGGATATAAATTGGCCATCAACAAGTTTAGGCTCAAAATTAGATGAAGGTTTCTAACCATCAGAGGAGTGAAGTTCTGGAACAGCCTTCCAAGGGGAGCAGTGGGAGCAAAAACCCTAACTGGCTTCAAGACAGAGCTTGATAACTTTATGGAGGAGATGGTATGATGGGACTGTACAATGGCATGTGGCCCCTTGATGACTGCCAGTAGCAAATATCCCAAAGGCCAGAGGCAAGACATTAGATGGGGAAGGCTCTGAGTTACAACAGAGAATTCTTTCCCAGGTATCTACCTGTTGAGTCTTGCCCACATGCTCAGGATCTAACTGATCGCCATAGTTGGGGCCGGGAAGGTCAGATTGGCAGAGATCCTGGGGATTTTTTGCCTTCCTCTTCAGCGTGGGGCACCAGTCATTTGCAGGTTTATACTAGTGTAAATGCAGCAAAGAATCCTGTGGCACCTTATAGACTAACAGACGTTTTGGAGCATGAGCTTTCGTGGGTGAATACCCACTTCGTCAGATGCATGTAGTGGAAATTTCCAGGGGCAGGTATATATATATGCAGGCAAGCTAGAGATAATGAGGTAGTTCAATCAGGGAGGATGAGGCCCTGTTCTAGCAGTTGAAGTGTGAAAACCAAGGTAGGAGAAACTGGTTTTGTAATTGGCAAGCCATTCACAGTCTTTGTTTAATCCTGAGCTGATGGTGTCAAATTTGCAGATGAACTGAAGCTCAGCAGTTTCTCTTTGAAGTCTGGTCCTGAAGTTTTTTTGCAGCAGGATGGACACCTGAAGGTCTGCTATAGTGTGGCCAGGGAGGTTGAAATGTTCTCCTACAGGTTTTTGTATATTGCCATTCCTAATATCTGATTTGTGTCCATTTATCCTTTTCCGTAGCGACTGTCCAGTTTGGCCGATGTACATAGCAGAGGGCCATTGCTGGCATATGATAGCGTATATTACATTGGTGGAGGTGCAGGTGAATGAACCGGTGATGGTGTGGCTGATCTGGTTAGGTCCTGTGATGGTGTCGCTGGTGTAGATATGTGGACAGAGTTGGCATCGAGGTTTGTTGCATGGATTGGTTCCTGAGCTAGAGTTACTATGGTGCAGTGTGCAGTTACTGGTGAGAATACGTTTCAGGTTGGCAGGTTGCCTGTGGGCAAGGACTGGCCTGCCACCCAAGGCCTGTGAAAGTGTGGGACCATTGTCCAGGATGGGTTGTAGATCCCTGATGATGAGTTGGAGAGGTTTTAGCTGGGGACTGTATTTCCACTACATGCATCTGACGAAGTGGGTATTCACCCACGAAAGCTCATGCTCCAAAACGTCTGTTAGTCTATAAGGTGCCACAGGATTCTTTGCTGCTTTTATAGATCCAGACTAACACGGCTACCCCTCTGATACTAGTGTAAATGGTGAATTTTCTGTCATTTGAAGTCTTTTAATCATGATTTGAGGACTTTAGTAACTCAGTCAGAGGTTAGGGGGTCTATTACAGGAGTGGGTGGGTGGGTGAGGGTCTGTTGCCTGCAATGTGCAGGGGATCAGACTAGATGATCACAATGGTCCCTTCTGACCATGAAGTCTATGAGGACAGCCGTTTTTCCAAGGTCCCCCTGAAGGAAAAGAGGCTGGAGGCTTTTTTAGGACTGGTTGTTTTGTTTTTTCTCGTCGTCATCTTTCTTTGCTTCATCCACCCAGAAGCATAACTCAAGAGGAACTTGGTCATAAGACTAAGTTTCCATCCTCAGGCCAGTGATACTAACTGCCCCAAACCAAGTGATGAGAGGCTGAGTGAGTAACTGACCCACCTAAATGGGCACTGCAGAGGGAGGATGCCCTTGGCAGTGTTGTAAAGCTGTCACAGGATAATTGTGTCTCATGGCTAAATACTTATTATTGCTGAAATGCTTATTATTTGTGTTACAGGAGTGCCTGGAAGCTCCACTGAGGTCACGCCCCATCTGAGGTGCTATCCTGTACAACATGTAGTTGTAAGTGCCCCAAAGAGTTTACAGTCAAAATGGGCAGAGCAAACATGCAAAGTGACTACCCAGGTTATACGGTAGGGCCAAGATAGAACCAGGAATTGCTGAAGCTCAGCTAGTGTGCTATTCACTGGTCCACACTGTCTCTTCCAGATATGGAAACTTTTATTTAAAACAAATGCTGAGATGAAGCCAAGACATTTGTTGCCCTGCGACAATATTCCATTCCCTCTGATCTCCTCTTTATAACAAATGACGATTGGTGTAGATATTGTCATCCTTTGGCCTGATTAATCTGCATTCATCTTAGTGCATCACAGCTGGGGCAGGGGCTGTATTTTTGTTCTGTGTTTGTATAGCAGTGTGATGTTTTAGCAAACAAATAAGATAAACCAACACATAGACATGTCACCACACCACAGGCTAAGTAGGATATTGCACCTTGGACACTATGTACAGAGACAGGGTTAAACACTAGGAAATTAAGAAAAGAACAAAAACTAAAATGATGAATAGAAATTGAGAAAAAAGTGGGACCCGTATTCTGAGACGCTCTTCCCTGATCCCCTCTCTAAACCTATGACTTGAGATTTCACCTTTCAAAAGTGACGATGAGGAGTCTGGAGAGGGTAACTGACATGGAAAGACTTAAAAGCAAAACACATCTAGCATGGCAAAACATTGACTAAGGACAGGAATGAAGAGTGGTAGCTGATATATGAAAGTACTAAACAGCAAAGAGAGACAGGATTCGTTTAGGGTATTTCTAATGGGGCAAGGCTAGGAGCAATATCTGACATGGAACAAATGGAAATATAAATTGAATATCTGGAAAAGATATTGGCCTTTATCTGGAAAATCTCCTGTGAAGTCAAAAGAGCTTTTCCTACGCAAAGGATTTCCAGATAGGGCCCTGTAATGTCTAGGCTGTGATGCAATGAGGGAAGATAAAATTAATCCTACTTACTTTGAACATATACATGCTTTGTAAAAAGTGACATACAAGGGGTACTCTGTTAAGCGTTTAAGAATACATACTGAGCAATCTGTCAGTATTCAATTAATGATAATGATATGTTGTTGGGAATAATATTGTACTATAGCCTATCCTTGGTATTTATAGGGTGTCTATCACTGTGGTTTTTAAGCGTGGTGTAAAGGGACAGAGAAAATTGACTTCGAGCATTTCTTTCTCTAATGTCTATGATTCTATGATGTGACTTCCTTTAGGACAAATGTATGCCCCATATTAGGGTCTATTTATACAAGCTCACCAGGTGTGCAAGATAAAAATGTTAGTGGTATCTTGGCTTTCTTACTGAAGCACTCTAGGTAGGTCCTTGTTACAAATTTTATCCTTCTGTCAAAAAGAATAATGAAGCTTGGAAGGTTGGTTGTGTTGAAATAGAAACATGAAGCTCAGAGCACATTAAATGGTCTTTATCTGGAGATATAAGGTGCCTACGTGGGTCACAGCTGAAAATGCCAACTCAGCACAGACTGCTGAGAAACAGGGCAGACACACCCAAACAGGTGGTTATTCTGTCATTAGAGTTTACCAGACCAGTAACTAAAGTGGACTTCTGTATCACACACTGATTAACAAGAAGCAAAAAACATAGTCTCCTTAGGCATCTCAGCCCCTGGTTCACTGCTCAGACAACTAGACTTTATGATGACAGGTTACTGAAAACCAGATTCATCACTCATAAAGTTCTTCCAATTCCAAAGGATCAGCCATCTCAGCAGGTCAATATATGACATAAATCTTACCCAAATACTATGTTTGAAGCCAATCCTTCAGTAACTAAAAAATAAAGGTTTAATAATATAAAAAGAAAAGAGAGTTATTAAATGGTTAAGGAATCATATACATTACAACTGATTTTCAGAGAAGCAGGTCAGGAGTGTAGCAGTGATGTAAATCTGCTAACTTATTAAATCTCTCTGATTACCCAAACTGGTAAGGGATTATTAGTCCCTTGTTCAAAGCTTCCTTGTTAGAAAGCAGTCCTGAGAAACGAAGCAGGAAACAAAGACAAAAGAATGATGTCAAAGTCTCCACTCAGTTACCTTCAGCCCAAGAGCACAGAAACATATTGGAAAAAAGATGGAGTCCTAGGTCACATGTTCTCATCACATGTCCATACATACTTTGCTGAATCATATCAGTAGCCGTTGGCTCCATGCTGTCTGAGGCATCCTAAGGAAGGGGATCACTAAAGAGCTGATTTTCCTCTATGGCCCATCACCACATGAATGGCCCATCAACCAGTTATGGCTAGTCTTAATGTAAATTTGTCTGGTCAGAGTTACAAGAACAGAACACGTTTCCGATACAGACACTTAGCAAATATTCATAACTTCAAATATAAAGATGATACATAGATACAAACAGGATGACCATACTCAGCAAATCATAATGTTTCTATTAATCCCTTACATGACATAGTTTGTACAAGAGTTATTACAATTGTGCAACAGTTGTAACAACAGTCGTAATAAAAATAGTCATCTTGCTTCTCTACAGCATCACACATGGTATGCCCACAAGCAGATCACAGTTCTCTTGAGTTTGTTCATTATTTACATGTTTTTATGCTACATTTTTGAACCTATGGATTGCTCCCAAACATTTTGGAGTGAGTATTGTGTGACTGGAATTAACTGAGTTATGATGAGTCACCTTAGTTATACAATACTGTTTCTATTCTCTGACTGGGTGATAGTAATTTTTGTAAACAAATGGAGGGCTTGAATATTTTTTCTCCAGTCTATCTAAGGAACTTCAAGATCATCTGTCACTGTAATATCTAAGTGCCATTTTATCCAAGAGGGGGAGACTGAAGATAAACAGATGTATGAAATTTTAAACTTTTTCCTTAGCCAAGCAGGTCAGGCCCAAAGCATCATTTTCAGAAACACCTGGGACAGTATATTACTTATTGGTTCAATGGTGAAGCCTTAAATGAGCCACTTCATTGCAAATGAAACCCATGGAAAGCCTCATACAGAAGACATATATTTTCTCCAATAACCTACATAGATAAAAGGTACTAACCATACAGACAGTGCAGTGATTTTAGTAAGATAGCACTGAAACTACTTTCTCCAGTAGCATTCTAACCATCATAAATCTACAAGATGACTTTAGTAAAATCCAGGCAAGGTACACATTAGCAATCAAGTTGAGTTACACTAAATATAATGCCCTCTATTTTTCAGGTAAATTAAAACTTTGCCAATTCATTATTAATTGCCTTATGGTCCCAAGTGTGATGGGTTGGATCACAGAAACCCTCTTGGGAATGCCACCTGATGTGCTGATGCTACCTCTAAGCCTGTTTTGTCTCGTACCTTGGGACCTCAGAACCCTGCCAGGTTGTGCCAGACACACTAGCCTGATCCAAACCCAGGTCTGAACCATGTCCCGCAAAAGCTGCAGGCCTCCAGCACTCAGATACCCAACTCCCAATGGTGTCCAAACTCCAATTAAATCTGTTTTCCCCCGTATAAAGTTTATACAGGATAAACTCATAAATTGTTCACCCTCTATAACACTGATAGTGAGATATGCACAACTGTTTGCCCCCTCCCCCAGGTATTAATGCACTCTCCGGGTTAATTAGTAAGTGCAAAGTGATTTTATTAAATACAAAAAGTTGGATTTAAGTGGTTCCAAGTAATAACAGACACAACAAAGTGAATTACCAAGCAAAATAAAATAAAACACAAGAGTCTAAGCCTAATATAGTAAGAAAGTGATTATAATTGAAATCTCACCCTCAGAGATGTTGCAGATGTTGCTTCTTTTACAGACTAGCCTCCTTCTAGTAGTCTGGGTCCAGCAATCACTTATACCCCTGTGGTTACTGTCCTTTTTTCCAGTTTCTTTCAGGTATCCTTTGAGGGTGGAGAGGCTATCTCTTGAGCTAGCTGAAGACAAAAATGGAGGGGTCTCCCAGGACTTTATATAGTTTCTCTCTTGTGGGTGGAAACCCCTCCCTCCTCAAGTGTAGAATCCCCTCTACAAGATGGAGTTTTGGAGTCACCTGGACAAATTACATGTACATGCATGACTTAGTTCTCTACAGAAATGTTCCCAGGAAAACTCAGATGTGAATTGGTGTCTATCAAAGTCTATTGTCAGATTAAGTGTTTCTTGTTTGGGCACTTGCTGAGAATAGTTTTTTCTCAAGAAGCTGACAAAAATGCTTCACTGAGGCTACTTAAAATCAAGCAAGTACACAGCCAATATTCATAACATTGAATACAAAAAATGATACATGCATACAAATAGGACGAATATACTCAGTAGATCATAACCTTTGCAGAGATATGTTACATGGCATATGTAGCATAAAACATATTCCAGTAATGTAATATTTACATTCATAAGCATATTTCTATAAGTATATGAAGTGCAACGTCACCATGTCTCCTCACAGCTGTTCTAGTGCACCTTCTTTTAACTGCAGGATCTATGTGCTTACAAGTATTATAAGTTCATACAATACCAAGTTCATCATTAGACAGAGTCTAGCCAAAGACCCTATGCTCTTTGGCATCCTCAGAGATGTTATGGCCTTTATGATCATCTAGTCTGACCTCCTGCATAACATGGGCCAAAGAACCTCATCTAGTAATTTTTGCATCAAGCCCATAACTTCTTGTCTGAGCTATGGCACATTTTTTTAGAAAGATATTCTGTCTCGATTTAAAGACTTCACATGATGGAGACTCCACCATATCCTAGGTAAATTGTTTCAAAAGTTAATTACCTCATTGTTAAAAATATGCACCTTATTTATAGTCTGAATTTGTCTAGTTTCAGCTTCCAACAATTGGATCTCATTATGCCTTTTCCTGCTAGATTAAAGAGAGGTCTATTATTAGAAATCTCTTCCCCATATAGATACTGTGATTGAGTTGTTTCTAACATTCTCTTGGACAAACTAAGCAGATTGAGCTTCTTTAGTCTTTCACTACAAGGCATGTTTTCCAGCTCTCAAGCCATTCTTGTAGATCTAGTCTGAATCATTTCTAGTTTGTCAATATACCTTTTGAAGTGTCGACTCAAGGGCCAGAAATGTTATGCCTACAGGGCCAACCTGTGCTCCTAATAAATTCCATAATATATGGCTCATATCCAATCTTTGCTTGGTATGGACTTCATAAACACAAAACATTTAGTGACAACCTTTTATAGCTAATTCTGAAGTACATAAATTACATGATATATATATCTCCCTATGTAATGTCCTATGGCTCCCTTTGTAGACGATGACCATTCCAATTTCTGATTGGTCCACAATAGCTATTGGCAAGGAACTTGTTAGGATAGCTCCTTGCATAAGTGCAATTTACCCTAACTCTGCTGTTATTTTGTCCAAAAATCACAACGCTGACAAACAGTAATGCTCTTCCATACTCCCTCAACTGCAGGTTGGTGTTGGTTCTTTGAAACATCCAGCTTAATCTACAGTTTAAATATGAGGAAGAATTCACAAGTCAGTCCAGTATTAATCCTGGCAGGTCCTATTCCCCACATGATTCTTATAATCCCAATTCCCATAATCTGAGACGTAAATGGTGGAATGTTCCTTAGGGCTTTTAGTCTAATAAACAATGGACCTGTAAAGGCATGTACCAGACATCACTGTATTAACAGAATCAATACCCTTCCCTGGATGCCTCTTTGTTTTCAAGCGTTTTAAATGAGACAGTGACCACGATAATATCAGCAGTGTTAGGTTACTGTGCTGTCAAAACACGGCTCCTGCAGGACACGCTTCACAGCAGTATGGGGTCAGTCAATAAACTTCACTGCTTCCACAATATCAGGCTGTACTGCTCCTCACATGAGTTATTTTGTAATAATGTGCCCTATCTGCAGTTGGAGCTTTCCCCTCTGCTGTATATTGTGATCATAATTCAGCAATACAGCAGATGCAATTTATCAGCAGCATAGAGTTTCCATTTGCATCTCACAGATGCCTCTGAGCCACCTATTGAATTCAGGAAAAATTCAAGCTCTTATTGTAGCTTCTTATGGCTCATCAGGGATGTGACCTTGCAATCTTCTGTATGTTTGTTTGTTTGTTGTCCCTTGACACTGCATTACAAAGCCATGTTTACGGAATTTGATTTACACTGATGCTTCCTTCAACCCTCACAGTCACAGCCTGCTGGAAGATGCTCAGTGCTGCCTGTTGGTCTTGTAGCAAAGTATCCCAGCAGTTGCGCTTTACAATTCTAAGTTGCTCAAATATAAAATACATTCCTATTGTATTATGCCCCTGTATCTGACTACAGGTCTGGTGAGGACACCCAGTTAACTGAGATCCTGGGCCTTTGGAGTGTTGTAAAAACTTCACTGCATCAAATGCACTCAGGCAGAGGGTGAGGAATCCAATCTTGCGCAGGAATACATATCAACAAAGCATTATGCAGGCCTAGACTAAACAAATATCCTGCACGATGAAAGTTATTTTATGGGCTTCTTCCACTTATGTCTTCCTTGTCTCACTTCCCCAGTTCACATCCTGTAGCCCATAACAACACTGAAAATTCCCTTGGCCAGAGCACACAGCAGAGGTATCATGGTTATGGTATTTAGCAGATGTCTGAAATTCTGGCTCTAGGATGTTCATGGATGAAAACTGCTAATTAGCATATGTGGCTCTAATCTCCTGTCTGACAGCTGTTCCTTGGAACTGTTTCTCCTATTTCCTCACAGCTGTTGGATTCTGAGTTCTTCATTGCAACACCTAGTGTATCCACCCAAGGTAACCCTCCACCCCACCCCCTGTACCTGCAATATAAGAGGTGCTGTTCTTTGGGAAAATGACTGATGCTATCTCTGTTAGCAAGGAGTACAACCCAGCACACAAACAACAAAATACATTAATACAAACCCTATCAAATGAAATGCCACATCCCAAAACAACACTATAAAAAAGAGGACTTTATTAGGGACAGAAAAAAGAGGATCTAGGGAAGGAAAGGGTTAAGGTTAGTTAAAACACTAAAACATCTAGAATATGAGTTCCTCACCTCCCAATACTCCCAACTGTACCACAACTCCCAGCTTCCTCCCTGGCATCTTCCCAGCAGATGGAATACCTAGCATGTATCCGGAGATGGGAGCAGCAAATGCTGGCTGGCTTAAAGGAAACAAACTGGGACTTTGCACTGTTTTCACCCGTATATGGGGAAAGGTCCTCTCCTGACTCCCTGGGCTGGTGTCCTGTGGAGGTCATGGTTGGCTTTAAGTAGCTGGAGTCAGCTGGTCCACTGCAGGAGTGGAACTGTTGGACCATCCGCCGAATCCAGAGAAGAGCAACAAAAATGATTAGAAAACATGACCTATGAGGGAAGATTTAAAAAATTGGGTTTGTTTAGTCTGGAGAAGAGAAGACTGAGAGGGGACACGATAACAGTTTTCAAGTACATAAAAGGTTGTTACAAGGAAAAGGGAGAACAATTGTTCTTCTTATCCTCTGAGGATAGGACAAGAAGCAATGGACTTAAATTGCAGCAAGGGCTGTTTAGGTTGTACATTAGGAAAAACTTCCTAACTGTCAGTCCTAGGTCAGACCTGGGGCCGGTTTTGTTCAGTATCTTCGTTAATGATCTGGAGGATGACGTGGACTGCACCCTCAGCAAGTTTTCAGATAACACTAAACTGGGAGGAGTGGTAGATACATTAGAGGGTAGGAATAGGATACAGAGGACCTAGACTACTTAGAGGATTGAGCCAAAATAAAATCTGATGAGGTTCAACAAGAACAAGTGCAGAGACCTGCAGTGAGGATGGAAGAATCCCATGCACTGCTACAGTCTGGGAACCAAATGGTTAGGAAGCAGTTCTGCAGAAAAGGACCTAGGGGTTACAATGGACGAGTAGCTGGATATGACTGAAACAGTGTGCCCTTGTTGCCAAGAAGGCTAATGGCATTTTGTGCTGTATAAATAGGGGCATTGCCAGCTGATCGAGGGATGTGATCATTCCACTCTATTCAGCATTGGTGAGGCCTCATCTGGAGTACTGTGTCCAGTTTTGGGCCCCACACTACAAGAAGGATGTGGAAAAATTGGAAAGAATCCAGTGGAGGGCCACAAAAATTATTAGGAAGTTGGGGCACATGACTTACGAGGAGAGGCTGAGGGAACTGGGATTGTTTAGTCTGCAGAAGAGAAGAATGAGGGGAGATTTGATAGCTACTTTCAACTATCTGAAATGAGATTCCAAAGAGGATGGATCTAGACTGTTCTCAATGGTGGCAGATGACAGAACAAGAAGTAATGGTCTCAAGTTGCAGCGGCGGAGGTTTAGGTTGGACATTAGGAAAAACTTTTTCACTAGAAGGGTGGTGAAGCACTGGAATGGGTTACCTAGGGAGGTGGTGGAATCTCTTTCCTTAGAGGTTTTTAAGGTCAGGCTTGACAAAGCCGTGGCTGGGATGATTTAGTTGGGGACGGTTCTGCTTTGAGCAGGGGGTTGGACTAGATGACCTCCGAAGATCCCTCCAACCCCGATATTCTATGATTCTATGATTTTATGTCAGAATGGTTAAGCACTAGGATAAATTGCCTAGGGAGGACTCTCCATCACTGGGGATTTTTAGGAGCAGTTTGGACAAACAGCTATCAGGGATGATCTTGATAATTTTTAGTCCTGTTTTGAGTGCAGGGGACTGGACTAGGTGACCTCTCGAGGTCCCTTCCAGTTCTATGATTCTATGACTCTCTGTTCCTTTTTAGTAGACTGCCTTTATTGTTTAAACTGATAAGGAAAATTCTGGTTGTCTGGGAATTGTGCAGGGATGAAATTATGCACTGGCTACAGTATAAGGGAAACAAGATAAATAAAGGCATGGGAGAGAAGGAAAAGTGTTACATTATGCAGGAAAATAAATGGCATTTTAAATAATAATGAAGATGCTGGGTTCTTTTTTTTTGTTTTGCTTCTCTTTAAGCAAACCTCTGCTCTCAACATATAAATTTGATAGCAACAGGCTAATGCTGTGCTGCCATCTTCATCTGCACTTCTTAAGGGGAAAAAACTGCAGAGAAATTTAAGAAGCCAAAGCATATTGAGGGAGCTGGAGCAGTATTTTAAAAGGCAAATGAACAACAAATCATGCTGTGGGTGTATAAATGAGTGGCTGATGACAAACACAAGGATCAGATATTGGTTTTAGTGCGTTAAAGAGGAGGCAGAATCATTTAAAATGCTGGGCCTGTTGTGCATAAAGTTACCAACCATCACTGGGATGGAAGTTTTATAAACAGTTGTAGCAATAATAAAAGCCTTATGGAAAAGTCCTAAAGAATTGACTGGGGATCAGCCAGTAGAGTCTCAAAGAAATTTTTCTAAAACCCCATAGAATTTAATAGTGAATGACCTCCTTTCCAGAGGTCTTTTGAACCATCCTATGAAACTCTATAGAAGGTATATGACTCCTTAGATAATTCTATTAAGTCATTGAAAAAAATCTATAGAATGGCTGTCATTTTATATTACATTCCACAGAACTTTTCCATAGCAGTTAAAAGGCCATTCATACATTAAAATTCCTTTAACTTCTGAGGAATCGCTCCTGTTTTTCCAGTTTTCTGGTGTCCAGGTATAGCTGGGCTCCTTTTGCTCAGTTTGGCAAGTTCAGCAAGTTCAGCAAATTACTCCAGCAGATATCTAGCTTTAAGTATGAGCTTGTCTCCACTAAATGGGAGATTGATACACAGTGATCGATCCACCGGGGGTCGATATAGCAGGTCTAGTGAAGACCTGCTAAATTGACCACTGATTGCTCTCCCATTGACTCCAGTACTCCATCGGAATGAAAATCATAAGAAAAGTCGACGGGAGAGTTTCTCCTGTCGACCCAGTGCGGTGCAAACACCGCAATAAGTTGACATAAGGTACGTTGACTCCAGCTACGAAGTAGTTGCATAGCCCCATGGTGTGGACCTGCCCCAGGAGTGTGACTCCACCCTGCATAAAGTTAGCCACATGCTTAAGTACCTTGCCTCTGAGAATTCCACATCAGCACCTCTTCAATGGCTTTACAACTAACCTGTTTTCAGACTAACACAAAACCAGATTCATTCTTCCTACTGCTGCATGAAGCATGTTGCAGCCTGCCCTAGTGTACCTCAGGAAGGACTCTCAAGAGAAGCACAAGCAGTGGTCCTCCACAACACCCCATGCTCATTTTGTACTGGCCCAGCCGCTACCCTGGTAGACTTCTCACCACTACGGGCTTTGCTCCTGGGGACATGCTGGCAACAATCAGAGGAACTTTAGCCACCAATGTTTATTTCACTTCAGATGCAGATTGCTTAGAATAATTCCTTGGCTCTGGCAAAGGGGACTGAATTCTCCATTAAAAGCATTGGCTTTACTGCAATCATCGCAGCAAGGCAAATTAATTTAAGGCTCTTTAGTGCTTGAAGTTAGCAATGGCTCACGAAGGCTTTAGAAAATTCTGCTGTGATATCACCAGTATAGTGGAACAAAGCTCTTCAGAGCAGGAGCTGCCTCTTAGTGTGGGTTTGTCTGTATTGCAACAGTTAGCTCAAGTTAACGCACTTGAGTTACTCCACTAACTGGAGTGAGTGTGACCACACTGTGAAACACTGGAGCCACATAGTGTGATTGATGAGTTGCTGTAATCTGAGCTGCTGCATCTGCATTGATTTCTACCTCCTCAGTCAGCAACACCTCAGCTTCCCATGGTAGGCCATCTAGTTTGAGTTTAAAGCACCTCTGGAACTGGAGATTTTTGTGTGTGGACAGGAATCAGTTGGGTAATCAAACTCAAGTTATAGTTCAAGCTGACAATCCAGTGAAGACAAGTCCCATGTGTTTGTACAGGGACTAGTTCAGTGAAGTCCCAGTCACAGCTGAGGCCCCTAGGCACTACTGTAATACAGACAATAATTAATAAATATGCTGTTATGTGGAGATACCTTTGATTCATAGATTCATAGATTCATAGACTCTAGGACTGGAAGGGACCTCGAGAGGTCATCGAGTCCAGTCCCCTGCCCTCATGGCAGGACCAAATATTGTCTAGACCATCCCTAATAGACATTTATCTAACCTACTCTTAAATATCTCCAGAGATGGAGATTCCACAACTTCCCTAGGCAATCTATTCCAGTGTTTAACTATCCTGACAGTTAGAAACTTTTTCCTAATGTCCAACCTATATCTCCCTTGCTGCAGTTTAAGCCCATTGCTTCTTGTTCTATCATTGGAGGCTAAGGTGAACAAGTTTTCTCCCTCCTCCTGATGACACCCTTTTAGATACCTGAAAACTGCTATCATGTCCCCTCTCAGTCTTCTCTTTTCCAAACTAAACAAACCCAATTCCTTCAGCCTTCCTTCATAGGTCATGTTCTCAAGACCTTTAATCATTCTTGTTGCTCTTCTCTGGACCCTCTCCAATTTCTCCACATCTTTCTTGAAATGCGGTGCCCAGAACTGGACACAATACTCCAGCTGAGGCCTGACCAGTGCAGAGTAAAGCGGAAGAATGACTTCTTGTGTCTTGTTTACAACACACCTGTTAATGCATCCCAGAATCACGTTTGCTTTTTTTGCAACAGTATCACACTGTTGACTCATATTAAGCTTGTGGTCTACTATGACCCCTAGATCTCTTTCTGCCATACTCCTTCCTAGACAGTCTCCTCCCATTCTGTATGTGTGAAACTGATTGTTCCTTCCTAAGTGGAGCACTTTGCATTTATCTTTATTGAACTTCATCCTGTTTACCTCAGACCATTTCTCCAATTTGTCCAGATCATTTTGAATTTTGACCCTGTCCTCCAAAGCAGTTGCAATCCCTCCCAGTTTGGTATCGTCCGCAAACTTAATAAGCGTACTTTCTATGCCAACATCTAAATCGTTGATGAAGATATTGAACAGAACCGGTCCCAAAACAGACCCCTGTGGAATCCCACTTGTTATACCTTTCCAGCAGGATTGGGAGCCATTAACAACTACTCTCTGAGTACGGTTATCCAGCCAGTTATGCACCCACCTTATAGTAGCCCCATCTAAATTGTACTTTCCTAGTTTATCTATAAGAATATCATGCGAGACCGTATCAAATGCCTTACTAAAGTCTAGGTATATCACATCCACTGCTTCTCCCTTATCCACAAGGCTCGTTATCCTATCAAAGAACGCTATCAGAATAGTTTGACACGATTTGTTCTTTACAAATCCATGCTGGCTATTCCCTATCCTTACCTTACCTAACCTTACCTTACCTTACCTTACCACCTTCCAAGTGTTGGCAGATGATTTCTTTAATTACCTGCTCCATTATCTTCCCTGGCACAGAAGTTAAACTAACTGGTCTGTAGTTTCCTGGGTTGTTTTTATTTCCTTTTTTATAGATGGGCACTATATTTGCCCCCTTCCAGTCTTCTGGAATATCCCCCATCTCCCATGATTTCCCAAAGATAATAGCTAGAGGCTCAGATACCTCTTCTATTAACTCCTTGAGTATTCTAGGATGCATTTCATCAGGCCCTGGTGACTTGCAGGCATCTAACTTTTCTAAGTGATTTTTTACTTGCTCTTTTTTATTTTATCTTCTAAACCTACCCTCTTCCCGTAAGCATTCACTATATTAGACATTCCTTCAGACGTCTCAGTGAAGACTGAAACAAAGAAGTCATTAAGCATCTCTGCCATTTCCAAGTCTCCCGTTACTGTTTCCCCCTTCTCACTGAGCAGTGGGCCTACCCTGTCCTTGGTCTTCCTCTTGCTTCTAATGTATTGATAAAAAGTCTTCTTGTTTCCCTTTATTCCCATAGCTAGTTTGAGTTCATTTTGTGCCTTTGCCTTTCTAATCTTGCCTCTGCATTCCTGTGTTATTTGCCTATATTCATCCTTTGTAATCTGACCTAGTTTACATTTTTTATATGATGCCTTTTTATTTTGTAGGTCACGCAAGATCTCTTGGTTAAGCCAAGGTGGTCTTTTGCCACATTTTCTATCTTTCCTAACCATCAGAATAGCTTGCTTTTTGGCCCTTAATAGTGTTCCTTTGAAAAACTGCCAACTCTCCTCAGTTGTTTTTCCCCTCAGTCTTGATTCCCATGGGACCTTACTATCAGCTCTCTGAGCTTACCAAAATCCGCCTTCCTGAAATCCATTGTCTCTATTCTGCTGTACTCCCTTCTACCCTTCCTTAGAATTGCAAACTCTATGATTTCATGATCACTTTCACCCAAGCTTCCTTTTACTTTCAAATTCTCAACAAGTTCCTCCCTATTTGTTAAAATCGAGTCGAGAACAGCTTCCCCCCAGTAGCTTTTTCAACTTTCTGAAATAAAAAGTTGTCTGCAATGCAGTCCAGGAACTTATTGGAGAGTCTGTGCCCCGCAGTGTTATTTTCCCAACATATATCTGGATAGTTGAAGTCCCCCATCACCACCAAATCTTGGGCTTTGGATGATTTTGTTAGTTGTTTGAAAAAAGCCCCATCCACCTCTTCCACCTGATTAGGTGGCCTGTAATAGACTCCCAGCACGACATCACCCGTGTTTTTTACCCCTTTTAGCCTAACCCAGAGACTCTCAACACTTCTGTCTCCTATGTCCATCTCCACCTCAGTCCAAGTGTGTACATTTTTAATATATAAGGCAACACCTCCTTCCTTTTTCCCCTGTCTATCCTTCCTGAGCAAACTATACCCATCCACACCAACATTCCAGTCGTGTGTATTATCCCACCAAGTTTCAGTAATGCCAACAATGTCATAGTTGTATTTATTTATTAGCACTTCCAGTTCTTCCTGCTTATTACCCATACTTCTTGCATTTGTATATAGGCATCTAAGATACTGGTTTGATCTTGCCTCCCAGGTTTGCCCTGACCCTCCTTCCTCACTGCCATTATAGCCCGTGCTCCCTCCTGTTTCCAACCCATCTCCCAGGTCTTGTTCCCCACTTACTTGTGGGCTTTGCTCACCTGTCCCCGTCGAACCTAGTTTAAAGCCCTCCTTACTAGGTTAGCCAGTCTGTGCGCAAATAAGGCCTTTCCTCTCTTCGAAAGGTGAACGCCATCTGTGCCTAGCAGTCCTTCCTCGAATAGCATCCCGTGGTCGAGGAAGCCAAAGCCCTCCTGGCGACACCATCTTCGCAGCCAGGCATTCACCTCCACAATGCATCTGTCTCTGCCCGGGCCCCTACCTTCGACAGGAAGAATCGAAGAGAATACCATCTGCGCTCCAAACTCCTTAACCCGTACTCCCAGAGCCCTGTAGTCACTCTTGATCTGCTCAGTGTCACACCTCGCAATATCATTTGTGCCCACATGGATGAGTAGCATGGGGTAGTAGTCAGAAGGCCGGATAATCTTCGACAAAGCCTCTGTAACATCTCGGATACGGGCCCCTGGCAGGCAGCATACCTCCCGGGATGAACGGTCAGGGCGACAGATGGGTGTCTCCGCCCCCCTCAGCAGAGAGTCTCCAACCACCACTACCCTACATTTCTTATCAGTGGTGGCAGCAGACCTCCCAGCCTTAGGGGTATGAGGCTTCCCCTCCTTAACTGTTAGGGGTGATTCCTTCTCTCCTGTATCAAGAAGAGCATAACAGTTATCTTTTACCACAGCAGGAGGGTTCGCAGCAGGGGTGGAGCACTGCCTGCTGCTAGAAGTAACCAGCTGGCTGTGTCCACCCTGAGCCTCCTCCTCCACTGGTGTGTCAGTAGTCCTGTCAACTGGGACAGCTACGTCAGCTGTCTCCACATGGATATTGTCCAAGAATTGCTCATGGATATGGATGTTCCTCAGCCTAGCCACCTCCTCCTGTAGCTCTCCCACCTGCTGCCTGAGAGAATCCACCAGTAGGCACCTTTCACATTGGATGCCACCCCCAGCCTGGATATCAGGAAGTGGAAATTGCAAATTACAGTCTTTGCAAGCCCACACCAGAATCTGGGTAAAAGCATCCATGCTTTGGTGCTCTGTCTGACTACAGGCGCAGGTGAAGGAGACAGAAGCAGTGCTGGCACAGGTGTTGTGGGTCCTCCTCACCATTGTAAGCCTCCCTCTGTCAAACTCTCTCAAATTCCCGTCTGCAGCTCCCTGTCCGCTCTGCTCTGCTGTAAACAGAAAGGTTTTGGATGTGGCTCAGTTTCTAGGTTCAGGGGACCAATGGGTCACAGATGAGACCGACAAGGGACCCCCACTCCTTTCTTACTCCCCTTCCAAACTCCCTTGCAAAACTTCCTGTTAGCAGCTCCTGGTCGCTTGTGCACAGCTTTATAAAGCCCTGGCCTGAGTGAATGCCCCGCCCACTGGTTAAGGCTCAGCCAATTACCAGAGGCTTCTAGCATTCAAACCTTCCTGGTAGCTCCGCCTCCAACTGCCAGCTACAGCACACGGTCCTTCAAACAAACAAACAAACCAAACAGACTGACAAACACAAGCTCAGCACACAGCAAGTAACCCCCAAACACAAACACACACACTGCAGACAGTCACTTACCCCACAGATGCTGTATGTGCTCCTCCTTCACCTGGAGAACTCACTTGCAAAACTCCCTGCTTTTGTTATTATGTCTCACCATTCAAAAATATGGAGCAGAGCACTGGTTGACTTTTAGGTGAAATATATTCTTGCCATAAGAAGTCCTAAAATGCCTATCACAGTAGTACCTAGGCCCTGACAAATGCTTAGTTTAAAAATAGCAGCTGGCGACTGACTGATATACAGAGGATGAACATTTCAACGCGTTCAGAAAGCATTAGACTGAGTACACGCAAAGAGCTCAGAGAGTTATGTGGCTCTGTGCTTAGAATTCCTATAGATAAAGTCTATTTTTCAGTCTAGGGATATAACAAATTGCCAGATGTTCCTCATGAAAGAACACAAGCAAAGTATAAAATGTGGAAGTCCTTCTCAGCTGAGATATAGCTCTGGGAAGTTTATGTTTTATTATTAATACTCTCCAGTCAAACCTTGGATTATTTCTCTAGGGATGACTGATAGTAGCTGTAGTAAGTTCATTCTGAGGACAACAAATTGGCAGCTGCCTTGTTCATAAATAATGGATAAAGTGAGTTCATATTAAAATATTACATTGGGTATTGGAACAAGTACCTCCAATATCAATTGTTTCAGATTATTTCTTTTTTCCTTTATTACAGCAATAACCACTGATGTATTGTGTTAATATCCTTCAACAGTAACAGACGGAACAGCAGTGCAGAAAGGGATATTTTGATTTGAAAAAACATCGAAGTAATGAATGGGTCAATTTAGGAGCATAAGAAAGAGGAAGTGTGAAAACTGGCATAGAATCTGCAACGAAGCATGAATGAGACTGAGGAGAAAAAGAAACTTTCAGTGCATGGCCTGATTGCTTGTAAGTTAAAACTGTGCAATCACGACAAGCAGGTAACAACTTTACAGACTATTCCAGTCATAAATCCCCCTCCAGCTTCTCTCACGAAAAACACATGTTATTATCCTCATTTCACAGCTGCGGAAACAGAGCATGGGGAGTCTGTTTTTAGGTCTAGATTACACAGGCACTTTGGGAAAGGTCTGTGAGGCTTTTAAAAGTATTTTTCGTACCCCCTCAAGTAAAGGAGTATATAACCATTCCAACTCTTCTTAAGTTTCTTCTTCCAAGCTGCATGACACCAGCTCTCCCTCACTTTTCTCACAGCTTCCTGGGGCAGATGAGTAACCACCTGACCCAAATCTTTATAAGACCACAGGTGGCTGTGTCAGAGACCATCTCATTGGAGGTCAATGAGCCTACACTGATTTACATCAACAGAAAATCTGACCGCAGCAGTTTGAACATATTGTAATATTGTATTATTGTTTAGCCATGTTGCATATGTAATGCACCTCTACCACAATATAACGCTGTCCTCGGGAGCCAAAAAATCTTACCATGTTATAGATGAAACCGTGTTATATCTAACTTGCTTTGATCCACTGGAGTGCACAGCCCCGCCTCCCCCCCCCCCCCCCCCGGAGCACTGCTTTACCATGTTATATCCGAATTCATGTTATATTGGACTGTGTTATATTGGGGTAGAGGTGTATAATTAGTCTTCATTAATGATCTGGAGGATGGCGTGGATAACACCCTCAGCAAGGTTGCAGATGACACTAAACTGGGAGGAGTGGTCAATACACTGGAGGGTAGGGATAGGATACAAAAGGACCTAGACAAATTAGAGGATTAGGCCAAAATAAATATGATGAGGTTCAACGAGGGCAAGTGCAGAGTCCTTCACTGAGGATGGAAGAATCACAAGCCCTGCTACAGACTAGAGACCGAGTGGCTAGGAAGCAGTTCTGCAGAAAAGGACCTAGGAGTTACAGTGGATGAGAAGCTGGATATGAGTCAACAGTGTGCCCTTGTTGCCAAGAAGGCTAACGGCATTTTGGGCTGTATAAGTAGGAGCATTTCCAGCAGAGGGACGTGATCATTCCCCTCTATTCGGTATTGGTGAGGTCTCATCTGGAGTACTGTGTCCAGGTTTGGGCCCCACACTACAAGAAGGATGTGGAAAAATTGGAAAGGTCCAGCGGAGGGCAACAAAAGTGATTAGGGGGCTGGAGCACATAACTTATGAGGAGAGGCTGAGGGAACTGGGATTGTTTAGTTTGCAGAAGAGAAGAATGAGGGGGGATTTGACAGCTGCTTTCAACTACCCGAAAGGAGGTTCTTAAGAAGATGGATTTAGACTGTTCTGAGTGGTACCAGATGACAGAACAAGGAGTAATGGTCTCAAGTTGCAGTGGGGGAGGTTTAGGTTGGATATTAGGAAAAACTTTTTCACTAGGAGAGTGGTGAAGCACTGGAATGGGTTACCTAGGGAGGTGGTGGAATCTCCTTCCTTAGAGGCTTTTAAGGTCAGTCTTGACAAAGCCCTGGCTGGGGTGATTTAGTTGGGGATTGGTCCTGGTTTGAACAGGGGGTTGGACTAGGTGACTTCCTGCAGTCTCTTCCAACCCTGGTATTCTATGATTCTCTGTTTCTATTAATATGCGTCAGCTCCTTGGTTCTTTTTCCTCACCTGAACCTGGTGATCTCAAACACAATGAGTGATCACAATGACACAGGAGTGCTGCATGTTAAACCCATCTGGATCATTTCTGGTGCTTGCAGCAGGTCTAGAAATTTTGGAATATGCTATGGAAATCAGGTAGGGACAACTCATCAGGTTTTTTTCCCATGAGCCCCATGCAAGCATTAACAGTGGAGTGCCTGAATTTTCAGTAGCAGTAAGGGCTGAATTTTAGCACTCTTGCCATATCTGACTACATTTCACAGAGACTTTTCAATCAGAACTGAAAGCTCTTTTTCAAAAGAGGAGGGACAATTTGCACCACTGGAAACATTTAGGGTCTGAATTTCAAATGGTGGTTTCCACTTCTGCTGCATGCTATGCTTTCTTTGTTCTAACTCCTGGATGATCTAGTAGAATCTAGCTTGTGTGTACAGGTGACAGAATTGTTTTATGCATAAACCACATCTCCAAAAGGATTTTATTCATATGAAACCTACCCCTGGCACTTGCGAATAGGATTGAATGTAAGCACCCCCATCCAGCACATATGCACAGAGTTATGAGTGTGCCAAGGGGAAGGTGAGCTGAGGCCATCTTGAAAATTAAAGGCATGTTTCATCTCTCACCCCAAAATAATCCCATTGACTTCAGGGAAGCCCCTCATTAGAATGACTCCAATGGGCTTTGGATCAGGCTCCAAGATGGATTGGAATCAATGCCCCCTGCTGTTGCATGGTCTGTTAGTAGCCTCCTTTCCCTTTATTCTTGTATCATTCCATTCACTGAGTATGTCCCCTTGCCTCCATATAAGCAATGCAGATCACTACTGAGGTTAATTAATGTTTTCATGTGGGATTGTGACTCCCTAAGGATTGTCAGAGCAGTTTATTTTACAGGTAGGCTTCTCCTTCTGTGCTGTATTTGTTATGAATGCAGAGCTGCAACTGGAAGTGTTGAATATTTTATGGTTATTTCCATTACCTTTAACTATGAGGTCTGAGTCCCTCTTAACTATTTGATATTAAGAAACCTACCTATTTTGGACAGACCATGTGCTGCATTCAGATATGTTATGTGTGCAGCCATCGATTCTACTGCTGCAGCCCTGGGAAAGGGAGATAATACTCTTGCTAATTATTAGCTAGCCCAAGTGCTGCAAGAAGCTGTCTATACAAGTGATGATAGCTTCCTCGAGATGAGATGCTGTAATAAAATTTCAAAAGTGCCTAATTGACTTAGGATCCTAAATTCCATTGGCTTTTCGTGGGACTTAGGCTCTTCTGATTCCCTTCTTCTCCCTCAACCTGCCCTCCAATTTCCCCCCAATTCTTTCTGAATCTTAGACTCTAGGAATGGCAAGTTACCCAACAGGGAAGCCCTGGTGGCTCACCAGTTGAACATAAGGTCTCCTTGCAGGTCTACATATGTCACCAAGCATGAGTAATATGACAGAAGTGCCAACTGCCTACATCCCAGCTGGAACATAATCAGTTCAGGGACCCATGTAATACTGCATGTGCTGGGCTCTGGATTTTAGGAACAGAGATCACTTACAACTAGAGAACATCTCTTATTCTAATCACTGCCTGCTAACTTCCTGCACCTCTCAGCTTCTCAGCACCCTTGTTTAAAGGTGCAGCAAGGAATGACTTTGTGCACTATGACAACAGAGTATAACAACTGCTGACTCAACTCTGGAGTAAGTTTGTGCCCAGCCATGTCCAGGTGTGAGTCATGGGCTGTATGTACCTGATTCTAGCCCAGCAACCATAGAGTTACTACAGGCCCTGCCAGTCACTGCTGATTGGCAGGCTAATAGCAGCTGGGAGGATAAGAGGGTGGCTAACAAAGGAGTGAGCAAACAGGAGAAAGAAACTCCTGTTAGCACCTAGGAACAACACCCCAGTAAGGGGAAAACAGGCCAACAGCTTGAAGAGACCACAGAGGCCCGAGTGAAGGTAGAAAGGAAATCAGGGCACTGTCAGTCAGCAAACCCTAACTCTCCTTGTCTAGCCTGAGGTGCCTGAGCTGGAACCCAGTGGCGTGGGTGGGCCTGGGTTCCCCTACCACCCCCCCAGCAGATCTGAGAACAGAGATGGTTTCCAGATTCCTGGACACCAGGGGTGGACTGACAGCCCGGCTGAACTGAGTGAGCTGGAGCCACATCCGTCCTCCCTGTTTGCCTGGGGGGCACCTTTGCATTGATGCACCATCTCACAGTGTGTCGAAAAGGATGATGACAAAAGGTGCTCTCTGCAAGGACAAGGCACAGCTGAGTTCTTGAGCTTATCTGAGTGCAGATAGTTGACAAGAATAATGACATCCATGGATGGGGAGGGGGTGATCCATATCCCTGAGCTCCTTCTTACAGAGAAGGCTGGTTGCTGGGTGGGAAGTGCTTTCTGCAACCTGTCAATATGTGGCAGCCTTACTTCTCACACAGCACAATGGCACCTGGAACTCCCTTTGGGGTTATATGCTTCAACTCAGTCTCCAATTGTAGGCTGTGACTTCCAGCCATGACTTAGCCCTGGATGTTCCACTAGGTGATGCCACCTGGCTTTTAACTTCACATTCAGACCGTTTCTAGTTGAACACAAGTTCTGAAAGAGGGGCGCTCTCTTGGTGGGCAGATGAGGGGGGTCATATTAGGAAGCCACCAAGTAGGAAGTATGCAGAGGGTGTGGAGAGGCTCTCGAATATCCTGTCCCAGGGGAGGGGACCAGAAACAGGTCCATTATGAATAACTTTTGGTGTAAGGCTTCAGTGATAGGCAAGTCACACAGGAATTCAGTTATGTTTGGGAAATCAGCATTTGTCTGGCTTCTCCTATGGTCCATTCTATGTGAAGACAACTGAATTTATCTCTATCTCACAGTCACCTCTGTGTTCTTGGGGAACCAGGGCACAATATCCAGCCTGTCTGACTCATGAAAGACACTCCCCCACCAGTCTCTGCTTGAACCAAAACCGATCAGAGAAAAGCCTTGCAGAGAGCAGTGAAGGGCATTGGGAGGTTCGGTTTAGACAGGTACTAAAAAGATTGGATACTTAGTCCGTCTTACCAGAATCTTTATCTTTCCTTCTATCCTTGCTCTTCTGCTTCCCATATTTCTTGATATATATGTGTTGGGTTACAGAAACCCATGTAGCTGAAGAGCACGGAAAGGGTTAATATAGGCCAGGAGGTGGCTCAGAGGTAGTTGGTTAGCACACTATAAAGGGGCTTGGCTTTCATGGAGAGGAAAGGGCAGGACCCTGTGAACGGCTAAGACAGGGGCAGGAGGAGCTTAGTGGCACAATATGGCTTAGCCAGTTTGGTTTGTTTCTTTTGAGGTGGAGTGGCTGGAGCAAATGTCTCTTCTCTTTCTTTTCACTGTCTTTGCTCTAAGCTGCAGAAAGTCCTAAGGTGTCTTTCTTTTGTTGACTCCAGAAGGGAAGGACTATTCTTCAAGTTTAACTGGAAACTACTACCCACTGGCCTACTGACTAAACTACTGTTGAACTGAATTTATGGGCTAGTTTATGGTCTGACCAGAAGATATTTAGGTTCTTGTGCCAATTCAGGCTACAGGATTAGAGATCACAGAGAGCTCAATGCTGGGAGAGAACCCTCAGGTTGTTTGGCAAGGACACTTATACTGAGACAATACCAAATTGTTAAGATCTTTATTAAAATGAATGAACGAATAACAGAAGATATAAAACACAGTCACAAAGAACTAATACAATTCTAGGATCCCTGGTGGTAACATCTCTATTCTAAAAGGCTACTTAAACTAGCATGCTCACACCCTTCCCTGAAGACCTGGTAGTAGGAGATAGAGGACCAGCCTCGTCTTTGGCATGCCCGATGAATTCAGTGGTCCAGGCTTCCCAAGTTGGTATGGATTAGGTTGGAGTGTTGAGTAGCTAAGATATATCACAAAGCTGAGCTGATAGCTTGATATAAGATAAGAAAAAGCAACCCTCCTGTATGGTTGTTTGCCCTCTTACAGGGTCCTAGCACTGCCTTAATTAGGGCCCAGCCTACCATCTCCAAATCTTATTTCCTCACCCAGGTAAATCTTTGGGTACCCTTATTCTATAAGTTAACATATTATGACATATATCCAAATGCATTAATATTGATTATTTCATCCCCCAAACCATTACGCTTGACCTAACTTGTGACTTCCATGGTCTGCGGTGTACCCTGTGGTTACTGGCCTGTTCTAGACCTATGGTAAACATATTCAGTTCTTTGTTCAGTTCCCCATTCAGTTGCCCAAAGTCAAAAGAGGTAACTGGTAGGCCATTTATCTATGCCAAAGATTACAAACACTCATACAGGATAGCTAACTAATCACAGAGGATACAGGCCTGTAGATTCCTTGTGTTACAACCAATTATTATCAATAGCTATTATTAATAACATACACTGGACTTTAGCATAAACAAAACTCAAGAAAATATACTCAATCAAACCAATGAAGAAAACAGATTATGCAATATAGCAAGCTATCACACTGGCGTTATGGGCTACACTATCTCCCCTGTGAGAGGAGAAATGGGGGCACAGGCGACAGAAGACTGAGGCAGCAGCCACACCTGACAAATAGGTCAGGCATTTGTCCATTCTCCTTCTCCCCAATGCAATCAGTCTCTCTTTCTGAATGTAGAAATCTGGTCCTAAACAATCAAGACCTGATCCTTCCTCACATTCTCCTCTCATCCTACTGGATACCTCTCTGGCAGGATATTGTCTGGCTCTAATGAATCCTATTCTATCTCCTTGTACAGATACGTTTGTAGAAGATTATAAGATAGAGATGCTACCTCATAAGGGACAATATTATGAATCTAGGAATTTGGAGATGTGCCCTGGGGCTGGGGGTTGTGTCACCAGAGAAGCCCTATAGTTTGTTTTGTTCAGTTCTGCCATCAAACTGTGTATGCTAATTAAGAACTTAGAGGTCTAAATGAGGTCCTATTAAGGGTGAGTTGTACCTCTAGACTGATACATACAGAGGAGGACTCTGCTGCAAGTTTTCACTATGAAGGTACATTTAAGAAGTTCTAGAGAACGTGAAGTTGGAACAAAAACTTTTTCCTGTGGGAGGGGGATGATTCATATCTAGACTTTGGAAAGCAAAGCAATGACTGGGTTGTGTTGTGGATATAGGCATTTGCACCATCTGCAGTGCTGTCACGTTACTGTGAACTGATCCAAAATTCAGTAAGAGCAGCACTGAAAAAGATGCTTGTTAGAAATTTCATTGACTGTGTTATGTACCAATAGTAATGAGGAAACCAGTTCAGATACTATTCTAATAAGCTTGACTCTCAAATTGGCTAGGAACATAGGAGCTGCTGCACTCAATCAGACCCACAGTCTGTCTGTTCATTGTCCTGTCTCTTATAGTAGCCAGTACCAGATGCTGCCAGAAGAAGGTTCAAGATACCTTACTGGCATCTGCCTAATTCTCAGTAATCACAGACTGGCTTAAACCTTGTAACATCAGGTTTTATCTGCCTGCAGTACTTCTTGTTAGCATTAACTATTGTAACGCTGATATTCTTGTTATTCATATAATCACTCAATCCTTCTTTGAACTTGGTAAGTTCTTGACGTCTGTGGCAATGAGTTCCATGGACAACTAACAGAAATTTCCAGATCACAGGCCCGGGTTCTCATGTGGGACTTCAATCACCCTGACATCTGCTGGGAGAGCAATACATCTGTGCACAGATAATCCAGGAAGTTTTTGGAGAGAGTTGGGGACAACTTCCTGGTGCAAGTGCTTGAGAAATCAACTAGGGGCCATGCTCCTCTTGACCTGCTGCTCACAAACAGAGAAGAATTGGTAGGGGAAGTAGAAGTGGGTGGCAACCTGGACAGCAGTGACCGTGAGATGGTCGATTTCAGGATCCTGACAAAAGGAAGAAAGGAGAGCAGCAGAATGTGGACCCTGGACTTCAGAAAAGCAGACTTTGACTCCCTCAGGGAACTGATGGGAAGGATCCCCTGGGAGGCTAATATGAGGGGGAAAGGAGTCCAGGATAGATGGCTGTATTTTAAAGAAGCCTTACTGAGGGCACAGGAACAAATCATCCTGATGTGCAGAAAGAAGAGCAAATATGGTAGGTGACCAGCTTGGCTTAACAGAGAAATCTTCTGTAAGCTTAAGCACAAAAAGGAAGCTTACAAGAAGAGGAAACCAGGACAGATGACTAGGGAGGAAAATAAAAATATTGCTCAAGCATGAAGGGGTGTAATCAGGAAGGCCAATGCACAATTACAGTTGCAGCTAGCAAGGGATGTGAAAGGTAACAAGAAGGGTTTCTACAGGTATGTTAGCAACAAGAAGAAGGTCAGGGAAAGTGTGAGACCCTTACTGAATGGGAGAGGAAACCTATTGACAGATGATGTGGAAAAAGCTGAAGTACTCAATGCTTTTTTTGTCTCAGTCTCCCCAGACTGCTGAAATGGGCAGTACAGTACAGGGAGGAAGTGAGCAGCTCTCAGTGGTGAAAGAACAGGTTAAGGACTATTTAGAAAAGCTGGACATGCACAAATCCATGGGTCCAGATCTAATGCATCTGAGAGTGCTGAGAGAGTTGTCTGATGTGATTGCAGAGTCATTGGCCATGTCATAGGTTTCACCCCCCACTCTGAACTTTAGTACACATGTGGGGACCTGCATGAACACTTCTAAACTTAATTACCAGCTTAGATCTGGTTTTGCTGCCACCATCTAGATGTCTGAGTCATCTGGAAAACTCTGTCTTCCCCCCAAAATCTTCCCCTTCATGGGTAGCCTTGAGAACTCCTCCACCAATTCCCTGGTGAATCCAGATTCAATTCCCTTGGATCTGAAAAACAAGGAAGAATTACTCCTTCCCCCTTCCTTCCCCCCCCCTCCAATCCTTGGTGAGTCCATATCCAATTCCCTGGGATCTAAAAAACAGGGGAAAAATCAATTAGGTTCTTAAAAAGAAGGCTTTTAATTAAAGAAAAGAAAAGTAAAAGAAAAAACCTCTGGGAGACTGCATACAAGCTGATCTCACAGACAACAGATTTAAAACACAGGATGTTCCCCTGGGCAAAAACCTTAGTACGCACAATACCCAAATTTGATTATTCCACAAAGAGAAGTTACAAAAGAAAACAAACATAAACCTATTTAATCTTTTCTAAAACTTACTACTCTGATAAGAGGCTGGTTCCTTGATCTTTTTCACTCTGGTTGAAACTGAAACTGACTCTAAGCAAAGGAAACTTCCCTCCTTCCTTTTGAAACATCTTGTTCCCCCATTGGTTCCTCTGGTCAAGTGTCAGCTAGGCTAGTTGAACTTCTTAACCCTTTACAGGTAAAAGAGGCATTAAACTATCTGTTTATGACAGGCCATTATCATTGAAAACTTGTAGCAATTGGGGCAGGTCCCTGACAATTGGAAAAAGGCAAATATCATGCCCATCTTTAAAAAAGGGAAGAAGGAGAATCTGGGGAACTACAGACTGGTCAGCCTTACCGTAGTCCCTGGCAAAATCATGAAATAGGTCCTCAAAGAATCCATTTTGAAGCACTTGGAGGGGAGGAACGTGATCAGGAACAGTCAACATGGATTCACCAAGGTCAAGTCATGCCTGAGCCACCTGATTGCCTTCTGTGATGAAATAACTGGCTCTGTGGATACGGGGAGAGCTGTGGAAGTAATATACCTTGACTTCAGCAAAGCCTTTTGATTCAGTCTCCCACAGTATTCTTGCCAACAAGTTAAAGAAATATAGGTTGGATGAATGAACGATAAGGTGGATAGAAAGCTGGCTAGATCATTGGACTCAACAGGTAGTGATCAATGGCTCAATGTCTAGTTGGCAGCCAGTATCAAGCAGAGTGCCCCAGGGATTGGTCCTGAGGCCAGTTTTGTTCAACATCTTCATTAATGATCTGGAGGATGGCATGAACTGCACCCTCAGCAAATTTGTGGATGACACTAAGCTGCTGGAGGGTAGGGATAGGGTCCAGAGTCACCTAGACAAATTGGAGGATGGGACCAAAAGAAATATGATGAGGTTCAACAAAGACAAATGCAGAGTCTGGCACTTAGAACGGAAGAATCCCATGGACTGCTGCAGGCTGGGAACTGACTGGCTAAGTGGCAGTTCTGCAGAAAAGGACCTGGGGATTACAGTGGATGAGAAGCTGGATATGAGTCAGCAGTGTGCCCTTGTTACCAAGTAGGCTAACGGCATATTGGGCTGCATTAGTTTGAGCATTGCCAGCAGATCAAGGGAAGTGATTATTCCCTCTATTCCGCACTGGTGAGGCCACACCTGGAGTACTGCATCCAGTATTGAGCCCTCCACCACAGAAAGGATGTGGACAAATTGGAGAGCAGAAGGCAACAAAAATAATTAGGGGGCTGGACCACATGACTTATGAGGAGAGGCTGAGGGAACTGGGCTTATTTGGTCTGTAAAAAAGGCTGAGGGGGGGTTTAAAAGCAGCCTTCAACCATCTGAAGGGGTATTCCAAAGAGGCTGGAGGTAGGCTGTTTTCAGTGGTGGCAGATGACAGAACAAGGAGCAATGGCTTCAAGTTGCAATGAGAGAGGTCTAGGTTGGATATTAGGAAAAACTATTTCACTAGGAGGGTGGTGAAGCACTGGAATGGGTTACCTAGGGAGGTGGTGGAATCTACATCCTTAGAGATTTTTAAGGCCTGGCTTGACAAAGCCCTGGCTGGGATGATTTATTTGTGGTTGGTCTTGCTTTGAGCAGGGGGTTGGACTAGATGATCTCTTGAGGTCTCTTCGAACCCTAATATTCTATGATTCTATGAAAAATAATTTCCATTTATCAGTTTTTAATTTAATTTTCAGTTTCATCTACTATCTTGACTTGTTCTTGTGTTATGAGAAATAGGAACAGAAGTTCTTAATCTACCTTCTCTATACCATTCATTGTTTTTTATATACTGTCATTGTGTCCCCTCTTATGTCTCCTTTCTAAGGTGAACAACCCCAGTCTCCTCAATCTCTTTTCATATCAGTTTTGTCCATGCCCCTAATTCTCCTGGCCCTTCTCTGAACCCCCTCAATTTCTGCAATATTTCTTTTTGAGGTGGGGTGAATTACTGGCCACACAATCGATATTATGACATTATACATTTTTCTATATGATCATCCATCCTGTTCCTTATACAACCTAACTTCTCATTTGCTTTTTTTTTTACTGTCCTTGCGCATTGAGCACAATGATGTGCTAGTCCCTTAACTCAGTAGATTCGGTTAATTTAGAACCCTGTAAGGTGTATAAGAAGTAGTACTTTTCCTCCCTTTGTGTATCAGTGTGGACACAAGTGTTAATTCACAGTATGGTCACAGTAATTTGAGATTAGGAACTTGGGTGTAGATAACTCAAGTTAATGCTACAGTGAAGAGAAACTCTAAGTAGGTAAAATTCCCACCTCTAACCATATAGCTATAGAACTTTTTAAGTGCAGGCGAGGCCTTGACTGTCTCTTCCTAGAATGAGGCTCTGCCACACATGGAAAGAGCTCACAATTACTTTCCCTATGTACCCTCAGATAACCGACTTGGAAATATATTTCCCCCTCTGCATCCTTCATGGGTTCAGAATGTCCCCATAACACACACAATCAGTAACTTCCACTTACTTATGCCAATATTTCTTGTGATATGCTTGCTTCGCCAGCTTCTGACTGGCATGCACAATCGAATGCAACTTTATTTTGTGTAGCTTCTTTCATTTAAAGAAAAGTAATCCCCAAACATTGTGTGCTGTGTCTAAATATAATGGGTCTGTCATTCATATGTGAACAAAGCAGTTGTAAAATACTTCCACATCCGAGTGGCAGCATGAACAGAAGGACCAGAATAAATATGGTGACCTTGGCATACTGTACAAGCCATCTGTTAGATAGGGTGTGAGGAGAGCCCTGATAATGTGCTGCTGTCATAAACAGATTGTTAAGGGTTAATGTCTCTTGTACCTGTAAAGGGTTACAAGCAGGGAACGGGACACCTGACCAGAAGACCAATCAGAAGACAAGATACTTTTAAATTTAGCCGGAGGGAAGCTTTTGTGTGTGTTCTTTGTCCGTTGTGTGTTCTTCTCTCGGAGGGTCTGAGAGAGACATTACTACAGGCTCTCTAAGTTTCTTTTCTAATAGTAAGTAAAAACAGGCGGTTTAGGTTTTTTGATTGTTTTACTCTATTTGCAATTGTGGATCTGGCTGATTAACTTTTATATGTGTAGTTGCTGGGAATATTTTGATTTGTATTGGTACTGAGGGGAAAGTCTCTTTCTGGTGTCTGTAAGCTATAGGACCCTGTAATATTTACATCCTGACATTACAGAGATAATTCTTTACTTTTTCCTTTCTTTTATTAAAAGGTTTCTTTTCAGATAACCTGATTGATTTTTTTTCTTGTCTCCCTTGTTTTATTCCAGGGGATTGGGATAACTCACCAGGATGGGTGGAGGAGACAGGACGGGGGAGAGAGAGAATCTCTCTCTGTTTTCCTTGAATCTGTTTGCCTCTTTGTGGAAGGGAAGGGAGATGCTTCTCTGTATGGTGATTTAAGAGGTTGGATTAGTATCTCTCAGGATAGCCAGGGAGGGAAATTCTGGGAGGGGGAAAGGTTGGGGAATGGTTTATTTCTCCTTGTTTTAAGAATCCAAGGTATGTGGGTTCTTGGGGTCCCCAGGGAAGGTCAGGGAGGTCAGAGTGCCCCAAAACACTATATTTTTGGGTGGTGGCAGTGCTATCAGATCTAAGATGGTAATTAAGCTTAGAGGACTCAGATGCTAGTATCTCATTTTCTGAACTCTAAGGTTCAGATCTGAGAAGGAATGCTATGACAGCTGCCCATAAGGTTGAGGGGTGGAAAGATTTCTGTAGTTATCTGGCTGGCTGAGTTCCTGCCAGAAAAGATGATATGAAGACCCTCAGGACCAGGAGTAGAAGAACTAGGGAGTCAGAACTTAGGTCAAAGGCTTGGCTTGAGGCTCTAGGACTATTGTTTGTTTGGATTTCTGGCTGACTACCTCAGAAGGGGGGAAACTTGCTTATCAGAGAGCCAAGTCACAAGCTGAGGCAGACCTCTGCACGGCTGGTGCCACTGTTGGCCAGGATGCAGTTCTAGAGGAGGCGCCTGCTACACCTGCCACAAAGGCACATACGGGTGGTGACTCCACTCCTTTACACTTGGATAGTGGTCTTTATTTTTAAATCCCATACGACAGACAGGCCATTTTGAAAGGTGTTGCATTAAGAAGGCAGTGAGATTGTTGCTGATCTCCTCACATGTGCATAAGAGCACAGCCACTTGTACATTCTGAATGATGTGTATGTCAAATGGGAGGCACAGAAGGGAGGTTTAACTTCCCTCACTAGAGATAATATCTTTGTGTAAAACTGAAAATGTTCAAGTGCAGTAGATATTTCCAATGCCTCTTAATTTGGTAGCCTAAGAGATAAGGATTGAAAGGACAGAATATGTTGAAAGAATACGGGGTATGACCTCTCCATTGAGCCAGTTTTCTGTCAGTGTGGCTCCTTCAGTAGAGTTCTAGCAGCATAAAACTGAATTAATGCAGTAATGAATGTTGTCCAATAACTCTAATAGTCAACGTAAGAGGAGGTGTAGGTGCACATTTTGCTTTTGCTCACATCTCTAGCTGAGGTTAATATGAGAGCGGGATTTGAGACTTACTTACCATATGGTCTAAATCTGAAGCTTTCTAGCTCATAAGTCTGACTCAGATTTTACAGCACTCACATTAGTAAAAGAAATCAGGGTTCTATCCCCTGACCCTGCACATTTCTCAAAGGGAGAATTTTCCTTTTCTGTGGGCCAAGGTTCCCCTCCATGCAAACATGGAGAGAGAAGCATGAAGCTCTGAGGCCTTATCTAAAACAGGGGGTATTTTCACAATGAATTTTTGTGCACAAACTGTTGTGGGTTAGTCAATCCACAATAATTGTGTCCACATGGCTCGAGGCAGCTAACTGAAGCGTGGTATAGTACTGCTATAGTAAAGTATAATGCTGGGGTATGCGACTCCAGGAATGTGCAGCAGCAAATAGATTTATCCTGGCTTTGTGCCAGAATTTAAACAGCTGTGACATCTGGGCCACATGACCCCCAAAGCAGTAGAAAGCACATAGGTAAACAGACAGGACAGTCTTTGGAATAATGCACAGCAGTGCGGGGTGATAGCTGGAACTCCACCAAGCTAGTGAGAAGGAGAAATGCACCCACATGAATGTTAATCTGCAGTTAACTTAATCCACTTTAAAAATGGATTACAGAATACATATTTATTGGCCAGTTAATACACTTTAAGAATTGTGCTGTGTGGATGCAGGTCATTTTAATGCTCAGAACCTGAAGTAAGTGCAAAGTAACACCACTACCACTGGGCCTTAGTTTCTGATCATGTTGTCACTGAACTCAATGGTAAAACTCCCATTGAGGATCAGGCCCTTGGAAAACAGCATGATTTCTTTTCTGACGCCATTTTTAAGAGGTAGGTTAGTGTGTAAATGAGCTTTGCATCAGAGGGTTGCTTTCAGGGAGTGTTCAAGGGAAAAGAGCAAGGTTGCTCTCTGCACCATGACATGAGGGATTGCCAGGCAGCATGGAAAGAAACAGGAAGTCAGGAGCATGAGAGCCATAAGGAGGAGATAAGACAATGAGCAGGAGCGGCGCCAGGATTTTTGGCACCCTAGACAGGGGTCCTTCTGTGCTCCCGGTCATTGGCAGCAATTCTGCGGTGGGGGGGGTCCTTCCGTGCTCCTGGTCTTCGGGGCACTTCGGCGGTGGGTCCCGGAGCGAGTGAAGGACCCGCTGCAGAATTGCCGACGACCCAGAGCGCGGAAGGAGCCCCCGCCACCGAATTGCCGCCGAGGGTGGCAAAATGCTACCCTCCCAAATCCTGGCGCCCTAGGAAACTGCCTAGGTCGCCTAAATGGAAGCACCGGCCCTGACAGTGAGCAGAAGAAATAGGAGCCTCGGTTTAAGGTAGCTGGAGAAGTAATTCCAGCACTTCTTGCAGAGGATGATATGAAACTCATGGCCCTTTGCTGAATGGAGCACTTAGTCATTTGTTCAAAGCAGCCTGGCAGAATCAATTTTCCACAAAGAGAACCTGACATCAGATTAGACCAACTATAAACAAGTGTGGTAAAGCAGAGAAAATCAAATAGCATAGATCTGTGAGGCAAAAGAAAAATCAGTATGTGGGGTGAACTGGACAGCTACTAGAACAAAGGGAGCATTCAGATAGAAAACAGAACTTAAGCCTTGGAGGGAGTATGATTGCTGCAGAAGAAGCTCCATTATATTGGTTCTGAAATAAGCAGATAAACAAGCAATAAAATAGCCGAAGTTGATGGCAGCAAGCAGGGACAGCAACAATGAACAGGAAAATCACTTTCTGTGCTATACGCTGCTCATGGAAAAATTGAAAACAAGGACAGGAAAAGGAGAGAAGTTTAGGTAACTCAGCCTTCGAAAATATCTTGCTTTCCAAATGAAACGTTAACACTGGAGAAGGCATTTAACCTGACGAGCTATAGATTTTTTCCTTGGAACGTTTGTGGTGTGAATTTCACCAGTTTGCCACTGGAAAATGAGATGTTCTGCTGTTTTGTTTGCTTTGGCATAAATTATATGTAGCGCCTAAACCCTGGGAGGCAAAATACTCTGTTTACCTTCTTTAATATCCTGGTCAGATAAGCTGACAGTACCAAGCCTCCTACTATATTGTAGGGAAAGCAGGAGCAAGGAGCACTCGGAGTCAGGGCCGGATTAAGGCAGGGGCTTTAAGGGCTGCAGCCCAGGGCCCTGGCTCAAGGGGGACCCTGCACAAATAAATCATAGGCAGCGATCTTCGGGCTGCTAAAAAGGGTGCTCAGGCAGGCTACCTGCCTACCATTGCCCCATGCCACTCTTGGAAGTGGCTAGTTGCCAGCACATCTCTGCAGCCCCTTGTGGGGGGGAAGAAGGGGGAGGCAGCTCTGCGCGCTGCCCCCATCCCCAGCACCATCCCCGCAGCTACTGACATACTGCCCCCCTACACCTAGGGGCTGTGGAGACATGCTAGCAGCCAGCAGCTTCCAGGAACCACTTGTGGTAAGTGCCTCCCAGCTGGAGCTTGATCGTCGCATCCCACCCTCCACATCAACTCCCTGCCCCAGATCCAGAATCCCCCTCCCTCCCATACCCCTCACCCCCTCCTGCATCCCAATCCCTTGCCCCAGGTCAGAATCCCCTCCTGTATCAAACTCCCTCTCAGACAGGGCCGGCTCTACTGTTTTTGCTGCCCCAAGCAGCACGCCGAATTGACGCCCGATGGTGGGGGCAGTCCGTGTGCCGTTAAGGCGGCAAGCGCGTTTCTGCAGCGGGGAGGCAGCTTCTGTTTTCAGCCCGAAGACAGAAGCTGCGCCCTCGGACAAATGAACATAGAAGCTGCCGTTGAATTGCCGCTGCCGGTAGCGGCAATTCGGCGCTCTGCTTGGGGCAAAAACACAGGAACTGCCACCTCTTGCAGATTGCTGCCCCAAGCACCTGCTTGGAATGCTGGTGCCTGGAGCTGGCCCTGCTCCCAGAGCCCACACCCCCTCCTGCACCCCATCCCCCTGCCTCAAGTCAGAATCCCCCTCCTGTACCAAACTCCCTCCCAGAGCCCACACCCACTCCTGCACCTCAGCCTCCTGCCCCAGACCCTTCCTGCACCAAACTGCCTCCCAGGAAAAAGACTTGTATACAGGGACCCCACAAAATCTAATAGCCCCGGGCCCACAGGAGAGTTAATCTGGCCCTGCTAGGCGATATGTGTAACAAGGGTAAGATCTTGATTCAAGATTACCCAGGAGTGCTGAACATGTTACTAAGTTTCCCCACCACTATCCAGCATGTCCTTGTCCTTAGGAGGAATTGGAGTGCTATGAGATTTTGCTTAACACCACACTTTCCACAGATGGAAACTTCATAAGGTTTTCTTTTTGAATAATTAGCCTGATACAGCAGAGCCAAAAGATCACTTTGATCTGCTCTGTGAGCTATTTTGAAATGCTTCAGAGTTGTCTTAATTTTAACAAACTAGAAATGTAGAAGCTTTACGCAACTTGCCTTTTTATTTATTTATTTTTGGAAGGGAAATCTGGTTCTATATATGCACATAATCGCTTTCCAGCCTGCCTACACTCATGGCCATCTGTTGGGTGGCATTGTGCCCATTCCCAAACAGATATACATGTTTCAAAGAGGAAGAGGTGCCAACCAGAGCTGGACTGGCAAGAATAGCCTGCAACACAGCAGTGCCCATATATACCTTTCTGCAAGATAGCACCCTTGTGGGCAGCGAAGGTCTCCTCTACTCTTAAATTCCTTCCCACATGTCATATTCAGAGGCTGGCAGGAGTTGTTGCAGGCAGGCACTATTAGATACATCTCCATCTTACCACTTGCCATCTGAGTTGCTTCTTCGGTGCATTGTTGGCCCACTTGTTGACATCCTTCTCTTTCATATCTCACAATTAAAGCTAGGATTTTGTCATGGACATTTTCAGTAAAAGTCACGGATAGGTCAGGGACAATTAATAAACATTCACAGAAGCCGTGACCTGTCCCTGACTTTTACTAAACATGCCCATGACAAAACGGGGAGGGAGGAGGATTTACTTCACATGCATGGTGGGTGTAAATCAGTATATTTATGTATACCTGAGCCTCTTGTCTTCATTCAGTTGCCTTCCACTGGCATCTTACAATTTTTTGCCAAATTAATACTGTTTGCCTGCAATTCATTCATATGCAATACCTATTAAGTCAGCTTCTGGGAGCACTAAGCCTGGTTAGGGGAAAAAGGAGGGAGAATTAATCATAAGCTGCCATAGCTAACAATGTGTCTCTGAATCTAAAATAGCACTCATGGAAACGACTAAAGAGAAATTTGCAATTATTTACTAATTGTCTCAGCCAGCAAAATAATTGTAGCAGATTAGTGCAAGTAATAGTACAACAGAGATCCTTTTTTAAAAGTATTCCTGTTGACTCTGTCAGCAACTTGAAGGAAATTAAGTGCAGTCTTTGCATTATAATTGAGGATGCATGTCAGAACTAGGCTACTCTTCACTGTCTTAAAATCTTTCTGAAAATGGCTTCCCTGCTGGACTCTAACTCTGCATGTGTACATATGGACATGCTTCCATGCCGGTGTTAGTGCAAATAAACCACACATACTGATTTTATTTTTTGCATTCATGAATGAGGTAGTTACACATGGCTTTATGAATAAATGCAGTTTGCAAATATAGATTTGTGGTGGTATTTTCAAAAGCACTCAGCACTCGCCTCATAGTGCTTCTGGTAAAAGCAGCGAAGAGTCCTGTGGCACCTTATAGACTAACCGACGTATTGCAGCATGAACTTTCGTGGGTGAATACTCACTTCATCAGATGCATGTGGTGAAGCCACTGGTAGAACTCCCATTTATTTCAGTGGGAGCAGAAAAAAGTAGACACTTAGCACTCTTGGAAAAATCCCACCTGTGAGATTTTTGCACACACAGAACATTCCAGCCAGGACCAAAAACAGAAGTGTCAAAATACTATGAAAGGTTTTTTGTGGGGTATTTCTATCCCCAGTGAAAGCAGCAAGAACTAAAATTTGTGCAGGAATGTCTTATTTGATCTTTAGCTGAATCTTGGAATATTTTTATTTTACCCATCACTGAAATAGCTGTGTCTTTGCAGTGACTATAATGGTAGCTGAACCATGGTCCAACTGCAACTACAGCTTGATCTGAAGCAAAATCACAGATCCAAACTAATATGAAGTTGTGGGGAGGAAGAATATGGATATAGGTCCAAACTTCATATCTCTGAAATAGGATGAATCAGGTCACTGGATCTGAACTCTCTTGGTTGCTGGGAAAGTTTAGATTCCAGACTCAACATGGGTGAATTGGCTTGGATCAAACAACAGCCTGACCCCTTGTTCCTTGGGTTCATAATATAAATGCTAAGAGTAAGAAGGTTTCTCTTTATTTCCTTTTTAATTCAGCAAGTATCTTTTTTAGTTAAGAAATACACTTCAGACATTCTGCATAATTCCTCTTTGGAGTAAAAAAAAATCACCGATGTTGATATGATAAGGAAATGCTAAGGATTAGAGTCGTCCTTTGGGTAGGGTGTATCAGGGTGATTGCTCCACGCCCTGTGCTCTGGGGGGCCCCATGGGCCAGTGTGATTGGCTGGCGCAGTAGGTCCCGAAAAAGACGAATCTGTCACTTCTGCCCCAGGCCTCACACCTCCCTTGGGACAGCCCTGCTAGTGATCATATTTTCAAATTTGACTCCTAAAGCTATGATTCTGCATATGTTTAAGCACATGCATAAGTAGTAGATCATACGGTCTTAAAATGGATTAATTTTGTAAAATTTTACAAAATTTGGAAGATAGATTCCCCTCCACCCCCCGCAAGCCATGTTTTCAGAAACTATTATTAGAAGTACTTTACTTGTACTTATAGGTCCCAAACCCTGCCTGGGACTCAATTGCACTAAGCATTGTATGCAGCTGTAACTGAAAGATGGTAATTTCATTGGACCATCTGGATAAACTTACATTGTAAGTAGATTTGGATGTAAAGAAACACAGAATTCCAACATCCACGTCAGAGGGATCAAAAACTTGAAAACTTCCAACTTTGCCAAACTTTAGAAACTCTTTTGAAACCTTCATTGAACAGTTTGTTTCTTTGTGAAACTCTGGAGATGTAAAAGATGTCCATTTTTGCCTGCCTTTATTTCCCCTGGCTTTTGCTTTATTCCTTAACGTATTCCAATTGTGTTCTCAATTACTTAGCCCTGATTCTCATTTTGTTTCCCTACCCCTTTCCTATTTCAGAGCCTTGCTCCTCCAACCCTCCTCTTTTCTAGTATTCGTTTTTAATCCTTTCCCTGCAGATCCCCTCCTTAATTTCTTGTTTTTCCCCGGAGTGTCATATGCTTGAAGGCTCGGTTCCCTTTGCTTTTCCTTTTTTCAGGGGAGGGATAGCTCAGTGGTTTGAGCATTGGCCTGCTAAACCCAGGGTTGTGATTTTAGTCCTTGAGGTGGCCACTTAGGGATCTAGAGCAAAATCAGTACTTGGTCCTGCTAGTGAAGGCAGGGGACTGGACTTGATGACCTTTCAGAGTCCCTTCTAGTTCTATGAGATAGGTGTATTTCCATGTATTCTTAATTAGGAAAGGGCTATTGCCATTGAAAAGATTAACTTTGCAACTTTCAGAAGAGGGATCCATCCACAGATATCAATGATGCAATCTCTACAGACAGCTCATCAATGTCATCCCACCTCTTCTGCTGAAAACAAGATTTTAAATTGTTTTTTAAAGTACACTACCTCCGGAAAAGCAATAAAATTCTTTTCTAGGCTGTCAAATTGTGTTTTCAACTCCATGATGTACAAGCTCTTTTTATTAGATTGCAGTATAGCTGCTTCTAACTGGTATAGTGCAATCTAAAAGCATAATCATCTAGTTGACATTTTTTTCCTGGAGTTTATTAAATAACAATGTGAAGCACTATTAATATAATGCAACATGTCTAGTACAGTTAAGGCCACTTTAATATATAGTGCTAAAAAACATTACATTTTATAGTAAAACACTACAGTTAAAATCCCCAAGAAAGAAGTATTGTGCTGCATATTTTATTAAAGGACCCTCAACTAAAACATTGTTTACAGGCACTCCTTGCTTAATGTTGTAGTTGTGTTCCTGAAAAATGCTATTTTAAGTGAAATGATGTTGAGTGAATCCAATTTCCCCATAAGAATTAATGTAAATAGGTGGGGTTAGGTTAGGGAAATTTTTTTCAACAGACAAAAGACTATACACACACATACAGTATAAGTTTTAAACAAACAATTTAATATCGTACACAGCAGTGATGATTGTTATGCTTGGCTGACGTGGTGGAGTCAGAGGGTGGGATATTTCCCAGGAAATGCCTTACTGCTAAATGAACTAGCACTGGGCTGAGCCCTCAAGGGTTAACACGTTGTTAATGTAGCCTCACACTCTGCAAGGCAGCACAAAGGGAGGGAAGGGAGACAGCATGGCAGAGAGAGACAGAGACACATACCATGTGTGTGAGAGAGACATGCATTACCGCTTTAAGTACACTGACCGCACTCTAAGTACATTGCCTTTTTAAGTAGATCAGCAAGTTGAGGTAGCTGCTGCACAGCTTGAAATTGACAAGAAAGCTGGGCAACTAGAGCCCAGTGACTCACTGCTGCTCTGGAGCCCTAGCGAGAATGGACACCCACCCTCCGACCACAGCAGGAAAGCCCCGAGCAGCTGTCCCACTCCCCACACTGTCCCTGTTAGGTGGGCTGAAGTGCTCCTGGTGAGGACACACACCACTGACCCAAGGATAGTAGTGTGGACATGCACCACCGCAGTAATTATTAAGGTGTCTGTAAGTTTCCCTAATATAAGTCAACTTAAGCTGTTAGTGCAGACATAGCCTAAGAGTTGAGCTGCTAGTGAGCTACTGTGGCCCCTGCTGTTCAGCTGGGCAGGCAGAGCTGAGCCTCAGTTCCCACAATGTGCCATCCAGCTCAGCTAAGCTGCCTTGAAGAGGGAAATAGACTGCAGTTCTCAGTCAGAAAGGCATTAGAATTATCATGGCCAAGCTCAATAAGGCACGCATGAACATGTTGTCATGCAAAGCCTAGTCAAGTTCCCTCTGGGTGGACACTCTCTCGCTGCTGGGTTTGTGTCCCAATGTGCTCCTAAGCTTCCCTTGATCAGAGTGGGCTGTGCCCTGTCTTATTCTTTGGCTTCTCTTGCACACTTCTTGGGCATAGGCTCTCCATTACCCCTTTCCAGAAAGAAAAGGGACCAAGTGGCCCAGATGCCTAAGATCTCCAGCACAAGGGCTGAACTCCCAGACTACCAGTAGCTAAAGCACACCTTGTAGGCACTTTGGTTTTACAGTTCACCTCTTCAGAGACGTGATTGTTTAAAACTAACCAAATAGACATTGATTTTGGGAGCCCTTAGGATCACCCTTTATTTTCTATAGTGTAGAAAATATACGGATTCAGACAAAAGTGATTAAAACCATATGCGTTTTCCTGCTTCAATTTCCTCGTTGCTCTGGAGCACTTGTTGTTCAGGGTCCTTCTGTAGCTCAAGTCTTCTCCTGGAAATCATAGAGTCTCTCTCTTGTTCACTGTAGTCACTGCCCTTCTGCTATCTCTCTCAAATGGCTATAAGAGACCGTCTCTTTTATAACCTTCTGTGCGCTTTGTCAGGTGACATCTGATCAACCTTCTCAGGTCATCAGTCCCTCAATAGGTGATAGGGTTGCCAGATGTCCAGTTTTCAACTGGAACACCCGGTCGAAAAGGGACCCTGGTGGTTCCTGTCAGCACCACTGACCAGGCCATTAAAAGTTCAGTTGTCAGCATAGCGGGGCTAAGGCAGGTTCTCTGCCTGCCCTGGCCCTGTGCAGCTCCTGGAAGCAGTGGCCTGTCCACCCTTCTGGCTCCTAGGTGTAGGGGCAGCCAGGGAGTTCCACATGCTGCCCACATGCTGCCCAAGCACCACTCCCACAGCTCCAACTGGCCAATGGGAGCTGTGAAGGCAGTGCCTGCAGACGGGGTAGTGCACGGAACTGCCTGGCTGCGCCTCTGCATAGGAGCTGGAGGGAGGACATGCTGCCGCTTTCAGGAGCTGCTTGAGGTAAGCTCCACCTGGAGCCTGCACCCCAGATCCACTCCCATGTCCCAACCCCTTGTCCTAGCCTGGTGCTCCTTCCTGCACCCCAAACCCCTCATTCCCAACCCCACCCCAGAGTCTGCACCCCCAGCTGGAGCCCTCACCCCCCCACACACTCCCATTCCATGCCCCATCCTGGAGCCCCCTCCCACACTCTGAACCCCTCATCTCCACTCCTCAGTCAGAAGCCCCCTTATACACCCCAAACCCGTCATCCCTGACCCCACCCCAGAGCCTGCACCCCCTATTGCATCTCAATCCACTGCCTCAGCCTGGAGCCCCTCCTGCACCCTGAACGCCTCATTTCTGGCCCCATCCCAGAGCCCACACCCCCAGCCAGAGCCATCACCTCCTCCCGCACCCCACCCTCCAGAATCAGCCTGGTGAAAATGAGTGAGTGAGTGAGGGTGGGAAGAGTGAGCAACAGAGGGAGGGAGAATGGAGTGAGCAGGGGTTGGGGTCTCAGAGGAGGGGTGGGTAGAGGGTGAGGCAAGGGTGTTCGTTTTTGTGCGAGTAGAAATTTGGCAACCCTACTAGGTGACTTCCTTAGTTTGAACTTCAGAGGGAAAAGACTTGAATAACTGGTGTTCTCTTGGCTGCAACCATATTTGTCCAAGGTTGCTCTGTTTGAATGGATGATCGTTATATTTCAGCAACTCTCCATTTTCACCTCTGTGTCACGAGCTTTGGAATTTCTGTCCAACATGGAGGTAAAAGCACAGCAGAGAATGCAGCAAGCCCCACATTCAAAATGGATATTGCAGACTAAGACACACATGAAGTCCCCAGTATCAAACAAGCTGTTCATAGACAGATTTCCTAAATAATCATAGTTGTCTTTTATTTATCAAGTGCTACAAGTTTGCGTGATGTCTTCCAGGAAACAAACATGGTCCCTACCACAGAGAGAATCCAAAGAAGGGTTCTATCTCTCAGAAGACTTATTAGATGGATAGCCTTACTCATGCAAGTCATCTCATTGAACTCAGTGGAGCTATTTGTGAGTAAGGGTTAGCAGAACTGGGTTCATTATTAGGCAATAACAAGAAATGACAATCAAGGAAGGGAAAGGAGGGAGCCTAACTTATTAGGTCCTCAATTCAGCAATATACTTGAGCATGTGCTTCACTTTAATTCTTTGGAACTATTCATGTGCTTAAGTGTCTTGCCGGAGGGCCTAGGGTTTATTTCTGCCCCTTAGAACACTTTCTTGGATCAAGTTAACTTTGCATCAAGTGTTTATTAAAATTAAAATCCCCAGTGCAGCTTTAAATTTAGCCAAGGTTTCTTCACAATATTTCAGACTCATCATCTTCAGTTTGTATCACATCCCTCTTCTTGAAAGATTGATCGGAAAGCACTTTATCCTCAACCCTTCCCTCAAGAAAACAAGAGACTATTTTGAAAGCTCCAGCTTGAAGAATTTGTGAGGAGCTGAAGTGCTTACTAGTCTTACTGAAGGGTCCTTGTACATTGCTTGCTCTGAATATAGGAGTCTGACAGGAGTTTGTCCCATTGTGCATTAAACTGTTCCCTGTGAGTTAATATTTTAGAAATAAGACTAAGAAAGTCCAGTTGATAAGACACTGTAATGTAAATAATAGGAGTGCCACACAAAGAGAGCTTTCAGAATGGGACCCTTCAGTGGAAAATGTAGTTAGATTGACTGACCTTGTTATGCAGAATTGTTTGTGTGAAGGCCAGAAACATAGATTACCAACATATAACATCAAGTTGGTTTAAATGCTCTTTGCAGGGCCTGTTCCCAGGCTCCATGGTATTGATCTGTGAATTTATGAAAGATGTGAAGCTGATTCCACTTGTCCCATGGAAAGTCAAGAACTTGAATCAACATTCCAGAAACCAGAATTCAGAAACATCCATAGAATACTCTATCTTCATGAAGAAACTCAGACACCAATAGATTGCTTTCCATTCCTTATCCCTTACAAATGTAGAAGTCTTTGGGAACTGCTCCACTCTTTTTAAAATCAGGTGACCTTAATAAGGTACTCAAATGTGAAGTTAGAAGCCTCAATTTAGGCATTGCCTTTTCAAGAACTTGGTCATAGATAAGACTACTAAATAGGGCTCTTACACGTGATATGATTGTTTTCTAACTGGCAGTATATACAAACATATAACTGAAGTTCAATTACATCTTGTCAAATAAGAATCATCTTAGCAATTCTGGCACCTAAAATATAAATCAGATGAGACTCTTCTAACTCACAGAGTGTTCTGTAGGACTAGCAATATCTAACAAGTTAAGTATCTGTGGATTTTTGTGTCTTGATGGTAGTTTTAGGTTGTAGCAATAGCAATTGTTACAAAAAATGAGAACTGATTGGCTAAATTCTACTCTGTTGCATCTATCTTACATAAATTAATGAGAGACAAAGTGGGTGAGGTATATATTTAAATAGACCAACTTCTGTTGGTGAAATAGACAAGCTTTTGTGCTTACACAGAGCTCTTCTTCAAGTCTGGAAAAGGAACTCATTGTAATTACTAGAGAAATTCTCCAGTCTCCACTTTGTTTTCTAATCTCTATTCTGAATAAGCAAAAGTCACTCCACCCTGAGATGGATAGTGTGAACCCTGCACATACTCAGTGAAAACCTAGGATTGCTAAAATGGTCCCCTAGCAAAGAGCCATGTATATGGGTGTGTGTGTATTGGCCAAATCACTGGTCTGAGGTAAATGGAGCATGTGCAAGATTGGTGGCTATTGGACATGTATAGTAAGGGGTGACAGAGGTGAATTAACTGAAAAGTTAGTTGGTCAGAGCCCATTCAGACCAGACACAACTTGTTTTAAAGGTCAGAGCTGTCAATCATTATTCTTAGGTAATGATTGGTACTGAGCATGTGCAAATGAGGTAACTGCTTAAAGGTATATAAGGAAGTCCAAATAGCACAATATATAAAGCCAGACACTTAGAGCTGGACTCCGCTATGGGGAGATCGACACTGCTGCAATTGATGCAGCAGGAATCAATTTAGAGGGTCTAGTGAAGACCTACTAAATAAATGGCAGAGTGCTCTCTAGTCAACCCAAGTACTCCAGCTCTCTGAGAAGAGTAAGGGAAGTCAACAGGAGAGCATCTCCCATCAACTCAACACTGTGAAGACACCAGGGTAAGTTGACCTAAGCTACATTGACTCCAGCTACACGAATAACATAGCTGGAGTAGCATAACTTAGGTTGACTTACCCCCATAGTGAAGACAAACCCTTAGAGCACAACAGTCAGTTGATGGGGAAAGAAGGAGAAGATCTGGACCAGAAAGTGGCACAAATCCCAGTGCTGCTCCTGCTTTGCTGGCTCTGATTTCCTTGGGCTGGAAACCACTTCAGCTCTTTGCTTTAAGTAGCTGCCTCATATGTGGGGGTGGGGTGGGGCAGACAGCCCAAATATGTGTGTGTGTGTTGCTGCCTGACCGGGTACTTTAGGTTTCACGTGGTGTCTGGTCGACCAGTCAGTGTGTAACTCTGATGTTCATATCTTTGAGGTTCTACTGTATTTAAAATTCTAGGCACCAAAAGTCACGCTTCTCAGCATAGAGAAAGAGATTAAAAGCCACCTTTTATTGATCTGGGCTCTCATGCTCTTTAATTTATAACTGTGTGCAGTGCTAAAATACCATGGTGATCATAAGACCCAACCAGAACTATATTTATGGCAAGATAAGACTGCTTTGTATTTGAAAATTGATGATACTGATTGACAGGTGAAGAGGCAATGAATTATATAGTATATATTCCAGTCGGGGTATGTCACAGTTTTCACTCAGGCTGTGGAAAAAACTATCTATCTATCTATCGATCTATCCATCGATCTATCGATTGATCTATGTATCTATCTATCTATCATGGAGTAAGATTTCTGAAATATTCTGATCATTTGAATACTGGGAAAAGTCAGGGTTTGCCATCTCTTCCAGACAAATATGACTTTCTCAATCTTTCTAAAGGAAGTTTGCAAACTTTTGCCCTGTAATGAATTGCTAATCTTCCCATACTTGAGCCAGCTGGAAATTCTGACCATGATAGTAGAAAGGTAGACAAACACCTGTACCACTCTCTGCAATATCCTGCAGGTGGTGCCAACGAAGAGAATCACCATCCACCTTGCACTTGAACCAGAGTAGGCCATGCAACGTAGCCAAGCAAGGAGATGATTTCTGAGGTTGCTTATATGCCTGAATCTCTCATTGTATTGCAACCAGGCTAATCCTTAACATTGAATGTAATATCGCAGAAGTAGCTGTATCATCTTGTTTTTACTCATATCATAGTATCTTAAACTGAAAATCGGAATGCATCAAGTCTTAACACACAAATTGCAGACAGCTACTGTAATCTACTAGTCCCTAAACCACTGGTTCTTCCTCATGAGTTTTGTTCCAGTTGTTTTGCATGGAATAATTCCACTATCATAATGGAGTTACCCTGAGGATAAACTTGGCCCTCAGTCTATCAAACCTCTGAGACAATGCACAGAAGAGACGGTGGAAAGTGTGTACATCAGTCCAACAGAAGTTGATAAGAGCTTTCTGTTAGTGCTGTCTAGAGTATTTAACAGCTATTTGGTTACATCTCACTCAGAATTATCTAAACATTATGGGCTAGCTAGCTGGGGAGTTATTAAATCTGGATTTTTCATTTATTTTATTCAAGGTATTTGAATACTATGGTACGACATGGCTGACTTTCTAATTTTTTTTCACAATGAACAGGAAGAGACAAGCTTTACTCTTGCATGTAAAGGAAAACTTTTGAAATAGCTGGGGACCATGTAATGATTATCCAGTAAATCGCTGCACAGTACTAGGGCCCCAAACTGCTGTTATTCAAGGTATTGTCTATATCAGGGGTAGGCAACCTACGGCAAGCGTGCCAAAGGGGGCTCGCGAGCTGATTTTCAGTGGCACTCACACTGCCCGCGTCCTGGCCACTGCTCCGGGGGGCTCTGCATTTTAATTTATTTTTAAATGAAGCTTCTTAAACATTTTAAAAACCTTATTTACTTTACATACAACAATAGTTTAGTTATATATTATAGACTTACAGAAAGAGACCTTCTAAAAACATTAAAATGTATTGCTGGCACGTGAAACCTTAAATTAGAGTGAATAAATGAAGACTCAGCACAGCACTTCTGAAAGATTGCTGACCCCTGGTCTACATGAACATTTAGTGTGTGACCAGCTGGGGTGTGAGGCTACATCACATTAAGGTAGATTCAAATCCCAGCTTTCCACAAACTAAACATTCACGTATATTAATGGTCTTTTTGGACCCTGCTGATGTACACTAAAAGTCCCATAGTGCACTTTGATCTTTGAAACAGCAGTAGACCAAAGAGCAATAAGAATCTCTTAGTGCACATCAGCTGGGTCCCCATGGACAGCTAGTGTGTAGCAGGCTGGTGTGGGGTAGATTTCCACCCCAGTGTGCCACAAACTAAATATTTGTGTAGCTACCCCAAGCTAGTGGGAGTTTTGCCACTGACATCAAAGGGAGCAAGTCTGAGTGCTCAACACTTCTCTTGGACAGTGTGCCAGCTCAAATGAGTGTGCTGCTGGTGAGCAGTCTATCATATCTCAGTAGCTGCAGGCAGTCAACTGGATTTACGGGGCATAGATCCAATCTGTTACATTGGTGTCAATCTGAAGCAACTCCACTGAAGTCACTGATGGAAATGAGATCAGAATCTGGCCTACAAAAGACATGTTGTTTTTTAAGGTGTTGCCTGCTTTGATGTTCTTGTCTGCTTTATTAGCATACCACTGGCTCTTGGACACCAACTTCCATGGATAGGGAGGATTGAGAAAGAACACAAAAGCCTGCATTGCAAATTAATCAGAGTAAGGGGCAAGACCCAGCTGTGTTCCAGAAGCAGTGCTAGAACCAAATCACCACAATTCAGCCCCTGCTCCCCCTTTGCTCCTTCTGCTAGACCTTCTCCTAGCACAGCTTACTTCCCTTCCATGCCAGCTAAACTGTACTGGATGGCAGCTTTATGCGGGTCTTGGCTCTGCCCACCCAAGCTGTTCCACGCCTTACCCACCTGAGAAGGAGTGACACATCAGCTCTTGCTGCTCCGCTCCCAATGAAGCAGAGTCTGTGAATGTGGGTATCCCATACCAGAGAGCAATGGGGGCTACCTGCACCCATTAATTCCCCTGCACAGGTGTGCAGTTTGGCTCATAACTGATCCCAGAGTTTACAATAATTTTGATACACAAGGATCAGGCAATTGGGGTGTTTTCCTATTGACTTCAATGAGTTTGGATCAAGCCCTTAGAACGAAAACTCTCCTGCATGCAACATTTCACCCTTTTCTCCTCATGTGGGCGAAAAATGTCTACCCCAATGGAGAGGCATAACTCTTCTACATCTCAGCACTTACTGTTAAAGCAAAGTACTTTGGAATAGGCATACTTGCTTAGTTGATGAAAAACTGGGACCAGAGCCTGTCAAGATTAATTCCCTTTGGGCAGAGAGATGGAGAGACTGACTTGGTTAGAGAATGAAATAATTTTTCATTAGTTTCTTATAATGAGATAGGATTGATTGGCATGTAATGCAGCTTGAAGTCTTTCTCAGTCTATTAAATGGGGACACAGAATTCAGCCTCTGATCTTTGTTCTTCATATTAAATTCATGTTTCAAGGCTGTGCTAGAAGCACCTTATCGATATGGGAAACTACTCATTTCTGCTGAATAGAATGTTATTTTCTTCTGAGTTCTTTCAAGGGTCTGTTGTTCCATTTACATTTTAATATTTCCGTTAGGACTTATTACGTAATGAGGTATTTCTACTCTTGGAGTTTAATCCTCTTCAGCTAAATTCAGTCATGGTGTGACTGCTGCTGTCAATGGATTAATTTGGCTCCTATTTTGAAAACCAGTCTATTATTGCTTCAATTCCTAATTTATATCTCTCTATTGAAAATGTCATTATGAATTTTGCATGGCAAAAATAGAACTAACCAAGCCAAATAAACGAATTTAAAAGCTATCGTGTAACCTTAACCAATATAGAAAATGATACAGTTATCTGAAATTATAGTTGTGTCATATTTATATGTACCAAGATCATATTTATATTATGGAGTAATAGTGAAGTCGTATTAGCCAGGTTGCTAGTTTGGTGTGGACAAGGTCTACACTGCTTAGCACAGTGAAAAATTTCAACCTGAGCATCATAGTTAGGTTGACCTACCTCTCAGTGTAGGCATGACTAGGTTGACGGAAGATTCTTTTGTCCATCTATCTACTAGCTCTGAGAGGTGAGTTACCTATATTGACAGAAAACCTCCTTCTGTCTAAGCATCTATGCTACTGTGATACAGCAGTGTAGCTGCAGTGCCACAGCTGTGCCAGTGCAGCAGCTGTAGTGGAGACATACTCTAGGACCTGTTTTATATCACAGACAGGGTAGGCTAAAGAGGCCTGAAACAGATGGTTGGCTCCAAATACCATCATGATTTTAGGAAGTACCAGTCTGGATCTAAAACTTTGCAACTCATCCCTCATCAGTGTATGCACTCTGTGTACAATACCCCTCTTTGGTATTGTATTGCCTTTTTTCCTACTCCCACTTTTAATTCTTTGTAAATGAAGCATGAATTTCCAAATTAAAAGCAAGCACATAAGTGCTCCCCTGTTAAAAGACAGCAGAACTAAGAAGTCCAGGGAGTTGTGCTGATTGCTAAGCATGGACAGTATAACTGATGTGGCCACTTCCTGCCATATCTATGGGACATCTTACTCTATTAAATGTATATATCATTGTGGCCTAGAGATTGTATGTAATTCTCTGAGGGAGGGTTACCACAGCCATCCAGAAACTCAGAACAGTGCAGTGAGATTAGGTAAATGGTGGTACTTCTCTGAACAGGTTGTGACGTGTTCAGAGAAGTGCCACCACCTGGAGATGCTTGCATATATGATTCTCCAAAGACCAGAGAAAGGGAAGGACTTTTGGATAAATAGCCTGAATGTAAACTGACTCAGGGCCTTCTTTCTAATCCAGCAAATGGACAGCACTTTCTGTCAAAGAGGGGCCATATCCCTCCTGGGAAGAGTTGGAAGGACTTTGGCCTACTGAGGCCCCATAAGACTTGTGGGAGATATCTGGTGCACTATGAGCATACACCTAGGAACTTTGTTTCTTTATACATTTTCTCCATCAGAATAAATATGTTCACTTATAAAGAACTGTGTGGCACTTTTGGCTGCAATTACATCTGCTCATAGCCTTCTAGGAGAAAGCAAAGTGCAGATGCTGGCTTGTTTTAGACAGTCTAGCTTTCAGGAATATCACAGTGTAGGCAGGGAACCCTGGTCAGGAGGGACATAGATGTGGGGCTCTACTCAAGATAGATGATGTCTGAGGAGCCCGGAGCCTAGAGTAGGTGACTTTTGTGGAGCATGGAGTGGTGGGAATACAGGTGCAGTTGCCTTGAACTATGCCAGTGTAAATTTCTAAAAGTTAGATGTGCTGTGTTGACTGGCAGAATGTGCAGATGGTGCCTTACTTGCTTTTTGAAGCTCTGCAGAGTAGAACAGCTATCTACAACTCTCTCCCTTGCAGTGCCAACTCTAAGACTGCTGCTATTCTGGACAAATACACAGGGATCATGCTCCAATAGCCTTACCATCACCCATATTTAAGACAGTCAGTAAACATTTTGCTTTGTTGCTCAAACTAGTCACTGTCTAATCTGCCAGTAGGTTAGAGACAGCCCTGTTCATTTGCAAAGGAAAAGAAAAGAAAGACCTTGTTGGCCTTGTGGTAGTTCGCTCTATAAATCACTGGAAAGGACTAAACATCATAATGAAGGGATGCCTTTTCAACTTGCTCATGTTCACATCAGAAGGGCTTGATCCCATTGTGACGGGCTTGGTCACAGAGACCCCTTTGGGACTGTCATCTGATGTGCTGAGACTACCTTTGAGCCCATCTTCCCTGCCAGCTTGGGACTCCAGAACCTGCCTTGTTGAGCCAGACATGCTAGCCTGCTGCAACGCAGACCCAGGTCTGGGCCATGCCCCCAAAGCTGCAGGCTATAACCAAAAACTACTCAACAGGTTACATATCTCCAGCACCCAGACATCTAGTTCCTAATGGGATTCAAACCCCAAACAAATCCATTTTACTCTTTATAAAGCTTATACAGGGTAAACTCATGAATTGTCTGCCCTCTATAACACTGATAGAGAGATATGCACAGCTGTTTGCTCCCCCAGGTATTAATCACTTACTTTGGGTTAATTAATAAACAAAAGTGATTTTATTAAGTATAAAAAGTAGGATTTAAGTGGTTTCAGTAATAACAGACAGAACAAAGTAAGTTACCAAACAAAATAAAACAAAATACGCAAGTCTAAACCTAATACATTTAAGAAACTGAGCACAGGTAAATCTCTCCCTCAGAGATGTTCCAATAAACTTCTTTCACAGACTAGACTCCTTCCTAGTCTGAACCCAATCCTTTCCCCGGTACAGTTCTTGTTAGCTCCAGCTCAGGTGGTAACTAGGGGTTTTCTCATGACTGCAGTCTCCTTTGTTCTGTTCCACCCACTTTTATAGCTTTGACCCAAGACGGGAACCGTTTGTCTCTCTGGGTCCCCACTCCTCCTTCTAAATGAAAAAGCACCACATTTTAAGTTGGATTCCAGTACAGGTGACGTGGTCACATGTCCTGTGAGACCCCAAGCCTCCAGTCTTTCTGACCTGTCTCAAGGGAACACAGGGTGGCTTACAAGTAAACAGAGCCATTTACAACAAATTGTCCTGGTCAATGGGAGCCATCAAGCTTCGAAACCACCATTAATGGCCCACATTTTGCATAATTACAATAGGACTTCAGAGTTAACTTCATATTTCTAGTTTTAGATACAAGAATGATACATACATACAAATAGGATGAACACACTCAGTAGATTATAAGCTTTGTAATGATACCTTACAAGAGACCTTTTCCATAAAGCATATTCCAGTTACATTATATTCACATACCATCACACCCATACCCATTGATACTCATTGGAATGTTGTTATTGACTTCAGTGGCTGCAGTAATATGCCATAAAATCAGAGGCAGAATTGGGCAATATGGAGAAAGGATGGGGGATTATAACCAAGTGCCATTATATCTAGCCCCCAATATATTGTCCCCTTCTTGGAACTGCATTAATGGAATAATTAGGCCCTAACAATACGTTGTTTAAAACTTGAAAAACTTTTAACAATTTGAATATATAAGATGGTATCAAATACTTGTTAAGCATGCAGGGCCCTTAGATTACTTGTAACCCTGCATATCTGCGATTATAGCAGTGGTGCATGCAAATCTGCAAGTGCCTTGTCTACACTAAGCTAAGATCAGTCTGGCTCCATTGTTGTTGGTCTTATTTCAGTTCCATCAGTGTTAGCAACCTTGGGAGCTCTAGCGTAGATGTCTGTCTGGCTCCAGCAGCCATCTTCAGTGCCCTATTCACTAACTAAACCTGTTCTGAGAAAGTTAAAGTGATATGCTGCTGAACGTAGCTGTCAGTCCAGCTCTAGTAACTGCACTGTGCTAACATCAAGGTTGAAGTGGTAGGATAGATAAGCAGCAGTGGGGTCCTATATAGTAGATGTTATTGGAATATACTCTATTGCCATGGCAGAAGCCACTAGGTGGCAACATGACATATCTTACAAGTTATTTTTCTTATCATGTGAGTGCTGTTTAATTTCTGAAGAAATGTTCTAATTGTTGGTGTTTTGTGGTGTAGTTCTTTATAAGGGAAGCTGTGGCAAGGAAAGACTCCCTTTGCCTTAATCTTTATAACTAGTCACTTCTTGGGGCAAAGTTGCTCCCTTGCAAATGAGCATCGTTATTTGGGCTGATGGGTGGGCAACAGAAGAGACACATAACTGGCCACTGCCTGGCACCTACCCCCACTCATCAACCACCGCAGCTCACAGTGCACAGCCAGTGATGTCCTGGAAACAGGACAGGGGGCAGGATCCTGCTGGCCTAGAGTCAGCACACAGTGGGGGTTGTGTTGATGGACCAGCAGGATGAGCAGCCACTGCAGCTTTGCCCCACAACCAGCCTTGCACACTCACCCCCATCACTGGCCACTTAACCCCCCCCACTCACTGCTGGTGAGCAGGTGGCTGGCGAGCTGGGATCCGGCTGCCAGTGCTGATGAGGGGGAGACAAGAGAGACAGAAAATACAGGACAGTTTGCCCTTTTTTAAGAAAAAGTCAAAACACCTGCAGGAGGGCTCAAATACAGGACTGTCCCTTTAAAATGGGATGTTTGGTCACCTTAAGTTGACATATGTGAGGGGGTCTTATACAGCCAGTACTGTAACGTCCTTAAAATGTCTAAATATTATAAATGGCTATTTCCTAATGCAAAAATGTTGCCAATAACATGGGAGAATTCCGTATTAGACCTCATCTTGATGGATAAAGAGGAACTGACCACAGAACTAAAAGTTAATGGTAGCTTTGGTACAAGTGATAATTTGTTCATAGTTATAGAGTGCAAACAAATAAAGTCCAGACCAGTGATATATTTATATATTGATATAGATTATATATATTTGGTGCTTTAAGAGGTCCAATTTCACAAAAACTGAAATTAATTATGCGCCAAATCAGCTAGGAAGAAGAATTTTAGATTAAAAAAAGTGAATAATAGGGAATTGTTTAAGAACATTTTACTTGATGCTCAAAAAGCCACAATCCTGCAGATCAAGGAAGATGGCTACACTGGTTAGAAAACTGACCTGGTTTAGAGGGGAAGTGATGGCAGTTATATAAGAGGTGTAGCTGACAGTCATGAATGTAAATCAGAAGCTAGGAACTGCAGAAAATTGATAAGGGAACCATAGGGATACAATGGCCAGCAGTTAAGGAGTTTTAAAAAGTATACTAGGAACAAAAAGAATCCTGAAAATGGTATTGATCCATTAGTAGGTGGAAATGGTAGGATTATCAATAGTGATGCAGAAGAGGCAGAAATGTTTGATAAGTATTTCTGTTCTGTATTTAGGAGAAAAGACAGATGGAATATCACCACATGAAGAGATCATTCTTTTCATTCCATGAATAGCTCAAGAGGATGTTAAAAAGCAGCTACTAAAGTTAGACATTTTAAAATCAGCAGGTCCAGGTCTTGCATCAAAGAGTTTTCAAAGAGCTAGCTGAGGAGCTCTTTGAACTATTGATGTTGATTTTCAATGGATCTTGGAACAGTGAGGAAGTTCCAGAAGACTGGAAGAAAGCTAAGATTGTGCAAAGCTTTAAGAAGAGTAAACAGGGTGTCCTGAGTAATTATAGGTTTTGCAGTCTGACATCAATCCCAGGCAAAATAATGGAGCAGGTGACATATAATTCAATTAAGAATTAAAGGATGCAATATCAGAGAATATCAATGTTGGAAGGGACCTCGGGAAGTAATCTAGTCCAACCCCCTGTTCAAAGGGGGACCAATCCCCAGCCAGATTTTTGCCCCAGATCCTAAAGTGGCCCCCTCAGGGATTGAGCTCATAAGCCTGGGTTTAGCAGGCCAATGCTCAAACCATTGAGCTATCCCACCCTTGCAGTATAATTACTGCCAATCAACATCAGTTTAATAGAAAATAGATCCTTTCTAACTATCTTTTTTTGATATTACAAGTTTGGTTGGTAAAGATAATAGTGTTGATGCAATATACTTAGGAATCTTTAAGGCGTTCAAGTTGGTACTGCATGACATTGATTAAAAAGACCTAAAATGATATCGAAGTTCAAACAGCATTGTCACAGGGTGTTAATTCAGGAACGACTGGCCAACACTGGCAGCCTCACAGCAGTTAGGAGAATAAAATAGCTGAGAAGCAACGGGGCTGGATGGCTGCCAGAGGAGCAAGAAGGCCAGAGAAAGAAGATCCTGCCACCAAACTAGTGAGAAGGAACCCCAGAGAAGGGATGACCACAGGCACAGGCTGCAGAAGCCCACAGAGCCAAGGGAGGTAGGAGCAGCTCAGGGTACAGCAAGAGAATTGTTGAGAATGAGTGGGTGGGCCTGGGTTTCTTTACCTTCCCTCTAGCAGGGGAGAAGGACCAGATCACCCCTAGCAAACATAAAGGGAAGCCCATATACACCACTGGGACAAAAGTTAACATCCTTGCCTCCAGAATAGGACTATAGCCCTGACAATCTGACCAAAGTCTGTGCAACTGACTAAATGGAGGCACCAATGCATGACAGCACCAGTCCCCGGGCATGCATGAAATGGATTAAAAATTGTCTGAGCCATTTTGAGACTAATTGTTAATGGAAAACCATGATGAAACAGATGTGTTTCTAGTGGGGTCCCTCCAGGAAGTGTTATTGGCCCTTTTGGGGAAGCCTGCCCCACAATGGGCTCTAAGAGGTTAATAGAGTCTTGGGGGGGGCTGTATGGGAGGCAGCCAATCAGAGAAGGGCTGCGAGGAGCAGCCAACCAGGGCAGGGCAGGCCTATATAAGAAGGACTGCAGAGCAGAGCAGTGTCAGTCACTCCCTGGAGCTTGAGAAGGACTAAAGCTTGCAGGCTAAAGGCAGCTCCTGGCTGGCTGCAAGGATCTGTAGACTGAGGCTCTGAGGCAAGCGCCAAGAGGGTACTCGAGCCATGGTGAGGTGTCCCAGGGAAACCTACTAAACAGTTGTCAGGGGTACCGCAAGCAGAGGCCTTCAACAGGGTTCCTGGGCCAGGACCCGGAGTAGTGGGTGAGCCAGGGTCCCTGCCCCCCCTCGCTACTGAGGAAGTGACCAGACAGTGGACTGCAGTTTCCATTGAAGGAAATGGCTGGACAGCAGACTACAGGTCCCCCAGAAGGGGGGATCACAGAGTGTGGCACAGCCAGAGGGCTGAGTCCTGAAGAAGATGCTGTGGTTCTTGGAGTGATGTGGGTCCTGGAGCACAAGTGATGGCAGCAACACATCACCAGAAGAGGGTGCACAGGTGAGCAAAGCTAATCCCCGGGACAACTAGCAGGAGGCACCTCAGGGGTGAGTGGCACCCGTCACAGCTCTATTCTATTTAGCATTTTTTTCCATGACTGGAAGAAGACACAAAATCAGCACTGATAAAGTTTGCAGATGACCCAAAAATCAGGGGAGTAGTAAATAGTAAAAATTACAGGTCACTAATATAGAACAATCTGCATCTCTTGGTAAAGTGGGTGCAGGCAAACAATATAACCATACTTCCACCATGGGAAACTCAGTCCTGGGAAGCAGTGACTCTAAAAAAGATTAGGGGGATAATTAGCTGAATATGAGCTCCTAACGAGATGCCATACTGGAATACTCCAGAACAGTGTTCCAGCTTCACTACATCACTGCTTACATGGCTGCCAGCAGTGTGTGGGGTGGGGTTAGAGCAGCATGGTGCTGTGGGGTTAGGTCAGGCCAGCAGGGAGTCACTGCAATTTAGGATTACATCACTGTCAACTGTGGTGAAAACATCTAATCCAATCCTGGGATAAACAGGGGACTCTCAAGCAGGAGTAGAGAGGTTATTTTACCTCTATTTGGCATTTGTCTGACTGCTGCTGGAATATTTTGTCCTATTCTGATACCCATTGTTCAAGAAGGATGTTGGTAAATTAAAGCGGATCAGAGATGAGCCACGGGAATGATTAAAGGGCTAGAAAACATACCTTAAAATGATAGACTCAAAGAGCTATGTCTATTTAGTGTGAAAAACGGAAGGCTAATGGGTGACTTGATAAGTCTGAGTACATACATGTAGAACAAATATTTGATAATGGGCTCTTCAATCTAGCAGAGAAAGATATAACATGATCCAATGGCTGGAAGATGAAGCTAAACAAAATCAGACTAGATGTAAGTTTTTGAACGAGGGTAACTGATGATGGGAACAATTTACCAAGAATCATGATAGTCTCCATCACTATTGCAAACATCAAAAGAAATGCTCTGGGAATTATTTTGGGGAAATTCTATGGCCTATGTTTAAAAAAAAAAAGGGGGCAGAAAATCATGCTGGTCTCAGCTGCCTTTGGGATCTATAGTCTTCCAGCGCTCATGTCTACAGTGGCAGAGTCAAAACTGAAAAATGTTGAGACTGGAAGTTTGCCTGTTCTTGCCCCTGGCCAGCTAGTTACTCATTCGGCATCTGAGCACAGCAAAAAGTTTAGCTCTTGTTGAATATATGTAAACCTATCAAAGAAAAGTTCTTAAAGAGATTAAGCTGGGTGAAGTGATCCAAAACCCATTGCAGTTAATGGAAAGACACCTATTGACTTCAGTGTGCTTTCAATCAGGCCCTCAGTTACCTTATCCCTGCCTAATTCGACCCAGATCATATTTTCAATTTGATTAGGGAAAAAGTTTGATCATCTAGCTGCAAGATAAGTTTTCTTTTAATGCAGCTACAGTCATAATATTGTTTCCAACTCATCTTCTCAGACTGTTTTTTACAGTAACAGAAAGTGATATTTGTCATTGGGTCAGATAAGGGCAAAACAAAGTACAATTTAATATTTATTGTACATATGGCATTTATAAGATTCATATAAAAATGTCACTAAATAAGATCAGTGCAGAAATCTTCCCCATGAAATTCCTTGCATAATAGTGAATTTGTTATGTCAAAAACAGATGCCACAGCCTCCTTTGGAAAAGAATCCCAAGGAAATCTTTTCTTGTTTTCAAAAAGAAACAGCAATTCACTACGCTTGATTTTTTTTTTCATGCATTTCAGTGATTGCACAGCACTTGCTTTTCAATAAACCTAATTTTGGTTTATATTTAAGTAAATTACAATGACAAATTAAACAAACAGTGATGATGAGAATAGTCAAATAATTACTGTAGCACCTAGTGTCTCAAAGTCAGTCAGGACAGGCCCGTGGACAAACTCAGGGCTTGATTCTCAACCCTCTCTCACGCAGATGTACCTCATTCTATTTACTTCAAAGTGAGTGTTCATGGAGCACAGTTTTACTCAATGTAAGTAAGGATGACAAAAAAGGAAAAATCAGGCCCACACAGGTTAAGATATTACAGATTGAGATGGGGACTAAATATCATCATTATACTCTTTAATCACTGAAACACATTTGTTACTAAACTTTAAAGTGTTCTCAAAATGTCATTTTTTCCCTAAAATTTTCATGTAGCCTGCTAACTAGAAGTTGACAGGATTGCACTGGAGAAAAGAAAACAAATATCTAGTGTCCAAACCATTGTCTGGATTATTCTAAAAAAAAGAAAATTTCTTTCTTCCAAAACAGAAATAAACATAACTGAAAATCATGGTTGCCAGACAATAACAGCTGTGTAAGACAGACCTATCCAAACCTATGCCACACATGTGGCTCTGAGATTTTAATTAAGCTGATACGGAGGAGATGCCTTAGTTTGGAAGATTAGAGAATAAAAAGGAAACTTGTGACAGAGGTTTGAATCTGTTTGTTCAACCTTGAGTGATCTTTATAGCTTCTTCCATCCTTTTTGTCTTCACATCTTGATTTAGCCAGATGGAGGGAAAAGTAACTTGGGCCAGTTGTCTTTGCTATGCCACCCTAATCAGCAGGGGCCTATCAAAATTGCAGTAAAAAAAAGTGTGTGTGTGTGTGTGTGTGTGTGTGTGTGTGTGTGTGTGTGTGTGTGTGTGTGTGTGTGTGTGTGAGAGAGACACCACTCTCCACTTGAGAATTGGCCCCTTTAGCTCAAACTGTAAAGACTTGTACTTACTGTCTCTAGAGGTTGCTGGCTCAATACCTGGTTTTGGCTAAAATGGCAGCCAGCCGACAGGCACGCTGCAGGAGGAAGGGGGCAGGTTCTGTGTTGCACTCTTGTTCCTTTATCCTGTTCTGGCAGCATAAAGCTAGAAGTGGGGAGGGGTCAATCTATGAATTTGCCAGGATGCCAGACTGTTTTAACACTTTTTTTTTTTTCAGGTCAGCTTCAACAGTATTTTACAAGTTTAGATATTTGCTTGTTCTTAACCAACCAACAATTTGTTAATTCACCTGGAACCACTTTAGTATACAATCAGTGGTTCACACTCAGGTGTAGACAATGAATGTTATAGGTGTATAGTATACCCAATACAATCTTGCAAGCAATCACATCCAAGCTGAGGTTCAGCAGTTATCTCGAGTCAATGCAACTACCAAGATTTCTTATGACATTTACTGATGATAAATTCTCAATTCTTAACACATTTATCACGCTTCCAAGGAAATATGATCAGGCACTTTGAAGAGTGTGTCTTGTACAGTCTTGACTAGATGGTCCCTTCTGGACCAAATTTTGATAATTAAAATTAAAAAAATTACTTTCAATCTTAGTCTAACTTGCTTGGATTTATAAAGGAGTTAAAATCTAAAATATGGTTACTTGCAGTCTCACTACAGTGTGTAGACTAAGCAAGATAACCTTCAGGTATTTATATTAAAGAACAGAAGGGGAAATACAATCTTAAATGAAATCGCACCATTGCTTATTTTTTTTAACCCTGGAATTGGTGAGATCCTTTTCACACAGCTGGTCCGGGTATTGGTTACATTTAGGATTCTGCTGCTTCTTTTATTGGTTCAGACAACTCTTGAGTATATGGTGACTTCATTTGATTTTTTACAGGATTTTATATATCCTGGTATCAAGGCTCATAGGAGGGGGCCATCAGGGCCTTAGGGAAAATGGCACCCTGGATGAACTTATTTTGGCGCCCTCCCCATCACTCCTGGCCTCCAGGGACTCCCTGGGCTTCCCCCAGCCCATCACCTCTGAGCCCTGTTGCCTCCCACAGGATTTAATTTGTATTGAAAGAGATGCCAGATCTCATCCCTGGCTCACTAGCATTAAGCACTGGCAGGGTGGCCTGATACTGATGGGGGCTGGCTGGGCACCCAGCTCTGAAGGCAATGCCACTGCCAGCAGCAGCACAGAAGTAAGGGTGGCATGGCATATGGTGTATTGCCACCCTTCTGCACAGCTGCTGTGGCTTGTGGTGCCTTATACTTGGCATGTGGCTCAAGGTGTGCTTTGGGCTGTCACGCATGGGGGCTGCATCTTGCCAGAGCCCACGGGTGACGAGTGTGAAAGAGACAGCATGTGTGAGCTGGGGGAGTGTGTGAGATCATGTGCTGCTGCTTTAAGAAAGCAGCACTCACCAGTCTGAAGGAAAGCTCCTTCAGACACAGCAGCAGCCACCAGCAGCTCCGTCCCTCTCTTGGTGAGCCCTGTCACCCCCGACCCACACACCCTGCTCTGTGGAAATGGGATACATGGTGGAGGGGCAGGGGACAGCCTGACATCAGAGCCCCCCCCCCTTACAGCAGACAGGAAGCTCCAAGGCAGGGGGCAGGAGCCGCGGAGCTGCAGAGGCCAGCAGCAGGAGTGGCATCCCTGCTCAGGAGGCGCCCTGTTTGTAGCAGGACCCTGGGTTTTCACCCCATTTGCCCATGCCTAAGGCCGGCCCTGGGAGCAATCTTATTTCTATTGGGCACATGCCAAGTGAGTGCTTAAGTTTTAGTTATTTCTTTGCTGCTTCCATTGGTATCTAGTTGATTATGATGGTGTATAATACATTTCTTCAATCCTTTTCTTACTGGAGGCTTTGTTTGATTCATTTCAAGGACTGCATTTCATTATTAGCCCTAATAGCAACTGGAATGCTCCTTTAAGAGAAGTTGCTTAATATCCCTGTTTAGAATTTTCAATAGAACAAGAGACATTCACAGATAGAAGGCTGTAGATCTGACTCACAAGGCAACAAATGTGAAGCTTCTAATTTGAAATGAAAGACAGATTATCCAGGGTTTACTTGATTCACAAGGAAAACAACATAGTTTATAATTTGGGGTGAAAACGTGTGGTTTGGATTTCTTGGGGTAAAGGGCAATTTGCACTTCAATCTTACAGCCATGTTTCTAATTTACTTGCAGCTTCCCCGCCTATCTCTTGATTTACTCAATCTGCAGTAGGTCACAACCCTTGCTTGGTAACTTCGAGTTATTTTTAGCTAGGTTGGTAATTATGATGTAAGAAAGGAAGTGCTGTCAGAAACTGCCTTGGAGACAAAAAACAAAGAGTAGGAATATGCGGCTAATAACCAAGCTTGGTGACTGGCAATGTGGTGGGAGATGAAATCCAGTTGTCCTCTCATATGCCAAGACTAGAAAGTTTAAACTGAAATAGTCTTACACATTAGAAGGTTCTAAATTAATTGAAGCCTTTCAGGAAAAAGATCAGGACATCACTGTGAACAGCTCTGTAAAAACATCTGCTCCATGCACAGCAGCAGTCAAAAAATCCAAACATGTTTTGCTGTGTAAAGAAGGAATTGGAACATAGTAGCATTATAATCTTGTCAGTAATAAATATGGATGCCCCGCACTTACCTGGGGCACTGGGACAGAATCTCATCAAGTGTAAATCAGTATAGCCCAACTGATTGATTTGGTTGGGGTTTGTGTGTTTGTTTTTTACTGAAGTATGACGGGGCGGGGGGGGGGGTGCGGGGAATCACACTTTTTGCCAGATTCTGACAAGCCAAAACCAGCTGAAATGATTTTCTTCAGACTTTCACACACTTGGCAACAGAGAAGTTTCAGTCCAAAAGATAACTCTGCGTGAGTGCCAAAACATATGGCTTTGGAATACTAGTATTCTCTCAGACATTAACTTCCAAAGTATCTCCCAGTCATAACATCTCTATGATGCTATGTCCATGAGGTAACTTGAAAATTTACTGTTTATTAGTGTTTTCTAGTTCTGTTTCATGCAGGGATCTCACTATGTCTAGAGGAGCAAAGTCACTTAGCTATTAGCAATTATATTCCAGCCTTTGCCTTTCTTTCAGATTTATTAACTAGTCATCATAGAAACAGCGCTTAATGCCCCTTCACAGTTGGTCATCCATTCTTGTGATATCATTTCTAATCTTGTGTTGGGAAATGTGCATTCCATATTAAGGGCTTGATTAATTCTAGAGTTCTGCATAAACTAAGTGAATCTTCTACAGAACTTTGGAATACACCAACACCCCCCTCCTCCACCCCTACTATTCTATTCATCCAAGGACAAAAGCACTTCTCTGCAGTGGGCCAGCACAAGGCCTAAGTAATACTTAAGTAGTGCATAGTCATTTGTCTTTAGCCAAATGGCTAACTTGTCATTGTGCTAGGCCTTCATTGGCTGAGAGGCAGCATGGTCATATGCATAGCATACTCCTTTGAGAGTCAGGAGACCCGTATTCCATCCCCAGCACTGCTTTGTGACCCTGAGCAAGGCAGTTCAACTTTCTGCACCTCTGTTTTCCACTAGATTGCAAAATCCTGTCTGTCTGTGTACAGTGCCCAGCACAATGGGACCCCAATCTTGGCTGGTATTTCCAGGCACTACTGTAATAATAGTAATTATTAATAACAATAGAAAACAAGCATGCCTGGGATGCTGGGGGCTGAAGTGGGAGAACTCAATGGTGTTATAGCAGAGACACATTTGTTCCGCTATGGATTGATTTTAGATTTTAAAATGTATGAAACCCAGGTCAAATTCAGAAGTGGTGTAAGCAGATACATCTCCCACGTAGATCTCTGGACTAAATTCAGTTGAAACATAAATGATGATGAGGGTGTTGTGTTTGGGCAGTCAGTCAAAATGGTCTGTGTAGGTGTGGTTACAATTGTAACGAATGAATTTGACATCTAGTTGGTATACAAAATTAGCATCAGTGATTATCCACAATCAGGGTGGGCTCCAGGGTTTTTGCCGCCCCAAGCATTGGGGGAAAAAAAAAAGCCACAATCGACGGCACTTCCTGAGGGACCCGCTGCTGAATTGCCCAGATGTGCTGCCCCTTTCCATTGGCCACACCAAGCACCTTCTTGCTACGCTCGTGCCTGGACTGGCTCTGTCTACAATCTGCTTTCCTGCACTGATGTAACTGCACCAGTGGAGGGGGGAAATGCAGTCAAGTCCTTACTTACACAGCGAGGTAGGAAAGGAGCTTTGTAACAGGCAATGCAAATAAGAGGATGTAAGGTAAGTGTGACATCCAAGCCTTAACCTATATTTGTTAGGTGCTGTTTCTACAATACTCATCCCTTCTGCCATGTAGGCTCCATTCACTTTTAATGCCACTGGATGCCAACCTGGTGCAAGTTTGACACCCATTTTCTGACACTTTTATACCACCACTGAATGTGGCTTACATCCAGTGAACACACAATCAAAAGTTTCTAAATGCATTGACTACATTAATCATCCTTGGTGTAATTCTGCTGACTTCAGTGGCATTATATCGGGAATGAATTGGCCCACTGACTTCAGTGGATTTGCGCACACGTAGAGGAGAACAAACTATGGCTCTATGTGTTGACTGACTGTGCTTCTTAAAAAAATACACGTAAACTCTTGTAAATCCAAATGCATCACTGACTCCAATGTACAATTTTACCAACATTCAAATATTACATTTTGTGCTGTCAGCAGCACTCTTTGCACCACTGCAGCAGCTGTTTGTAATCTGAATGTAGCAAGGAGATGTTTAAGGAACCAGGGCAGTTCCTGTAACACCACTGGAGATAGGTACTGTAGCTCTTCATTTTGTGGTATCTTTGGTAATTCATCTCATCCTTGACCCCTGGCTTTTGTTTGAGTCCCTGTCTAATTGCTCAGATGTGCATTTTATATGCCTACTTGTTCTCCAGTTAATAAGGGTGTGTGTGGGGGGGGGGAATCTTGTGAAGTTACCAGAGCAACCAGAGATAGACAATGTCCTGTAGTTCAGAGCTATGTGAAACACATCTCAGTCTCATGTTTATTTATAGCACCACCATTTTTATAAAACAGCATATCTTTTAAAATGCAGGCACATTTTTTCTCATTAATTATTTGATACTCTTTTTTATTTATTTTTAACTAACCCTTTTCTTTTTAAAATCAGAGATGAAGGAGAACATTGGTGCAAGAAAATGTGGAGCCAGATTATCCAAACACACACACTTCAAAGAGGGATAGGGCTGTACAATTTGTGTTTGTTACACACAGACTGGACTTCTTTCCTAGGAAGTCCTAGTCTCTTCTGTTGAAATGGATCTTTACTGGCCAACAGCTGGGCAGATTGTTACTGGTAGCTGTGAAAATTCAGATTCAATTTGCTTAATGCAGAGCACTTTGAGAGAATTGCACAAACTGTAAAAGATTATACGATAAGTCTTCCTAATAAGCCTCAATTCCCCAAGCATAAATCCGCAGGAACTATGTTGGCCTTACACAGTATCCTGATTGGCAAACAAAGCAGGTATAACCAGTCCTAGATGGAGACTTCTTCTCCAAGTACTTGGCCTGTCAAATGTCCCCCAAAGCAGGGTCTTGGGTACCCCAAAGCTCTCTATCTTACAGCATCACAGACCTCTTCAGAGGTTAATTGGGGAACTAAGAAATGTACATATGATATTAACATTTAGACCCTCTGCTCTCAAAGGGGTCACATGTCCTCAAATATGCCCTGTGGGTGTTTCATTGCTGGTGTTTCCTAACTAATATTTTAAAAGGGACTGCAAAAGAGACAGAGACCAAAGATCAGTTGATGTTTACCCTTTAATCATTCACTTGAGCTCTTAGTGGTGCCATCTAAAAGGGTCATTTTGAGCTGGGTCAGCCTGTGCCAAACTCACTGATTCCATGTTTTTGAGTTTTCTTGACTTGGTGAGCTGGCCATCAGCTGATCCATTCCGAAGTTCCATGTTGAAATACACAGGCAGATAGAGCCTTTGATCACTCTCAGTAAATTTCTATACCAACTGTCTGATCCTATGAGAACCCTGCTCCCAGAATCCTCTAACAAATTCAGACATATCATACCCTACCAAACTCATGTTCACCACATTCATATCACAATATTTCAACACCATCTCAAATCTTCCATCCAAGATTGCTGTTCAAATCCCGATGTACTCTAACCACCTCTCTCTCTCTCCCTCCCCCTCTCCTTGCCCAACCTGTCCCAGTTCTCCTTCTCAGATCCTTGTCTGATCTTTCTCCCCTCTCACTGGCTCTTAATCTGTCTCCCTCCCTGGCCTTTTCATTCAATTTCAGTCTCTCTCCCATCTCCTGCCTGGCTCCTTGTCCCAGTCTCCCTGATCAACCAGTCTCAGCAGCCTCTGTCCCAATCTACTCCTGTCCCACCCCACCAGTCCTACTTTTGTTCCCTCTGCATTCAAATCAGACAGCTTCATCCTCCATGCTGCCTGGGTGGCTGCAGGGAGTTCTTGAGAGCACAGGGAAAAAATGTGACTCCCTGTTCTCAGTTCTGCTGCCCAGCCTCACCATGGCTTGGAGCAGTCATTTCAAGGAAAGTCCTTCTGAGCCCTCATAGCTCTAGGCTGGAGCATGCTCAGTTGTTCTGTGAGGATGGCATATGTTCAGTTGGGTCACAGGTAGGAGTTTTGACAGGATGGAGGATGCTTGGTCACTGTATCTGGATGGTGCATGCACAGTCTGGTCAGCACTAGAAGCTGTGAGTTGCTCAAGCATGCTCAGTGGTGACAGAATCTTCAGAGATTTTAGTTGCTAAAATCTAAGACAACTACTGAGCATGTGCAAACTGCGATTTTTCCCAAAGGCTTATACACTGGCTAGATGTGGGTGAGTCATGGAGTTAGCAAAATTAATATCCCTAATGCAAAAGCTCCCACCGCCAAATTTAATGTCCATGTTCTAAAGCATATGGGTGCTAGCCTCATTCTCAGAACTGGATGAACAAATGAGGCAGATGCCCTGCATGGAAAATTTCAGCCCAAATGATTTAAAGATCCATAACATTATAAGCAAGTGAAAATATTATTTTTATAATCAGAAATGTTGGACAGCCTTAATCCTAGATGGTGCTATCAACCTTGCCTAATACTAAGGTAGCTTGTAGATGCCTAGAACCACAATGTGGTAGGCATTACATAAATGCATGCTAAGGCAGCCCCAACTTGACAGCTTATAGTGTAAGTAGATAAGAGAAAAATGGGAAAAGAAAGTATTATTGTTCCCCATATTACTGGTGGGGAGCTGAAGCACTGAGACAGTGTGACTTGCCCAGAGTTTGTCAGAGCAGGGAACTGAATCGAAGTTTCCTAAGGCTAGCACCTTGCAGACAAGACTCTTCTTCCTGTCAAAAGTGCACTGGCTTTTATACAAATGCCAGTTATGGGACCAGTAGTGCACCAATGTCAGTGTGGCCAGTATTCAGTCCCTAAAAAGCCTTCCAGGAGCACAGCAGTGACACTGGGAGCAATGAGCAGTAAGACACACATTGCTATTTCTTCCCAAAGAAGTAATGTGGTTAAGGTGCTGCAAATGGCACCATATACACTAGCTTGCAGGAGACTGATCATGCCCCCAAGCTGCCAGCCCAGGCCTCCTTGAAATACTTATGTATTGTCTGATGTGACATTACCAAGGGTACAATCTGGACAGATGGACAGCTGTGTCCCCTCAAATCTCCAACCTGAGGTACCTTTTACGCTGCATCTCTGAGAGAACAACCACTTCTGGTCCTCCTTGCACACAGCCTCTAGCATGCAAAATCACTCCTAGATAAATGATAGGAATTCTTCCAGTAAGCCACTCCTGAACTAAGCTGCAAAATTACACCAACAAACTCTCAGTTCCAGACTTGTCCCCAGAAATGTGCATCTTGTACTTCCCCGCTCTTTCCTTCTGGATCATATATACTCATAGAAAGTCCCTCATTTCATCAGTTGGAAATGATATGTCCCAGCCCTGTTATTTCAAGTGGAGGTTCCCAAACACTGCAATCCAAACACACACTGCTTTGGATAAAACAATAAAACAAGTTGGTTTAAATACAAAGAGATTTTAAGTGATTACAAGTAATGAGGCATAAAAGTCAGAACTGGCTACAAAGAAAATAAAGAGATAAAACACAAACTAAGTGAATTTAAAAGCAAAAAGGGTTTTATCACCATACACTTACAGCAGTCTGTCTGGATTGCTTCAGCCAGGACTTCCCCTGCCATAGTCCAATGACGCTTTGTCTTTCAAATGTTGTTGATGTAACTAGAGATGATGAACAAGTGATCTGAGGGCTTCTTTTTCTCATTCTTATATCCTCTTCCCCTCTTTAAGGATTACCTCCAGTGGGGGTTCAGGCGACAGCCAGTGTCTACACAGAAAGCCCCCAGCTGTTGCATTGCCAATGTGTAAAGTTCTCCCTTACACCCTTCTTCCTACCAAAGCATGGCTGCTTATCCAAGTGATAGCCCACTTGACAGTCTATTTGATTATGCTGATACCTAGTTGGGGCATCAATGTGTTTTTTGTCTCTGAAAAACTGGTTTGGGCTGCCTTTCTAACTTTGGAACATGTTAAAGCAATGTTATACAGTAGAATCTTATATCTTTACATGCAATGTTGCCACACATATTTCATCAGGAAAATAGCAAATTATGAGTTTTCAAATAATATCTCATAAAGCATACAGTGTACAAGTTATCATAGTCTGTTAAAATGGTGAACCTAGGGCCACAGACTGTCACATCTGCACTGTAGCCTTTCCCTCCCCCACCTCTTGCCTCCTCCCAAGCTTAGCATTCTACTAAGAACTAGGGACTTGATCCAAAGCCTACTGAAATCACGGAGAAACTTACCACTGATTTCAAGGGGGTTGGGATCAGGGGCGGCTCCAGGCACCAGCACGCCAAATGTGTGCCTGGGGCGTCAAGCCACGGGGGACACTCTGCTGGTTACAGTGAGGGCAGCAGGCAGGTTGCCTTCGACAGCATGCCCGCGGAGGGTCTGCTGGTCCCGAGGCTTCGGTGGTCCTCCCGCAGGCGTGCCGCCGAATCTGCAGGACCGGGAACCTCCCGCAGGCAAGCTGCCGAAGGCAGCCTGCCTGCCATGCTTGGGGCAGCAAAATACCTAGAGCCGCCCCTGTTTGGGATCAGGCCTCGGGTAGGAATCCTGCTGAGGTGTTTTATAGTGAATGGGGTGAGGAACAGGCTCCCTAAATCTTCTTCTCTTTCCCTCTTCCTGCTCCCAGCTAGCATACCTGCACAGCACTGGGCAGGCTATGAAATTTTGTCTCTTTCTAAAATACAAATTCCAAGTTTTCAGAACAAAAGATCCTTTTCTGAACAGTGAGGGGCAGATTTCAAAAGAGAGCGCAGCAGATATGCACAGAGAGCACCATTAACAAACAATGGGGCTTGAGTGCACAATTCCTGTTTACTGTAGCACTTAGAAAAGGAACCCCTTGATGTCTGAGTATCAGACACAGCAGAAGCCCAGTGATGTTCTTTTTATACACATACTTATAAAGCCAGAAAGCTTCTTTGAGTCTGAGACTTGATCAGTCTACTGCCATTTGCCACCAAACTGAGATCCTAGCATTTTTCATGCATGTAAATATTTCTCCTATTAAGATAACTACTTATAATTGTTACCTTACTATAATCTATGGTAGAATAATGGTAAATATTCTATCATATTAATCTAAATATGGTCAAATATTTTCAATTCCACTTCCCAATACCCATCTGCTATGTCCCTGTCCCATTTGTAATCGTAGCTGACTTCTTCAAACTCACTCCCCCTGTAACGAGGTCGCACGCACCTCTCATGAGCGCCCCCTGGTTGAGAGCATGTGCCTGCACACTCTCTCTGTTGTGGTGGGTCTTGAGTGACTCATCCCTCCAGCCAAGTTATACACAGTCTGTCTGTGAGATAAAAACAACATAAACCCCTTTCGGGGTTCAAATCCAATAGGGGCTGCACTCAGTGCCCTCTGTGCTGTCTCTCTCACAGTATGTCCCTGCTCTAGACTAGAGCAGTGCCCCAGGGTTCCTTCCCTGGAGGCAGTGTCTTCACCTTCTCAGGACCTTTCTGACCCCAGCTCTTCAGCTGGGCCACTAGAGTTCAGTTCTCCTTCTGGGATGCCTCAAAGTCCAGGCCATTTCCCCAATGGCTGGTGGGGGAGGCCCCAGGCCCACCTTCTACTCCAGGTCCCAGCCCAGGGATCCTATAGATAGCAGCCGTTCACAATGCCTCTTCACATATACTGCATTGCTGCAGAACTGACTGCCTTGAGGAGGAAGAAAGCTAGCACCTTGGACAGAGCAGTGCTGGGTAGGATCAGGGGAGTGAGAGTGAGCTCCTGGCTGACTGCTAAAATTGGCAGGCTGATGCCCTGAGATAAGAGCAGAGAAGGTGTTGGGGCTGCAGGGAAGTAGTCCAGAGAAGTAGACTGAGAAGTTGGAGGGGACACACCATGTGACTGCCATCTACAGGGTCCCTGGCCAGGACCTGAAGTAGTAGGAGGGCACAGGTTGTCTTACCCCAGTTCTTCCTATTATTACCCCTTTCTTCAATTTGGCTGACCCTTGATTTCTTTTAATTTTAAAATCCTAGATGTCAGAGGGGCTGCATATTAATTAACTCACCTGGCCAGTGAGTGGAGCTCTCCCCCCTCTTAAGAATTTCGTCTAGCTCCAGGGCCTGGCAAATTAAGGGCTGAGACCTGCCATCAACCCAAGGACTCCAAAGGACCCAGAGCCCATTGGTCTTAAGGTGTGGCACAAAGCCAGTAGGGATGGAAGGAGCAAGTGAATGTCAACTGATTTGGGATTTTGGAGTGCTCCAGAAGGGGATTATAGAGAATTAGCCTAGAATATGGCCTACAGAGAAGAGAGCCCTGAAAACAGAGTCAAGACCAAAGAATGTATACGCTTTAAGGGTTCCATTCTTGGGATATCTGTGTAGACAAGGGGTGTGAAAAATTGAATTTTCTACAATATTTTTATTCCTGTTTTCATGCAAAATGATGTAAAATACTCTGAATATAATCTGTTTAGACACAGATTAATTATTCCTGAGCAACTACCCATGAATGGTTTCATCATTTTAGATGGTTTTTTGGTTCACTGAATATTGGAAGCTTTGAGAACTAGATATTCTGGAATGCTTTAGACCCCCACACCCATTAACTTAAGTAATAGCAAAGCTCATACTGATCTGTATGCCTATAAGGTATGAAATACCAGATTAGGAACTGGATGTGTGCAAACTAGTTGGTGTCACTATACTGGCCCTTTAAGGCCAGAGGGGGCAGTCTGGGAGGCCAGAGAGGAAGAATGTTGAAACAAAAGAAGGCCTAGGAAAAAGGAATTGTGAAAGAGAAAGTGGTTCCATGATGATGATTAGTCTTTAAGGGCCTGGGACCAGGACCCTTGTGGTGCAGGATGGGTGAAGGCTCCCCTCTTTCCCAGCCACTCAAAATAAGTACTGGGAAGGAGTATGGCTTATAACCTGTCTCTTCCCTCATAAGAGCAGAGGGGAGATACTAGTGGAGGAAAGATGCTTATTTCCAACCCATAGAGGAATAGCACTATGAAAACACTGGCTACCTATGGGAAACTAATCTAAGGCTGTAATTGACTGGAATTAATACGGCCCTCAGGAGAAAGAGGACTGTGAGACTCCTCTGCCAGGGGAGAAGCCTACCTTGGTTAGCACAGCCTTGAGGATGAGGACTGTGGGACTTCTCTGTCAGGAGGAGAAACCTATATGAACTAAGAATCTAACAAGGAAGCCTTTTCTGGTCTGAGTCTCCAGTCTGGTTTCCATATAGTTGGCGATTCCCTTCACCACTGTACATTCACCACTTGTTTCCATCTACTTGGGAGGGTTTCTCAAGTTTCTTCTGCACTTCCTCATTAAGTCAATTATTGTGGCTATCTTTAAACTCAAGATACTGGCCTCATTAAGAGGAGAACCTTGCATAGTGGGTGTAGGCCACTTTCTGTACAGGATATCTGAAGTGATTAGAACAATTAATCTCTTAAATGCTGGAAGAATCATAGCTTTTAAAAAATATTTTAATATTTTAAATGCTAGTAGAACAGCAGCCCAAATTTCAAGTAATGCTGGTTGAACAATTCACTAAAAAATGGTAACTGTGGCTCTTTTTTATTTTTCTATTAATGGTTCTCAAATTAACTATATTTTCAGGTAGTGTACTTGTTGTTCATAAGTCTTCACCAATAATTTGTGAATGAATTTCAGCTGGTGGGTGTTTTTTACACATACTTAACTTTTACTCTTTTCTATTTGTCATATGCGATTAACCTTTTGAATCACCTGGTATTATCTCTGCCATTGATAGGCTGGCTGACACTCTCTAAACAGAAAATAATTAATGATAAGTAGTGAATAACCACCAGTGCTTTACCAGTATGTTATCATCCATGCTAAACTTCATGAAACTGTCAGAAGTCACAGAAATGTTTATGAATACATTAGTGATCATCTGAATACTTGCAAATAATAAATAATTACCACATGAATAACAATAGAGTGAACTTAGCATGCTTAAACTTAACAAAATATTTACAAAACAATTTTCATAATATTTGGCCAGCTTTAATTCCAGGTAGTGAAAATCTGCAGTTCAAATTAAATGCTTCAATTGACCTCGCTCTCCTCTGGTTTAATAATTATATATTTTGTGCTGTCTAAATTTAAATGACAGAATTTAGTAAGTAGCTACAATGAGGGCTGCAGGAAGTGGTGTGGGTGAGGGATGTGCTCGCTGCGGCTTCCTACCACCCCCATTGGCCTGGGACGGCGAACCATGGCCAGTGGGAGCTGCAATTGGCCGAACCTGCCAAGCGGCAGGTAAACAAACTGGTCCGTCCCACAGGGTTCTTACCCCAGCGAGCCATGTGCCAAAGGCTGCCGACCCCTGTCATAGACTCAGACTTTAAGGTCAGAAGGGACCATCGCGACCATTTAGTCTGACCTTCTGCACATTACAGGCCACAGAACCTCTCACTTGCTTCTGTAATAGACCCCTAACCTCTGGCTGAGATACTGAAGTCCTCAAATCATGGTTTAAACACATCAAGTTACAGACAATTCACCATTTACACTAGTTTAAACCTGCAAGTGACCTATGACCCGTGCTGCAGAAGGCGGCAAAACCCTTCCAGGGTCTCTACCAGTCTGACCTGGGGGAAAATACCTTTCTGACTCCAAATATAATGATCAATTAGATCCTGAGTATGTGGACACAGTCCGCCAGAAATATCCCTGGGAAAGAATTCTCTGTACTAACTCAGAGCCCTCCCCATTTACTGTCCCATCTCTGGCCATTGGGGATTTTTCTGCTGGCAGTCGCTGAGAGGTCACATTCCATTATTGGCAGTCCCATCATAACATCCCCTCCATAAACTTCTCAAGCTCAGGTTTTGTGCCCCCACTGCTCCCCTTAGAAGTCTGTTCCAGAACTTCACTCCTCTGATGGCTAGAAACCTTTGCCTAATTTTGAGCCTAAACTTGTTGATGGTCAGTTTATATCCATTTGCTTTTGTGTCCACATTGGCACTTAACTTTAACTCTTCTCTCTTCTCTCTGCCTAGTATTTAACCCTCTCATGTATTTATATAGAGCAATCATATCTACCCTCAGCCTTCTTTTGGTTGTGTTAACAAATCAAGCTCTTTGAGTCTTCTCTCATAAGGTAGATTTTCCATTCCTTGGATCATCCTAGTAGCCCTTCTCTTCACCTGTTCCAATTTGAATTCATTTTTGTTAAACATGGGAGACCAGAACTGCACACAGTGTTCCAGATGATCTCTCACTAATGCCTTGTATAATGGTACTAACACTTCCCTGTCTCTATTGAAAATACCTTGCCTGATGCATCCTGGGACAGCATTAGCCTTTTTTACGGCCACATCGTGTTGATGGCTTATAGTCATCCTGTGATTAGCCAATACACCCAGGTCTTTCTCATCCTCTGTCACTTCCAACCGATAAATCCCCAGTTTATAGCAAAAATTCTTGTTATTAGTCCCTGCATGCATGACCTTGCACTTTGCAGTATTAAATTTCATCCAGTTTCCATTACTCCAGTTTACAAGGTCATCCAGATCTTGTGTGATATTTTGGCCCTCCTCTTCTGTATTGGCAATACCTCCCAACTTTGTGCCATCCGCAAATTTTATTAGCGCACTCTCACTTTTTGTACCAAGGTCAGCAATAAAAATGTTAAATAAGATTGGTCCCAAGACCAGTCCCCAAGGAACAGCACTAATAACCTCCATCCAGCCTGACAGTTCACCTTTCATTGTGACCCATTGTAGTCTCCCTTTTAACCTTTTCCTTATCAACCTTTCAATTCTCCTATTAATCTCTATCTTCTCCAGTTTAACTAATCATTTCCCATGTGGAACTGTATCAAATGCCTTACCAAAATCCAAGATTAGATCTACTGCATTTCCTTTGTCTAAAAAAAAATCGTCTTCTCAAAGAAGAAAATCAGATTGGTGTGGCATGATCTACCTTCTGTAAAACCATGTTGTATTTTATCCCAATTACCGTTCACCTCTGTGTCCTTAACTATTTCCTCTTTCAAAATTTGTTCCAAGACTTTGCATACAATTGAGGTCAAACTAACAGGCCTGTAGTTTCCTGGATCACTTTTTTCCCTTTCTTGAAAATAGGGACTGTATTAGCAATTCTCAAGTCATAGGGTACAACCTCCAAGTTTACAGATTCATTAAATATCCTTGCTATTGGACTTGCAATTTCATGTGGCAGTTCCTTTAACATTCTAGGATGGAGATTATCCAGACCCCCTATTTAGTCCCATTAGGCTGTTTGAGTTTGACTTCCACCTTGGATGTGGTAATATCTACCTCCATATCCTCATTGCCATTAGCCACCCTGGACCCTTAAGATCTTCATTAGCCTCGGGGGGAAAAAAAATGAGGCAAAGTATTTGTTTAGGTGTTGGGCCATGCCTAGGTGATCTTTAATCTCCACCCCATCCTCAGTGCTTAGTGACCCCATTTCTTCTTTCCTTGTTTTCTTCTTATTTGTATGGCAATAAAATCTTTTTGGTTTTGTTTTTAATTCCTTTTGCAAGGTCCAACTCTGCTTGGCTTTTGGCAGTTCAAACTTTATACCTACACTTTCTAACCTCCAAGAAGTAGCTTTCTTTACTGATCCCTCACACCATCCATTCCTTAAAGGCTTTCTGCCTTCTCTTAATCACCGGTTTGAGACGCTTGCTCATTCAGTCTGATCTGCAACCCTTCCCTGTGAGGTTTTTCCCCTTGCTTGGGATGCAGGCTTCAGACAGCTTCTGCAACTTTGACTTAAAGTAATTCCAAACCTCCTCCACATTCAGATTTTTTAATTCTCCAGGCCACTTCCTGAACTAATTCTCTTAATTTTTTAATGTTGACTCTTTTTTTTTTTTTTTTTTTTTTAAATCAAGGACCTTGTTGCAGATCTATTTTTGTTTATCCATTCCATTTAGTTAAAACTGAATTGGCTCATAATCACTCAAACCAAGGTTCTCTCCTACTGCCAGTTATTCTATGAGGGCCTCACTACTCACCAGGACCAAATCTAAAATGGCATCACTACTTGTTCTTTCAGCAACTATTTGAAGAAATCAGTCAGCTATCACATCCAGGAAAATCTGGGCCCTACTATTATTAGTAGCACTTGTCCCCCAAACTGTAGCCAGGAAGTTAGTCTGTCATAATCACATAACTTACAGTAGTACTTATTTCATTAAAAACATTAAAGAGGTCTCTACCCACATCCAAATCAGATCTTGGGTGTCTGTAGCAAACCAAGCACTATATCAGGGGAATCTCTAGTAGCTTTCTTCCCCAAAGTGATTTTGACCCAAACAGACTATTTTATCCATTCCATCACGTCCAATTTTTTTACAGTCTACTTCACCATTAATATACAATGACACTCTACCACCTTTGTCTTTCTTTGTCTTTCCTCAACAGCACATACCATTCAATACCTGTACTCCAGTCAGGACTACTATGTTTCTGTTACCCTATAATAGCTGGTTTCACTTCCTGCACCAGTAGTTCTAGTTCCTCCATTTTGTTACCCAGACTTCTTGCACTGGTGTTCAGATACCTTAACTGTTGCCACTTGGCTACACCCACATTCCTCACCTGACTGGGTACAGTCATTCTACTTCCAGTATTGCCTATCTGACTGGTACCAGCATTATCCTTCCTCTTAATGTCCATTCTCCTACCCACTGCTGTTTCTTTCCCCATTGCTGTATCCTTTCTTACTTGATTTTCCTCTCTGTCAATGTTAAAATCAGGTGTGGAGATTACATGAGCATCTCCCAACCATCTCCCCTGAGTTTCTAGTTTAAAGCTCTTCTAATCAGTTGTGCCAGCCTCCATTTTAGACATCTATTTCCCTCCCTACTCAGGTGGAGTTCATCCCATGAGAACAGTCCTCTGTCCATGAATGCCTCCCAGTGGTCAAACATCTCAAAACCCTCCTTATAGCACCACTGCCTGAGCCATCTGTTGATCATCATAACCTTGTCTCACCTTTGTTTTCCTCCTCCAGGGACAGGCTGAATCCCACTGAAGATCAACTGAGCCTCCATTTCCTTAAGCATCTTCCCCAGCCTGGCACAGTCTCCCTTGATATGTTCCAGTGAGAATCTAACTGTGTCATTTCTTCCCACATGAGGGACAATCAGTGGATTCTCTCCTGCTCCCATTAGGATCCTCTTCAGTCTCTGGTCCACATCTGGTATCTTAGCTCCTGACAGATGGCACACCCTTCTGTTCTCTGGATCAGCTCTGGCAAAAGGCCTGTAGGGAATCCTCAGTCATGTAGACCTGCCTTTTCCTGGTGAGGGTGTGAATCTCCGGCCTTCCTCCTGTTCTTTCTGGCTGCCAGTCTCTTGTTTTTTATTCTCCCTTGCAATCTTCTGCAAGTCATCGTGTATCTTTCTGGGACTCTGAACTCTGGGTATCTCCATTGGCTCTTCCCCTTTTCTTACAGGACTAACCACTCTTCTTTTCTTTCTTGCCCTTCCTCCTTCACTGACAGGCTGCTTTGCCCCTTCTTCATTTTTCAACTCAGCAAACCTGTTCCAGAGCTTATTTCTCCTTCATGAGCTGGTCTTTTTCTATACCCTGGAATAAACAGGTTTGTGCCTTTTTAATTGTCTTTCTCAATCAAGTGATAAGAACAGTAATGGGCACAGCGGTAGCCTTGTTTGTTCTAGGGTATATGAATCCCACTTTGAGGACTATTCAGTGAATAGCCAGGCATTCCAAGGTTTAAAACTCATTCAAAGCTTTTGTGGTGTGAAGACTCAAAAGTGACTGATTTTCATCAATATGTTTGGTTTCCCTATCAGACCCCCTTAACAAGATATACCTAAAACCAACTAATCGTAAATAGCATAAGAAAATATGATTCTCATTTAATCACATTTAAAATATCCTTGGGATGTCTGAAGGCCAGAAAAGGGGATTAAAAATTGTTATACAGATAATGTTGTATTGCTTATTAAAGTGTAGATTAATTACTTCTATGTTGATAAATTACTTCTGACACGTAATTAAAGCAGAAGATTTAATCATTAACTTCAGTCAATGCGAATGTGCCCTTTAAAAAGCAAATTGTAATGCACACTGGGTAACAGGCTAATAGTATGCTGCTGTTTTTCATTTTAAAATATCTTTCACCAGGATAACTGTTCATAAAAGAGTATCTGAATATCCTACTGTACTACAGTTTGTGCACCTTATTATTCCTGTTAGAAAGCAAGTGCAGGAAACTGAAAGAAATGCTTGACAAATATAAAAATACATGTAAGGGGACTTATCTTAGCTTTGATGTTTATGGCCCCATTGTGCTAGCTGCTGTACAAAAGTGGAGAAAATGGCAGTGTCCTGCTCCAGAAGAAAAGTTTTCAACATAAATGACTATTTCTGTCACTCTGCAAACTCCTTTCTAAGGCCTGGTCTACATTGGGGGAAGGGAGCAGGGGAGATCGAGCTAAATTACACAACTTCAGCTATGAGAATAACATAGCTGAAGTCGACAAACTTAGATCCACGTACTGTGGTGTCTTCACTGTGATAAGTCAACAGCTGATGCTCTCCCGTCAACTCCACCTGCGCCTCTCATCCTGGTGGCATACTGGAGTCAACAGGAGAGCACTTAGCAGTCAATTTTTTGTGTCTAGACTAGACACAATAAATCGACCCCTGCTGTATTAATCACTGCCTGTCGATCCAGTGGGTAATGTAGACAAGCCCTAAGAGCCGGGTCCTCTCTATGGGTCTGACTAAGGCCTGAGGGGCTCAGCTTGCCCAAATAATTTTCTTGACTATGCCTTCGCTGCCAAGAAAGGTATGTTTTTTAAAGTGAGATAGCTAACTTGTCTCAATGTAACTCCCTATAGGAGACAATGTGCAGGTAATTTTTACCTCATTGTAGCTAGGTGAGATCAACCCTCTACTTATGACCTGAGATTTACCTTGGTTAGCTATATTGAAATGAAAACTACTGTGCCTAGTATCAAGATTTTACAGCGAGATAACAAACTGGAGTTTCAGAGCTGTCATTTGAGAAATGTATGCAGCCCATTCAATATCTTTTCACATATCACTCAGCTGAGGAGGATCCCATCCCCTGTGTTGGGACATCAGGGAATGAGAGTGGGGCAGATTGTTTGTTTGTTGTTAGAGGCAAGTGGAGAGCTAATGTAAATTAGTAGTTCTGGACTTCTGACTATTGCTTATATGTCACTCTACTTCTATTTAACTTTCTTGTCTCTTACGTTGTAATCTCACCTGGTCAGGGCCCATGGGGAGAGCAGACAATATCTGTCACTCTCTGTGTTAATACTATCAAGTTATTTGTTTCTGATCGTGCCCAGAATGTGCTAGGTGCTCTTCAAAAATAAAAGAAAGCAAGGTCCCTGCTCCAAAGATTATAAAGTTCCAGGCCTGATCCTGTAATGCTATGCACCTGAATGGACCTTGGTGTCCCCTGAACTCACTGGGGCTTTAAGATTGGGGTCTGAGAGATGGACAAAGTTTGGGGGAAGGGATACAATGGTCATTTTTGAGGCTGGCCACTTTTGGTAACACAATTGTATTTTCAAATAATTTATGTGGTGACTTTGTTTAAACTTCTGGGATTTCTTATTAGCTCTATAGCCTGTTCCCAGTTAATGTCTTAAAGGCCAGAAGGGACAAACATGATCATCTCATCCTGCACATTGAAGGCCACAGAATTTCACCCACCCATCTACTCTTGTAGTGGACTCATAACCTTTGGCTGAGTTACTGAAGTCCTCAGAATTTTGATTTAAAAAATTCACATTACAGAGAATCCACCATTTACTCTATTTGAACCCAGAAAGTGACCCCTATCCCATGCTGCAGAGGAAGGCCAAATCCCACCCCTAAGGTTTCTGCCAGTCTGACCAGGAGGAAAATCTCTTCCTGGCCCTCCATATGGTGATCAGTTATAGCTTGAGCTGGTACGCAAGACGCTGCAACAGCCTGATACCTGGGACTCAGGTAGTGACTCAGAGCCCTCCTCATCTAGCCTCCAAACTCTGTCCATTGGCAATATTTGCTAATAGTAGTCGCAGAGGGGCCACATTCATTGTAGGCAGCCTCATCAGACCATCCCCTCCATGAACGTATCAAGTTCAGTCTTAAAACAAGTGAGTGGTTTTGCCTCTACTACAGCCTTAGAATGCTGTTATGGAACTTCACTCCTCTGATGTCAGCCTCGCCATTATCAATCAGCTGGCTTCTTACAGGTAGAATTGGATCTTTACGGGTTATGCAACCCCATGGTGCCTGTGTGGTGAGAAGGGAGCACAAGGATGTGTACACAATAACTCTGGTCAGTGTCTTCATTTACTGGTCCCATGGAATGTTCTGCCACTCACTCTTATAGAATGGGCACAATTTCTCACTACTAGAGTGGAGCTGGCATACGTGGTGGCAATAGGCTAAGATGCCTTTTATTTTCACAAACAGTGGACACACTTTAAAACATGCTCTTATTAGGTAATGCCAGCCAAAAGTGCATACAGTGAACTCTTGGCTGACCATTCCAGCTGAGATAGCTGCTATTGCTGCCATTTCCTTAGGCACTGCATTCTCATGGCCTGTAGTGGGGATTGCCTTTAATATAATACAGCTGTTCTGCTCATACGCCCTTTGTCAAAGGCTATGTCTACACTAGCACTTTTGTCAGTCTAAAATGTCACACAGGGGTATTAGAACTTGTGTTGCTCAGGGGGATGTTACACTGACAGAAGCGCTGGTGTGGACAGCACTATATTAGCAACAGAGCATTTCCCACCAATATAGCTACTACCACTTGCTGGAGGTGGTTTAATTATGTCTCTCTTGATGGCAGAGAGCAGCTACATGAGAGATCTTATTGCAGTGCAGCTGCAGCAGTACAGCTGTGCCTCTGTAACTCTCTAGTGTAGACATGGCCAAAGCGAATTGCCACAATAACCCTGGCATAGCTGTTTATGCCTGTGAGCAGCCATATTGTCCATCGTGACACATTCGGATTGCTGGAATGATCTTGTAAAATGGTTTATTCAAAGACACATCTTTATTCACAAAGAACCTATAGAATTCTTTAAGCTATATCTCTGAAAACACAACTTTTTTGCCAATGAAGGAAGCAACATAGTATATGGTTGATGGCTCCCATCTTCATCTGGGGAAGGAATTCCCAATACTGGAAAGTACTGCTGTCTTTGTTTAATCCACTATTATATGAATCCCCTAATATACATTGTTTAAAGCAACTACATCTGTATCTCTGTTACACTAGTGCTGTAGTGAGAGTCTATAGATGTCTCCCATCCACCCTGCTGTTACCTCAAGATAGTTCAGCTCAGATTTGGCAGCTTTTTGGTAGAGTACTGCAATTCCCTATGCCTTACATTAACAGACTACGCTGTGCTGGTGTGTTACTGTACCGTACTTTGCACTGTCCTTTTTTTTAGGAACCAGGAGTGAAATTCTGGCCCTACTAAAGTCAGTGACAAAATTTGCATTGACTCCAAGAGGGCCAGAAACACCCCTGCTGACCTTGGGGTCTAGATCTTGCTGGAGTGCTAAGAATGCCTGAAAGAGTTATTATAGAGAGATGGCCCTGTAGCAGGAAAATTGTGATTCTTTATTTACACCTAAAGACACTGATCAAGATGCAGGCCCATGGCACTAAGCACTGCACAGACACATAGCAAGAGACCATCCCTGCCCAAAGAGCTTACAATCTAAATAAAGAAGATAGTGAAAAGGTGCACGAGGGGTACAGGCACAGAGAGGTGAACTGACTTGGCTAAGGTCACACAGCAGGCAGGAAATACAAAGCTTACCATTTAATTTAACAGTGCCCGTAAGTGCTTGAGAACATAGGGTCAAATACAGCCCAGCTCCATTAAATGGATTTGCATCCACTTACACCAGGGAAGAATTTGGCTGCTGGAGCCTAGATTAAAGAAACAACCAACCCTCTCATACCTAATGTGCCCATAGTTGAAATTCACTCAACCTTTGCTGACACCTCAAATAACAGTTTGAGGCTTCAATTCCTTCTCTCTTTCATTCACAATTGCTAAACTCTGATTACATTTTTGATCTAAATAGCAGGCTAGAGACTCTGTTAAGCTTGAAGGATTTTTTTAACATACTTTCAAATAAGGAGCAAAGAGAAGTAAATAAAGCTTAGAATTTCTGAAGAAACAAATAGGTTCATGTAACAACTTCTTCCTCTTCCTTTCTGTCAAGCTGTTACTGGCCAAATACTGTTTACAGCTTTTATTCAGACATGTTTCCTTTTACATAAGTGCTTGCTGCAATTGTTCACATAGTTGGGAACAGAGGCATATCAGCTGTGTGTCGCTTGAGAACTCTTACATATATGTATGTGCTATTTGTGAGATTGTCTCTTATGGGAGGTAGTAAACAGCAGTTTGTGTGGGGTGGTTTTCTCTCACAAGTCCACGTTTTTGTTACTGAATTAGGCTACCAAAACAGATTCCCTAAGTGTAGCAAAGGTAGTGAAGCTACCAAACTAGTGGTGTTGAAATAAACATATATGAACTGGGTAAATGGCCAGTGCAGAAACACCGAGCTACTAGCAAATTAACAGCTCAGGCCCAGATCTTCAAAGGGTTTTAGGTTAAATCAATAGGAGATAGGCACCTACCTTTGAGGACCCAGGCCTCAGTGCTTACGTGAGAACAGTCGCTGATTGGCCATTTGAAGCCAATTCTCAAGCTTTAGGAACAAATTCTGCTATGATGTAAATGCTACTCTATTGACATCACTGGGACTGACAGCTACTTACACAGTGGCTGAATTTGGTTCCCTGTGGTTTAAAAAGGAAGTTTTTATCCTGGAATGTGAGCTCTTTGGGCCAGGGAATGTCCATGTGCATTTACAAAGCTCCCGCACTGTTAGGGCCTAATCCCTGTTTTGGGTTCCTTAGGTGCTTTCATACTAAAAATAGTAATAACAACCGCTGAAGCCTAGTGGGATGCCTTTGTTTTGCCCAGCACCTGGACAAAGGAGGACAGTCTGCTTTCCCAATGCATCTTGAAGATCCATTTCTTTTCAGGCATGAGAGAAAATAAAGTCTCAGGTTACGATGAGGAGGAAATAGGATAGTGAAAGTGTGTGTGTGTAAAAAAAAAAAAAAAAAAAAAAAAAAAAATGAAGGTAACTCTTTCCTCTGCCCTTTTCTTTTGTTTGTCTGTTAACCATGCTTGTGCTCATAATGGTAATCTGCACTCACACTTTCTTTGGTGCTCAGCAGCATGGTACAACTTACTTCACAATTTGAGGATTTGCAAGTTGTATGTATAATGTAAGGCCTATATATTATTTGGCAAGCATCCTGTAAATGTATATTAACCAGAAATTTAAATCCACTTACGTATGTGGATATAAAAAATCCACGTACATAAAAAATCAGATGCCAAATTACTCTCACTCCTATGCAGTTGTGCTGTGGGAAGCGGGAACAGAATCCTTTTCTCCTCAGCTAGGGAAACTCTGCAGCAAGTAACTCTAATGTGATTGCTTATGCTCCCTGACAATATGGTTGGCCTACTCACACTTCTGGCAATACTGCACATGCCAAGGGCATATCTGAGTGGGTTGAGGATGTAGCCATGACCCTGCTTCCTTGGACAGCAACTCATGTAGGGGGGGCACCACTGGGGGAGCAGACATGCACCTTTTGTAAAGATGTAGTAAGTTCAGCTACTGAGTAGGCTCCTACCAGGCCCCCCAGATTATACACTGCATTACATCATTTCTCCTTCCATGAGAACTCTGCTAATATGAGTCCTCACCTGGACACCTCAATAATTAGCACTTTACAAATTCCAACACTTCACTCCGCCCACAATGGAGCTAAGATCCATAATTTGGTCAAACATTTAACTGACTTGCTAAAGTAACTGTTCATATAGATTTGACTAATATTGCATACACAACTTCACTTCTTTACATAGTGATGTTTTATATTCACATGCTCTTAAACTGTGATTTGGAACATATTAAACAGGCAGCTTATGTTTGTAAATTGGAGGGAAATATCTCACACAACCACTAATTTACACACATCTACCCACTTTATTTTTAGTGCAGGGAGAGAAGGTATGACAAATATTAAAGACACTTTTTAATAATCTCATGAATGGTAATGGACAGCTGCATGCACATAGCCTTGATCTCACCTAGACCTGATGTATCAAAACTTAATGGGGTTTAGGGACTATCCTAAATTTCCTGAACCCGATTCCGTTCTGAAACTGCCTTGTGAGTGGTCAAGTCTGTTGTTGCAGCTGCATCTTCCAGTTTAAGACAATTTAATTTAGAACAAGATTCTGTGAAACCCAGGTCTACGAAAGCTTTGTCATAAATGCAGGAGCCCTCTAATATTTTTATCTGTGCTGACTGAGGGATATATGAGCAAGAAGAAAACCTTGATGGGCATAGGTGCCTGTAGTGGGACGATGTGACTCCCCTCCGCCCCAGAGCGGAACAAGCCCATCTGAAGACCAGAGTGGGTGGAGCTAGGGAGCTCGGAGCCTGCCCCTCAGAGGGTCAGGCAGCGACCCAGAAGTATAAAGGCCAGCCCTGAAAGCTCACTAGGGAGCTAGCCACCGAGCAGGCCAGACGTCTCCTGCCTCGCTCATGACTGGGAAACCCCCATGGCCCAACGTACACCCCAGGACTGGCCTGACTTGCCCTGGGCTTGCTACCCAGAGGAGTTGCCGGACCTGCCCTGCACTCACTACCCGGAGGAGTTGCCAAGCCTGCCGCTCGCCCACTACCCTGAGAAACCCATGGTAGTGGATCCTTCCAGAGGACAACACCCTGACCCAGGTACTACCCAAGGGGGAGTCTGGAAGTAGCCCGGGGCAGCCGACCCTAGTCTGGCTGAAGCACTGCCAGAGCCCATGTCAGTGTATTGTGGCCAGGATCCCCACTGACTCAGCAGTGGGTCTTCTGCTGCTGCTAGGACCCCGGGCTGGGATGCAGTGGAGTGGGAGGGCCTACGTCCCCCCTGCCACTCAACTCATGGGTGACAGTCTCCCCTTCTCCCTGGCCTTGGAGGGTTGGGCCTACTGTTGTTGCTTCGCCCTGCATGAGGGCCTGAGCCCCTGACTCATTGCTGCCCCACCTTGACCCAGGGCCTGGGCTTATTGCTACTGTTTATACTGCCACTGCTCTGCTCCTGCTGGAGGCCCAGAGCTCCTTACTCCCTGTTGCCCTACTCTGACCCAGGGCCTGGGTTTATTTCTGTTGTACTATGATTGCTTAGCCCTGCCTGAGGGCCTGAGCACCGGACTCATTGTTGCCCCGCCCTGACCAAGGCCTGGGCTTACGGTGCTTATTCCAGTTACCACAAGGGCTGTCAGGAAAGACTCCCACGGCCAGACTAATTCCCCAAACCTCAGCAGTGTGCAGTGAGCTGGTGTGGCTCCCCTCTGCCCCAGAGAGGGTCAAGCCCCAGCCAGCACCTCTACACATGGTGGAGAATGCGGGCATGATCCCTGGGCCCCTGTGAGAAGAGGTCTGAGGGGAAAAGCCACCCTGAGAGAGCCATAGAGATGGATCAACTGTTTAAGCTCCTGATGAAGAGTGGCAGCAGGCCGCCCAGCTCCAGCATCATCATCTGCAGGCAGTTGCCCAGCTCCAGCAGCAGCAGCAGGCCGCCGCCCAACTCCAGCAGCAGCAACAGCAGCATACGGCTCAGCTCCAGCAGCAACAACAGCTCATTCCACAGCTAGGAGCCCAGCTGCAGCAGCTGGTGATGGCGTTACCATGCCCCACGGAGCCACAGCCAGGAGACGTGGCTGGGTCACCACACACCACTGCATCGGTGTGGCTAACCATGATGGGACCTGATGATGACCCTGAGGCTCTTTTGGTAACATTTGAAAGGGTGGCACTGGTCACTGGGTGGGACCCTGACTAATGGGACGCTCTTTTAGCTTCCTACCTGACTGGGACTGCCCAAACAGTATACCGGGTGCTAGCTACAGAAGAGGCAAGGGATTAGAGCTGGGTAAAGGCAGTGATCCTGGATGCCTTGGATGTCAGCCCAGACACCTTTCAGCAGTGATTCTGAAGTCAGACATACCCCACAGGGACCAGACCCCAGCTGGTGGCCCATCCTAAAGGAAGCATGCAGGCAGTGGCTACAGCCTGAGAGGAGGACAGCAGAAGAGGTTATGGAACAAGTCATTCTAGAACATCCTCCCGGCCCGAGGATGGGCCTGGGTAATCTACCATCAGCTGACGATGTTAGCAGCTGCCATCAAGCTAATGGAAGACTTCCTTACAGCTGAAGCACCTGTGTGGTTCCCCTTCTCCCCGGAGAGGATCGATCCCCAGCCAGCACCTCTACAGTGCCTAAGGGGGGAAAAATGTGTGTTTGAGGCCCATGGAAGTTGCTCTCTGTTAGTATTTTAAAACAATATGGCTTTTATATGAAGAGGCTTTTAAATTTTTACAAATAATAGGAGTATGTGAATTACTGCTGTGAATAGTTAATTAGATAATATATGCTGCCCTCCTGTTTTTGTAGGAAGTCAGTAAGCTAAGCTTAAAGCAATCCATTTAAAAATGTAGGGCAAATTGTAACTACAAGTGAAAAATTATGTTTGCAAGTACAAGTTATGGTCAGTGATAACAAGATTTGGGAAAACGTTCAGATTAATAACTATAGGTAAATATGAGACAGGAACAATAAACTCTAAATACTGTGCAGAAGTGAGTTGTTTTATACTCTACAGATACTAGATAATATACCCTAGGGAAACTGCATGCATATAAACCAAGTACGTCTCTGAGTAACAAGTACAAATGGAAGGAGAACATTAATGCACTCAGTGTTGAAGAGCTGTACCAAAATTAAGTGACATCTGAAAGAAATTGGCTATGCCTCAAAATCCTTCAAAATAAATGTGGAATTTTAAGCTTTTTTTCTTGAGAATTTTGAAATATTAGAAACCCATAGGAGACTCTGTCACAATGTTAGTGACAGGCAGGAGATGTACAACCAGAATATGAAAAAAATACAATCCTCCTACTTCATCAGTATGGGAATTACAAACCTTACTGTAGAACTATAAAAAAATAACTTTTTTTTATTTTTATTTTTTTATGACTTGCTGCTCACAAACAGGGAAGAATCGGTAGGGGAAGTAGAAGTGGGTGGCAACCTGGGCAGCAGTGACCGTGAGATGGTCGAATTCAGGATCCTGACAAAAGGAAGAAAGGAGAGCAGCAGAATATGGACTCTGGACTTCAGAAAAGCAAACTTTTACTCCCTCCGGGAACTGATGGGCAGGATCCCCTGGGAGGCTAATATGAGGGGGAAAGGAGTCCAGGCGAGCTGGCTGCATTTTAAAGATGTTTTATTGAGGGCACAGGAACAAACTATCCTGATGTGCAGCAAGAAGAGTAAATATGGTAGGCGACCAGCTTGGCTTAACAGAGAAGTATCTAAACTTAAGCACAAAAAGGAATCTTACAGGAAGAGGAAACTTGGACAGATGACTAAGGAGGAGTATAAAAATATTGCTCAAGCATGAAGGGGTGTAATCAGGAAGGCCAAAGCACAATTGGAGTTGCAGCTATCAAGGGATGTGAAGGGTTACAAGAAGAGTTTCTACAGGTACGTTAGCAACAAAAAGAAGGTCAGGGAAAGTGTGAGACTCTTACTGAACGGGAGAGGCAAACTAGTGACAGATGATGTCGAAAAAACTGAAGTACTCAATGCTTTTTTTTGCCTCAGTCTTCACAGACACGGTCAGCTCCCAGACTGCTGCACCGGGCAGCACAGAATGGAGTGGAAGTGAGCAGTCCTCAGTGGTGAAAGAACAGGTTAAGGACTATTTAGAAAAGCTGGACATACACAAGTCCATGTGGCCAAATCTAATGCATCTGAGGTGACTGAGGGAGTTGGCTGATGTAATTGCAAAGCCATTGGACATTATCTTTAAAAACTCGTGGTGATCGGGAGACGTCCCAGATTATTGGAAAAGGGCAAAGATAGTGCCCGTATTTTAAAAAGGGAAGAAGGAGAATCTGGGAAACTACAGGCCGGTCAGCCTCACCTCAGTCCCTGGCAAAATCATGGAGCAGGTCCTCAAGGAATCCATTTTGAAGCATTAGGAAGAGAGGATGGTGATCAGGAACAGCCAACATGGACTCACCAAGGGCAAGTCATACTTGACCAACCTGATTGCCTTCTATGATGAGATAACTGGCTCTGTGGATATGGGGAAAGCAGTGGATATGGGGAAAGCAGTGGATGTGATATATCTTGACTTTAGCAAAGCTTTTGATATGGTCTCCTGCAGTATTCTTGCCAGCAAGTTAAAGTATGGATTGGATGAATGGACTGTAAGGTGGATAGAAAGCTGGCTAGATCGTCGGGCTCAACAGGTAGCGATAAATGACTCTGTCTAGTTGGTAGCTGGTATCAAGTACAGTACCCCAGGGGTTGGTCCTGGGGCCGGTTTTGTTCATCTTCCTTAATGATCCGGATGATGGGATGGATTTCACCCTCAGCAAGTTCACAGATGACATTAAGATTGGGAGGAGAGGTAGATATACTGGAGGGTAAGTAGTGACCTAGAAAAATTGGAGGATTGGGCTAAAGAAATCTGATGAAGTTCAACAAGGACAAGTGCAGAGTCCTCCACTTAGGACAGAAGAATCCCATGCACTGCTGCAGGCTGGGGACAGACTGGCTAAGCAGCAGTTCTGCAGAAAAGGACCTGGGGATTACAGCAGGCAAGAAGTTGGATATGAGTCAGCAGTGTGCCCTCATTGCCAAGAAGGCTAACAGCATATTGGGCTGCACTGATAGGATTATTGCCAGGAGATCGAGGGAAGTGATTATTTCCCTCTATTCCACACTGGTGAGGCCACATCTAGAGTATTGCGTCCAGTTTGGGGCCCCCCACTACAGAACGGATGTGGAAAAATTGGAGAGAGTCCAGCAGAGGGCAATGAAAATGACTAGGCAGCTGGGGCACATGACTTATGAGGAGAGGCTGAGGGAACTGGGCTTATTTAGTCTGTGGAAGAGAAGAGTGAGGGGAGATTTGATAGCAGCCTTCAACTACCTGAAGGGGGGTTTCAAGGAGGATGGAGCTCAGCTCTTCTCAGGGGTGGCAGATGGCAGAACAAGGAGCTATAGTCTCAAATTGCATTGGGGAGGTCTAGGTTGGATATTAGGAAACACTGTTTCACTAGTAAGGTGGTGAAGCCCTGGAATGGGTTACCTAGGAAGGTGGAGGAATCTCCATCATTAGAGGTTTTTCAGGCCTGGCTTGACAAAGCCCTGGCTGGGATGATTTAGTTGGGGTTGGTCCTGCTTTGAGACTTCCTGAGGTCTCTTCCAATCCTAATCTTCTATGATTCTATATTATAATTCATTTCCATTGAGTGAGTGACAAATCTCCAACTGACTTTATTGTAGTAGTATTGGGCCCTGTTAGGCTGAGGATGATAAACCAAAATAAGGTCTGCAGCAGATGGTTGCAACAGATGACTGAATATGTGCTATGTTTAATACTTACAAAATAAAGTTTTAAAATGTACAGCTTGTTAGATTAAATCTGACTCCGAAGAAGCTCAAAATGTGTTATATTTACAATATAGTATATAAGGAGTAATTGTACATGCCAATTTGATCTCTATAGCAATAATATTATGCAACTGTAACATACTGTATATACTCATTGAAATTCAATAAAACTGGTTGTTTTTAAAAGTGCTGCCTGGGAGAAAAATCCCACAAACATAGGAAAGAGAAGAGAAGGAAGAAGTAAACAAAAAATGAAGGTTCTCTTTCCAGTATCCAGATCTAAGGTACTCAAAGACTGAAGCGTAAGGTATAGTATACAAAATCTAATATAGAAAAGAAAATAGAAGGCACCCTGGGGCTCTGTGATGAAGCAGGTAAAGGTATAACAAGATCCAATCGCTGGAAGCTGATGCTAGACCAGTTGAAACTGGAAATAAGATGCTCATATTTAACAGGGAGGATAATTAACCACTGGGACAACTTACCTAGGGATGTGGTGGATTCTGCATCACTTGAAGTCTTTACATAAAGATTTAGATGTCTTTCTAAAATATATGGTTCGGCTCAGCCAGAAATTATGGACTGGGTGCAGGAATCGCTCAATGAAATTCAATCTGTATCTAGCAGGTGGTCAGACTAGATAATCATAATGTTACCTTCTGGCCTTAACATCTCTGAAAAACATAGCAGGTGGCATGTGCTGAGCCATAAAAAGCATAGCCAAGGCTGCTCAGTGCTTGTTTGCTGTCCAAGGAACAACCAGAGGCTGTGGAAAATGGTAGTGATTAAGCAGGCAGAATCTTATCTTAATCACTTTAATTGCCAGGCATTTTGATAGCACTCATCACTATAGTATCTGAATATCTTCCCCTGGAATTACTACTAGCTCAGTGTTCCAACATGGTGTTAGCAGGCACTGTGTTGTCATTAACGCTCCTGTGGCAGTTTTCACAAGAACGGGTTATTATCCCTGATGACCTTGCTAAATTCTAACTCTAGTAACTCTTACTCCACCTACCTAAATTTCTATCTAGTTTGCCTTGGATAAAGTATGCTTCACTTCCAGTCCTGAACTATTGTGCTTTTATACTGTGCACTGCTAAATAGTTGCCAAGTTTCAACCTAGAGGCAGCTATATTGCAGTGACTGAAGATGGGATTTCTATTTGACCTGTAACTTTGAAAGTCCTTTAGGAACTTTCTGGGTGGGAAAAAATGCTGTGTATATCTCTGTCATTATTAATGGTAACAGTAACAGAAGCTCAGATATTGTATGGTGTGAATGCTGTACTCGTAGATGTTTGATTTTTGAATTTGCTTCCTAAATGGCAGGCAGAGTGTAAGGGCAGAATAACTCTCATACTTCAGTTGCACAGAAGATCTGGCCTAGCTCCTACTAAAGGCAATGGGAGTCTTTCTACTGACTTCACTGTGAATTGGATCAGGCAGCAAGTTACCAAGAGAGTGGAATTCTCCATGTACTCCTCCCTCTGTAGCTTCATCCCATGATGTGTATATCTGAGGGGGAGATAAATCATCTGGACAATTTTCTACATTAGTTTTCAAGAGTAAAAGGAACAATGAATTCACAATGGATGGTATCCTAGGCCAATCTGATATATTTAAATAATAATAATAAAATATTAAAAAGGCAAATTATTTTCTACAAGAGGGAGCTTCAGCCAAGGTCTCCTTTGTCAATTGTTACAGGGTTTTCTCTGACAGATACCCAGAATTTTCATCTCAGAAATAATCTTCCACTGGTACAGATGGAGTTTATTTAAATAGGGCTCTGGGTGGATGAGCAGAAGCCTTGACTCAGTACGTATCAAATCTAGGCAGCCAGTCAGTCACAGTATGGGTCTCTAATGTTCACTGCTGCTCTTGTGGGAGTTATGACTGTGTTAATGTTTCCATGATGTATTCTGGACTCTGAGAGGTTCCCTGGACTTGTGTACATTCTCTGTGAAGTGGCACTGATAGCAAAGTCTCATTCCTTAAGTCTAAGAAAACAAGAAATGTATCACAAGATTTGTTTGACTCATATTGTAGAGCTGAGATGAAGGACATGACATGGCCTTTAGCACAGAGCCCTCTACTTATGAGACCATCTTTCCAGCTGCATCAGCTAGAAGTGCAAAGGTCTCTTTCAGGAAATGTTTGTTTCCCAGATATGGGACTGAGAGCTGTGACTACAGTGTGCTATGATGAATTCTAATGCATATGTACCTAGCCAGATAGACAGAGTCTGTCTGCTGAAGCCCTATGTTTATCCACCCAGGGCTAAATCCCAAAGGTTTGATGCTGCAACGCAGATTGCTTCGTGCCCTGCCACCTAGTTGAATCCTCCTTCTCCTCCAACCATCGCAAAAGAAAATGCCACTAAGTACTTTTTCAAAGGGATCTTCCTATCCATCTCTGAGGCAATCTCCTTAATTAGCTCAGTCCAGTCTTGCTTCCAAGTTTTCTATAGAAATAACGGCCAGATCGCTTAACTTTTTCTTGCCCTGTGGATGTTCTTAGATAGGTCTTGACTGATTTTTTTCTTGCTGAAACTCATTTCATTAGCAGTCACAGTTACAGGAAGATAGTAAAAAAATATGCAGTACTGTTTCTGTGTTAGGGAAACTCACATCTAAGGAACTTTTGTGAATGTAGCTAAGGAGATCAATGGGTGTCTTTGTTTCCAACTCACTCTTAAAGATTTGCTCAATCTTGTTCTCCTGGCCTTCAAAATTTAAATCTTCAAGGTAGCTAATTGCTAAGCTTAGAGCATGCCTCTTTAGGTCTTCACTGCTGAGACATTTCAGTTTCTCACCTGCCCCCTCCACCAAAAAAACCTTCTTTCTCTAACTCCATCGTACTTACAATTGTATCATTGAATTGTGTTACTATTCTATCTAAAATGGGGCTGAAAACCTCTCATTCAAAAACGTTTTCCAGATCTGATGACCTTTCATCTTTTGCAAGTTTCCCTGGCATTACTTTCCTCCTTCAAGATTAAATCTCTTTCAACTGCATGGCTATTCCTAACGTTTCAGCTTGTGAAACAGCAACTAACCCAGAAGACTGCAATTCCAATAAAGCATCTCAAAGATCACCAAGCAAACTATGAGCCATTTGAGTGTCAAGATCTGGACTCTTCAATTTTTTGCTTACAATGATAATTTTGATAAGATAGTATGCCACATCTGGGCCAAAACAATTGTAAAAAAGTCTGAAATGTTCATTTGCAAGCTCTCAGCTTCTGACCTTGAATTCTGGCAAAAGATTTCATGAAGCCTTGCCCTCCTCTGAAGCGTCAGTTCAGGAAAACCCTCGACCTGATTTTGTAGTAAACAGATTGCCTGCATCCTTACTGACCTCTTGTCGTTCTCTGGCATTTTAATGTAATACTCACATGGTTTTTCAACACCTGCCAATGAACTGGAAAACAGGGTGTACAGTCTTTGAATAATTCCAAAAAATAGAACTTGGGGAACAATTGCAGCAGCTTCTTCAATAAGATATAGTGTGTGGACACATGAGATGAAAGATGCATATTGATTTACCTGCTGAATTCAATTTTGCACACCTTTTGTATGCTGCAGTCACGTTAGATCCATTGTCATAGCTTTGTCCCTGGAAGTCAGCCATATTTAAACTGTCTCGTCAGCTTCTCTAAAATAAGCTCCGTAATACCCTCCTCTGTTTTTTCGTGTGGATATCCGTGAAATCTACAACAGCAACCTTCACTCCATCTTTCAAAACCTCAATATACCTGAACATCTGAGACATTCATTCCATTTGGGAGAGGTCTGGAGTGCTATCAAACATGATAGAGAAGTTTTTTAGTTTTCCTAACCTTGTTGAAAATAGTCCACTGTACCTTTCTTGTGATCCCTACCAATATATTCATTGTAAATGTGGTTTGTGGTACTGGCCTTAATAGCTTCCACATGATCTTGCAACACACTGTCACAACTGCAAGCAACTCAAGTGTAAGCAGGGTCTGCATGAACTCTCCCCTGATATATAGCTGGGGAAGAAGACTGTAGGAACCGCCCATGTTGGCGTAGACATGCCCATTCTGCCTATGTGTGCAGCATCATGGGGCTGCTTTGCCCAAAAGATCACTTTTGGTTGGGATATGCACTTGGTGCTGGATCAAAAGTCACTTTGCTATTGAGTGCAGGGATAATAAACTGCGGTTATCCTTGGTGTGTGAATCAAGGGCAGCAGAACTGAGCTTGGCATACCTTGAATGAGAGACTAACCCTCAAATGAACTGCACTCACTAGGTGGGAGCAGTGGGGCCAAAGCCTATTGGAAGTTGAGAGAGAATGGGGGACAGGGGTTTGTACCTAGTGGGGTGGGCTCTGCTTAAGGGTCATAGACACCATTTGACCCTCCCCCACCGCATTATGTTTTACCAGAGCTGTTTAAGACTCAAGTAGGAGTCTTTTCTTGCTGAATAATAGAGCTGAAATCACTAATAACCAAGTCTAAGCATTAGACCTACAATGAGACAGTGTCTCTGGGGAAAGAGGCCACCCAACCTGCACTAGCGGCTGGTGGAGTGGCTGGCAGAGTGAGCAAGGTGCCTTTTTTCCTCACCCCATCTGTGTGGGAGGTGAACTGTCATGAATGCACCTCTGAACTCTGGGTCTTCACTGACCAAGGACAACAACTGTGAGGGGGATGTGGTGGAGAGAGATGGGAGGGGCATGTTAAAGGAATGCCTCAGATTGGATTTAACAATCTGAGGCAAAAGGATACTGCCCAACATACTTTGGGAACAGTGTTTTGCTCATGTTTTTATGCTTATGAATCCTGCTTGTGGCATTTTCCCAAGTTAATACCGTGTTACTTTCCTCCTTTTTATTAAAAGTTTCTTTTCTACACTCAGACTCTGTGCTTGAGAGAGGGCAAGTATTGGTTCTTAGAGGTGCCCAGGAGGTAGTGTGTAATTTCCACCCCCCCCCAGTTACTGGGTGGGGACTTGAGCCAGTTCTGTGTTGTGTTGTTGTTGAAAAGGAACTTCTAGATATTGAACCTGGCCCTTGTCACTGCTGACTTCACCTGGCAGAAGGGTTATACAAGTAAACTCCCAAAACTACCGTTATGAAGATTGACAATTTTTTTATCTGAACCTCTCAAAACTAAATGGATCTCACCTAAATACAGCAAAATATTCAAGCGATGATGCAAAATGTAGTTATAAGGCTGAAAATGTGTCCTCATGGCTTAAAACAAGCAAAACTCTCCATGAGCAGAGGGGAAGTTCACATCTCATCAGGGCATGTATGGGACAAACCCAGCCCAGCCTCACAGGAACAAAGGACTCTCGGGTGAGTCACGCCCCTTCCCTTGGTCAGTTTGGGACTATGATGAAGTAATGCTCACTGACTCTGAAGGTGGAGGGAGGGGCGCAAAGCCAAGAGAGAAGAAAGAACATGATAAAAGGGAGAGAGGTTTGCCATGCTCTTCCTCTCTTTTCCACCTCCATCTATAGACATCACCACCAAGTGACTGAAGCGCTGATCAAAGGGGAGAGCCTGGCTGAAGGGCAACCAGCCAGCCTGTAGTGAGATGCATCTAAGTTTGTAATGGCACAGAAAGTGTTAAGATCAGTTTAGAATGCATTTTTCTTTTATTTCATTTGACCAGATTTGTCTTGTTCTGCTTTGAATTATAATCACTTAAAATCCATCTTTGGTAGATAATAAATGTTTATTCTACCTGAAGCAGTGTGTGTGTTTTGAAGTGTGTCAGACTCCGCTTGGGATAAGAAGCCTGGTGGAGATCAATTTCATTGTTAAATTGAGGAACTCATATAAGCTTTCAGTGTCCAGCATGCATAATGGGACACTGCAAGACAGAGGTTCCTAGTGTTGTGTTTGAGACCGGAGATATTGGCTAGTGTCATTCGGTTGCACAATCCAAGCAGCAGCTGGCCAAAAGTGCTCACTCACATAGCTGGGAGCAGCTTATGTGCCAGAGGTTGTGTGTGAACAGCCCAAGAGTGGGGAGCTCTAACAGCAGAGCAAGGTAAGGCTGGCTCTCAGAGTCAAGGATTGGAGTGACCTAGCAGATCACTAGTCCTGATAAAACCAGGGGAACATCACATGCCCCAACTCCATTTTCTTCTTCCTTCCAGGGGAACTGGCAGTCCTTCGCCCGGCCTTTCACCACAATAGTGAACTGCAGCCCCTAGTCCAGCCCCTCACTCAGGGGCAAACTGCAGTCCTTTGGCTGGTCACTTCTCTTGGTGGCCAGTGGGGCAAAGGCAGGGGGGTCAGGCCCACCCACTACTCTGGGCCCAGATCCAGGGACCCTATAGCTGGCAGCCACTCACTGCCTCTCCTTCCCCTCTGCTGCTATCTGCTTTCCCTGGGCCACTTCCCCGTAGCCCCAGCACCTACTCGGCCCCTGTATTAAGGCCTCAGTCTGGGAGCCAGCCAGGCTGGAGTGCCACTTACATCCCTGACCCTGCCCAGCACTGCTCTGTCCCAGGCACTTCCCCCCACAGGCAGCCAGTCCTTCTCCCTCAATCTACAGGGAGAGACTGAGCTCTTCTCTACCCTGCAGCCTTTCTTATAGGGCCCACCCTGGCCCTGACTGGCTGCTTCTAAGACTTCCTCTGGTTGGCTGGGACCTGTGCAACTGCATCAAGGGCTGCTTTTAACCCTTTGCCAGCCAATGAGGGGCAGCTGCCCTGTCACACCTAATTTTACAGTTCACTATGAAAGATGAGAAACAAGTGAAATGGAACAAGGAAGCAAGAGTGAAACTGTACTTCAAGATTGCTGGCATAAGTCCCTATTAGGAATTTTGACAAAGAGCCGGGGTTTTAATTTGTCTTCCTTTGCATTCACTAGGTAAAAAAGCTCATGCTCTAAATTAACAAATGGGACCATTTTCTACAAAAAAAACAACAACAATGAATAAAATCCACCACTTGTGGCCAAGTAGCCATATCTGCCTTGCCAAAGTTAATGTTTTCAATAAACTCAAATCAGTGTCCTTGCTAGCTAAGAAAAACTCAGAACTGCAAGTAGCAGAACCATCCACAGAATAAGGAACATGGTTGAACTTTACATGTTTCAAGAAACTTTGCAGACCACTCAAATTTTCTGATTCCACACCCCTCTCCCTCAGGCCTTCTGCAGCTTGTGCTTTTGAGCCTCACTCTTGTAACTGTTGGTATTCATGGCAGAAATCATGGTTGAAAGGAAGAGTTCAACCAGCAAGCTCTTCACGAATAAATTGTTAAGGTTGCAGTGACTGTGGTAGTGGATGAAAGAGGCAGTGGGGCAAAGGCAGGGGGGTCAGGCCCACCCACTACTCTGGGCCCTGACTCAGGGACCCTATTGCTGGGCAGCCACTCACTGCCTCTCCTTCCCCTCTGCTGCTATCTGCTTTCCCTGGGCCACTTTCCCCCATAGCCCCAGCACCTACTCAGCCCCTGTATTAAGGCCTAACCAATATCTCTGTGAAACTGAGAGAAAATCAAGCAAAAGGACATAATAACTCTGTGAAACTCAGAGCTATATTGGGGGAAATGAATGAGCTGGAGATAACGAGCTAGAGCTCAGGAACACAGATAAGGTCAGTTGAGGTCTAGTGATGGCAGCACTTACAGAGAAGGCTACAGCCCCACAATGGAAGAAAAGAAGTAAACAAAAGAAAAGAGGGCAGGGATGGGGAATGCAACCTTTTATGGGCTCCTGACCGGCTTGGGCCCAGTTCCATTGGAACTGTTTGAACCCACCTTCTTCACTGCCCTGGCAACTGAACAGCGGGTTCCAGCTCTGGAGGTGGGTGCTAGGCAGAGAGTCTGTACCCAGGGACCCAAAGTCTGAGGCAGTGGCTGGGCTCTGTTCAGGCTGAGGGAGCTTAAATACCTGAGACCCAGAGGCTTGGATCCCCTCACAGCAGTCTGTTAGTCACTGACAGAGTGAGCCTGATCAGGTCTGTGAAACACAGACATATTAAAAGCTGGACCAAGGCTGTTGGTTTGTTTTACAAAGCCCATTAAAGAGCTGTCTGTTGGCACAGACTTTTAGCCAGCACCACCGTGGGCTGTTTATAACCATCGATCAATAAGTTAAAGGTTCGATATTGCACTAACACTCCCTCAAGGCATCCTGTTCCTCCCTTTGCTTCTGCCTAGAATAGTTTTGGTATGGGAGACACACTAGGCTTAGCCTCGCTTTGACAAACATCATTAATTTTTTATTGATTCTCCAGACTGTGAAGGACTCTATTCATCACGTAAGCCCTGCAGCTTTCACCCCTCAGTGCTCACCTTTAGATCTCTGCATGTGCCCTCATCCAATTTGGTCCTGCTCACAATTTATTCCTCATCAGCGGGGAATGGCATCTTTCTTTTAGACTTGACATGACTGCTCTGATTTGATATAAAATGTATTATACCAGACTTATTTCCTGCATCCAAACAATATCAACATCCAGTAACCTTTGGAAAATAAAAGGCACATTAGCAGCTAGCCACTAGCATGTCGTTACCATAAGCTGCAAAAAACAGGACTTTATTTAAACAAGCAAATGTAGTTAAATGTAGTTTGATGCTTGTGGAGAAAAGCATAATATGTAAATCCATTGACATATAAAGCCAGGCTTATTTTTGGTCAATTGGGGCTAGATTTGGCCAGAGGTGCAGTTTAGGAGTTGCAGAGGAGCTAGACTGCTGCCAGAATCCATGGGCAGATCTTGGGCTGAATAAACCACAATCCTTTCTGAGGTCTCAATAGCAGCACACACCATCATGGCCTCAATCCCAACCCTGAAGAGGAGGGAGCAGCACATTCCTCTTCCACACCCAGACAGCTCTGAGCAATGGCCCCACTCTCACCAGCACATGGTGCTGTAATAGTTTGGGGGTATGCCTGGGTCAAGCTATGAACCCCATTTTGTTTTAAGAACTCCATCTTGTGATTGCAACCTTAGCTGTGAGCTTCTGGCTGAATTATAACCTCCATGTTGGATTAAGACATGGTATCAAAACCCTTGACAGGGTCAGTCTATTCTGGACATTGTGTGTTCATGGTAGAGTGTAGGATTAACAATGAGAGAGCCATCAAGGGCCAGCAATGTCTTCCCCACCTGGAGCAATATGTTTTCTATAAGCATGGCCACTTTGAATGATTTGTAACAACCAATACTATCCCTTGGGACTCTCTAGACAAAAGCTAACACAAAAAGGAGGCTGCTTTGCTAAGCAGGGGGCCATTCCATCATTACTTGTAAGGAGAACTTGCTGGGGATAGTGCAGACACTACCTGGTCTAAGAACACTCACCAGACTGCAGCATTCCCAAGAGGGGTGAGATCAGACCAGGGGATTCCATTCAGGATTGTTTTTTGTTTTCCTAGATCTGCAACTCTTCTGGGTTTTTGTTTGTTTGGTGCTTTTTTTAAGAGTAAAATGTTTCTGGCTAAAAACAAATTCCTTTCCTAAGCTTGTGTCTCTTGCTGTACTGCCATATTGTCCCAGATTAGTTTAACTAGGAGCAGAGTTCACACAGCCAGGAGGATTCTGGGAAAATTTGTCTAGGCAATTTGGGCTGTGGGAGGGGAGTGGCACTAGTTTGGGGGTCTATGGCTGCCAGCCTGGAGAGTCTTACTGGCCAAGAAGGGTGTCAGACACATGGTCTGTACCTGACAGATCCCAATCCAGGTACAGTGACCAGTCACTACTCAGACATAGGGGGCCCAGAAACATGTTGGATTCAGTGGTTGGATTCCATCAGAACAGACTGGTGTCCATCCCAAGAGAGGGCTGGGCCCAACTGTGACAAGGGCATGTAAGGACACTAGGCAGGAGCACATTCTGTGTGCCTCCATAAGGATTCTGGTCAACGTCTCAAGCAGAGCAATTCCTTGAGCCTTCACCCCATCCTTGCCACCAGCTTAGGGGTTATAAACTGTAGCATCTCTAGAGACAGGGCTGAGGTGTAGTAACATAAAGGAGGTTCTTTATTAATTCTCAAACACTGCCACAGTTAGGTTTTGTGCCATTACTGCACAGGGTCTGTCAGATGCTGGCTTTTATTAAGCAATCCTGGAATGCATTAGCAGCTGGTGCCTAAGATAAGTGATGGAGCTGGGGCTGGCAGTTGGAGAATTAGATACACCCCCACGACCCAAAATAATTATTTCTGACCCATTTCGTCCAATGGGTGGGGCTTAGTCCCATAAACTCCTCATTACTAGCTGCCACCAACTACGCTACAGCCATAACTGAGCCTTTTATTACTGATTTTCTTCCTTCTTTTCTTCTACTTCCTAACTCCATGTTCTAAAAGGATTCTTTTTTTCAGATTACTACATTTGCTGCAGATGGTGGCGCATCAAAGTCTGAGCCTCATGCTTGTCTCTCAGTCCCAGGCTGGCTGGTTTTAGGAAAGTTGGACAGGTAGCATGCTCAGGTCCTATGGGAAGGTCTGTTGTCATTGTGCAGCGACTGTCCCGAGAAATGACATAGCTGTTGCTCCCTCCAGAGCCCTTCAAACTCTCTGCTGCAATGACAGTTGGCCTGACTTGGGAGGACGGGTAACATTGATGGTTCCTGAGGGCCCAGCAGAAGCCTGTGGAATTAAGAGGGCTCTCAAGAAGCGCTTTAGTTTCTAATCCTACAGAAGTTTGTTTTCTTTTCCATAGTCTCAATAATGCCATTTTCATTAAACCCTCGAGACCATGAAGCAATATTTCTTCCTGAAAATGTGTATGATGAGTTTTAATGTTCGGTAGGGTAGCAGGGCCAAATGGATGGTGTGATCCTGCTGTCTTTGTCTGAATTTATTTCACCAACATTTAACATAGAAAAGGGACACTACAATCTAGATACAATCCATCCCAATGAGAGAATCCCCCCTCACCCTTTAAACCAGTGCTTTCTGAATGGGAGTGGGGAAAGTTGCTGACCCTGAAACTCCTCCTTTCCCTCCATCCTGTACCACATTCATAAATGCCCTGCAAGGGAACGCGTACACTGTTTTAAAGCCCATGGCAGCGAGTCTCAGAGCCCAGGCCACAGATACACTATGGCACTAAAAACAGCTGGCTAGATATTTGGGCTCAGGTTAGAGTTCAGGCTCTGGAGCCCTAACTCCAGCCTGACCCCAAATATCTACCCAGCTGCTTAGTGTGCTTGCAGAGCTACAGGCTAACTGGTGGGTTTCTCCTTGAGTGCACCAGCCTTCCTGTGACAGCCCCTGTATTCCAGCCCACCATGAGAGCAGCTCAGCCTGTGCCGCTTCCAGCAGCTCCCATTGGTCTGGAGCAGCAAACCGCGGCCACTGGGAGCCACGATCGGCTGAACCTGCGGAAGCGGCAAGCAAACCAGACCGGCCTGCCAGGTGCTTTCCCTGCACAGGCAGCAGAACAAGTTTGGGAACCACTGTTGTAAGCTCTTCAGGCCAGGAAATGCCTTTTAGGATGTATATGTTCAGAGCCTTGCAAAATAGGCCCTGATCCTTGACTGGAACCTCTGGGTGCTGCTATAATGCAAATAATAAACAGTAACAGTAGAAAAATAGACAGCAGGAAAAGAAAGAGAGAAAAAGAAATGAAAAGGTGTCACAGTTACAGGGCTAGCTGCACCTCTACCCCCTTTCTCATCTGTCTGAGTGAAACCCCTCAGCTGTTCAATCTCTTGCCTTTATGCGTATCTATCTTGGGGTGGGACCTTGGGATTCTTGTACTTTTAGACCAAACCCTGGCTATACAACACTCTGTATACCAGCGACCTATCACCTTGCAGGGCCAGCGGGGTGTTGGGCACCTGCATTTCCCCCTTTTGGGGATCCTGTGATCAGGGTTAGTGGCCAACAGCCTTCTTACAACAAAGCATTTTTATTTCGCAATGGAATAAAGCATTAGAGGAAAAAAGGGATTTTTAAAACAGCAAACTGCCTGCCTGCATGTTTACTCTCAACTAATCTTACCCTTCGCTACAAGCTAAGTTAGGCAGGCTTTCCTCTTCAGCTACAGGAACAGAACAGAGCCCATTTACAATCTTGTAGGAAGCCAAGGAGCTCTTGGGACTAGGATCACCATTTGCTATGGCGTAAGGGGGGCTGAGTTACCATCTTGCTCCAAGGTCTTTGGTTGCAGTGCCAACATATAAAGTCTTCCTTCTGCCCGAGACTGTTTTCCCTCAGGCAGGCCATTTAGGACAATACCTCTGGGATGGAGACTCCACTATTTAACATTAGACCCATCCAGGCTTAATGGCTTTACGTCACTGGTCTTGTGACTGCATCTGCCTGTAGGGGAGTGTGTGGAAACTGTCTGCTCTCTTCTGACAGTCCAACCTATCATCCAATACAAGAAGCAGATTTTGGGATACCAACCAATATTCCATATTTGTCTCATGGTGGGAGAGGAGAAGGATTTTTAAAGGGACAGGCTCAGAAACAAGGAAAGTTCATAGCAGACAGAATAGGAAAGCTACTCTAGTGATAGCTGTAGTAAGTGAAGGCCCTGATAAAGGCCCAGTATGAGGCCTGAGGCCTGAACTAAAATAATGGCCAAGACTTTGCTAACATAAAGCAAAGTGAAGCTGTGAGCCAGAGGCAGGCTCTGCTCACAGAAGCTGGCAAGGAAAGGGCTGATGCAAGAAGATACGTATCTAAAAGGTACTGAACACTAGAGATCAGAACATTCACATACTTGCACATTCCACACAGATAACAAGGAACAGACTGACCCATCCCAATGACAGGGGCAAAAGGGTAAAATGATGGATAGAGTTGTTTTGATCGAACCAACATATACAAGGTGAGAGGTGGCACCTTACTGCGTAGAGGGGTTGTACCTTGCTACGTAGAGGGGCTGCACCTCAATACGTCAGGAGTGATGTGTAACTTGTTTGTACCTGTGTATAAAAATGTATCCCTGGGGCGATGTCTTTGTCTGGCCGAGGGGGCAGTGGAAAGTTCCGCCACTGACTGAGCCGGGTCCATTGCCAAGAGGCACTTTCTCGTAGTATGCCCTGAATTAGGCTAAGAAACCTACAGGGAACTGCCATTGTGTCCAAGATTGCAATAAACCTAGCAGACGTGACTTTGCACCTTACTAGAGTCTATGGTCATTGGGGGTTCTCGTCGGGTCTGCTGTATCAGCTATCTGCAGAGCTGGGGCAGCACACAGGGTGAGCTCACGCACGCAGCCGAGTGATACCAACAAGGAGAGAGCAGAGCACCACACCGGTAGCCTCTGACAACACACTTCTGACAACAATAGCTTGGTAGGTGTTATTACTGTACCAACCTGACAGTCAGATAACCAGAGATAATGATTGCCTGATTCCATGCAAACTTTTATTTCATTTTCATTTTAGTCACAATGTGTAGCACAGAAGATAAACACAGCTGTGTGTGTTTCTAAAATATTATTAATAAAATAAAGATCTCCACCAAACTAGTAGAATAATAATATCAATTGATGGGATGGTAGTAGAGGTTTAAACATATTAAACATGTTTAATTCAGTGGCAGAAACAAATCTAAGCTTTGGATGCAGTTGGAACAAACCTCTCACAAAGAATCAGGGCTAAACACTGGTTCAGGTGACCAATTTTTTTATTTCTCCTAAACTGGGACACTTTTCTCAGTGTTCTCAGCTGGTCAAAGAAGCAGGTTGTGGTCTGATGGCAAGCAGGAAATTGTGGCAATTTGTGGGGACAGAGGGGATATTAGTCTTGTGATCAGGAGGAGGTGTTACGAGAGTGCTCTATAACAGATAAATGTTGTATATAAGTAAATGGTTAATAGATTAGGTGCCAGTATATGGCACTAAAATATGCAGCATTGTTACTGGGCTTTGTGGGACCAGTAAAACTTGTTGATGTGCATTTGAAATACACCTCAACCCCAATATAACGCTGTCCTCGGGAGCCAAAAAATCTGACTGTGTTATAGGAGAAACCGCATTATATCGAACTTGGTTTGATCGCTAGAGTGCGCAGCCCCGCCCCCCTAGAGTGCTGCTTTACCACATTATATCTGAATTCATGTTATATCGGGTCCTGTTATATTAGGGTAGAGGTGTAGTATCTTATGTGCAGCACTTAACATGCTGTTCTTAACAGGCTGGGGTTATGTGCAGAGGCAAGGTCCTATGTTTTCAAAGCATGAAGCTATACAAATGACCGATTACTATTGTTAATATGAAACACTTTGGGCAGATGCTCAGCAGCTGTACATTGGCATAGCACCACTAAAGCCAACACAATTATATTGATTTTACACCACCTGAGGTTCTGGCTGCTTATTTGTATTGCCTTGCTTCTGTTTCAGTTTAAATTTCCCTTTCCAGATTTTCATCTAGCATTATTGTAATGATTTGGTTAGTGCTATCAATGAGCTCAGTGCCAGGCGACAAACAAATCTACAGAGAGTGCTTTCCTCAAGCAGCTTGCAATTTAAAGACAGATGATGCATGGAAGATGAGATGTGCTGAGAAATCCCAAGGTGAAGATTACTTAGACTCCGTAGTTGTTGGGTGGGTCCTCTTAGCCATTTAGAGGAGTTGGACATCTAGTTCCCATTAATTTCTAAATATCAGAGGGAAACTCTGGATATTTTTTGTTTTGAAACTGTGGAGTTTTGCTCTCTTTGTTATGTTTTCCAAATGGGAAAAACTGGAAAACTTCCATGCAGCATGGGAGAAATTCTAGCCTCACTGAAGTCAATGGGAGCTTTGCCACTGATTTCAAAGGGCACATTGATTTTTCTCTCATATCCTGTTATGGCATTTCTATTCAAATAGCAATTTGATTCAGAGCTAGTTCATGGGATACAAATTTCTGGGCAGATACTCAAACACTCAGGCAGCAGAACATCTGATGGATGTTAGTTAAATGCCGAGAATAAATGAGACTATGCTCCTTTTTAAAAAAAGCCTATAAATAAATCAAATTCTGGTGAACCTTGAGTCTAAGTTGTTGACCTTCACAGTCAAGCTACTCAATGAGAACTGGAATATTGAATACAAAATGTGGTGTCACTGCCTCACACACAAAACTTTCATTTCCATGTGTGACTGGACATTTGCATGTATAGTAGGCAACTGCCTATCTTACAGCTTTTTTGAATAAACAGTTAGGGCTGGAGTCTGCCATTAGAGACAGACCTTAGCAAGGCATGGGGCATAAGCTGCACCACCCCAGGAATAGCCCAGGGGCGATTGTGACTTAGACATAATTTTAAATCATAATTCCTCCCCAGTTCCTCCTTCTTCCCGGGATGAAGGGTAAATAATTTTACTGCTAATACAGGCCAACAGCAGTTATGATGCCCTCCTGCCAAGTTGCCCAGCTGGAAGGTAGAGCCAAGACTCTGTCAATTACATACTCTTCAAAGCCCAGTCCCCACTCACCTGCTCTTGGGTGGAAGCACATGAGTCTCACTCCTATATTGACCCAAAGTCTGAGTAGCCCACTTACTTCCTTGCCAGGGCATGGTGTTCACCTCTCAGTCTAACCCATAATTTGCATAATTAAATAGGTATACTAACCAATATGGTTGCCTTGATTTGTCGTCCATAATGTCACTGCTTTAGCTTTATGTTCTGCACTTGTGCAAAGCAAATTCTGCATCCCATTCTCCCAATCGCTTCCTGAGTTCTTTCTTTGTCTTTGTGCTCTACCAGTCTTAGATAATTTGCTTTTTCCTTTTCTTGTTCATTGCTTCCAGATCTGTCATTCTATATTTATTCTGCAAAACTCCAATGACCAAACTGAGCTTAAATTAATATTATTGGTGTGTTTTAGAAATCTTATTTGTACTTCCACATCCCAAGACCTCTCTCTAAAACAGGGCTGGGAAAACTTTTTGGCCCGAGGGCCACATCTGGGTGGGGAAATTGCATACAGGGCCATGAATGTAGGGGTGGGGCAGGGGGCTGGTGTGTGGAAGGGAGTGCAGAGCGTGGGAGGGAGTGCGGGGTGCAGCAAGGGGCTCAGGGCAGGCGGTTGGGGTGCAGGAGGGATGCAAGGCGCAAGAGGGGTTCAGAGTGCAGGCTCTGGCCCGGCACCACTTACCTGGAGTGGCTCTAGGGTGGCAGCAGCATGCAGCACGGCTAAGACAGGCTCCCTGCCTGCCCTGGCCCCATGCCATGCTGTGTCGCTCCTGGAAGCAGACAGCACCACATCCTTGCAGCCCCCTGGGGAGGGGAGGGCAGGGCAGAGGGCTCCAAGCACTGTCCTCACCTGCATGTACCTCTCCCAAAACTCCCATTGGCCGTGGTTCCCAGTTCCTGGCCAATGGGTGCCTATGGGCAAGGGCAGCACATGGAGCCCTCTGCCCTCCCACCCCCCCAGGGGCCACAGGGACTTGGTGCCATCCACTTCCAGCAGCAGCACAAGACTTATGGTGCCATGGGGGTGGCAAGCCTGTGGGCCAGATCCAAATCCCTAGCAGGCCGGATTCGGCCCATGGGCTGTAGTTTATCCACCCCGCTCTAAAAATAAAGTGAAATGTCAATACTGACCCTTCAACAGCACCAAACACATCATCAAGTTTTGTAGTTTGAAAGCTGGATTACGGTGACTCCTTTTTGTTCTGAAGCCAATTTTTAGTGAGATGTGCTAATTTTCTGTCACATATGCCAACGTTCCCTCTGTGCCATAACTCTAGAGAGTCTAGCCTTCTAAATGAAAGATGTATTGCAATTCTCAATTAGTTTACTGTGTGTCACGTAAGTGAGATCAACAAAAATCAAACTGGGAAGCCCTTCTTTCAATGAGTGCTGCAGAGAGTCTCAACTGCTGGAACATTGTTTGGTGATAGTGTCTTGGAAAAAAGCATTCCCAGATCCAGTTTGACTGGAACCACTAAAAAGGTTAACAAACAGAGGCAGCTGAAAATGTTCAGCGAGCTGCAAGAATGATCAAAATGTTTCAACAAATTGAAATGTTAAGAGAAAATAGTTGCCAAAAATTTGATTTTTTTCTTGAATTTCTCTGCATTTTTTTGCACAGCTCTATTCACAAATTGATCTTGAAAGACTTGCTAAAGTTGAATAGGACCTCATTTAACAACCGCAGACGAGGTGATGGGAAAATATTTTGAGTTTACCACTGAATTTTCTCTGGCACTTCTTTCCTATAGGAGTTTCTCTTTTTCTTTTTCTTAAATGAGGACTCCCCACTGTCTGATGCAGATGAATAAATCCGCAATGTATCAGCTAATCTAACAGTTCTCTGCCCACCCCTCTTCCTGGTGCCCACTGGTTGCCCCAATAAAGCTCAGAGAGGCTTCTAGTTAAGCAGCACCCATAGCTTTATTTACACAGTGTTCTCCCACCACCAGTGTTATGCTATGCACAGAGCTTGCAGACCTGATAATCTCCTCTTCTAAATAGACCCTACCCTCAGCCTGAAAGCAGGCAGGCCAGCCTTCCCCTGACCATTCCTCCTTCTTCTGGCTGCCAGTCAGCCTTTATAGCCCTTGAATCCTCAGGCCTGCAGGTGCAGCCAATTCTAGAGGCCAGCCAGGCTTCTCCCCAGCCTCAATCTATTTCCCCTGATTGGGGCTGGCTGAGCAGGGGCTAATTAGGTGCCTTTGCACCAGTGCCCTGCTATGAGGACACTTTACACAGCAATGTCTTTAGCAAATATTAATTTAGTAATAAAGTGAAAGCAGGTTTTCTAAACTGTAGAATATTGATTCAAAACTAGAGCTACATAGAATGATTCCTGCTGAATCTTATCAGCAGTGAATTGTCAAATGATCTTTATGTTATTCCAGTGGGAACATCACATTTAGAAAAAAATATATATTTAATTCTTTGCTTGCATGAGACTGTAGTGAATGGCATGCCATCCTATATGTATATATCTATACAGAATCTAAGGAGAAAGAGAAGGACTGCCACTGAGTTCTTATAGGTGGCAACTCAGATTTACACCATGTAGCCTTCATTTCACTAGAGCATCCCAAGGAAAAGATCACCAAAATATTTTAACATGGGCAAAACATCGTAATTTCCCCTCACCTCCTTCTCTGAAACCGGTAAACCATTTTGGCTGAAATTTTCCAAAAACATTCAGTCTGAGGCAGTCACCCAGCTTGGAAAATTTTAGCCCAAACCAGGAAAGTTATAAGCAACTGAAAACAGGGGTTTGTAATGGGAGATATCTGGCAACCTTAATTATAGGCAATATTACCAGCCCTGCCTATAAGGCCATAAATAAAGATTTAGCAGTCTTACTTTAGGCACCTATTTTTGAAAAAAAAATGGCCCATCATTTCAAGCTTTCTTGTCAAATGGTCTGACCCTCTGAGTCATCGAGTGCCTTCTGTGAAGTGGAAGCTCAGGATATGCAGCACTTCACCTACTTAATTCTGCAATGGTTGCACTAAACATAAATTTTAAAAGCTCTGACACTAGTGGAAATAAACCCATAGTTACAGAAAAAAATTCTCTGTTGTCAGCTGTAGACAGAATTCAGACAGTAGCTCTTTCTCAGTTTACTGTAACGGCAACATTTATGCAGGCAGGATCATATGGGGTCCAGAAGTCATGTGAGGGACTCACAATGACTATCCTGGGGGTGTCAGGTCCCTTCCCTACAAGATGCACACTCTGCACAGCCTTGTGGGAAGCGACAGCCACAGTAAGATTGTACAGCAGGAGGGCATGTTGAGCGTGATGCTGAAAACATGGGCCAGCTCCATGGAGTCAGTGGGAGCCTGTCTGATGGCTACACTCTCTCTGAACAAAAAGCCAGAGCAGCAGGGCGCCTTCTCTTCACAGGAAATTTGTGGAATACGGATCAATAAAAATCCCATTATATAAGGGCATTTTAGACAAAAAAGATGGTTACTCACCTTTGTAACTGTTGTTCTTTGAGATATGTTGCTCATATCCATTCCTATTAGGTGTGCGCGCGCCGCGTGCACGTTTGTCGGAAGATTTTTACCCTAGTAACACCCAGTGGGTAGGCAGGGTGCCCCCTGGTGTGGCACCGCTATAGCACCGGATATATACCCCTATCGAACCGTCCGCTCCTCAGTTCCTTCTTGCTGGCTACTCCGACAGTGGGGAAGGAGGGCGGGTTTTGGAATGGCTATGAGCAACACATCTCGAAGAACAATAGTTACAAAGGTGAGTAACCGTCTTTTCTTCTTCGAGTGCTTGCTCATATCCATTCCAATTAGGTGAATCCCAAGCCTTACCTAGGCGGTGGGGTCGGAGTGCGAAACTGCAGAATACAAGACTGCTAAGCCGAAGGCTGCATCATCTCTGGATTGTTGGACCAGGGCATAATGGGAGGTAAAGGTGTGTACCGAAGACCATGTAGCTGCTCGGCATATCTCCTGAATAGGCACTCGAGCTAAGAAGGCGGCCGACGAGGCCTTAGCCCTGGTCGAATGTGTGGTAATACGACCCGGAGACGCGTGAGCTAGATTGTAGCACACCCGGATGCACGCTGTTACCCAGGATCAAATCCTCTGGGTAGAGACGGCCTGGCCTTTCATCTGGTCCGCCACTGCAACAAAGAGTTGGGGCGTTTTGTGGAAGGGCCTTGTACGGTCAATATAGAAGGCGAGCGCCCTATGGACGTCAAGCGAATGTAACTTCTGCTCCGTACGTGATGCATGTGGTTTGGGGAAGAAGACCGGGAGAAATATGTCCTGGTTGAGATGAAAGGCCGAGACTACTTTAGGGAGGAATGCTGGATGTGGGCGTAGCTGCACCTTGTCTTTGTGGAACACTGTGTATGGTGGGTCCACCATCAGAGCCCAAAGCTCAGAGACTCTCCTAGCTGACGTAATGGCTACCAGGAAGACAGTCTTCCATGACAAATATAAGAGCGAGCAGGTTGCCAATGGCTCGAACAGGAGGGACGTAAATATTGTTAGAACTAAATTGAGGTCCCAGGAAGGAGCGGGGCATCGCACAAGAGGAAATAGACACTCCAGGCCTTTGAGGAACCTCAAAACCATAGGGTGGGAGAAGACGGAGTAAACGCCTTTGCCGGGGTGGAAAGTAGAGAGAGCTGCTAAATGTACTCGCAAGGATGAGATCACGAGGCCCTGTTGTTTGAGATGCCAGAGGTAGTCCAAAATAGTGGGGATGGAAACCTCCGTAGGTGCAACATCCCGCATGTGACACCAGCAAGAGAACTGTTTCCGCTTGGCTAAGTAAGTAGACCGAGTAGAAGGTTTCCTGCTACCCAGGAGTATCTCTTGTACTGGGACAGAGCAGCGCAATTCCGATCGGGTTAACCATGCAGGAGTCACGCCATCAAGTGGAGGGATTGCAGGTCTGGGTGGAGAAGCCTGCCATGGTCCTGCGTTATCACGTCCTGATGGAGGGGCAGGGGGATCGGGTCGGCTATCGAGTGGTCCAGTAACGTGGTGTACCAGTGTTTCCGGGGCCACGCAGGGGCTATCAAAATCAGTCGAGCCCTGTCCCTGCGAAGCTTTATGAGAACCCTGTGCACCATCGGGAAGGGTGGAAAGGCGTAAAGCAGGTGATTCGCCCAAGAGATTAGGAAGGCGTCCGATATTGAGTCCGGGGCAAGACCCTGGAAGGAGCAGAACCTCTGACACTTCCGGTTGTTGCAGGAAGCGAACAGGTCTATGTGGGGAAAGCCCCACTTCTGGAAGATGGAGTGAACAGTGTTCGGGCGAAGCGACCACTCGTGGGCGAGAAAGGATCTGCTGAGATGGTCTGCCAGATATTCTGGACTCGTGGGAGAAAGGACGCTACAAGGCCTATAGAGTGGGCTATACAAAATTCCCACAGTTGGATCGCCTCCTGACAAGGGGGGAGGATCGAGTCCCGCCCTGCTTGTTGATGTAGTACATTGCTGTTGTGTTGTCCGTAAGCACTAGAACACAACGGCCCTGTAGATGATGTTGGAATGTCTGGCAGGCGAGGCGGACTGCTCTCAGCTCCTGGACGTTTATGTGCAAGGACAGCTCTTGAGCTGACCAGAGGCCTTGCGTGCAGTGATGGCCTAGGTGTGCCCCCCAGCCAAGAGACGAGGCATCCATTGTTAGGGACACTGAGGGTTGTCTCGGTTGGAACGGCATCCCTGCGCACACCAGGGAAGGTGTTAGCCACCAGTTGAGGGAGCCTAAGATGGCTTGAGGAACGGTGACAATCATGTCTATGAAGTCCCTGCCTGGGCGGTAAATTGAGGCAAGCCAGGCTTGGAGGGGACGCAGGCATAGTTTGGCGTGCTTGGTTACAAAAGTGCACGCAGCCATGTGATTGAGAAGGCTGAGACAGGTATGGGCCGAGGTAGTCGGGAAAGTTTGAAGGTTTTCTATGGCCGAGACTAGCATCCAAAACCGGGGTAACGGAAGGCAGGCTGTTGCGAGCTTGGAGTCTAGAATGGCCCCAATGAATTCTATTCTTTGAGTGGGCACTAGAGTAGACTTCCCTAGATTGATCATCAGGCCCAACCGCTCGAATAGGCTTGTGATGGTGGCCATATCCCTGGTGACTTGGGCCTCGGATGTGCCACGGACCAGCCAGTTGTCTAGGTAAGGAAAGACGCTTATGCGCTGACGACGGAGAAAAGCGGCCACTACCACCATGCACTTTGTAAACACGCGCGGGGCGGTGGAGAGGCCAAACGGAAGGACTGCAAATTGAAAATGCTGGTGGTGCACGATAAACCATAGGTACCGTCTGTGCGGAGGGTAAATTGAGATGTGAAAGTATGCATCCTTCATGTCGAGAGCAGCGTACCAGTCTCCAGGATCCAAGGATGGGATGATGGTCCCCAATGACACCATGCGGAACTTCAACTTCTTCAGAAAGACGTTGAGACCGCGTAGGTCCAGGATGGGACGGAGACCTCCTTTTGCTTTGGGAATTAGGAAATATGGGGAGTAAAATCCCTTGTCCCTGAACTCCTCCGGCACCTTCTCTATAGCTCCGATTGAGAGGAGTGTGCGAACCTCCTGCCAGAGGAATTGCTCATGAGAGGGGTCCCTGAAGAGGGACGGGAAGGGTGAGTGGGAGGGAGGTGGTGAAACAAATTGAAGACGGTATCCAAATTCCATGGTGCGTAGGACTCAATGGTCTGAGGTTAATTGGGCCCACGCAGGGAGGAAGGAGGAAAGGCGGTTGGAGACCTGAAGAGGATCCTGGGAAAGGACTCCTGCGGTTCCTGTGACCATGCCTCCTGCTAAAGTCTTGTCGTGGCCAGGGCGGGGGATAAGGGCGCTGAGGCTGAGTACGGAAGGACCTCCGTTGGGTTTGCGGAGTATGCATCCCGAGGGAACGCATGATGATGCGATTGTCTTTGAGACTTTGGAATCTAGGGTCCGTTTTCTGAGAGAAAAGGCCCTGTCCCTCAAACGGAAGGTCCCGAATAGTGTGTTGCAGTTCGGGAGGTAGACCCGAGACCTGCAACCACGATATTCTCCTCATTGTAATGCCCGAGGCCACTGTTCTGGCTGTAGAATCAGCAGCGTCGAGCGAGGCCTGCAGGGAAGTCCATGCCACTTTCTTCCCCTCCTCCAGAAGGGCTTGGAATTCTGGGCGGGAGTCCTGTGGGACCAGTTCAGCAAATTTACCCACCAACTGCCAGGTGTTATAATTGTATCCGCTGAGTAGGGCCTGTTGGTTGGCCACTTGCAGTTGGAGGCCTCCGGCAGAGTAGACTTTATGCCCCAATAGATCCATCCTTCTAGCCTCCCGCGATTTTGGGGCAGGAGCTTGCTGGCCATGGCGCTCTCTCTCATTCACAGATTGAACGACAAGAGAGCATGGCGGAGGATGGGTATATAAATATTCGTACCCTTTAGAGGGTACCATGTACTTCCTTTCCACGCCTCTGGCCGTAGGAGGGATAGACGCCGGAGATTGCAAATGGTGTCTGCTTTGGCTTGCATAGACCGGATGAATGGCAAAGCCATGCGAGTTGGCGCATCTGCCGACAATATGTCTATGACTGGGTCTTCCATCTCTGGGACCTCCTCCACCTGGAGGTTGATATTTAAGGCAACTCGCCTTAAAAAATCCTGGTGGGCTCAGAGGTCAATCGGGGGCGGGCCCGATGAGGTGGTACCAGCCACTGCCTCGTATGGTGATGAGGAGGACGACAGACCCGGCACGACTGGATCATGCAGTGACTCCTGTTCTTGAGGAACATCAGGGTCCGGGAACACCTGAGGGTCCGGCGCCAGAGCCGAGTCGTCTGTACCCGCTGGAGGAGGGCGGCTAATAGTGGCCTCTGGTGCTCGGTATTCTGACGGGACGGAACAAGATGGTACTGTAGGCTCGCCTTGGGCCTGATGATATGCCCAAGGCATCCAGAAGGACAACTGAAGCACTTGTTCCATGCCTTGAGCCTCCTGAAGGAGACAGCTCTGCGGGTCTGAATCCCCATACACGCCGCTGTCAGCACGTGAAGACTCAGATGGGTGCCGTGATGGCCATGGTGGAGCAGAGCGCATGGGAGGAGGGGCCCCGTGCACAAGGTACCATATGTCGTGCCATGTCGGAGAGCGATACCGGGAGTCGGACTGGTGCCGAGAGGTTTACCGGGACCTGCGACCAGCGCAGTGCGGGGAGGTCGACCGGGATCGTGAAGCTCAGTGGTGAGAGCGGCTGCGGCAAGAACAATGCCGGGAGCTGGACTATTGCCTGGAGTACCAGTCCAGAGAGCGGGATCTTGAGCGGTGCCGCGAGTACAACCGGTACCGAGAAGGGGATCGGTACCGGGACTACGAGCAGTGCCTGGACTGGGACCAGCAGCGAGATCGGGAACGCTGGTGAGACCTCCACCTCGAGTGGTGTCTGCCTGCGGCGTCGATGGAAGGTGGCCTGACCAGGGCAGGCTTCCCTACTGACGCAACAACCCGCACCGGCAGTGCCGGGGGTTGAGGGAGAGTGGGCTCCGTTAGAGCAATGAGTTCCCTCGCAGTTGAAAAGGTGTCTGGCGTGGTGGGAACGAGAAGTTGTCATGCACCGGACTCGATGGCTCTTGCATGGCCAGAATCAACGGTGCCGAGATCGCAGGTGCTGCGGCAGTTGTTGGTGCAGGGCAACTCGGTCTTGGTTGATGCTCTGACTGCAGCACGGGTATTGGAGCCGCAGGAGCCTTGGCCTTCTTAGCACGCGGGGAGAGGGAGCGGTGCCGGGCTGTCTTCTGTGCCAGTGACGGCTGGTGCCGGGGCGTCATGGCGGTGCCGGCACTCTCCAGTGCCGACGAGGCATTTCTCCCCAGCGCGGACTGTGCAGCACTCGGTGCCGAGGCTGGAGGAGCTGCTTAAGGCGAAAGTCTCACTCCTTTTTTGTCCGCGGCTTAAATGATTTGCAAATCCAGCACTTATCTGTGAGATGGGATTCCCCCAGGCACTTTAGGCAGGAGTCGTGGGGGTCTCCCGTTGGCATCGACCGGCGGCAGGCCAAGCACGGTTTGAAGCCAGGTGAACCAGGCATGGGCCTGGGCACAGGAGAGGGGAAGGGGCTAATCCCCAACCCTTTAAGTATATACACTAACTACATTAATAAAGGTTAATAAAGTATAAACTACAACTATAACTATACAACTATATATACAATAAGTACTAGAACGGTGAATAGCTAGGGAAGTGGAGATCAGCCAAGCCACGCTCCGCTGTTCCAATGACCGACAAGGGCGGTAAGAAGGAACTGAGGAGAGGACGGGTTGGCAGGGGTATATATCCGGTGACATAGCGGTGCCATGCCACGGGGCGCCCCGCCGACCCGCTGGGTGTTGCTAGGGTAAAAATCTTCCGACGAACGTGCACGCTGCGCGCGCGCACCTAATTGGAATGGATATGAGCAAGCGCTCGAAGAAGAATGATTATTTATTCTGTTAAGCGCACACGGAAATACTGCACGCTACCCTGCATTTCAAATAGAAATACTTCAGGGCAAGTTCCCTGCTGCCTTGTCTGAAAAAAATAAATACAAAGCGTGAAGCACAATTTTAGGCCATAAGGAAGGCAATTTTACGCCATTTCTGCACTGTCCTGCTCTAAACTATAACAATCTCCCTCCCCATGGCTGCCTGTGTGCTGTGCCAGAGCCCAGAATCCCTGGTTGCAGTTGGCCATACACCCAATATCACCCCTTGTGCCAGAGCATGTGCTCCCCTGAGGTAAATAAACATATATACGATCATCAGAGGCACCTAGGAAGGGCAAAGTGCATACTCTTGGACTTTGCTATGCAGTGCTGGGAATCATTCACATACTATGGTGATGGGCAGTGTAGATGGATGGACAGATTTTTTTCCCCTCAAACTGTAGCTTCCTTACCAGAAGCCAAATAACTAGCTGTTTCACTTACTTTAGTATTCTAGTAGCAAAGCTGGGTAGTGTCTCTCTACTGTGCAAAGTCCTCTGGGATTTTTTACTGTGAAAATGATGCATGCTACCATCAAGTAAGTGTGATATTTAAGACACAGCTACTGTACCACTGTAATTAATATGGTTTTTATTTTATTGCAATATCCATCTTTCGCTCTCCTACAGTGAACATTTGATGTGCAATGTATGTGCCTGGAAAAGATCTGTTTATATGCAGCAGCAATATCTGGTTTACGAAGAGGTCCTGGATTTTTATTCAGTAAGGCATGAATAACTTGCCCAAGGTCACATACTGAGCCAGTGGATCATATGCCTGGATTCTGTGCTCTAGCCAGTGTACAATACAGCCCTTTTCTTACATGTTTCAAGTATGTACAAGGTTATTCCAAACAGACTATCAGAGGAATTAACTATAAAAGCTTTTCATTAACCAAATATCCCTCATGGTTATAGCAGCGGAAATGTAAGCTTATTTTCTATTTGCTGCTATGCAATAATATACTGAAAGCTTGTGGAATGGTCTGCATTTTAATGTAGAATTTGCAAGGTCCAGCCCTTGGAGATAAATGTATCTTCTGTTCCTGCAGCGTGACATGTGTTCCATACCAAATGCTGCTTGCTACAGTGCAGTTCTATATTACCAGTAATATATTTTTATTCTCCAGCACAGCAGACTCACCAATATTTCACTTTCCTCCATGTCCCTAGCTCAACATGCAACATTCAAGGGGACATTGATGACAGGTGATGCTTAGCAGTCATTTTTAGTCTCCCTCCACTAGTCATGTCAAATCTGTACCAGACCCCCAGTGTAAAGAGATGACAAGCCTGTTGAAAGCAGGAACCATGGCCATTCCACATGCAAAGCAGAAAGTGGATGAGAAGGAGGGATGGAGAGGGAAGCTCTGAGTTATAAAGACATTGGAAGTACCAAACCATGATTTTAAAAGTACAGAAGTATATAAAAGGCACAAATGCTTCTAATTAGTCTCTTTTAGCTGCTGAAATGCCTCTTTGGGTTTAGATTAAAAGAACAAGTGACCTTGTAAGCATCAGCAGCCAATATTTCACAGGTCAAACTGATCCACAGGAATACAATAGCAATTCTCTTATGAACCTCACAGAAGATCTAGTTGGCATTTTTGTTTTCTGTTTAATTCCATCTGGATTCAGGTGAGTCATGTTTTAATTTTAATGACAACAACTGCATAATCAGTAAGCATTTTAGCACTGAGCTAACTGAATTGATCCCAAAAGTATTAAGTCATTGGAGGTTTTGCCTGAATAAAGGCTGAATAAAATGTAAATAAGGATTTCAGGCTTTGGCCCTTTGATGCTAATTAAGACAGCCTATTCCAAGGACAGCTAGTCTCTATGGCCCCAGTTCAGCACAGGACCCAAACATGTGCTTAGCTTTAAACAAGCTATTGAAGTCAAACATTAGCTTTAAACATTTGTTTATGCCCCATAGAAGTCAATGGGAATTAAGCATGCACTAGAAGATAAATCCATGTTTAAATCCTGTCCAAAACAGGGATGGACTTAAGCATGTGGTTAAGTGTTTTCCTGACTTACAGTGTATGGCTTTGCTTCACCAGAGGACATTAGTATGTGCCTAACTTTAAGCATGTGAGTCGTTCTTTTGACTTCAGTAGAATGTTAGGTGCTTAAGTAGCACATTAGCACATTCCTAACTTTTGGGAATACGTCTACTGACTAAATGCTTAAAGTTAGGCACACTTAAATACTTTACTGAAGTAGGGCCTGTGTTCACTCCTCTTACTCGTTTTTGACTCAGACTCTTATTTGATTTTTCCCATTATTGAATAAAGGGGATTTTTGGCCAAAGAAGAATTGACCTTAATTCACTGATTTTCCTTTTGTACAGAACTGGGTGAATTATTTGTAGTGAACAATTTAGTAGAAGAATTTTGCTCTGCTCCCTTTGTGGTGAATTATCTGTGAACCAACTTTCAGTTTATTTATTGTTTATTATTTCAGATTGTTTTTGTTCCAAATTATTCCAAATTCATCAATGAATGGCTTATGTGGGCTTATTTCAGCCTATAGATTCCTCAATAATCATTGACAGTGTCAACTGCTTTGAGTCTTTTGCTATTTGTAAGGTACTATTCATGCTGTTGGACGTCCCCTAGATAGTATAGTAGTGTTCTTGCACCCTAACTGAATGGGCAGTCCACAAAATGGATGCACGTACACTTGTTCAGGACACACGTTTGTGCAATTTCTCATTCTCCAAACATTCTCAAAGACAAACCTCTGCTAGTACAAGTGTTCAGGAAGTGGTGTCACAGCCCTCATCGAATTTACATTTTCTATTTGAACAAATGTTTGTGATACTTTTATTGCAATGTTCTCACTGCTTTTGATAAACAGATGCAGCGGCAAGCTGTGCATGATTTTAATAAAGTCTTTTCAATTACTTTTAAAGGCTATAGCGTGAATCCATGTCGATATCAGATTCTTCATGATAAATCATTTCAAGATAAGAAAATATAATTACTTAAATATGAACAAAACATGTGATTTAAAATGAAATGCTCTGAATGTCTGAGGAGGCTGTCTGTAATCAATCATCCATAATGAACTGCATGCTTTAGAAACTATGGGAAGGCAAACAAGCAGAAAACAAGATTTTTTTTTAGTAAATAAGGCACAAAAGTTTTATGGCACACTGTATCATAAACACTTAGGATGAGATTTTCTAAAGTGCTCAGGCCTGACATGGCTTGACTCAGGGTACATTTATATATGAGCTGGGAGGTGCGATTCCCAGTTTGCGTAGACATACCCACACTACCTCTGCTCAAGCTAGCACCTAAAAATAGCACTGTGTCCATGGCAGCACGAGCAGCTGCTCAGACTTGAGGCCCCAAGTACAACCCCACCCAACCCCTGGGCACATCCTCGTGTGGCTAGCCAAAGCCACCACCAATGCAACTGTAGTCATATTGCTATTTTTAGGTGCTACCTCAAGCAGAACTAGTGGTGCTATATCTATGTGAAATGAGAATCTATTTTAAATGTACTTGATGGGCATAAAGATTGCAACAGTCAGTGGCAGAGAGGGGAAGGCTGTGGTATTCAAGACACAAAATGATGGATAAGAGTTTTAGCTGTGTGGAGAAGGAGAAAAGGCCATATATTGTGTCAGAAGTAGCAGCACGATTTAGATAGAACCTGAATGTGTGGGTCTAAAAATAGGGCCAAATCAAAGCTGACAGCCAGGTGACAGATATGTGTGTCTGGCCCACAGTGATAGAGTGGCAGCTAAAATCCAGAGCTCAGTTTTGTAAGCAGACACTAAAGCATCTCAAGGCACTTAGCTTCAACCTTGGCAAACTGCACAGGTATTTCCTTATCTACGACATCTTGGGAACTTGTAGATAGAGCCTAATTATACTCTGAAGGGTTCTCCATCTCTTGCTTTCCCTTAAATTTGCTTTTATAACCCAGGCTGTAAACTCAGTTTGCTGCAGCAGCCAAGATATTTTTAGGATGCTGTGGGCAATCTGAGAAATGGATTTCCTTTCAACTAATTTGCTGTAACCTTAAAGGGACTGATCAATAAATGGCTTGATTTAAACATCTGATGACCGCAGAAATGCATGTGGATTCTAGGAATAGCAATAATCTGAGGAAAACAACTTGTGGAATGAGGGGGGAGGGAAATTTGCTTAAAGAAATGCAACGGATTTAGTATAGCTGGATTTTTGTAAAGCATTCAGTAGGCTCCACATGGCAAGCTCCTAAAACAGTTAGAGACTTGAAGCTTAAGTGGAATTACTATGAGATTGATACTGTCATAAACAGATAGTAGGAGTTAATAGAACAGAAGTACTTCATGTCTCTTTTGCCTGTAAAGGGTTAACAAAATCAGTGAGCCTGGCTGTCAGCTGACCAGAGGACCAATCAGGGGACAGGATACTTTCAAATTTTGAGGGAGGGAAGTTTTTGTGTGTGCTGTTAGTTTTTGGTGGTTGTTCTCTCTGGGTTCTGAGAGTGACCAGACGTGCAACCAGGTTTCTCTCCAATACAGTCTTTTATATGTCCAGAATAGTAAGTACTAGGTAGATAGGGCAAGTTAGGCTTATATTTGTTTTCTTTATTTGCAAACGTGTATTTGGCTGGAAGGAGTTCAAATTTGTATTTTGCTGAAAGGATTTTAATTTGTACTTGTATACTTAGGCTGGGAGGGTATTGCCATTGTCTATAGCTGAAAGACCCTGTACCTATTCCATTTGAAATTTACAACGATAATTTGTACTGTTTTTCTTTCTTTAACTGAAAGTTTCTTGTTTAAGAACTTGATTGTTTTTTATTCTGGTGTGAGACCCCAGGGGACAGGGTCTGGATTCACCAGGGAATTGGTGGGGAGAAAGGAGGAAAGGGAGAGAGAGGTTATTTTCTCTCTGTGTTAGGATTACTGTCTCTCTCAGGGAGAGTCTGGGAGGGGGAGAGAGAAGGAGGGGGGAAGGTGCATTTTCCTCTCTGTTTAAGATTCAAGGAGTTTGAATCATGGTGATCTTCCAGGGTAACCCAGGGAGGGGAAGCCTGGGAGAGGCAACGGTGGGGGAAAGGGTTTACTTTCCTTGTGTTAAGATCCAGAGGGTCTGGGTCTTGGGGTTCCCCAGGCAAGGTCTTGGGGGGACCAGAGTGTACAAGGCACTGGAATTCCTGGTTGGTGGCAGCGCTACAGGTTCTAAGCTGGTAATTGATCTTGAAGGAATTCATGCTGATACCCCATCTTTTGGACGCTAAGGTTCAGAGTGGGGAATTATACCATGACAGATACTCTGGTTAAAAAATATGCAGAGGGCCAGCTTCTCCCCAGCTGATGTTAGAGCTCCAGATTGCATCTCCCTATGCCAGCAAGGCTCTCTGCATTGTAGGGATGTTGGTGATAATTCCACCTCAGGCCTTTCACCAGGTATATTCTCGGAAGAGGGCAGGGTTAACGCTACTACCACCTGCTTCTGCTATGCCTCTTGTTCCCAGGGGATTTCTTAAAGGGACATTGATCCTATGAAATTCCATAGTGGACTCCAACTTACATTGTACTCTAGGGAAACAAGACACTGCCTCACAAGTCCTGGCTGTGAGGGTGGGATCTTTAGTTAGTCCTATCCAGCTGGCCCTGGGGCTTCTGAAAACATTGTAGGCTCTACCAGAAACAAATAAAATACAAGGACCAGTTTGTGCAAAAGGCAGCAAATAATTTATATCATCTTGTGTCATAACATTTCTTCCCAGATCTGGACCTTAGCTTCCAAAATATGGGTGTTAGCATGAAAACCTCCAAGCTTAGTTACCAGCTTGGACCTGGTATCGCTGCCACCAGCTAGGGATTATACAGTGCCTACCTCACTGTGGTCTCTCCAAAACCTTCCCTGGGGGACCCCCAGACTCAGATGCCTTGAGTCTTACAACAAAGGGAAATAACCCCCTCCCCTTGTTACCTCCTCCCAGGCTCCCCTCCCTGGACGACCCTAGGAGATTCCCTGCTTCCAGTCCTTGAAACACAAGTACTGAGAGATCTAATCTCTCTTCCCCCTCACCCAGAGGGTATGCAAAGTCAGGCTTAGTAAATCTAACACAAAGAGATTTTCCCCCTGACTTCTTCCTCCCACCAATTCCCTGGTGAGCTGCAGACTCAATTTCCTGGAGTCCCCACTAAAGAAAAACTCCAACAGGTCTTAAAAAGAAAGCTTTATATAAAAAGAAAGAAAAAGGACATAAAATATCTCTGTATTAAGGTGACAGTATACAGGGTCAATTGCTTAAAGGAAAAAAAAATGAATAAACAGCCTTATCCAAAAAGAATACAATTTAAAACATTCCAGCAACTACACACATGTAAATACAAACAAAACAATATAAACCTATTGTCTTACTATCCTTGTATTTACGATTTGGAAATAGAAGATTAGAAAGCCTGGAGATAGAAAAATCACTCTCAGAGACGAGAAAAAGGAACAGACCAAGAACAAAGGACTCTCACCCAAAACTTCCCTCCACCCAGATTTGAAAAAGTCTTGTTTCCTGATTGGTCCTCTGGTCAGGTGTTTGGTTCCCTGTGTTAACCCTTTACAGGTAAAAGAACATTAACCCTTAGCTATCTGTTTATGACATCTTGGGTTATGCAGGAATTGATATTATTCTTAGCATAATTTGCAGTATTTCATATTTGCCTTTGAAGACCTTAAAGCACAGACTGAGGACATATTGTGCTTGATCAAGCTTTGAACAGTATGGATTATTTCAGAAGAGAAGTGGTGATGTGAGACCAAGGACCTGCTCTATTGATAGAGTGCTGAGACATAATAAGCAATCATAAATGATTCAGGAACATGGTCCTTCTGGGCTAATGGAAACTTTTTAGAACCACTTCCACATACATAGCATCTTTGTGATCACCTCCTCAATGCCTCTGTAACAGCAGGAAGACTAATACACAATTACAGTTGAGCAGTCCTTGCAAGGTGTGGAAGGGCGACAACTCACCAGCATGGCGCCTCCTGCTGGTCGTCCTGGGAATTAGTTCTTCCAGCCCAGAGAGCCTGCTGCAGGCTGGTGTCTCGTCTGTCACTGGCCCCTGTGTCCCTCCTGCACCCAGTACCCTTTGCCCTGGGGTTCTGCCCTAGCAGTAACCCCCAATTTGGGTCTCCCCTCCCTGGGGAACCCCCAGCCCTCTAAACCCACCTTGCCTCGGTGGCTACTGCCAGTCATCTAGCACCCGCTCCCTGGGGTTGGATCTGCTGCCTTTGCCTATCTCTGGGCTGCCCCTCTGTGGCCACAGTACCTTTTTGTAGGCCCTTTTTAAGGCCTGCAGCCTGGGGCTTTTCTAGGCTGGAGCTCCCCAGCTCCCTCTGCCCTTCCCCAGCACTGATCCACCTCAGGTACCCTCCTCTCACCAGCAACTAGATCCTTCTTTCCCAAATAGCCAGAGAGAGTGTCTTGAGCTCCAGGCTCACAGCCCTTTTATAGGGCCAAGTGTGGCCTGATTGGGGCGTAACCTCAGCTGTGGTTGCTTCCCCAAATCCGCTTTCCCCCACCGCAGCCCTCTCCAGGGCTGCTTTTAACTGCTCCAGACAGGAGGGGGTGACCACCTCGCTTCAAAAGGCTATAGTGTGTTAAAATGTGACCAGGTCAAAATAGAGGATAATTGTACTGGGGTGTTCTTATTTTACTATGGTGATAGAAATTTGAATATATACCTTAAAAACCAGATCTTGAATGTACATATGAATGGTGATACTAGGTCAGACCAAAGGCCCATCTAGCCCAGTATTCTGTCTTCTTACAGTGGCCAATGACAGATGCCTCAGAGGGAATGAGCAGAACAGGCAATTATCAAGTGATCCATCCCCTGTTGCCCATTCCCAGCTTCTGGCAAACAGAGGCTAGAGACACCATCCCTGCCCATCCTGGCTAAAAAGCCTCCTGTCAATACATAACCAAATGGAAATAATTATATGACAATTGTATTGTAAGATCAATGTGTTGTCTTAGTGCACAGAAAACAATTTAAATATGTCAGTTATATATCATCTTACTGTAGTTCTCAGATGTATTTAAAATTTTGATTAATGACATGGAAGAAAGCATAAGATCATCACTGCTAAAGTTTGCAGATGACAATAATCGAGGGAGTGGTAAATACAGGGGTGGCTCTAGGCATTTTGCCTCCCCAATCACGGCAGGCAGGCTGCCTTCGGTGGCTTGCCTGAGGAGGGTCCGCTGATCCCACGGCTTTGGCGTGCCTGCAGAGGGTCTGCTGGTCCCTCATGGCGACCGGCAGAGCACCTCCAGTGGCTTGCCGCCCCAAGAATGCGCTTGGTGTGCTGGTGCCTGGAGCCGCCCCTGGGTAAATAATGAAGAAAACAGGTCACTGGTACAGAATGATCTGGATCACTTGGTAAGCTGAGTGCAAGTAAGTTATATTCATTTGAATATGACTAAATTAAATGTATACATCCAGGAACAAGCAGGCTGAAGGGCTCTATCCTGGGAAGCAGTGACTCTGAAAAGGATTTGGGGGTCATGGTGGATAACCAGCTGAACAGGAGTGCCCAGTGTGACACTGCAGCCAAAAGAGCTAATGCCATCCTTGGATGCGTAAACAGAGGAATCTCAAGTAGGAGTAGAGAGGTTATTTTACCTCTGTATTTGGCACTGGTGTAACCACTGCTGGAATACTGTGTCCAGTTCTGGTGCCCACAAATCAGGAAGGATGTTGATAAATTAGAGCATTCAGAGAAGAGCCACAAGAATGATGAAAGGATTAAAAAGCCTGCCGTATAGTGACAGATACAAGGAGCTGAAACTATTGAGCTTAGCCAAGGATAAGTGGTGACTTGATTACAGTCAGTAACTACCTACATAGGAAACATATTTAATAACTGGCTCTTCAATCTAGCAGAGAAAGGTATAATAGGATCCAGTGGCTGGAAATTGAAGTAGACAAATTCAGACTGGAAATATCTACTGGAACAATTTACCAAAGGTCATGGTGGATTCTCCATCACTGATGATTTTTAAATCAAGTTTGGATGTTTTTTTGTTTTTGTTTTTTTTTTTTTAAGAAGAGCTGCTCTAGGAATTATTTTCAGGAAGTTCTGTGGCCTGTGTCGTACAGAAGGTCAGACTAAATGATCAGAATGGTCTTGTCTGGCCTTGGAAGTGATGAATGAAAAAAAAATGCTATGAGTGTACAATTATACTGTGATTGATGTATTTGCATTATACTGATAAAGCCACAAATAGACCTTCCCAAGTAACAGTTTCAGGAGTATAAAAATAGTGTACTTTTAGCTAGTTATATTGCTGCTTATAATATTTGCATAAAATCTCAAAATGCATATGCATCTTAAAGATTGCTAACTGTTGATGAAGGGAATAATAGATCACTTACTTTTTAGCATACAATATGCTGTTTTGATTTCTGGACACAGTTGCACAGTAGTCTGGAGAAAGAAAATTTAACTACAATTAGAGGGAAACTTGAATAAATATGGTACAGAAATGGTCTATAAGGGTTCTGTTGCAAAGTGTTCCACTCTGGACCAAACCACTATAGCATAAGTCTAATTTTTGTATATGTCTGTCTACTTATCACCCTAGAATTTGAGCACCCCATTGCTATTAATGGATTTTATCCTCACAAGTCCGTAGTGTTGTATTACCCCGCTTTATACAGATTGAGAGCTGATGTACATGGTACATTAAGTGACTTTCCCAAGATCACATAGGAAGTTGGTAGGTGAACCAGGAAGTGAACCCTGTCTCCTGAGTCTAGGTCCAGTGCTCTACCCACTATAGCATCCTCCTTCCTTCCCTAAAGGGCCAGTCCAGATTCAAGCACATCTTGATTAAAATATGAGGGGTGATGTGACCCATTTCAAAAGCAGCATTGTGCTGAATTCTGATAGGTTCTTCCATTATTCATCACTGTATTAGCAATTTTAGCCTTTCCCCACCCTTTCTAGTCAGTGCTACTGCTACTTTGGCAGGCTGCTACTGCCAAATACATTTGATACTCAAGTTTCTCAAAACTCTGGTCACCTCTGTGAGGAAGTTCCCTACTAATAAACAAACCTGCCTGCCGTGTAATCAGCTTATTCCTGATGTCAGTCAACTCCTGTACAGCACAAGTCTACAGGATGGAACTGTGTAATCTAAAGGGCACTGGACCAGTCATTTCAGATAAAATGTTTTATTGTGCCTTGCTATGGTTCTGAAATGCATGCTGTCATTTACTAATCTCACTGCTACATGTTGTCCTTATAAATTAGATACATTCACAGTACTGTGTGAAACAGATAAAGATGTGCACATCATATAGCAGCTGGACTCCAGTTCATAAATTACATTATCTCTTCAGCTTTTAATTATTGTTATTGTCTTCATAATAGCAAAAAGGAATACATTTTAGAATTCTGTAGCATGAAATGATTAAATGAGTATAAATATATATCTATTACTACTAAACTTAACTGAGTCAAACCTGACCCTTGTCCCCCATACTGCTGTTGTGCTGTGGATGGTTATGCAGAATGAAAGAAGGCCCAGATCCTAATATGTATTTAGTAATATAGTTCACACTGATTGCAGGTGCCTAAATAGTTTAGAGCATCTGGACCAAAATTCTTGGACACCATAAAAACATGTTCTGTGGGATACCCCCTAGTCTCAGTGCAAGCAGTGGTGAGGGGAAGGCATTATGGAATTGTGATTGTAGTCTGGCTGCAGAAACCATAGAATAGCCAATGGGAAACATTTCCATTTCCTCATCCTAATTGTCAAAGAAATCCTCTGAGCACAACCTGTTATCTAAGGCTGCAGATACTCCCAGTAACAATTGTGGCAAATTGCCAGCACTATTATGATGGGTCTCACGCTTTTTCTTCTTGGGGGGGTGGGGTGCTCAGGGTGCCATTTCTTGCCCTTGGATTGAAATATTAACTACCCCACTAGTGTCCTTGAGGAGCGGAGTGGAAAGGGAGGGACCTGGGCCTACCGTCTACTCCAAGTCCCAGCCCAGGTGCCCTGAGGATAGTGGTAAACCACTTGAACTGAATCCTGTGGCACCTTATAGACTAACAGACGTTTTGGAGCATGAGCTTTCGTGGGTGAATACCCACTTCCTCAGATGCATCTGAGGAAGTGGGTATTCACCCACGAAAGCTCATGCTCCAAAACGTCTGTTAGTCTATAAGGTGCCACAGGATTCTTTGCTGCTTTTACAGATCCAGACTAACACGGCTACCCTCTGATACTTGACACTTGAACTGACAGTTCCTTCCCCTGGGCTACTTCTCTCTCCTGCCCTTCAGCTTGGGGGGGGAGGGGAAGCTTTCTGCCCTCCCACTGCACAAGCCAGATGCCCCTTACCTAGGGTCTTGGACTTCTTAGCCCACCACAACACTTCTCCAAACCAGCTTCTCTTCAAACTGTTCTCTATTCCAATTCCCACACTGTCTGATTGAAGCAGGGTTTTTTATCAGATGACTGACTTCAGGTGCTCTAATTGGCTTCAGGTGCTCTAATTAATCTATAGCAAACTTTCTTCCCCTTACAGGGAATAAGGCTCCCTTCTAACCATCTCCTGCTGCCCTCTGGCTATGCTGTATCACACAACCCACAATAATTCTGATTGGGAGCAACCTTGACTACCTTGTGATTAACAGCTCTAGTGTGACACAGCAAGATCCATAGACTTGCATGAGAATGTATTACTATAAAAGAAGGAATGTATTGTCATGGGACATTGGGTTGGCTCTGCATCAACATTGACAGAGACCCAGCTCCTGATCCTCTTCTCCTTCATGTGCAGTTTCAGCTGGCCACTGGAACTGACCAAGCAATGCTAAGGACTGGTAAGATCCAACTGCAGAAGCTTTTTGTGTGTGTGTGAGTAATGCTGATTTTTATTGTGTATTCAATAAATGAGTATATTGCCTTATCCTCTAGAAAAAGGATTTTGTGTGCTTCTTATAAGCATAACTTATATATCATGAATGATTATAATAATCCAGTGTTTGGTATTCATTTTCTCTTGGGTCAAGCACATACAATGCTGAGTCAGTGTATGGTGCACTCCAGCAGCACTGAGTAAATGCATTAGTACTTGGACATCAGAGAAATCCACATGGCACCACACTGTCTTTGGATTACTCCAGATAATAGTATGAAAAGAGTATTTTGCAGAGTTTCAGAATATCTGTTAACTTTATATACCTAACACTACCTGAAATGAGGATGCTGGCATCCTCAAGGTTTTAAACTGGAAAATAATGACATTGATTTACACAAAAAAGTGTTTTATAGAATGGTCTGCACGTTTGGGGGGAGGGGGAAGGGAAATGCAGTAAAGATTTGCCCGTCCCTACTGAGGTCGCTTAGAGGAAATGAAATCTGAATGAAGTGTTTAGTAGGAAGAGTGAATGTTCCTTCAATACAATACTTTTCTGTAAGTTTGTTAGTTATAATAATTGCATGTGTGTGTGTGTATGGAGACACACTACATGATGGTGTGGTATAAAGGTGGTAGCAGCATGAGTTTGGGATGACCACATAACTCATGAGTGGTAAAACCAAGCATTCCTAATAAAAACCTCTTTGTGTATTTGCATATGTCACACGTTTTAGAAAAAATTGTATCAGGAAACATTTTTGGAAGTATTTAACATTTTGATTGGAACTATTTCTTGTATATCAGAGGGGTAGCCAGGTTAGTCTGTATCCACAAAAACAACAAGGAGTCCGGTGGCATCTTGAAGACTAACAGATTTATTTGGGCATAAGCTTTCGTGGGTAAAAAAACACTTCTTCTTTTACCCACAAAAGCTTATGCCCAAATAAATCTGTTAGTCTTCAAGGTGCTACTGGACTCCTCACTATCTTTCATATTCTTCCACCTATAAAGCCATGTGCTTTAGTTACTATGATCCCTGCAGAGGGAGCCAGATAAACCTGTAAAATAGGTACAGAAGAGCTCTTCTGTACCTAACAATGTATACCTATATATTGGCTTAAAGGGCTGATATTTCAGGCCCTTCTGAAGCTCAAAGCAAGTGTTGGCCCCACTAGGAATTTGTGACTATCCCTTTTCCCAATGGTGAAAGGGTGAATTGTTGGCAGATTACAGAATTTAAAAGTGTGACTTTATGTATGTATAGAAAAGCTGTTCCTGCCCCAGGACTGAATCCTGCTCATTCTGAACCTTAAACTGAGTTATTTTAGGGGAGGAAATTCTCCTCTGGGAGAAAAAATAAACATTTCTGTGGCAGGTTGATTTGAAGGGGGAGAATGGCAACTGTTTGAAGTTGCTCAGAGGCTCAGCATGTTAGAATGAATCCCAGAGGAGACGGATTAGTTGGCAGAGGGCAGGGGAGGTGGTCATGTATATGAAAATCTGTGTTGCATGGAAAGAAAAACAGCAACCTAACCCATGCAGAGCTTTGCATAGCATGAGAGAGGAGAAGAGTTGAAGCCTCTGTAAAGTCCATGAGGGAGGTTCCTTGTTATGCCATTCTGTTAAGTTTGGTGTTGGGTTCCAGTACCCAGCCCAAATATATGTTCGTTTATTGCCTGGCTGTACATGTGGTACATGTATTGGTGATACATGACTATCCCCTCCACATACAAGGACTAGGGAGTGAGTGTACATGCACACACACATATACCAGTTTGATGTTTCTGGAAGTAGAGTTGATGATTTAGTACATGGCATTTTTCCCCTCTGAGTCTGAACTGAATCACTATCCCAGCATAGGGTAGGGAGCATGTGCTTCTAGGGGAACAGCCTTTTGGATGAGGTATAAAATATATTCTTCCCACTCGTCATGAAAATGCCCATTGCATTTTTGTAAGAATAACCTCAGGGTCCTGGCCAAATTTCAGTGCAACTCAGTTAATTACATTCTGCCAGCCAAGTGCCCCTTGCAATTTGTATTGCAAATATTGTTCTTCGCTTTCTGCCCTGAACTGTTGTGAAATAATACTGTATCGTGGTAAGTCCTTGCTGCGTTGAACCCAGAGCTCTCTGCATTTCAATGGTGAATGATATTATCCTTTATCTATAGTACCTCGAGAGATATTGAATTTAATTAACTCAGGCCAGATTCTGCCACGCTCACTCAGATTGAATAGTCCTTTACTCTGTAAGTAGGTGAATGATTTCAACAACATTACTTGCAGGCTACTGTGCTATTCATCATGAGGATAGGTACCAGAATCTGGCCTTTATTGTTTGTAATGTGGCTGGAGAGCATCAAATGGAAAATGCTAGAGAAGTACAAATTACATTATACGTTATTAACTAATTTAAAGTAAAGCAACACATCGAATACAAAGCACATTTTGTAATAAATCCTAGAGTGATCCAAGCCAGCTTTAGGATCAAATAGGATGGCCTGAGCAAATGAGACATCCCATCAACAATCATGATGGCATCAAATCCAGAAAAATCCACATGCGTCTGACGAAGTGGTATTCATCCACGAAAGCTTATGCTCCAATATGTCTTTTAGTGTACAGGGTGCCACAGGACTCTTCGTTGCTTTTTACAGATCCAGAAAAGATAGTCTCATGATGGGTGCTGTTCCACACATAACAAACTAATTCCGAAGGTGGAATTCCAGCCGAGAAAGAATAGAAAAAAGTGTCTAATTCAAAAATATAGGTAATGGCAGTTTTCTCCCCTGAGCTCATAAAATAGGATCTCTTGACTGTGCTTATAGTACAGCAGTCTGACAGCTGGAAAAGAGACAACATCAGCACAGTTATATTCAGTATCACTCTGTGTATCCTGATACTATAGTGTCAGATTCTGAGAAGAATTAGGAATGGATCCCAATTTTCTGACTTCTCTAGCTCCTCTATTTTAACTTGATCTCCTTTATTGTCAGCCATTCCTCCTAGCATCATATCATCATCAGGTCTGAGCAATGGACAGTCCCCTCTTTGCTATAGGTAGTTTATGAAGATATTTGATAATACTAACCCCAAAGTTGACTATTGTGACCCCTGTGCAACAGATCTTCCAAGTTCAATACTCAGACTTGCTCCATGATCCATCCTGCACGGAGACTTGGGACACCAGGGTTAGGATGAGTGACTGAATGGCCTTTATTTCCTGTTAGCCTAGAGCTATATATTTTCCACATACCCGCCCCCCAGTGGTCTGTCTAAATAGTAGCTCTAGGCAGCCATAACTCATTCTACATGGTTCATAATGCTATTCTTATCAAAACCCACATTATTCCAGCTCTCTAGATGATAAATCCTTTGAAAATGCCTCATGAAGTCTAGATATAATGGGCTAAATATGCAATGAATCACTAAATCACATTAAACAGGTAATTGTGCACACAACTGCAAATCAATGTGGACATCTATACTGAGTGCCCCTTTAGTCATTTTATGACAGCAACTCCATATACCCACTATGTTCCCATTGTCCACCTAAGTTATCATCTCATCAAAAAGTGATATCACTTCAGTGTGCCATGGTCTACTACATGCCGCCTGCAATGTAGCTCACTGTGTCTTCAAATTCATTTCTTCATTATCTGCTCTAGCATGTTACCAGGGATTAAGGTTAGAGTAATTGGCCCATGTGATCTGAGATTTCCTTTTCTTTTACTTTATAAAGACCACTACTGCATTTGATCTTCTCAAATCATCTAACACTCAATCAGTTTGTCCTGTGTTCTTACCCTACAAGTTGTCTTAGATTGTAGCACTGATTACAAATTTTCCAAGGTCATACTCACAAGTAGCATTCAGGTTCATTAGGGCCGACTGACACTAGCCAAGCCCATACTATTTCTATCCTAACACATTATGAATATAATGAAGCACTTTGCTGCATTAATTGTGTATATGTAAAATTATTTTTTATATGTATATACAGAGCCTAACACTATAGAGCGTTCATCTGAATAAGGCCTCTATGTGCTACCACACTAGAAATAATGCAGCATTATTATTATTTATTAATTTTGACAGTGATGATAGGCAAGCACAGCCTTGCCCCGAAAAGCCTAGCTAACAAACCAAATAAACAAAAAATAGCAGAAATGAGTACAACATACAAGGTGATTGATAGCTTCCTATTTGTTTTTGTATTAGATTGCACCCAGCAATGGTTAGTAAGTACTGTAAGCACCCTTTCATTATATTCTTTTATTAGGCTTTCTTACGCTCACTGGCATTTAAGACTGTATGTGACTATGTCTAAGAATCCATTATCATAAATACAATGACAAATTACAAGCACTGTCTAATTTGACTCTGCGGCTAGAATGTCTCATCTCTTAGAATTTTTAAGTGTCCGATCTAGACAGCTCTAGGTTACAGAGACATCTTTGTACAGAGAAGGAAAACAAATTGGCACAGCTTGGAGATGAGGTAATAAACACAAAAATGCTGACATTCTTTCTCTTAGTGCTATCTCATGCAGGTTACAAGAACTAACTTTTTTTTTTTTTAGGGTAACTGAGTTTATTGAGGATCCTCAGCTTTAAGAAAAGGAAAATATATAGAAGGAAACAAACATGTAAACATGCTATATTTAGGAATATATTCCACTAGGGATGTGAAAACAGGAACCCATCTGTATCTCTGGGAACAAAGAGACTGATTCAAAGCCCACTGACTCATTCAGATTCTTTCTGTTACTTTCAATTGGCTTCCAATCTTTTTGGAAGTTACCAGAGACCTTACAAGCCAGTAGTCTGTAGCATCACTGCTGCACAGCTGAGATAAGATTTGGATGGTGGGTTAGGATACAGAGCTGTAGCAAATATTCATAATTTCAGATATAGTGGTGATACAAGGATTTAAACAAGATTAATCATCTTTTAGTGAATCATAACCTTTCCATTGACACCTTACATGATATGCTCCGCACACATGATGTTGCAAGTATCTAACAGTGGCAATATTAATGATGATATAAATGGTCATATTTCAGTCCTATAGCACCATCAATGCTTTTTATGCAGGATCTCAAACCTCTTTCACACATTACTTACTTAGGCCTGGTCTATGCTTAAAACTTAGGCTGGCATAAGTATAGCTCGCAGAGAAGTAAAAAATCCTCTCCCCTGTGCACTATAGCTATGCCAACCTAACTCCCAATGTAGATGCAGCTAGGTCAATGAATGAATGCTTGCAGTGACCCAGCTACCGTCACTCAGGGTGGTGGAGTTCCCATAGTCACAGAAAAAGACCCTTCAGTTAATGTAGTCTGTCTATACCACGGATCTCAAACTCAAATCACAATGAGGGCCACATGGGGACTAGTACATTGGTCTGAGGGCCGCATCGCTGACACCTTTTCATACAATGATACAAAAGTATAGTCAAAAATGAAGAGTAATATAGCATGCTATTAAAAGTCAATGTATTAACTTTTTTAACGCTGTAATGCGAAGAGGGGTTTTTAATAAAATATAAACACCTGTAGCTATTCCTCATGTGATCAGTAACACTGATGATGATCTACGCCAACAGTCTATCAACATAGCTGAAATGGCAGGAACTTTTTTTAAAGTAACTCTTCATACAAAATACATTGTCACTTTTAACAAACATTCTTTCAACTACTCACAGTAAAGAATCATACATGCTGAACTTCATATCTCAGACTGCTCATCTAGTCTATGAGGCCCCTGTCCCTGCCCTGCCTCTTCCCACACTTCCCCCACCTCCATTCCAACCTCTTCCACAAATTCTTGCCCCGGCCCTGTCTCTTCCCCTTAGCGCGCTGCATCCACATTCCTTCCGCCGCCCTCCTGGAAAGTCCTAAGCTCTACTAAATAACTGTTTGGTGGTGGGAAGTTCTGGGATGTAGGCAGAGGAGCAGGGATGCAGCATGCTCGGGGGGTGGGGTAGGAGAGAGGGGATCTTGGCTGGGAGGAGACAGCACCTATGGCAGGCCTCAGGAAATAACTCCACAGGCCATGTGTTTGAGACCCCTGGTCTATACTATGGTGTTAAAGCAGTATAGCTGTGGGGACATAATTAAACCTCTGTAGTGACCATAGAGTAGAGTTGGACTTAATCTTCACAATACTCTTGAGAGGCCAAACTTTCTCCATCTTACCAATGGGTAAACAACAGGAATAAAGAGGTTGTGTCTTGCTGAAAGACAGTGAGTTTCTGGCAGTGTAACAGCATTCTTCTCTGTGATTTTTAACTATTTCAGACTTCATCTTCAAGTTTCCATTACCAGAGGAATCAAAGGCTGGTTGCCTCCCCTGCCCGCCTGGAAAAAATCATATTTTCCAACAGATGCCTTGCCGTCGTATCTGAGATGATGCAGTTCACTCCTTTATTTTAGAATGAAAAATAAAAAAGATCTCTCCTATGTGCCTGTGGGGAAACTGCTGCCAAATATTGTCTTTTTAATGGTGACTGCAGTACCATGAGACCTGAGTCAATAAGTCACAGCTTCTTTCTCTGGTCTGAGGCCCGACAACATAGTTTTTCCAAGTCGTTTTTATTCTGGGCACAGGAAATTGGCTGTGCTGCAAGATATATCACAGTAGAACCTCAATGTTTTATTGTGCAGGAAAAAAATATTTATCCACAAATTAATAACTAAACACAAGGAGAGAATTCAGGACATTCAAAGGTGAAATGATTCAATTCGTTCTTGTCTTGAGTTTTATTTTCAAGGGAAAATCTGTGAAGATAAATCTCTGCTCCTTTTCCAGCACGCATTATTTAAACAAAAATAGTTTATCCCAGTATTCTCCTTATACTCCATTCAAAAGTATTAAAACAAGCATTTTTGATCAACTAGGGTTTTGGCATGGGGATGCCACTATAACAAGCCCATGTATGTCACCCATACAGATAAATTGGGGCCCGATCCAAAGGCCTGTGAAGTCAATGGTTCCCTTTCCATTGACCTCAATGGGCACTGAATCAAGCATATGGTTTTCAGCTAGAACAAGCTCCTGAATCTTTGCCTAAGATGTCCACAGACACACATTGGTAGGAAGGTTTAATTACCCCTTTAAAACTGTTTATTTATACTTATAGCACTTACCTAGAGTTCTAGACACTTAAAGAAATGTAAAAGACACAGTACAGAAACGTATGTGTAGATAATAAAACACCTTCCTTCCAGTTTAATAAAATAATAATTGCCCCATATCTAATTGGTCCCCCTTTTCTAGCCACCCAGCCCACCTCCTGTACAAAAACCCAAGAAGAAATGACAAACAAGTAAAATGGGATAGTAAATGACTTTGCTATGAGACACAGTGGTCTAGCAGATTAGGCTCCGCTTTAGAAGCAAGGTGTGCAGGATTCTGTTTCTGACACTGCATTGCTGTGTGACGGAGCACAAGTCACTTGGGCACATTTGCAAATTTTGACCTAATTAACTTTGGGTGATTCAGATTATAAATTGCCCAACTTCATAGGTGCTGAGCAATTAAAGGCAATGAAAGCCACGTGTTTCATGTCACATGCCAAACTGGGGGACCTAAGAGCAGGTGGCTGCTTTTGGAAATGGTGGCTTTAATCTGTGTTCTGCAGTAATCCCAACTGTAAACTGAGCATTTTTGTCTCTTTCATGAGAGTGTTGGGAGGTGTAAGTAAATAGCACTCGTACTGTAGCACTCGTACTGTATTATTAAGGCCATTCAGTGACAGAGGTTGAATTAAACTCAGGACACCCTTTGCTCATTTCTCTAGATGAGGAAATAGTCTTTGACATTGTAGGACAGCCCTTTGATCATTTATCCTCTAGGCTAGGAGGTGTTTTGGTGGAGAGTAGGAGGAAGATCATCATCACCTTCTTTGTGGAACAGTGGATGCAGATTTATCAAGCTGTGCATCAGGATTATCACATCTCAGGAACTCCCTTTGCGACATGCCCTTCATGCATAATTCCTAAACAATGCATGGGACAAATACTAAGATCTTGGAAACTTGTCAGTAGCTAAGTAATCCCACCTCTTTACACAAGTGCCAATCCAAGGCATGACTCAGCAACAAAACCAACAGACTTGAACAAATTTAGTGTGCCCTGTCTAAGATCTTTTGGAGGTATGACAAGTCCAACATCAGGAAAATACAAAGTAAAGTCTACCTCAGTTTTGAATCTCTATAATTCCAAAATATCTTGTTGAATTTCTCCTACATTTTACAGAACAATTCTACCCTGAGCTAAGGCCCTGAATGTGAAATTTTAGGCAGCTCAGTTCAGCTATATGAGGGAGAGTGTCACAATAGCATTTGGAATAGGAAGCTACCTTCAGTCTGAACTGTATGGATACAGATTGGTAATAAAAATATTTTAAGAAACTCTGAAAGTGATAACAGAAAGATAACTGTGGCACCTTATAGACTAATAAACGTATTGGAGCATGAGCTTCCTTGAGTGAATATCCACTTTGTTGGATGCATGGGACGACGAAGTGGGTATTCACCCACAAAAGATCATGCTCCAATACATTTGTTAGTCTATTAGGTGCCACAGAACTCTTTGCCACTTTACAGATCCAGACTAACACAGCTACCCCTCTGATATTTAACAGAAAGATAATAACCATATACTGAAAAGAAAAAAAAACAATAGAAGGCTATTGAGATAAGGAACAATAGATTAAAAGCAAACTGGGATCTGGGAACAATGAGGAGATCACAGGAATAAATAGCATTGTAGGCTACAGTGGTCTAAATCATGGCTGATATGATAGTACTTTGTTTCCATTGTGTTGGAGGATGCTGTTTTCCCTGTGAAACTTTCTGCTTGTTGTTCATTGTATAGATGGATTAATTAACATTCATTTCATGAATTGGTTAACTATGAATCGCAGTCTTTCGTGACATTAGCAATGCAGCCTGCTCCTATAGACCACTTTTCATGCATTCAGCACAGAATGAGGCAGAAACAATACAGTTAGAGATAATGGAAACAGACCAAGGTAACTAGGCTGAAGCACAGCTAAATAGTTTTCTTAATGAGATCTGAAGAGGGAGAGAGAGGTGGTGTAACAAGAGTTATCTGAGAGAGTGAGTGCTAGAGCAGAGGTGCAGGAATGAAGTGCTCTAGTGAATTGAGATCAAGAAGAGGTAGATAAAGTTCAATCCCAGAGGTCCTGAACAAATACTAATGTGGTGCTGATGGGAGTCCTAGTCTTACATATTTTTAGAGATGTGAAAATTGCTTCAGGGGAACAAGTTTTCTCCATTTCTTACCTCTCTTACTCCATGTGAAGCTCCTAATGCTCTCTCCTTAAAAGGCAAAACATAATTCTTATTCTGTATCTCAGCCCTATATCCCAGCCACAGCTTTTTATGTGCCAATGTCGGGGGCAGCTTGGACACATGAAGCCATGTATCTAGTATAACCCTTCTGCAAGATGGAGTGAGCAGCCATATGGGCCAGGTTCAATATCTAGGGGTTCCTTTTCAAAAATACAACACAGAACCAACTCGAGCCTCCACCCAGTAACCTGGAGAACTGACACACCGTTCTCTGGGCAACTCTAATAGGTAATGCTTCCCTTCTCGCAAGCACAGAGTCTGAGTGTGGAAGAGAAACTTTTAATAAAAAGGAGGAAAGTAACCCGGCATTAATTTGGGAAAACGCTGTAAGCGGGATTCATAAGTAAAAAACCATGAACAAAACACGGAACCCACAGTATGTTAGGCAGTGTCCTTTTTGGTTCAGGTTGTTAAGTCAAACACAAAATTCATTTAACATGCCCCATTCACAGTTGTTGCCCTTGGTCACGAATGACCCAGAGTTAAAAGATGAATTTGCATGAGCTCACCTCCCACTCTGAGTGGGAGGAAGAAAGGCACCTTACTCACTCTGTTATCCAGGCGCTCACTTTACTCACCACTCTGTACCTTCTGGGATGTCTTGAAGTAGCCCACTTAACACAGATCTCAGTTATTTCAGCTGTTAGTGGGGGAGCCTCACTGCTAGTGCAGGCTGGCCAGTCTCTTTCATCAGAGACACTGTCCTAAATCAGGTCTAATACTTATATCTGGCTATCAGTGATTTCAGCTCTATTGGTGTGCAACAAAAAACTCTCAATTGAGTCTTAATCAGCTCTGTTATTACACAGTGGAGAGGGAAAAGATCAAATGGTGTCTAGGACCCTTACACAACACCTCACTATCCAGTACAAGCACCTACCCCCCCCTTGGCACTCCTGTCCTCTGCCTGGCAAGTGACGTTTAGGTGAGGGTGGGTCCCTCAGTCAAGGCATGCTAACCACTATCCTGCTGCCATTGATTCATTCAACAAGCATAACAACCTTTATTACCCCTGCCCCCCAATAAAAACCGACACCAGCCAAAAGTGATCATTTGGGCAAAGCAGCCCCATCGTGCTGCATACCTAAGCAGTGTGGGCATGTCTATGCAAACAAGGTCAGTTCATGAAGTCTTTTTCCCCAGCTCATCACTTGATGTCAGGGGAGAACTCATGCAGAGCCTGCTTACATTAGGACTATGTGCATATCCCTAACCTGGCTCTATTAAAAAATAGGGAACTGCAGGACCAGAAGAACTAGGAAGCAAATGAGGTTATTTAATGAGGGAATAAAGGAGGAAACTAAAGAATACTCCTGTGTTCTGAAGAAATGGGCGGAGTTCTGATGTGGCTTGAGTATAGGCTGAATTTTGGGTTTGCAGCCAACAGCACCTATGAGTTGTTTTCATGCAATTTCAGAACCAAATGGTGGAAATATTGCCAGCAATCAGCTATTCTATTGCAATTTCCACCATCATGAAATCTCACAAGAAAACTTCAGCTACAGTTGAGCTAGTAACCAGGATTTTTCCAATCCTAGAGCTGACTCAGAACCAAAACACTAGAGGTGGATTTGGAGCTGGAAATTCAGATGTGAACTCCCCTTCTGTACTTCAGATGTGAAGGGTTTTGGATCTGAGGATCAAATTTTTGCTCGAACTCTAGTGTAATGTGTGCAACCTGAATGAAATTAGTGTTACAGTGTTTTGGGAAATTAATATGGAGCATGGGAGTAATTGACAAATCTTTATATAAAAGATCTGTTCACTATTGTGATCTACTTTCATATACACATGAACTATCCTAATGTGGAATCAATTTTATTTTAATACATTGGATTCAAGGAACCAAGCTATATATTAGCATTTTAATCCTTGACCAAGAATCTAGTAAGCAATCATTACAGTCCATATATGGGGCATCAAGATTTCACATCAGAAATCTCATAATTTAGGCTTCAAGCCTGCAAGAACTTATGCACATGCTTAATTTTAAGCATTTGTGCAGCCACAATGGCATAGCTCACATTCTTAAAGTTAATCACATGCATGAGATTTTGTAGGATCAGTGCCTCATTAGAGAAGATGAGATCTGGATGCCTGAAACACAGACAAATGTGTGACATCTTGATAGATGAGCTACCTTCTCTCATACTTTTGATGATGTGCAAATCTGGGCACATACTGCAGATATTACCTAACAACAGAGAATTGTAAATGCTGGAAGAAAAAGGTCACTATGTTATTTTCCAGGTAATTGCTAGGGAGCAGGACTGATTTCTTCCAGGACCTTCCAGGAAAGGAAGGCAGAGTTCATCTTTATCTCCAGGATTAAGGAGTGAGTTGTGTATTTTTCATTTTCAGTGTGTCATTTTTTTCCTTTCAATAAATAAAGAATGACCTTGACAAATTAGAGAATTGGTCTGAAATCAACAAGATGAAATTCAATAAAGACAAGGAAAGAAAAATCAAATTTATAACTACAAAATGGGGAATAACTGGTTAGGTGATGATACTGCTATAAAGGATTGGGGGAGGGATGTTTACAGTGGATCACAAATTGAATGAGAGTCAAAAATGTGATGCAGTTGTGGAAAAGGTAGTATCATTCAGGGGTGTGTTAACAGGAGTTTCGGATGTAAGCCGCAGCCGGGAATCTCTGGGTATGTTTAGTCTTGAGAAAAGAAGACTGAGGGGATACAGATAATATTCTTCAAATATGTTAAGGTTTGTTATAAAGAGGATGGTGATCATGTTCTCCATGTCCACTGAAGGGAGAACAAGAAGTAACGGACTTAATGTGCAGCAAGGGAGATTTAGGTTAGAGATTAGGAAAATCTTTCCAACGTTAAAGGTAGTTAAACTCTGATATAGGCTTCCAAGGCAGGCTGTGGAATCTTCATCATTGGAGATTTTTAAGAACAGGTCGGAAAAACTCTTGTCAGCAATGGGCTAGGAATATATGGTCCTTCCTCAGCACTGGAAGCAGGACTAGATGACTTCTCAAGTACCCTTCCATCCCTTCTATGATCTCCAACATCCTGCAGAATAAAAAGGAAGAGAAGGCTGGTGGTGGTCCAATATTCCTATCATATTCTCATTTCTTGTCACCTAGGAAAAATTCAGCTACCTCCAGAAAAATGGCTGATTCTCCTTTGTGTATAAAGGCCAGTATCAGCTATTGCACTCAGACAGGAGTAACAGAGATTAAAGATTGCCCCTGACAACTTTTAAAAGGAGTGGGTAAAAACCTCGGTTGGTATAAATAGAATCACTCTATGGACTTGCCAAACTGAGGAGCTGGACTTCTGTGACTTAGCAAGAGCTGGCTAAAAGCAGAGGGCCAGATTGCCAACCCAAATGTTCAATAATCATGAGAAGAGCTTAAAAAATGGGGGGAGGGGTATTTTAAAATAATAAATGTTGGGTATTTTTCATTTGCCTTCTAGCTTTTGAGCCTTTAGGTGCAGTCCCCTCACATTTTAAAGCTGTCTCTGCAACCACAAAGGCTAGAGTTAAGGTTGACATTGTCGGGCAAATTTGTGATTCCAGCAGCTGGAGTCTGCAGAACAGCTTACACATTGTAAGCTTGGGAAAAAATCTGGAGAGTTGGCCACTCTGTGCCTGGCTGTGATCAGGGTCAAGCCCACACAAGGCCTGAAAGGGTTAAGGAGGCTAGGTGAACCAATTAACCACCTAGACTGCATCTGGAGGAGGAACCAGGGAGCAAGGGCTAATTAGAGATGGTGCTCAGCTAGACAGGAACAGAAGGGCCTGTATAAAGCCCAAGTAACTGAGAGTTGAAGGCGGCTGTAGAGACTAAGGTAGCAGTCACTCTCAGGGTGAGAGAAGGCAAGGTAGGAAGTAGACCAAGGATACAGCAGTAAGGGATAGGACCATTCAGACCTTGACTGTTTCTTGTAGGCTCCCTGGGCTGGAACCAAGTGTAGAGGGTGGCCCCGGGTTCCCCCACCAGCTGCTGGGGAAGTGGCACCATTAAAGGGCAGTGAAAGAGAAGACTGCCTGGGATAGTGGGCCCAGAGAGACTTAGATGCATGCAATTTCCCCAGAAGAGGAAAACCACGGTGAGCTGGCCGGAGAGCCACAAAACAGCAGCAGTCGAGTCCTGAGAGAGAGCAAGACAGAGAGAGATGGAGTGAGCAATCTTGAGAGGGGCAGAATTAATCCCCAGACATGGCCACAAGGAGATGCTTCAGTAGTGAGTAGAGGACCCTGTGACAACTTGGTGGAGAATGTGAGCATGACAATGGCCTCTTATAAAAGGGGAGTCTAAGAGACTGTGGCAGACTGTGAAGGACTGCATAAGGCAGTCACCCTTGGTACAAGGGGAATGTGAAAGGCCATAGAGGGGCGGGGGGAGGGAAAGAGACAGTGTGAAGAAGCCTTTTTTGCAGAGGGAAGTTATATCCTCCCAGCCTGGATCCCAGAGTTGTTTCACCTGCAGAAGAGGGCTGACAAACATCAGGGATATGTCCAGGCCCTACTGAGGCAGGTGCTGGAGAACTTGCAAAGACCGTGGGAAACACAATTATATCTGCAAAATTATTTGTCACAGCTGACTGAACAGCAGCTGTATTTATTTAAGCTCGTGGGGACGAAATTAGCAGAGGCTACAGAGATTGAAACTGGAACAGAGTTGAATGATAAAATGGTGGGGACAGAGAAGAACCAGGTGGAAACAGGAATGAACATAGAAGTGAAACAAGCTATGATGGAAAATCAGACCATGAGGAAAGGGGGTTAGAGGATTCTGTGGAGCAAGTAAAGGCGCTACAGGAGAAATTAGTAGCTGCTGAGCAGCAGGGCCAGCTCCAGGGGGTTTGCCACCCCAAGCAGCCAAAAAAAAAAAGTCGCGATCGGCTGCAACTCAATGGGAGGTCCTTCGCTCTGAGCAGGAGTGAGGGACCCTCTGCTGAATTGCCGCCGAATCCCTGAAAGCGCCATCCCCCTCCTGAGTTGCCGCCCCAAGCACCTGCTTGATAAGCTGGAGCCTGGAGCTGGCCCTGCCGAGCAGGCCTTGCAAGAAGCTGCAGGGGACATAGAATTGTAGCAAAGAGAATACCGGGAGACCGCAGAGGAGAAATTCAGATGGCTACTCATGGCGGGGGACCTAGGACAGGAAAGGGGTGACCTGCAGGCCCAGATCAGGCCAATGCAGGACAGGATCATGCCTATACCTGAAGGTTACTGGTTTAAGCGGGAAAGTATGTAATGAGGTGTCCGCCCCACACAAGGCCTGAAGGGGCTAAGGTAGCTAGGTGGGCCAATTAACTGCGTAACTGAAGGAGCAGGGACTAATTAGAGGGAGCTGGACAGGAACAGGAAGGGCCTGTATAAGCCCAGTAACTGACAGTAGAAGGGGACTGCAGGGTGAGAGAAGACAAGGTAGGAAGTAGCCCAGGGATACAGCAGTAAGGGATAGGACTGTGCAGACCTTGGCTGCTTGTTGTAGGCTCCCTGGGCTGGAACTAAGTGTAGAGGGTGGCCCGGGTTCCCCCACCAGCCACTGTGGAAGTGGCACCATGAAGGGGCAGTGAAAGAAAAGACTGCCTGGGACAGTGGGTCTGGGGAGACTTAGATGCATGTGATTTCCCCAGAAGGGGAAAACCACAGTGACCCGGCTAGACGGCCAAGCCATGAAGCAGCAGCAATCGAGTCTCAAGATAGAGCAAGAGATGGAGTGAGTAACCATAAAAGGGGGCATCAGACTGGCTAATCCCTAGACAAGACCATAAGGACGTGCTCCAGTGGTGGGCATAGGAACCCATAACACCGGCCCTTGAGAGGTGCACAGGGCCCAAAGAGCTTTAGCACCTATTGCATTGCCTGTGCATGCCTAGCCATAATTGCAGTGCCTGCACTCAGGGACTCCTAAAGCAAGCCTTGCCAGAGCCAGTCTGGGATGATTCCAGAGGCTCCACTCTTCATCCACTTTCCAGCCCCGCTTAGAAGCTCTGATTAGCTGCCTTTCCCATGTCCCTGCCTCCTGGGGAACAAAAGCCAATTGGGACTGCTGCAGGAGGCAAGCAGAACTCGCTTCTCCTCCCCTCAAAAGCCCAGTAGCTTTTGGGTTGGGATGGGGTAAAGGAAACCCCAACACTATTTCCATAGGATGGCAGGAGGGAGCAGAAAAAGCAGTTCAGGGTGGCTCTGCTCCCTTTCCCCCTTGTGGTCCTGTGAGCCGGGGTCAGTCTGGCCCCTCTTCCCTAATCATACTACAGAACCAGGGCTGGGAACAGGGAGAAGAGGACTGGCCATACTGCAGCTGCTACAGAGTGGGGGACTAACAATCCCCTGGGAGTGCAGAGGTGCACTGAGGGGCAAGGGGCAAATGTGGGGCTGAAGGGTAGAATTGATGTAGGGCTGGGGCTACACAATTAATTAATGTGGAGATGAAGAGCATGGAATTTACATGGGAGCTGGGGGTTGCATAGTTGGTTACTGGGTGAGGAGTGAGCAGATGTAGCTTTGGAGAGGCATAGCATTAATTAACTGGAATTCTTGGGTTTGAGGAGAAGTTGTTAACTTTCCGCACCATCAGGCAGCATCTAATACAAATCTGTATAATCTGATTACAATTGGTTCTTCCACCAGTGAGTGCTCCCGCAATGAGGACTATAATCACATTACTTGCTATACATTTGAGACAGTGTGTTACCCCAGAATTGACGTTCTCTGTGTGTTACCTCTGAGTTTGACAGTATTGCAGTCAGCGATTTTGTAAGTCTAGCCACTGCCAGCTGAAAACCAACATCACATAGCTCGGAAAATCTTAGGCCCCGAGAAGCAAGGCCAAATAACTGTTTGCAGTTATTGCTGTTAGAGTAGGACAAGAAGTGAATGCATTGTGAGAACAGGAGTGTTTGGATGGCCGACCTTGGTCTTGACTCTGACCTCTGACACCTTTGATATGTAAGTTTTATTATTGTTATAATTAGAAATGTTTTGATGATAAGAGATACTGAGTAGTTTTTGCTGAAAATAGGAGAATTGATGACCCCTTCAGGGAGAGTAACTCACTAGGAGTCACTCTAGGTTATGGGCTTTGCTTGAAGTTAGCTATAAAAGATTAGGTGAAAGATCTTGCTTTGGAGCAGTCTGAGGAAGCTTTCTTCGGGCAAGGATCTGACGACAAAGTTCCCCAGCAGCTAGGCGGAAGGCGGGGCCCCCCTGAAGCATGGCTGCTGATCCCATGGAACCATTTCAGACTTTTGGGGTTACTATAAATGTTTGGGAAGACCTAAACCTATTGCAACAGCGTGCATGTGTATGCTCAAGATCTAATAAAAAAGTAGTTTTAGATTAAAGCACTTTTGCTTGTGTCAATTTGTCAGATGAATAAACTGTACCTCCCTCCATTGATTTATTCCTGACACCACCTGGAGAGAAACTTCCCTTGGGAATGGTAAGGCTTCATATCTCCCCAATTTAGGGCTTTACTTTAAAAACACAACTGAGTCCTGAGTAAGGATCTTGGGATCCGGTTAACAGAAAACAGACTTTGCAGAGGCTGAGTTGCCTCCAGCTGACCAACATTGATGAGCATTGTGTTAGTGCCCACGTGCATTTAGCCATGGCAGCAACACCTTTCCTCGTATCTCTTTATTTGGCTTCCTTTGCTGGAGAAGCACCACTTCAAACTTAGGCCACCCAGTAGTAGCATTCTCTCTTCAGATATTTTGTTTGCTGGGTTAGGAAAGGTCAGATTGTGACGGGGGTTGGGGGTTACTCTTTTTGAAAGGTCAGAGCAGTTTTGGGATGGGGGATGACGCGATGGGGGATGACCTGCCAGAGTGAGTAAAAGCAAGCATTGTGATCCCAAGTGGTAAAAGAATGGTTATTAGTAATGGAAATTCCTACTAAAGTCCCAGAAAAGTGGGGAGCATGCTTCTCTCACGTGCATTGCCCATCTCCACCCCACTTTCTCTGTCCCCCTTCCCATGAAATGATTGGAGTCCAGTCTTAGGAACTTGCCAGGTACAATCCCGTATGCCATGGGAGAAGGATTCCTGTCTCTCACCCCACTGTGTTCATCACCCAATCTGCCTACCAGTATTGGAATTAGGCTCATGTTTTGGCCCTTAGAGCCTAAATTGTTTAAATTGACTAAAGTTTAATTAGCCTAAATTTGAGGTTAGAAATGACCTTAGCCCTTACCTGCTGTCTGAAAAGAAGCATAACTGAGCACAATAGGTCATTTATATTTAACATTCTCCTTTTGATCTGGATATTGTGGTTCCCTACTTAGAAATAATTTGCTTAACCAGGAACAGACAGGAGGCCCTGAGGAAGGGATATTTTCATTCAGGCAGCTAGCCAGGCAGAGCATTGATAGAATAACTCCACAATTGAATACACTGCTTGTCAGGCACCAAAATACCTCAACCTGGCTCTTGTGTTTGTGTCAAAATGTTCTTAGAAAAAAATCCCTAAATGTAAAACCATTATAAATTAATACTTAAAAACATGGATCCTGCTTTTCTTAGCGCCTGTGCCCACCATGCTGCCAGACTCCAAGCTCAATCCACACTGTGACTTGAAACCTATCAAATTGAAATTCATCATCATTAAATAAAGAAGACTGATGCAGGGCTGTAAATGGTTATTTCTTCCCCTTTGCCGCACGTTTTAATGCACTTTAAAACAAAATGTTTATGCTTTAAAATAGGAGATGCAATAATCCTGTGAAAAGATCAAACATTTCTGCTTACTAGTTATTCCTGAGTTTCTGGGAATATTTATCTCCAAGGAATTGAATCATCTCTCTGCCTCTGTTCTGAAATAGGGAAAGAACAAAAAATCATTCATACCGTGCAGGTGACAGCAGACAAATGCTTTATGCTCCAGTGGGTAGGACCAAAGCCTCCCTTCTTTGACTTATGGACTGAGTTCCAATGAGAAGAATTTCCTATGAAAAATATCACTTCAAAATGCTGCATAAGGAAAGGTAACTTTATGGGTCTATGGTCACCACTTCAGAGATCAGCACCTCCGACTACGTTTTGGCTATGGGTGAGTTACTAGATGAGCTGTTTACAGACTTTACCTGCTGGCAATAGCAAAGCATACAGGTATAAGATTAAAAAGTGTAAATGGTCCCTGCAGCCACATGTAGAAAAACATCAACATATTGCCCCCCTTTCTCAGCAGGCTTGTTTTCCTTTGTCCGGGCTAGGCTGAGTATGTCAGTTATATCAGTTTGTCTTCCCATTCTGATACTTGCAAAAGCTCTGTGTCAGTTGGCAGATAGCTGTTGGGCAGAGAGGAGTGGCCTGGGTGAGGAGAGGGAAACCAAATCTCCTGGTGGAGAGAGGGTGAAAACAAAGCAGGTATGGGACAGGGGTGTTCACAGAGATTAGAGCTAGAAGGGACTATTGGATCATGTAGTTTGACCTCCTGTATAACACAGGCTGTAGCATTTCACCAAGTTACTTGGCTTGCCTAGGTTTAGAGAGAAGTGACAGTTTTGCTGCCCCCGTGTGTCTGTGGGGGGAGCCCTGCAGTTTCATCACTCCTAGGATAGATCACAGGGGGGCAACTTCCTTGCTTAATACATCAGGCCCAAATCTAACTGGTACCTGCATGGCACTTCTCTCCAGGAGCCTCTGACCAGTTGCTGATTAAAGTGACAGAACAGCTCCTTCTAAACAGGCTTATTGTCCATTCGCCCAAAGGCGCACAGCAAGCATCAAAAGGGGTTAAAATCACAAAAGGCCTGCATGCCTGGGTCTTGCCTAAAGTTCATTACCTCTTGCACAGCCTAGGGAAGTGTCCTATCCGTGGTTCATCAGAAAAACTTCACCCAACTCTAATCATGAATGACAAGGTGGGGAGAGGTTCTTCTCAATGAAATCCCTGAGAAATTACAACCACATGAGACATCACCAGAAAAATCCACACTGAACATTTCTCAGAGTGGAAGAGTCTATAAGAGTAAATGCAGGTCAGATAAGCCACAGAGAAATCCTATAAAGAAGAGACAGGGTAAATCTGCACATCATGACAAAGGATTCCATAACCCTGATGACACAGACGTTCAGAATACCTGCACAGGAAAGAGACCAAACTTACACTCACGGTGGAGCACAGATGATGTATACAGCAGAGCAGCACTACGTCGTTCCTGTGGGAAGAGCTACAGATGGATCATAGGCCTTAGCACTGATTGCAGAATCAATAAGAACCCATGAGGGGGGACATCCCATACATGTTCTGTTTGTGAGAAAAGCTTCAACATCCTGTATGTAGCGAATGCGGTCAAAGTTTCAGTCATAAATCATCTGAGTCGGTACATGAGAACTGTGCAGCAAAGAAACCTTGCCATGACCATGAGAAGAGTCTCCATCCCAACTTTCATGACCATGGGAAAAGCATTGCATTTCTTCAACATCCAAAAATCCATGCCGGAGAGAGGCTGAGTGTATGACACACTTTGGGCACAGATTGTATCTTATTTGGCATATGAGGAGTCTTGAGCAGAGTCCAGCCCAACTTGGGGTCCTTAGGCACACTCTCAGGGCCAGGTCTTCTATTTGGCACCCCCTTTTGAGTGTTGGACTCCTCATCCAGCTCCCTAGCCACTCTGGGTGTAGCACTGATTCTATAGACTCCCTGGTACTTAAATAACTGCATGTGTTGGTCACCTCTACAATACATACACATACTTTGCACAGTCTAATCCAGGGGTCCCCAAACTGGGGCGTGCGCCCCCCAGGGATGCGGAGGAACATTCAGGTAGGTGATGGCAGGGCCTGGAGCATGGAGTGGCACATTTCCAGCCACACTCTGCCCCCGGACCAGCTCTGCCCCCAGCCTTGCTCCTCTCCAACCCTATTCAGCCCCCAGTCCTGCTCCAGGCCTGGGCCAGCCCCCATGGAGAGTGGGGAATGAGTTCCATGCTTCTAGCCCACTCCATCCCACCCTGCCACCAACCCCATTCAGCCTCCAGACCAATCTCCCACTGCTCCGCTTTGTCCCCAGCCCTGCTCTGCCCCCTGCCTTGTTCCTCCCTGAACCCCAGTCAGCCCCCAAACCTGCTCCAGGCACAAGCCAGAACCCATGGGGGGCAGGGAGAGAACGCCATGCTTCCAGTCTCACTCAGCCCTGCCCTGCCCCCAGACCAGCTCCACCTCCAACCTTGCTCTGCCTCCAGCCCCATCTCCATTCTGCCCCCAACCCAGCTCTGCCATCAGTCCCTCTCCACTCCTAGACCACTTCTGCTTCTAGCCGCAGCTCCTCCCCACCCACAGTCCCACCTAGGGTTGCCAGATGTCTGGTTTTCTACCAGAATGTCTGGCCAAAAAGGGACCCTGGTGGCTCCAGTCAGCACCGCTAACTGGGCTGTTAAAAGTCCAGTCGATGTTGCAGCAGAGCTAAGGCAGGCTCCCTGCCAGCCCTGGCTCCGCTCAGCTCCTGGAAGCAGCCAGCATGTCCCTGTGGCTTCTAGGTGCAGAGGTGGCCAGGGAAGCCCTGAGAACTGCCCCACCTCGAATGCAGGCTCTGCAGCTCCCATTGGCCGGGAACAGCGACTAATGGTTGCTGCCGGGGTGGCACCTGCAGATGTGGGCAGCATGCATTATACAGAGCTGCCTTGCCATACCTCTGCCTAGGGGCCGGACATGCTGGCTGCTGCTGAGAGCCAAGCGGAGTTGGGCAGGCAGGGAGCCTGCCTTAGCCCCGCTGCACCACCACCCTGGGAGCCACCTGAGATAAGCGCTACCTGGCAGAGTCTGCACCCCCAGCTGCACCCCAACCTCCTGTCCCAGGTCAGAACCCCCTCCTGCACCCTTATTTCCTCCCAGAGCCCACACACCAAACCCCCTGCCCCAGGTCAGAACTCTCTTCAGCGCCCACCCTCCCTCCCTTCAGGAGCCCGTACCCCTTCCCACACCCGAACCCCCTACCTCAGCCCCCTCCCACTCCCAAACTCCCTCCCAGAGCTCACACCCCCTCCCAATCCCCTGCTCCAGCCCTGAGCCCACTCCTGCACTCCAAATCCCTTGGCCTCAGCCCAGAGACCCCTCTTGCACCCCAACCCCCTCTTCCCCAGCCCCACCTCTGAGCCCACACCCCCATCCAGAGCCCTCACCCCTTCCCTCACCCTAACCCCCTGCCCCAGCCCAATGAAAATGAGTGAGGGTGCAGGAGAGTGTGCAACAGATGGGGGCAGGGGCTAGAGTGAGTGTGGGGTGGGGCTGCAGAGAAGGGGTGGGGCAGGGCAAGGCAGGGGCAGGACCTTGGGAAGGGTGTTTGCTTTTGTATAATTAGAAAGTTGGCCACTCTAGTTCCACCCCCAGCTCTGCCATCAGCTCAAGCTCTGTTGCTGAGGAAACTTGCGCTGTGCAGTAATGCGGGGTGGGGAAGCACACAGATTCCATTAATCATTAATGGTCCAATGTGCAGGGGCAGCTCTAGGGATTTTGCCTGCCCCAAGCACAGCAGGCAGACTGCCTCCAGCAGCTTGCCTGCGGAGGATCCCGAAGCCACAGGACCAGCGGACCTTCCGCAGGCAAGCCGACGGAGGCAGCCTGCCTGCTGCCCTCATGGCACTGGCAGAGCGCCCCCCCCACAGCTTGCCACCCCAAGCACGCACTTGGCATGCTGGGGCCTGGAGCCGACTCTGCCAATGTGGCAGCAGCAGAAAGTCTGAATGGGTTGCACGGACAGCCTATCTGGATCTCTTCCTGAATTAGGTAGCATGTGTGAGCCAGTCGGTCAGCTGCAGTCTTTGGGTGCTCCAAGAGACCTTCCTGTGGGCCTTCCAGGTTTAACAACATGCTTTGTCCATCTCCCTTAGTGGTGATGAGGGTGTCAGAGACCTAGGACCACCACAACCCTGGGTTTTAGATTTGGATCCTTACAGAGAGGTCTCAAGGGGAGAGCACAGTGGGTCAGTTTCCTTGTGGCCCCAAACACCTTCTGTTTGTTTTACCACACCCACACATTGTGCTGAGTTTATGATTGGATCCCCTGTTCTATATGGTCTGGTGCCTTTAATAGAAACCAGCCTCCACTTCAGGCTGTTGTTTCCTCCCTACCTGTACAGAGGCTGAGAAATCACCGACCATTCTGCTGTCTTGGAGGATAATGATGAACGAAAGTGTCTCCTTACCTCTTTAAATCATTACCTTACCTAAACCCAGACCACACCCCCATTACAGCTCCCGCTGGCTATTCAGGAAGGGAAATAGCAGATGAGTCTGGTTCACATAGGATATTTTCAGAGAGCTGGTAGTAGGTTTACTCTGGGGGAGAACAGAAAATTCAGTGGAGAGAAGACATGAAAAAACCTAACAGAAGCATGTTTAACGTGGGCTATGACTTTTAGGAACAAGCTTATGGGGCAGGGAGGCAGGGGAGGAAGGGAAATCCTCTGAGAGGTGAGACATATACAGACCCCTGAAGTGCCTAAGGAACTTGTGATGTGAAAGGGATTCTGGGAATAGTTTTGGATCCCAGGATGATCCAAGAAACACCAGGAAGTTTCTGATTGATTCCCACTTAGGTCTTATCTACATTTGAAAGTTATTTCACACTAAGGTAAGGTATAAGCTTAAAGCACACTAGGTATTCTGCTTCATTTCCCCATGTAGACAAGCTCTTGCACTGCGCTGAGCAGCATTCCCCGGAAATACCCCATTCAGAGGGTTGACAGTGAGTTTTCTTCAGTAGGAGAAAAGCATCCAGGCCAGCCCCAAGATTCTGCAGGCCTTCTGTATTCTTTACCTTTGTCCTAAAAACGCATCAGCATCCCTTCCTCTGGAATTGCCATTAAGCATTCCTGCCTGCCAGATTATCTTTATCTCACTGTGCTATGCTAAATCCATGAGAGAGGGTAGTTCCTTTATCCTAACCTTGCCCTCCTAAAATATCCTCCAATTTCCTTTTGCTTCTGGGAGTCACTCATCTTTGAGATGAGTCCCGAAAAGGACCCTGTCACCAAACTCTGGCTCAAAATCTAGATTTTTGTTTTATAAAGAAGCATTTATAACCTCTTAGACAAAATGGTTTTCATGATTATTATGTTTTAATTCCAGGGGGAAAAGTCATTTTTCAAACAAACAAACACACTCCTACCTTTTTAGTAATCCAAATTTTGCATCATCAAGGACCTGAAAGTGAAACTGGTGATAAGCAGATGTTGACTGTGGTTGTCCTGGGTCTCTGGCACCCTCTCATCAACATTAAGGGAGATGGACAAAGCAGCTTGTTAAACCTGGAGGATCAGGCCCCACAGGAAGACCCCTTGGAGCACCCAAAGCCTGCAGGTGTACGCCCACTGACAACTTTCTGCCTATAGATGCCAGGTGTTCAAAGCTACGCTGGGCTTCAAGTGAGAGTACATCAGCAACTGCTGTAGTGGTGAATGAGGAGAGAGGTTAGGTCTAGGGTAGCCATATGGGCCTTTGTCAACACCTGAATTATTATTTAGACTACAGTAGCACCCACAATGTGTTAGGTACTGTCCAAATAGACAGTAAGACACAGTCCCTAGGGCAGCAATGATCTCTTGTTGGGTGGCCTCCCATGCCTATTGAACAGCAGGGAGAGTCAGAACAAAACTCCTGGGGACTGCACAGGAAGGACCCCTCTGAGGGGCTGAGCAGCTACACCACTATTAAGGATGCTTGTGAAAAGAACGACTAAGACAACTCAAGAGGAATCAAAGGCTGTAGCTAGATCTAAAAGAATTTGCATGGACAGCTGAACTTTGTCCATCACTAGATCAACCAGTAAGAAGCAAAGCACTTTTGCCTTCATTCTCAATATTCCAGCAACATAATCCCCACGCTTCTCACATTAAAACCACATCAAGTCTCCAAACTCCAGGCACTTCTTTCGAGGTAGCTGGGGCCTGATTTTCAGAGACGCTGAGCAACACAACCCCTGTGGAAGTCAGTCAGAGCTGTAGGTGCTCAATACCTCTGATAATGTGGTCCCCAAATGTTCCCCCGTGTCATTATCTAGCTCCTACCCAAATGATATCTTCATAAAACCAGACTCACTCATTTTTTACTCTGCACCCTCTTAAAATATATTAGCAGGCGCTCCATGCTAGAATGTGAAGCACAGCAGTTTATGCGTTAAGTGCTACTGCTTGCTATAGCTGAGCCCAGGGTGAAATGATGCAACAAAAGGGAAGCTCTTCTGTTTGACAGCAGGGAGCAATGGGACTTGAAATGATAAAATACTGCATTTTATGCTGAACTACAGGAGAAAAAGGTGAGGAGTGAAATATGGGAGAAACTGTAAAGCATATACAATGAAAATGAAATGCATTTAAAATGAACTTTTGAACAATAATCAAATAGACCTAGCACATATTAGAATGGGAAAAATGTTTAATCAAGTGCAAATAACATGATAAATTGAATACAGAGAGAGTAACAGGATACTATGATAAAATGGGCTGTAATCCTATTACATGCAAAGAAGATATGCCACAGTGGAGGTTATGAATATATTATACTAAAATACTGATTAACAGACTGGATCATGAGAATGAAAAGAGTATGGCACGTAAAGAGTAGGTGCCGATGGGCCATTTTGCCATTGGTGTAAAGGAGATTATATATATATATATATATATATATATATATATATATATATATATATATATATATATGTACACACATGGACAAATTTGCCATGAACATAAGCAAGACATACATTGGATGCATATAATACGAAGCTGATTGTTTCTTGCATAAGTATGAAAAATCCAGTTTGAATATTGTACAATATTGATGCATCCGACGAAGTGGGTATTCACCCACGAAAGCTCATGATCCAATACATCTGTTAGTTTAAAAGGTGCCACAGGACTCTGCTGCTTTTACAGTAATGTTGGTTAAACATGGAGACTTTTGCTAACAGTGCAATGCAACATCTATTATTACTATTCATTATTAATTATGGTAGCACCAACGTATTGGGCACTGTGCACACACAGAAACTGACACTGGCTCTCTAGCAGGGAGAGCGTACAAATGTTTCACTCTTATCTGCATTATTTTCAGTGTGTGCTGAACTGCACAGTAAATAAAGTAAGCCAGTCTCTGTTCTAAGTTGCTTTATTAGACAATATTAGACAGCCTGCCTGCCGCAATTGGGGCTGCAAAATACCTAGCGCCACCCCTGGTGTTACACTTGGATTGTAAACTCTGTGGGGTAGTGGTCAATGCCTAGCTCAATGGGGTCCTGGTTCATGACTAGGGCTCCAAACTGCTATGGTAATATAAATACTCAATAATAATATCTATTCTCTTTCTAAGGCACTTTGGTATCTAAACATTGTACAAGATTAAGATGAATCAGAGCTGAAAACAGAAAAGATGTTATTTTTCTCCATTCCCCAGAGAAGCTAAATACCGCTGGGCTTGGACTCTCATCTCTTCTTGGAAGGAGCTCTATTGCTGGGTCCCTGCATCAGTGAATTCTCTCCCTCCAGGGCTAGATAGTCTCTGATGCTTTTGTCCCTGTGAAACATAGCTATCTTGAGGGTTCATGAGTCTGAGGTGACTCCATTAGTTTCAAAACACATGAGCACTTTCCCCAGAGTAACATGGAGGTGGAAAGAACATTGAGGACTCCATAAATACAGCACTGAATGGAAGGATTGATCAAGCATTATTAGCATATGAGTCAATTTCTTGGTACACAGAGATTCTCCAGTAGAACTACTAATAGGAAGAAGACTTTGAACCAGATTCTCACATCCACCAGGGCCACTTTGTGCATAAATAGTGTAAAGTGCTGGGGATTGCCAGTGGAGTACTCTCCCTTATCAGGGGAACTCTGCTGGCATACAACCAGCAGAGGTGACTCTACTGCTTCATGTGCCAGCCACTTTCCTCACCCCCAGTGTAAAGGAAATGGCAAGGCATTCTGGGGCATGGCCTTTATAAGGTCGTGGTGGGGGCCATGGCAGTATGGAGCAAGTCAGCACTAGTGTAACTTGCTCTCCTGTAGCTCCCCATTGTGTGGGGCTAGGTGTCAGAGGATCAGGGAGCTGCAACTGAAATCCTGCAGCCTCCCTCCTCTCCACTACATTCAAGTTCTTTTTTCTCTATTACTCACAACTTCAAAACAAATTCCCTCCAATGACCAAATCTGTCAGCCTGCAAATAGGAAGGTGCATTTTTAAACTAGTGCAAAAGCCAGTTACAGGGTCTTTCATGAAGATAAAGAGCTATCTGAATAAAAAGCGAAGGATATTTTCCATGTCTAATTCTCAAGTAACATGGTAAAATTGCTGTTCAAGCAGTAATCTCATCTTACTGGGGCAAAACCAAAGTAGGAACCTTCCAAAGAAAAAGAGTGTATCTGGAAAATCCAAAGTCCTCCTCCAGAATTATAAGTGTAAGACTTGAGGGCCTCAATGTAACCTGCTATTGAAGGGAGAGAAAATGAATCATCATTTGGGGTTAAAGCACATTACAGATGAATTTTAAGAGAACGATTGCTTAAGTTTCATTACAGTGATTTTTATTGGCTGAAAACTAACAAAATCCAGAGGAAACAGGAAGTGGCTATGAACCAGATTCCCAGATGCTGTAAATCACTGTAGCTCTATTGAAGTCACCGATGCTACACCAGTCAGCTGAGACTCTGGCACCGGCTTATTAATGTACAAAACAGAGAGTTTTGAAGCCCCAGCCTAGAAGTTTATCAAGATGCAATCAATAAAGTTTACTGCTCTTTCGACTCCATTTTGAACACTGTCTGTCTCCTCCTTCTAATAACCATCACTCCAGACTTAGATGATGACAACACAGACTGGTCAGCAACTATGAAAAAATGACTTTTCTGGCCCCTTTTGAATAATTTAGAAACCATAAACTACGATCCCTCCCTTTTCCATTATTCATATCAGCACATCAGCCAACAAACTAGAGAACTGGAAGAATGAACACATTAGAACTGCCATGACCAAATTAATCAGCACTGGATGCAACTGGCACAATCAGTGTCACCTTTTCTTTATAATAAAACACTTGAAGAACTCTTGATGCAAATCTTTGTTAAAATTAACCTGATAATAAAAAAACCTCAATGGGTTTTGTTGAATCGAGTACCAGTCTTGAGCAATGAAAAATAATTCCCCAAGAACTTGTTCAATAAAGAAAAAAAGGGAAATACTTACCTCACACTGTTCATTCTCGCTGAACACATGATGCTTTTCAGAATCTGCAGAATATTAATATAAACTATGGACTTTTTGTGGCGTTTGTGGAAAAACATGGATCCATTGTCCGGATAAGGAATTAGCAGATTTTGTGCTGAGAACCAAAATTATTGGCACACCAAAAAAACAAAAACCCAGGGACAGAGAGACATATAGGAAGAAGCCCTACTGCTTCTGTTGATTGGGATCATTGTGAAAAATTAAAGCAATGTCTCAACCAAGCATATAAAGCACTAGTCTTGCTCTTCTGGTACTCAAGTCATTGAGTGATGGTCTGAAAGGTGACTGAAACTTTCAGTGTAGGAGTGTGCGGTGCCGTGTGCTGTTGAGGGCTCAAAGGAGGTGAGTGGGGACAAGTTGTTAGGGCATGGGGACTGGGAGGACAGGGCTTGCGGATGAGGAGTGATTTTAGAAAATGTGTGTTTAAAAAAGAGACAATCCGTGCCTGCTGCAGGGGGCCAGGGGCAGAGTGAGGGCAGCCAGCTTCAGCATTGCTACTGAGTATGCTCAATCCATGTGAGCATGCTCAGTCCAAGCCAAGCAGCAAATCTGGGGAGGTCACAGGACCCCGCATACCTCACCTGCAGTACCCTCCCCCATGTGTTCCCTCTGATTTGGGCAACAATTTGGGTTTAATAGTTGGAAATCAAGCATGTTCAGATAATGTATCAGAATCACTTAATTTCAAGGGCAGAAAAATAAAGGTGACCTGGAGAGGGAAGAAAATATCTATGCCCTTCTTGTTTCTGTATAATGTTTCAAGATGATCAGACAAATTGTCTGTTTCCTTCACCTCTTGTTCACCAATTATATTTTCCTGCTTTTATTTTACATTAGGAATGCATATCTTGCCTACTCTGTTTTTACTGAAAGGCTGTGCAGAGTACAAGGGAAATATTATGTGGTATTATCTCATAAGTAACAAGACAGTAAGACCTGAGCAATTGATAGAGGAAGAGATTTTTATTTAAACTGTGGAAGACTCATGAATGCATGTACATAGTAACATCATCCCCATCAGCCTAAAATCTGACAGTGAAACAAGCTAACTTCATTACAGCATTAATATTTAAGAAAATATGAGGAGAAACAGCTATTCTATTTGCATATAGGGGAGGGCACATTCATAGTAAGTACTTGCATGTGACAGTGAAAACATACTGCAAGCATAAGGACATTTCTACAGAACCACTGGGTGTGGATCAGTAGCGGAATCACATGCAATGGACGACAACGAAACGGAACTAACAGAATGGACAGAGATAGCCCTAAAATTTCATGATGTAAATAATCCAAATATGTTACAACTGGAAGAATCACAAAAACCATTGATATTTATCCTTTTTAAAAAACCAGAAGGGCAGCAGCTTGTATGTCAAAAGGTCTGAAAGAGATACAAAGTAGGGCCCAGATTCAGCAAGGTACTTCAGTACATGTCTAACTTTAAGCATGTAAGTATTGCCATTGAAGTCAACAGGACTAATCCCATGCTTAAAGTTAAGCACATGTTTAAGTACCTTGCTAAACTAGACCTAGATTCATACAGGTAGATAAGGAGATGCTGGCAACTTTATTTAGCTGCCACCATCTTAATCAGGGCATAGATGATAAATGTACTTTTTCAGGAAATGGACTCCAAAGCCTTATTGGTAATAAGGACATATCTGTCGCCCATCCAAGTCAATCAAAAGACTCCTCTTGAATTTAGTGTGGGATTTGTATTGGGCCTTAAATCCTTGACTTCTTTCACACACAAAATAAATGTCCAACAGTAACTTCTTCAATTACATCAATCTCCTCTGCAGTTGGATTTTGGACCAGCCTGAGTGGATGACATCTGTTGTAAAAAGTAGCACAAAAATACACAAGAAGTAATTCTTCTGCTCTACCCCATGCTGATTAGGCCTCAACTGGAGTATCGTGTCCAGTTCTGTAAAAGCAGCAAAGAATCCTGTGGCACCTTATAGACTAATAGACGTTTTGGAGCATGAGCTTTCATGGGTGAATACCCACTTCGTCAGATGCATGTAGTGGAAATTTCCAGGGGCAGGTATATATATGCAGGCAAGCTAGAGATAATGAGGTAGTTCAATCAGGGAGGATGAGGCCCTGTTCTAGCAGTTGAGGTGTGAAAACCAAGGGAGGAGAAACTGGTTTTGTAATTGGCAAGCCATTCACAGTCTTTGTTTAATCCTGAGCTGATGGTGTCAAATTTGCAGATGAACTGAAGCTCAGCAGTTTCTCTTTGAAGTCTGGTCCTGAAGTTTTTTTGCTGCAGGATGGCCACCTTCACTCACTCACTCATGCCCGTCACTCCAATCAGGGTATGGGCCGCCAACAACAGATCTCCAGAGTCCTCTATCCTGGGCCATTTGTTCCAACTGGTTCCAGGTATAGCCAATTTTTTTGCTATCAGCCTGAAGGTCATGTCGCCAGTTGTTTCTTGGACGGCCTCTTTTCTGCTTGCCTTGGGGGTTCCACCGCAGTGCCTGTCTGGTGATGTTAGTTGGCCGCTTGTGTAGTGTATGTCCTATCCAACCCCACCTTCTCCTTCTGATTTCTTCCTCTGCTGAGAGTTGACAGGTCCTCTCCAAGAGGTGGATGTTACTGATGGTGTCTGGCCAGCGGATCTGGAGAATCCTTCTGAGGCAGCTGTTTATGAAGATCTGGATCTTCCTGATGGTTGTTTTGGTTGTCCTCCAGGTTTCAGCTCCATACAGTAGGACTGATTTCTCTAGAGCTCCAGATGTTCTTGAGCTGTAAGAAGGCTGCTCTTGACTTACCAATCCTTACTTTGATGTCTGCGTCTGTGCCACCCTGCTGGTCGATGATGCTACCTAGGTAGGTGAAGGACTGCACTTCTTCCAGGGGGCTTCCATTCAGTGTGACTGGGTCATTGCTAGTGGAGTTAATCCTAAGGATCTTGGTCTTGTCCTTGTGAATGTTGAGGCCAACCTGTGATGATGTGGCTGCCACTATGTTGATCTTCTCTTGCATCTGCTGTTTACTATGCGAAAGGAGTGCAAGGTCGTCAGCAAAGTCCAGGTCATCAAGCTGGGTCCACAATGTCCACTGGATTCCGTTCCTACGCTCATAGGTGGATGTCTTCATAATCCAATCGATGACGAGAAGAAAGAGAAGTGGTGACAACAAGCATCCTTGCCTGACTATAACCTGGAAGCTGTTAGTAAGCTGCCCTCCGTGGATCACTCTACAGTGTATACTGTCATATGAGTTCTTGATCAGGTTGACCACCTTTGCTGGGATGCCGTAGTGCCGAAGGAGCTTCCAAAGGGTCTCTCGATCCATGCTATCGAACGCTTTCGCATAGTCAACAAAATTGATGTACAACGAGGAGTTCCACTCTATAGAGTGCTTGACTATGATGCGAAGCGTTGCTATCTGGTCCGTGCATGATCTGTTCTGCTGGAAACCTGCCTGTTCATCTCGTAGCTGTGGATCAATGGCATCCTTCATTCTCTCTAAGAGGACTCAGTTGAAGACCTTGCCTGGCACCGACAGGAGTGTGATTCCTCTATAATTGGCACAGTTGCTAAGGTCTCCTTTCTTGGGGATTTTGATGAGATATCCCTCTTTCCAGTCTACCGGAATCATTTCTTCTTCCCATATCTTCTCAAAGAGGGGGTACAGCATTTCCACTGAAGCATCCAGGTCTGCTTTCAGGGCCTCTGCTGGGATGTCATCAGGTCCAGCCGCCTTCCTATTCTTCATCATGGTGATGGCTTTTCTGATCTCATCTCTGGTTGGTTTATCGCAATTAATTGGGAGGTCCTCAGTAGCTGAGTTGATATCTGGTGGATTTGGTGGTACTGGTCTGTTCAGGAGTTCCTCAAAGTGCTCTGCCCATCTGTTCATCTGTTTTTCTATTCCTGTTATAGACTTTCCCTGCTTGTCTTTAACGGGACGTTCTGGCTTGCTGAACTTTCCAGTCGCTGGGTAGTATCATACAGCTGTTTCATATTACCGCTGTATGCCGCCTGCTCCGCTTCTGCTGTCAGTTCATCCACATACTCTCTCTTGTCCTTCCTGATATTCCTCTTCACTGCTCTGTGGACTTCAGCATACTCTTTTTGAGCTTTGGCCTTTGCTGCTCTAGTCCTACTGTTGTTGATTGCTGCCTTCTTCTTCTTTCTGTCTTCTATCTTGATCAAGGTCTCTGCTGTGATCCACTCTTTCTGCTTGTATTTCTTAATTCCAAGCACTTCCTGGCATACTGACCTAAGTGTCTCTCTCACTTTCTGCCATCTGTTTAGTACACTGTCTTCCTCTTCCTCAGACCGATCCTGTAATACTGAAAACTTATTCTTCAGCCTCAGTCCAAAATCTTCCTTGATCTTATGGCCCTTCAGAAGGCTGACGTTGTACTTCACTCTTCTGTCTGACGTGTCTATCCAGTTCTTTTTCAGCTTCAGCTTCAATCTGGCCACCACTAAGTGATGGTCGGATGCCACGTCTGCTCCTCTTCTAACTCTAACGTCCTGCAAGGATCTTCTGAACTTCTTGCTAATGCAGACATGATCGATCTGATTTTCTGTCGTGCCTGCTGGTGATACCCAGGTACTCTTGTGGATCCACTTGTAAGGAAAGATGCTACCTCCTATGACCAGGTTGTTAAGTGCACACAAATCTCTCTCCATTCTCACTCATCTCTCCCAGAGCGTGGGTCCCCATGACTTGTTCGTATCCTGTGTTGTCAGGTCCAATTTTGGCATTAAAGTCTCTCATAAGGATGATAATGTCTTTGTCTGGGAGAATCTCTAATATTTTCTGGAGTCTGTTGTAAAAATAATCTTTGTCCTCCTCTTCGCTGTCATTAGTTGGAGCATAGCACTGAACAACATTCATCTTAATGCTCTTCATTTTAGTTCTGAAGGATGCTGTGATGATCCTGGGACCACGTGCCTCCCAACCAATCAGTGCTCTCTGTGCCTGCTTGGACAACATGAAGCCTACTTCCTATGTGTGGGGTGCGTCGCTCTCTTCATGTCCTGAATACAGCAACAGCTCTCCTGTCAACAGTCGTCTCTGTCCCGCTTGCGTCCATCTTGTCTCACTAATGGCTAATAAGGTCAGGTTGTTACTCCTCATTTCTGCTGCAACCTGCGCCGTCTTTCCTTCCTCGTACATGGTCCTCACGTTCCATGTGCCTATGGTAATCCTCCTGGTTGCAAGAAGGGTAATCGGCTTAGTGGCTTCCTAATGGCTATTACCACCCAGCCTCATGCATCTTCGAATTGAAGACCCTTCTTTTTCCAGGGTAAAAGTCTCTGTTGTCTCTATTGTTGGCATTTCTGTAGCAGGTTGATTTTTTTTATGGGGTGGAGTTGCTAGCACCACGCCCAACCCTCCTCCTTTATCCTGACTTGGGACAGGCAGATGGCCCCAAAGGACCTCCCTGGTGGAGTTGATGGCCACCTTAAGGTCTGCTATAGTGTGGCCAGGGAGGTTGAAGTGTTCTCCTACAGGTTTTTGTATATTGCCATTCCTAATATCTGATTTGTGTCCATTTATCCTTTTCCGTAGCGACTGTCCAGTTTGGCCAATGTACATAGCAGAGGGGCATTGCTGGCATATGATGGCATATATTACATTGGTGGACATGTAGGTGAATGAACCGCTGATGGTGTGGCTGATCTGGTTAGGTCCTGTGATGGTGTCGCTGGTGTAGATATGTGGGCAGAGTTGGCATCGAGGTTTGTTGCATGGATTGGTTCCTGAACTAGAGTTACTATGGTGAGGTGTGCAGTTACTGGTGAGAATATGTTTCAGGTTGGCAGGTTGCCTGTGGGCGACGACTGGCCTGCCACCCAAGGCCTGTGAAAGTGTGGGATCATTGTCCCGGATGGGTTGTAGATCCCTGATGATGCGTTGGAGAGGTTTTAGCTGGGGACTGTATGTGATGGCCAGTGGAGTCCTGTTGGTTTCTTTCTTGGGTTTGTCTTGCTGTAGGAGGCTTCAGGGTACACGTCTGGCTTTGTTGATCTGTTTCCTTATTTCCTCATGCGGGTATTGTAGTTTTGAGAATGCTTGGTGGAGATTTTGTAGGTGTTGATCTCTGTCTGAGGGGTTAGAGCAGATGCGGTTGCCTGCATATATATACCTGCCCCTGGAAATTTCCACTACATGCATCTGACGAAGTGGGTATTCACCCACGAAAGCTCATGCTCCAAAACGTCTGTTAGTCTATAAGGCGCCACAGGATTCTTTGCTGCTTTTACAGATCCAGACTAACACAGCTACCCCTCTGATACTCGTGTCCAGTTCTGGGTGTCACATTTCAGGAAAGATGTGGACAAATTGGAGAAAGACCAGAGAAAAGCAACAAAAATGATTAAAAGTCTAGAAAACATGAAGGAAGATTGAAAAAAATTGGATTTGTTTAGTCTGGAAAAGAAAACACTGAGGGGGGCATGATTACCTTTTTCAAGTACATAAAAGGTTGTTACAAGGAGGAGAGAGAAAAATTGTTCTTCTTAACCTCTAAGAATAGGACAAGAAGCAATGGGCTTCAATTGCAGCAAGGGAGGTTTAGGTTGGACATTAGGAATAACTTCCTAACTGTCAGGGTGGTTAAGCACTAGACTAAATTGCCTGGAGACGTTGTAGAATCTCCATCATTATTGGATAAAATGTCAGTGAGCAATACATTGTTTGATTTAATTTGTCCCAAGTTTTATAATACTAGTTGCAGCATGATTTCCAAATAACCCAGATTTCATTTTTGCTGTGGTAACCATTACCTGTCTGCCAGCCAGCTGTTATAGAGTAATGAAATTATGCCTGAATTTTTAGCAGTTTGCTAATGACCATGGAAAACAAAATGTGTTCCCCAGAACGAAGCAATCCTTTGAGAACCTACTTAATGAGATTGAGGTTAACTGGTGACACAGTTCCAGGTTTAAAGCTCCAATCTGTTTGAAGGTGGGAGGAGGGAAGGGAGGAATCTCAACTAATCCAATGTAAAAAATCCTCAGCTAATCCAATGTACCAATAAATACAAACCAAGTAGAAGAATGAGATATTTATGTTTATAAAGAAAGGAATTTTAGATAAACTCATTTATTGAAATAAATTGTACAAAGCACTAGACGTAGTTTTAGATGATGACCCTCAAATGTAACAGCCTAATGATTTATTTGCAATAGCCCTGATAATAGGAAACCTCATAATGTAGAATATTATTGCCCAGATCACATTTAAATAGTAGGACCAGTGGCAATCAATGTTACTAAATACAAATATTTTAAAAATTATGGTTCTAACATACTGGTTTGAAATGTATATTAGGTCTGAGCAAGGAAAGATTCAGATGGTAAATACATATAGGCAATTCCCACTGAGTTTGATGGGAATTCGCCACTCATATGTGAGGGCAGAGTTTAGAAGTCCATTTTTGCCTTAAACATTTTCATTCTAAAATAGTGACTTTCTTTCAGGGTGAAATGTAACCCCTGTTCAGAGGTCTTTAGTGGGATTTAATGCTAACCTAGTGTGAGCTTTCTGCCTGGGCTGGGGAATGAATATTACCCTCCATTGTTAAATCAGTGCTTGGACTATGAGACCAGAAAACTGATTCAATACATTGGTGTGAGCCATTTTGTTTGTGAGAAATATTTCCCATGGTCATTTTCTGAATTTAAACATATTTTAAAATGTTTTGTATTCTCAACTACTGATGGTGATTTGCTCCAAAGACCAAAACCGCTTGTAGGGGACGGCCTGGTAGGAACAGCTCACTGAACACTGCTACAGCTCATGGCCACACTGTGTCATAGAGAGTGCTCAACCTCCTCTGAGATTTGCGACACAAGGCCATTTTATCAAGCTTTGCACCAGGTACATGGACTTGGCCCATAATGAAAGACATCGAAATGACCCTTTAAGACAATGTGAAATTATCATGCTCTAGTGCAGGCCTGCACAACATGCGGCCCACGGGCTGCGAGGCTCACTGTGCGGCCCGCAGCCGGGAATCAAAGGCTCTGGGCTGCCCGCAGCCGCGGGGAGCCCAGAGCCCTGTAAATCCCAGCTGCAGCCAGGATTCAAAAGGCTCTGAGCTGCCCGCAGCGGCGGGGAGCCCTGAGCCCTTTAAATCTCAGCTGCAGCCAGGATTCATAGGGCTCTGGGCTGCACGCAGCAGCAGGGAGGCCAGAGCCCTTTAAATCTCAGCCCCAGCCTGGATTCATAGGGCTCTGGGTTCCCCGCAGCGGCGGGGAGCCCAGAGCCCTTTAAATCCCAGCTGCCAGGGCCGGCTTTAGGACAATTCAACCAATTCCCCTGAATCGGCCCCGCCCCTAAGAGGGCCCCATGCCCAAGCCCCAGTATGGTGTACCGGCAAAAGCCAGTGCGCTGTACCAAGGTGGCCCAGCTTCCCCAGGGGGCAATGTATAAGGCCTGGAGCCCCAGGCCCTTTAAATTGCCACCAGAGCACCACTGCTGGAGTCCTGGGGTAGGGCTGTGAGCCTCTGGGGGCTATTTTAAAAGTCCGGGGCTCCCATCGCTTGTACCGGCCCGGCCCTTTGAATAGCCACCGGAGCCCCACTGCTTCCCCAGGGTTCCTGTGGCTATTTAAAGGGCTGGGGCAGTAGAAGAAGGGGAGCCCTGGGCCCTTTAAATACCCCCAGAGCCCTGGGGAAATGGCGGGGCTCCGGGGGCTATTTAAAGGGCCGGGGCTCCAGCTGCCTCTGCCACTCCGGTCCTTTAAATAGCCGCCAAAGCCACACCACTTCCCCAGGGCTCCCTCAGCTATTTAAAGGGCTGTGTTGGTAGAAGCAGGGGAGACGCGGGCTCTTTAAATAGCCCCCAAAGCCCTGGGGTAGCGGGGGGGGCTCCAGCTGCCTCTGCTGCCCTGGTCCTTTAAATAGCCCCCGGAGCCCCGCCACTTCCCCAGGGCTCCCGCAGCTATTTACAGGGCTGGGGCAGTGGAAGCAGGGGAGCCCCAGGCCCTTTAAATAGCCCCTGAGCCCCGGGCTGCTGCTGCTGCTACCCTGATGGGGGAGGGAGGAAGAGGGGGCACTCACCATACAGGATGGGCTGTACCTGCACCAGCTGCCCGCAGCCAACCCCTGCTGCACCCCCTTGCTGCACCAGCCCACATCTCCTGCCCTGCCTGCACCAGTTCCTGTCTGCAGCCAGCCCTGCACCCGCTGCCCACAGCCAGCCCGTCTCCAGCCAGCCCCGCACCCCCTGCCTTGCCTCCAGCCCTGCACCAGCTTGTCTCCAGTCAGTCCTGCACCCCCTGCCCTGTCTCCAGCCAACCCCTGCCGCACCCCCTGCCTGAAGACAGCCAGTCCCGCACTCCTTTGTCTCCAGCCCTGCCAACCCATGCCGCACCCCCCCTGTGGCCCTGCCTGAAGCCAGCCATCCCACCCCACACCCCCTGTCTCCAGCCTGCCCCACACCCCTTGCCCAGCCTGCAGCCAGATCCTACCCCCAACCCCCTCCCCCCTCCACCTCTGGCCAGCCCCATGCCCACTGGTGCCCTGCAGTTCCCAGGGAAGTAACCCTGCACACCTGCTTCAATGAGGTGGGCAGGGACCAGCTAGGACCCACACATGTGCACCTTGCACACTCTCAGGGAGTGGCGGAGCTCATTTCTAGTTCAGACCCATCTTTTTAAAAAAGAACTTTAGGCTTCCGAACAGGGGCTGCTAACAGGAAGTTTTACAAGGGACTTTGGAAGGGGAGTGGGAAGGAGGGGGGGTCCCTTGTCGGTCCTACCTGTTCACCTGTAATCCTCTTAAAACCTATAATCCAAACCGTATTTCAAAACCCCTTTCTCTAAACCACCCTTTCATTAACTAGGAAACAATGTAGGCAGAATCCCAGCAGCAGAGTGGGGGCTATCCAGTTTATTGCACTGAGTGTAGCATGTATGATTACCTGCCCTGTGGGCGGGTGACATATGTTTGCAGTCGGTGCAAGGAGCTCCTGGCCCTCAGAGACCACGTACGGACTTTGGAGGCCAGGGTGGCGGAACTGGAGGAGCTAAGAGAGGCAGAGAGGCATGTTGATTAGGCTTTCTGGGACACTGTAGAATTGTCCCACCTCTGCTCAGACAGCCTCTGTGCTGTTGAGCAGGAAGAAAGGCCCAGGGAAGCAGAGCAGTCAATGGGAGCAGAGGGAAACCTTCCCATAGTTGGGACCCTCCTTCCAGATGGTGCTGGGGCCACGTCCAGACTAGGGTATTAAAATCGATTTTAGATATGCAACTTCAGCTACGTGAATAACGTAGCTGAAGTCGAATTTCTAAAATCGAGGTACTCACCTGTCTGGACGGCGCGGCATCGATGTCCGCTGCTCTCCGTGTCGATTCCGGAACTCCGTTCGGGTTGATGGAGTTCCGGAATCGATGTAAGCTCGCTTGGGGATCGATACATCGCGTCCAGACTAGACGCGATATATCGATCCCCGCGCAATCGATTTTAACCCGCCGATGCCGCGGGTTAGTCTGGACGTGGGCTGGGAGAGGGAACTCCAGTTGCTAGGAAAAGGCAGGTGTTAGTAATGGGAGAGTCGATCATTAGAAACATAGATAGCTGGCTTTGTGATGATCAGGAGAAACGTATGGTGACTTGCCTGCCTGGTGCGAAGATTGCGGATCTCTCAAGGCATCTAGACAGACTTATGTGTAGTGCTGGGGAGGAGCCGGTGGTCGTGGTACATGTAGGTACCAATGACATAGGGAAGGGTAGGAGAGACGTCCTGGAAGCCAAATTTAGGCTGCTAGGGAAGAGACTGAAATGCAGGACCTCTGGTGGCATTCTCAGAAATGCTTCCAGTTCCACGCGCAGGGCCAGGCAGGCAGGCAGAGCTTCAGAGCTTCAGAGTCTCAATGCGTGGATGAGACAATGGTGTAGAGAGGAGGGGTTTACGTTCATTAGGAACTGGGGAAACTTTTGGGATAGGGGGAGCCTATACAGGAGAGATGGGCTCCACCTAAACCAAGGTGGAACCAGACTGCTGGCACTAAACATTAAAAAGGTTGTAGAGCAGTTTTTAAACTAGGAGATGAGGGAAAGCCAACTGCTGCAGAGGAGCATGTGGATCGGACACAGACTTCTCTTAGGGGAGAGTCTGATGATAGGGAATCTCCAGGTTATAGTCAGGAACAGAGGACAGAAGAGGATAATGTAAGGGTCGGATCAGATGATAATCAGTCACATAAAAAAGAATCTGGCACATCAGAAAAGGGCAGACAAATAAACAGGGACAGGTTATTAAAGTGCTTGTACACAAATGCTAGAAGTCTAAATAATAAGATGGGTGAACTAGAGTGCCTTGTGATAAAGGAGGATATTGATATAATAGGCATCACAGAAATCTGGTGGATTGAGAGCAATCAATGGGACACAATCATTCCAGGGTACAAAATATATCGGAAGGACAGAACAGGTCGTGCAGGGGGAGGAGTGGCACTATATGTGAAAGAAAATATAGATTCAAATGAAGTAAAAATCTTAAGCAAATCCACATGTTCCATAGAACTACTATGGATAGAAATTTCATGCTCTAATAAAAATATAACATTAGGGATCTATTATCGACCACCTGACCAGGACAGTAATAGTCATGATGAAATGCTAAGGGAAATTAGAGATGCTATCAAAATTAAGAACCCAATAATAGTGGGGGATTTCAATTATCCCCATATTGACTGGGAACATTTCACTTCAGGATGAAATGCAGAGATAAAATTTCTCGATACTTTAAATGACTGCTTCATGGAGCAGCTGGTACAGGAACCCACAAGGGGAGAGGCAACTCTAGATTTAATCCTGAGTGGAGCGCAGGAGCTGGTCCAAGAGGTAACTATAGCAGGACCGCTTGGAAATAGTGACCATAATACAATAGCATTCAACATCCCTGTGGCGGGAAGAACACCTCAACAGCCCAACACTGTGGCATTTAATTTCAAAAGATGGAACTATACAAAAATGAGGGGGTTAGTTAAACAAAAGTTAAAAGGTACAGTGACTAAAGTGAAATCCCTGCAAGTTGCATGGGCCCTTTTTAAAGACACCATAATGGAGGCCCAACTTCAATGTATACCCCAAATTAAGAAACACAGTAATAGAACTAAAAAAGAGCCACCATGGCTTAACAACCTTGTAAAAGAAGCAGCGAGAGACAAAAAGACTTCCTTTAAAAAGTGGAAGTCAAATCCTAGTGAGGCAAATAGAAAGGAGCACAAACGCTGCAGCTTAAGTGCAAGAAAGAGTGTAATAAGAAAAGCCAAAGAGGAGTTTGAAGAACGGCTAGCCAAAAACTCCAAAGGTAATAACAAAATGTTTTTTAAGTACATCAGAAGCAGGAAGCCTGCTAAACAACCAGTGGAGCCCATTGACGATCGAAATACAAAAGGAGCGCTTAAAGACAATAAAGTAATTGCAGAGAAACTAAATGGATTCTTTGCTTCAGTCTTCACAGCTGAGGATGTTAGGGAGATTCCCAAACCTGAGCCTCCTTTTGTAGGTGACAAATCTGAGGAACTGTCACAGATTGAAGTGTCACTAGAGGAGGTTTTGGAATTAATTGATAAACTCAACATTAACAGGTCACCAGGACCAGATGACATTCACCCAAAAGTTCTGAAAGAACTCAAATGTGAAGTTGCGGAACTATTAACTAAGGTTTGTAACCTGTCTTTTAAATCAGCTTTGGTACTCAATGACTTGAAGTTAACTAATGTAACGCCAATATTTAAAAAGGGCTCTAGAGGTGATCCCGGCAACTACAGACAAGTAAGTCTAACGTCGGTACCAGGCAAATTAGTCGAAACAATAGTTAAGAATAAAATTGTCAGACACATAGAGAAACATAAACTGTTGAGCAATAGTCAACATGGTTTCTGTAAAGGGAAATCGTGTCTTACTAATCTATTAGAGTTCTTTGAAGGGGTCAACAAACATGTGGACAAGGGGGATCCAGTGGACATAGTGTACTTAGATTTCCAGAGAGCCTTTGACAAGGTCCCTCACCAAAGGCTCTTACGTAAATTAAGCTGTCATGGGATAAAAGGGAAGGTCCTTTCATGGATTGAGAACTGGTTAAAAGACAGGGAACAAAGGGTAGGAATTAATGGTAGAGTCTCAGAATGAAGAGGGGTAACTAGTGGTGTTCCCCAAGGGTCAGTCCTAGGACCAATCCTATTCAATTTATTCATAAATGATCTGGAGAAAGGGGTAAACAGTGAGGTGACAAAGTTTGCAGATGATACTAAACTACTCAAGATAGTTAAGACCAAAGCAGATTGTGAAGAACTTCAAAAAGATCTCACAAAACGAAGTGATTGGGCAACAAAATGGCAACTGAAATTTAATGTGGATAAATGGAAAGTAATGCACATTGGAAAAAATAACCCCAACTATACATACAATACGATGGGGGCTAATTTAGCTACAACGAGTCAGGAGAAAGATCTTGGCGTCATCGCGGCTAGTTCTCTGAATATGTCCATGCAGTGTGTAGAGGCAGTCAAAAAAGCAAACAGAATGTTAGGAATCATTAAAAAGGGGATAGAGAATAAGACTGAGAATATATTATTGCCGTTATATAAATCCATGGTATGCCCACATTTCTAATACTGTGTACAGATGTGGTCTCCTCACCTCAAAAAAATATTCTAGCACTAGAAATGGTTCAGAAAAGGGCAACTAAAATGATTAGGGGTTTGGAGAGGATCCCATATAAGGAAAGATTAAAGAGGCTAGGACTCTTCAGCTTGGAAAAGAGGAGACTAAGGGGTGATATGGTAGAGGTATATAAAATCATGAGTGGTGTGGAGAAAGTGGATAAGGAAAAGTTATTTACTTATTCTCATAATACAAGAACTAGGGGGTCACCAAATGAAATTAATAGGTAGCAGGTTTAAAACAAATAAAAGGAAGCTCTTCTTCACACAGCGCACAGTCAACTTGTGGAACTCCTTACCTGAGGAGGTTGTGAGGGCTGGGATTATAACAACGTTTAAAAGAGAACTGGATAAATTCATGGTGGCTAAGTCCATAAATGGCTATTAGCCAGGAAGGGTAAAAAATGGTGTCCCTAGCCTCTGTTCACCAGAGGAGGGAGATGGATGGCAGGAGAGAGATCACCTGATCATTGCCTGTTAGCTTCACTCCCTCTGGGGCACCTGGCATTGGCCACTGTCAGTAGACAGATATTGGGCTAAACGGACCTTTGGTCTGACCCGGTATGGCCGTTCTTATGTTAGGTAGGGTTAACATACATCTGTATTTTCCCGGACACGTCAGGCTTTTTGGTTCTTAAATCACCATCCGGGAGGAAAATACGGACATATGGTAACCCTATTGATACAAAAAATACACACTGTGGCAGAACTTTTTATAGGGAACCAGTTGCTAAGAAATGAAAGGGGTTTTTTTACATTTTTTTTTCCAGTCATCCCTGCCAGGGCCCCGCCAAAAATGTTCGAATTGGGCCTCGCACTTCCTAAAGCCAGCCTGCCAGCCGCGGCCGGGAATCAAAGGGCTCTGGGCTGCCTACAGCTTCTGGGAGCCCTGAGCCCTTTAAATCTCAGCTGCAGCTGGGAATCAAAGGGCTCTGGGCTGCCCACAGAGATTCCTGGCTGCGGCTGCCCACAGAGATTCCGCAGCTGCAGGCAGCCCAGAACCCTTTGAATCCCAGCCGCAGCTCCAGCGGATGGGCTGTGGCTGAGATTTAAAGAGCTCGGGCTCCCCACAGCAGCAGGAGCTCTGAGCCCTTTAAATCCCTGCCCTAGCCCTGCAAAGCTCCGGGTTCCCTCAGCCGCCGGAGCCCCAGGCCCTTTAATTTGACCCTGAGGGCTCTCAGCCACCTCTTCAGCTGGGAGCCCCTGGTTGATTTAAAATCAAGTATTACCTCCCCACCCCCAACCTTCCTTTTTGGCCCACAGCTGTTTTGGTGGGATGGAGCTGGGGAAGGAGGGTTTGTTTCTGCAGGGCTGGGCGGTGCTGGGGCGGGGTGTTTCCGCCAGGCCGGGCATCCGGGGAGGGGGGAGTGTTTCCGCGGGGTCGAGGGGTTTCGGCCCTCAGCTGTTTTCTTTGGAGTAATGTGGCCCTCGCCACTTTACGAGTTCTGCAGGCCTACTCTAGTGCACGTAAAAGCTGTTCCACACTGTAATACTTTCCTTACATAAAGCAGTTCTATACTTGGAGATGACAACACAATGCATCTTTGCTTCATGGTTATTTATTACAGTGTGCCCTTGAGTCTAAACACAGACAATGTGGCCCTGAACATCAGTGGATAAATAATCCTATTCACAGCTCCTGGTAAATACTTTAAATAGAAAATGAATGCTGGCTCTCAAGTATCTAATATGTTTTGTGATAAATTGATTATTGAACATGAACCACTAATATATGACCTCAGACAGTCTGTGTTTCTCACATTCCCAGTTACCTTCAGTTCATTAGTTTTAAGAATCTTCTATTTCTTTGCACAGATGGAATAGTATTTAGGATATCAGGCATATAACACTGGTGGTATAAGAACAACCCAGCAAAGAGAAGGGCTGAAGGGAAAAACATTTTTTTCAGATTAAGGCAAAGGAAAGAAAGCAGGTGTGATAAAGAGACAAATGTTTTATTGCCAAATTGGTTTTGTTTTCAATAAATTCTAAATTGTTTATTTAATTAAAAATAATTCCTATAAATCATCTGTATTCAGGACCAAGTAATGCTACTTAATTATCAAGCTATCGGTGCTGCAAGAAGAATGACTTGATGGAAATCAGAATCCTTCACACAAGTAATCAGTCTGAATAGCAATCCCAGATAGTTAGAAATGCTATCACAGCATGCAGAGAAGGTGTTTTAAGCCCAACTATCAAAAATCTGTAGTATGAGTATCTTTCTTGAACTGTAATGGATGCAGTTTTATCTTGGTGAAGATACAGTTCAAAGGTGCGTTGTAGCTTAAATTTCCCATGAACTTTTCCTCCCTTAAATTATTGCTGATAGATCTTTTGCCTAAACCTTCCCATTAGTCCTTTAAATGGTACAAATGATGCTCAAAAGAGCAATCTCTGATTCTATTATATCATATACAAAAAACCAAACATGAATACAAAAAGCCTTCCACGGGCAAGTTCTAGTCACATTTCAGTCAAAACTCCCATTGATTTCAATACAATAATGGAGCTGAGGTTGTAATCACACAAAACACAAGAACAGCAGAATTAAGGTTACCATGGTAACTTTAACTCTGGCCCCTTATAAACATTAAATTGGGTCTTTAATTCTTTTGCTCACAGGATTCCTTGTTCAATATTTGATTTCCCCGCCCTTTGGTGTGCAATAGTACTCGCTTGTTTGCCGTTTAGTCATTTCAGTGAGTCAAACAAAACTTGCATTTCTCAGACAGAGTAAGGTCAATATTTTCCACTTTTCAAAGACCAATAAAAGTGACCTTTTGAATGTGCTTCAGTGATTTTTAAAATTTCAGGTTCAGATAGTCCCCTTCATTTCTGCAAGCTGAGGGGGGTGAGATACCTGCAGATCCTTCCCAAGCCAGTAACATCTCCACTGCGTTGTCCCACCATCCATCACCCCAAGCCCACAGAAGCTCCTGTCTGGAGCACTACAGGTTACTGCTCCACTGGGACCTTAGCAGGGGCTATGGGGTGGGAATGAGTGGAGCCAGGGAGAAACCACTCTCCATCTTTGGTTGGCCCTAAGGCTACTCGTGTGGATCTCTAACTGAGAGCTATTCTGCCTGAAGGAACACAGCCAGTGGCAACACTGTTGCAGAAGGAGACACTTCCTAGTGGGAGGAGGGCACAGCAGCAGTGCAGAGGAGCTGACTCTCCAGATTAAAACCCATACCTAGTGAATCCCCAGGATTCCAGCTGGGTGGCCAATTTCCCCTTACACTGCATACTCTTCTGCCATTCTCTCTGCTGAAGGGATGACAGCCAGGGGTACTTAGAAATTTATCCTTTCACACGTTGTCACTTGCGCCTCGATCAATTATTATTTTAAGAAACAAGTTTGAAGTTTTGATTGCTCAGTCTAATATCCCTGCAGAACCAAATTCAGCTCTGCTGTAACACCACTGACTTCAGCTAAACTGTGTCTGTTTATACCAGAAACAAATTTAGACTAAAGTGTAAATAATCTCATGTCACTTTCATTATAACCTAAGGGGGAAAAAGTACTCTTATTAACTTGAGCAGGACTGGACTGCCAATGTTCACCAATACATGTCTAATCAAATGCATGTATTACATAGGCAGCATTCTCTTGCTCTGGTCCCCATGATACCCTTTTTTTATTCTTCTTCAAGAAAGAATTTGCTCCAAAATGCATATGTGTTGGTATAATTTAGGGTTACCATGGAAATGGCTGCTATCGCAGAAATAAATGCAGTGTGAAGATACAGTACAAATATAACAAGGAATGAGATTCAAAGAGAAATATTTCTGAGACTATTCTACATCATTACAAATGAAGCATCTTTTTTGACTGCAAAATTTGCATGCATGTGTGTACTTTTATTTTAATAACAAGGTCATATGCAGAAAGGACCAGATTCAAAAGCCACTGAAGTCAACTAAAGTCTTTCTGTTGACTTCAGTGGGCTTTGGATCAGGCCCATAGAAAGGTGAAAAGATCTGAGATGACACATTTTAAAAATGTATTTTTTTAAAGTTGTACAGATTTTTATTTTTTTAAATGTAAATGTAAAACAAACAAATTCTTTGTATAATGTAATTAGTTATGTATGCTGGAAGTGCTCAGCCAGATAGGTATGGTACCCCTGAAGTTTGCACTGAGTAAAGTAACAGTTTTACATATCTCAGGAACACTTTCTCCTTTCCTCTCTGAGTGGGCCTGTTAGAGATACATGCTCTATCATCTTTACCTGTCTTGTGTTGTCACCTCACAGTTACAGGATGTGATCCCTTTGATATTAAAGGGCCAGATCATGATTCCGTTATTGACATTTCGTAACATCTCAGTCTACATGTGGTCAGTAGAACTATGCAAGGTGTGAGATATTATTCAAAGTGAGAAAGGTACCACAATGTGGCCCAACTGGTGGGAGTTTTTTCATTGTGGGACATCCTTACTCATTCTGAGTAGCACCTTCTTGAATTGTCCTATTTAAATCAATGGGATTATTCACATAATTAACTAGTACTTAATGGGTAAGGATAGCAAAATCTGGCCATATAAAAATCAAGCATTCTTCACAAAGGTGTTTCCCCAGATGTCTCTTCCGAGGAGATAATCAGGATTTCTTATGAAATGCCCACTGTGTCATTTAAAGTCACTCATAACAACCATCACTGCTATTGGGTAAACAAGTCTGGATTCCTGTTAAATTTATTTATCCCAAATTTCCTTTGAAGATGGATCCACTTTTAGCCCACTAACTCCTGTCCCACTGCTTCCACACATTAGTGTGATTGCCCATATTGGAAGAAGTCATTTTGGGGGTAACAATTAACCACAATTCCAAACTGAAGTTGCTAACCTCAGCTCGTGTGTTTTGCCTCTTAATTTAAAGAGATGAGGCTCACCTGATTCCTAGCCTTGTCTCAACCCACTCTCTTCAGTATCAAGTATAAATTATTGACAGAATAAAACCAATCTTTTACAGAGCTTGTAACAAGTTTTAGGAATAATTCATGATTCATTACAGTTGAAGTATAACAGAATTTCAATGGCAGTGAATATAAGATCCTTGTTAATACTTAAGGCTACGATTTTATCACGGAGGTCGAGGAAGTCAAGAAATCTGTGACTTCCAGAGGCATCCATAACTTCAGTCCATGGTGGCTGGGAGCTGTGAGGTCCCGCCATCCCTCATGGTGGCTGAGAGCTGTGGAGTACCCCTGCCACCAGGGGTGAAGGGGCCACCCAGAGCTCCAAACTGCCCCAGGCAGTAGTGGAACCCAGCAACTTCCAGCCCCCTGGAGTGGCAGGAGCACCGGGAGCTCCAAGCTGCAGCACGCAGAGGGAAAACTTTGCAGCTCCTAACCCCTTTGGGTAGCGAGAGCCCCAGGAGCTCCAAGCCACCACAGGCAGTGGGGGTACCCCGCAGCTCTCGGCCCTCATGGGCGGCAGAGCCCTACAGAGTTGTGAGCCGCCGTGGCCCACGACAGCACCCTGCCGAGCCATTGCGGGCAGCGAGGGGACCCCATAGCTCCAAGTCATGGGTGAAGGGGGCCCGTGGAACTGTTCAGCCACTGCAGGCAATGTGGGGACCCAGCAGCTGAGCTCCCCATTTTGTGATGGATATTTTTAGTAAAAGTCACAGACAGGTCACAGGCTTCTGTGAATTTTTCTTTATTGCCCGTGACCTGTCTGTGACTTTTACTAAAAACATCTGTGACAAATCTTAACCTTATTAATAATGAATGAAATCATTATGAGCAGTGCAAAAGCGGTAGACAATAATAGTAATGTAAAGCTAAGAGTCAAATCTTGCACAGTGCTGTAGGGGGAGCACAACTATTCCACCCTCAAATCCCTGCGCCATCCTGCTGTGTGCCACCAGGATGCCTCTGGGACCCAGCAGCTGGCTGGTAACACTTGTACCCAGTCACTACATAGAAAGGAAATTTGCTCTAAACTCTAACCAGGACTTTAAAGTGGTTGTGGTTCTCAAACTTTCTTTTTTCGTGGACCACTTGAAAATTGCTGAGGGTCTTGGCAGACCACTTAATGAACTTTCCAAATGTTGTTTGTACCATTAGCTAACTATTGTAAAGTGTTTTGGATAAAAGTTGTATATATAAAAAACCTTAATAATAAACATTTTTTGTTCTACAAATAAAAGCACATAACTCATATTTTAATATCAGTAGTCTTACCTTTCTAATGTGATGGGTGTGCCCTCTCTCCCCCGCCACGGCAGCCCCCGAGCTGGGACTGGGAAGGAGGGTGGTCTCTCCCCAGCAGCTGGGGAAAGTCGCCTCTTTCTCTAGCCGCTGTAACCCTGCATGTCCCACGCATGCGTGGCTCCACTAATTAGGTGAGTGGCCCTTCACTGTCTCATGTGCAACCATCCAGGTGTGCACCTTAGAGGGAACTATCAGCAGAATGGAACTCACTGACCACTGGTGGTCCGTGGACCACAGTTTGAGAACCTCTAGTATAGGAAGATTAAAGCTAGTGCTCATACAAGAGAGTTTTTTGTAGTTTTTTTCACTCCTAGAATGGTTTTCAGTTGTTTCTATTTCTATACCTGAACTGGTAATTTGTAACTTTTCGTTATAGTGCCAATTGAGAAGTAAACTATGATTCTTTTGTAGCTTCCTTATTTATAACATAGGCAACACATTCTTATTTTTACATTGTAAGTAAATGTAGCATTTATGAAAAGTACTGGTCTGGCAATCACGGTGAGAGTGGTATCCAGAGGAGAGGTTCAGCTCAGATGCAGGCAGTGCCCCACCTGTAAACACTAAGTAGCATCCATCAATATTCGACAATCAGATAAGTTGTTTTCTCGGTCTGAAACTCAAAGGCTTCATAAAGAAGGATGATCCAACATGGCAGTCTCCTGGACACAACAGTGTCCACTTTAACTCAGTGCTGCCAACTCTTACAATTCTCTTGTTGAGTCACTTAATTTTGGCCTGGGATAGGAGCCCTTCTTGTAATGACCCAAGAAGCTCCAGCCTTCTAGTGAATTTCAAGCCCTGCCTGGGGGACATCCCCTTCTGATTGGCTGCCCTCCATACTTGTCTGCCTCCTCCTGGGGAAGATCAGCCAATCAGGGTTGCTGGAGGAAGCTGACAGAGCTCTCCTGCTCAGTTCCCACAGGATCAGAGAGAATTTTGTCATGGGGTGGAGGAGAGGGAGCAGCCAAAACCTTATAGGAGGATTTTGTAATGGATGCTTTATTATGAATGAAGAGTCTGGGCCTATTTCCTGCTGTGTAAGGATGTAAGGGGGAAGGTGTTGGGAGCTGTGAACTGTCCCTGTGTACCAAAAGTGCTGGGAGAGAAAAGCGGGGTCTTAGTGCCATCAGCAGTGCTAGACACTTCAAACCCCTTTTCAAATGGTACTACCACAACATTTATGATATTTAGTGTTTTTCTTAAAGGCCCTGCTCTTAGAGTAATGTGAGTACACCTGAACCTCAGCTTTCTTTTTTAAAAAAAAGTTTCTACCCTTATAGTTCCAGAGGAAACCTTGGAAACATGAAACCATAAGGCTCAAACACAGAAGACAAATAAAAAGTGTCCTACATATATATTTAAAATAACAAAAACTCGTGATTTTTTTAAGCCAGTCATGATTTTTTTCATGCTTGACTCATGATTTTTTAATACTGTAGTTGGCAACACTGATCAGTATGATACTGATTAGGGAATCTGTGGATGTCATTAGAAGGGCCATTGTAGAATCATAGAAGATATGGGTTGGAAGAGCCCTCAGGAGATCATTTAGTCCAACCCCCTGCTCAAAGCAGAACCAACACCAACTAAATCATCCCAGCCAGGGCTTTGTCAAGCCTAGCCTTAAAAACCTCTAAGGATGGAGATTCCACCGCCTTCCTAAGTAACCCATTCCAGGTAACCCTGCTAGTGAAATAGTGTTTCCTAATATCCAACCTAATCCTCCCCCATTGCAATTTGAGTCCATTGCTCTTGTTCTGTCATCTGCCACCACTAAGAACAGCCTAGCTTCATCCTTTTTGGAACCCTACTTCAGGTAGGTGAAGACTGCTATCAAATCCTCCCTCACTCTTCTCTTCTCTAGACTAAACAAGCCCAGTTCCTTCAGCCTCTCCTCATAAGTCATGTGCCCCAGCCCCCTGATCATTTTTATTGCCCTCCACTGGACTCACTCCAATTGTCCACATCCCTTCTGTAGTGGGGTGGCCCAAAACTGGATGCAATACTTCAGATGTGGCCTCACCAATGCCAAACAGAGGGGAATAATCACTTCCCTCGATCTGCTAGCAATGCTCCTACTTATACAGCCCAATATGCCATTAGCCTTCTTGGCAACAAGGGCACACCTGCTGACTCATATCTAGTTTCTCATCCACTGTAATCCCCAGGTCCTTTTCTGCAGAACTGCTGCTTAGCCAGTCAGTCCCCAGTCTGTAGCAGTGCATGGGATTCTTCCGTCCTAAGTGCACGACTATGCACTTGTCCTTGTTGAACCTCATCAGATTTCTTTTGGCCCAATACTCCAATTTATCTAGGTCACTCTTGACTCAATCCCTACCCTCCAGCGTATCTACCTCTCCCCCCAGCTTAGTGTCATCTATGAACTTGCTGAGGGTGCAATTCATTCCATCAACCAGGTCATTAATAAAGATGTTGAACAAAACCGGTTGTTGCTCCTTTGTGCACTCCTGTTGATACTGCCTCACCCGAAAAGGTTCTGAGCACCCATGACCACTGATTTAGGTTCCTATATATATTCTGTCTGCCACAGTCTTCCACAAGCCTAATATCTCCAATCACTGCTACCAGTGTGCTTCCCCACACCCATATCTAGGCAGAAGCTTTAAAAACCATAAATCAGCCCTAAAAACGAAATGGTCCAGGTTGACAAGCAGATGAGGCACAAGGACATATTTTGTGTTTAGCATTGTTAGTGTCTCATGATTCTAAGACATCAAATCACAGAATTAGAGAGAAAAGTTGGTATTCCCTGGACAATCACCCAAAAGGAAAGGTCTCCTGACAATATATGGGTGTTCTTTTATTCAGAAGGAGTTCATTGTAATGGTTGTTGTGTGGCTAAAAGGCTGCACAGCACTTTGAAAATTTATGGGTAGGAGTATAAATGGTTCACTTTATAGACAGGCTATCCTGTAAAGGGGACCGTGGTTAGTTTTCAGAGGGCAAAAGAGAACTTTGACTGGGCTGATACATTAACTAGTAGAAATGAGAAAGAGCCTGATATGGAAGTGCATTGCAGAGTAAAAGGTAGAAGAGGAGGAAAACAAAGGGCTCTCAGCCACTTTACTTGAGATCTCAAAGAACAGAGAGATAATATTGTTTTTCTTGTCCTGTATGTTGCCATTTAGGGGTGACTGGAAAGTCAGAGGGTTGGGGACTTTTATATAACAAACTATTTGAGGAGAAAAGCAGAATTGTACAGAAGAAATTGAATACACCTCAACAACACTGACGCAAGCAAGCGGACTGCTAATAAACCTTTGCAGCCAGCCCCTTGAGATTGGGCATTCAGTCACTTTTATCTCCAAATAGGAGATTTAAAAGATTATTGTATTGCTTTAAACGATCAGTTTTAAGCTAGGATGACCGCAAAGCTGCACATTTTATCCTCTCTGTTTATATCATTTATTTCCAAGTAAAGTTATAAAATGTACTTGTGAAATTCCATCAGTGTACAACATGTATCTATATTCCCAGGCAACTCCCCCCTATTCCCAGCCCCCATGCTTAGGTTGAGAGTACGTATAAATAGTTTAAAAGCAAAAACTGCTCCAAGAATGTTGTAATAATCCCCAAAATGAGCAGTAAAAACCCAGGAATCTGACAGTTGAGGTTAATTTAAAAGAAATGTAAACATGTTAAGGTATGGAAATGGACAATTAAGGCACCAAAACAATCTTAGCTCTGTATAGATGCCATGAGAAAAACAAATTACGAAGAAAGTTAATCTATATCTTTAAAAATCAGCTGAATCTAATCTGGGAACATAAAAAATTCCACCACAGAGCAGAATTAAGGTTAAATAAATAGAGGTTGCACAACAAACCCAAGCATCAACATTATCCCTGTGATTACCATTTCTGTGGGGTTCCGCTTCCAGCTCCATCAGCTTTATCGCCCTCCTTCTCCCTCCTTTGAAAAGCATAAATACTTCTTTTTTTGCTGCAAGGAGTAGTAAGATATTAAGGTCACACTGTCACCTACTCCTCCACAGCCATACACGACCATAGGTCAGACTGTTCTTCCTTTCCCTGGGCATCAAGATTTTGTTGCCCCTCTTTGTCATGGGCAACATAAGAACAGACATAATGGAACAGACCAATAGCCCATTATCCTGTCTTCCGACAGAGGCCAATGCCAGTGCTTCAGAGGGAATGAAAAGAACAGGGAATCATCAAGTGATTCATCTCCTGTTACCTATTCCCAGCTTCTGGCAAGCAGAGGGTAGGGACACTTTAGAGCATGGTTTTGCATCCCTGCCCATCCTGGCTAAAAGCCATTGATGGACCTATGCTCCATGAACGTATCTAGTTCTTTTCTGAACCCTTTTAAAATCTTGGCCTTCACAACATCCTCTGGCAAGGAGTTCCACAGGTTGACTCTGTGCTGTGTAAAGAAATATTTCCTTTTGTTCATTATAACCCTGCTGCCTATTAATTTAATTTGGTGACCCCTAGTTCTTGTGTTATGAGTAAATAACACTTCCTTATTTATTTTCTCCATACCAGTCATGATTTTATAGACCTCTATCATATAGAATCATAGATGATTAGGGTTGGAAGAGACCTCAGGAGGTCATATAGTCCAATCCCCTGCTCAAAGCAGGACCAATACTAGCTAAATCATCCCAGCAAAGGCTTTGTCAAGCCGGGCTTTAAAAACCTCTAAGGATGCAGATTCCACCACCTCCCTAGGTAACCCATTCCAGTGCTTCACCACCCTCCTAGTTAAATAGTTTTTCCTAATATCCAACCTAGACCTCCTCCACTGCAACTTGAGACTTTTGCTCCTTGTTCTGTCATCTGTCACCACTGAGAACAGCCGAGCTCTGTCCTCTTTGAAACCCTCCTTCAGGTAGTTGAAGATTGCTATCAAATCCCCCCTCACTCTTCTCTTCTGCAGGCTAAATAACCCCCGTTCCTCAGCCTTTCCTCGTAAACCATGTGCTCCAGCCCCCTAATCAATTTAGTTGCTCTCCTCTGGACTCTCTCCAACTTGTCTACATCCCTTCTGTAGTGGGGGGACCAAAACTGGATGCAATGCTCCAGGTGTGGCCTCACCAGTGCTGAATAGAGGGAATAATCATTTCCCTTGATCTGCTGACAATGCTCCTTCTAATACAGCCCAATATGCCATTGGCCTTCTTGGCAACAAGGGCACACTGTTGACTCATATCCAGCTTCTCATCCACTGTAATCCCCAGGTCCTTTTCTGCAGAACTGCCACTTAGCCAGTCAGTCCCCAGCCTATAGCGGTGCATGGGATTCTTCCATCCTAAGTGCAGAACTCTGCACTTGTCCTTGTTGAACCTCATCAAATTTCTTTTGGCCCAATCCTCCAATTTGTTTAGATCACTATGGACACTATCCCTACCCTCCAGTGTATGTACCTCTCTCCCCAGTTTAGTGTCACCTGCAAACTTACTGAGGGTGCTATTAATCCCATGCATTAGATCTGGACCCAAGGACTTGTGCACGTCCAGCTTTTCTAAATAGTCCTTATCCTGTTCTTTCACCACTGAGGGCTGCTCACCTCCTCCCCATACTGTGTTGCTCAGTGCAGCAGTCTGGGAGCTGACCTTGTCTGTTAAGACCGAGGCAGAAAAAGCTTTGAGTACGTCAGCTTTTTCCACATTGTCTGTCACTATGTTGCCTCCCCCATTCACTAAGGATCCCACTCTCTCCCTGACCACCTTCTTGTTGCTGACATACCTGTAGAAACCCTTCTTATAGCCCTTCACATCCCTTGCCAGCTGCAATTCCAATTGTGCCTTGGCCTTCCTGATTACACCCCTGCATGCTCAAGCACAGGGGTGGCCAGCCTGAGTCTGAGAAGAAGCCAGAATTTAGCAACGTACATTGCCAAAGAGCCACAGTAATATATGAGCAGCCCTTCATCAGCTACCTCCAGCCCCCTCCCAGCACCTCCCACCCACCGTCAGACCCGCCAATCAGCCTCTACCACTCTTCCCGCATGTCCCTGTTTCATGGCTTGCAGGAGGCTCGGAAGAGAGGGGAAAGAGCGAGGGCACGGCAGGTTCAGGGAAGAGGTGGAGTGGGGGCAAGGCCTGTGGCACAGCCAGGGGTTGAGCAGTGAGCACCTCCGGCACATTGGAAAGTTGGCACCTGTAGTTCCAGCCCCGGAGTAGGTGCCTATACAAGAAGCCACATATTAACTTCCGAAGAGCTGCACGTGGCTCCAGAGCCACAGGTTGGCCACCCCGTTCTAGCAATACTTTTATACTCCTCCCTAGTTATCTGTCCAAATTTCCTCTTCTTATAAGCTTCCTTTTTGAGTTAAGCTCATCTAAGATTTCACTGTTAAGCCAAGCTGGTTGCCTGCCATATTTGCTATTCTTTCTGCACTTTGGGATGGTTTGTTCCTGCACCCTCAATAAGGCTTATTTAAAATACAGCCAGCTCTTCTGCACTCCTTGCCCCCTCATAAACTCATAGACATTAAGGTCAGAAGGGACCATTATGATCACCTAGTCTGACCTCCTGCACAATGCAGGCCACAGAATCTCACCCATCCACTTCTATAACAAACCCCTAATCTATGTCTGAGTTACTGAAGTCCACAAATTGTGGTTTGAAGACCTGAAGCTGCAGAGAATCCCCCAGCAAGTGACCCATGCCCAACGCTGCAGAGGAAGGCGAAAAACCTCCACGGCCTCTGCCAATCTGCCCTGCAGGAAAATTCCTTCCCGACCCCAAATATGGCAATCAGTTAAACCCTGAGCATGTGGGCAAGATTCACCAGCCAGTACCCAGGAAAGAATTCTCTATAGTAACTCAGATCCCAACCCATCTAACATCCCATCACAGACCACTGGGCATACTTACCTGCTGATCATCAAGGATCCATTGCCAAATTAATTGCCAAAATTAGGCTATCCCATCATACCATCCCCTCCATAAACTTATCAAGCTTAGTCTTAAAGCCAGATATGTCTTTTGCCCCCACTGCTCCCCTTGGAAGGCTGTTCCAGAACTTCACTCCTCTAATGGTTAGAAACCTTCGTCTAATTTCAAGTCTAAACTTCCTAGTGTCCAGCTTATATCCATTTGTTCTTGTGTCCACATTGGTACTAAGCTTAAATAATTCCTAATATTTATCCCTCTGATATATTTATAAAGAGCAATCATATCCCCCTTCAACCTTCTTTTGGTTAGGCTAAACAAGCCATGCTCTTTGAGTCTCCTTTCGTAAGACAGGTTTTCCATTCCTAGGATCATCCTAGTAGCCCATCTCTGAACCTGTTCCAGTTTGAATTCATCCTTCTTAAACATGGGAGACCAGAACTGCACACAGTATTCCAGATGAGATCTCACCAGTGCCTTGTATAATGGTATGAACACCTCCTTATCTTTGCTGGAAATACCTCAACTGATACATCCTAAAACTTCATTAGCTTTTTTAATGGTCATATCACATTGGCAGCTCATAGTCATCCCATGATCAACCAATACTCCAAGGTCCTTCTCCTCCGTTACTTTCAGCTGATGTGTCCCCAATTTATAACTAAAATTCTTGTTATTAATCCCTAAATGCATGACCTTGCACTTTTCACTACTAAATTTCATCCTATTACTATCACTCCAGTTTACAAGGTCATCCAGATCTTTCTGTATGATATCCCGGTCCTTCTCTGTGTTAGCAATACCTCCCAGCTTTGTGTCATCCACAAACTTTATTAGCACATTCCCACTTTTTGTGCCAAGGTCAGTAATAAAAAGATTAAATAAGATTGGTCCCAAAACCGATCCTTGAAGAACTCCGCTAGTAACCTCCTTCCAGCCTGACAGTTCACCTTTCAGTATGACCCTTTGTAGTCTCCCCTTTAACCAGTTCCTTATCCACCCTTCAAGTTTCATATTGATCCCCATCTTTTCCAATTTAGCTAATAATTCCCCATATGGAACTGTATCAAATGCCTTACTGAAATGGAGGAAAATTAGATCCACTGCATTTCCTTTGTCTAAAAAATCTGTTACCTTCTCAAAGAAGGAGATCAGGTTGGTTTGGCATGATCTACCTTTTGCAAAAACATGTTGTATTTTGTCCCAATTACCATTGACCTCAATGTCCTTAACTACTTTCTCCTTCAAAATTTTTTCCAAGACCTTACATACTACAGATGTCAAACTAACAGGCCTATGGTTACTCGGATCACTTTTTTTTCCTTTTTTAAAAATAGGAACGTTAGCAATTCTCCAGTCGTACGGTACAACCCGAGTTTAGTGATTCATTAAAAATTCTTGCTAATGGGCTTGCAATTTCATGCGCCAGTTCCTTTAATATTCTTGGATGAAGATTGTCTGGGCCCTCCGATTTTGTCCCATTAAGCTGTTCAAGTTTGGCTTCTACCTCAGATGTGGTAATATCTACCTCCATATCCTCATTCCCATTTGTCATCCTACCATTATCCCTAAGCTCCTCATTAAAGACTGAGGCAAAGTATTTGTTTAGATATTGGGCCATGCCAAGATTATCCTTAACCTCCATTCCATCCTCAGTGTTTAGTGGTCTCACTTCTTTCTTTGTTTTCTTCTTATTTATATTGCTATAAAACCTTTTACTATTGGTTTTAACTCCCTTTGCAAGGTCAAACTCTACAGTGCTTTTGGCCTCTCTCTCTTTATCCGTACATGATCTGACCTCACTAAGGTAGCTTTCCTTGCTAATCCTTCCCATCTTCCACTCCTTGTAGGCTTTCTGCTTTTTCTTAATCACCTCTTTGAGATGCTTGCTCATCCAGCTTGGTCTACAACTCCTGCCCATGATTTTTTCCCCCTTTCTTGGGATGCAGGCTTCTGATAGTTTCTGCAACTTTGACTTGAAGTAGTTCCAGGCCTCCTCCACCTTTAGATCCACAAGTTCTTCAGTCCAATCCACTTCCCTAACTAATTTCCTTAATTCTTTAAAGTTAGCCCTTTTGAAATCAAAAACACTAGTCCCAGATCTATTTTTGTTTATCCTTCCATCTAGTTCGAACTGAATTAGCTCATGATCACTCGAACCAAGATTGTTCCCTACAATCATTTCTTCTATGAGGTCCTGACTACTCACCAAAACCAAATCTAAAATGGCATCCCCTCTTGTTGGTTCTTCAACTACTTGGTGAAGAAATACATCTGCTATCACATCCAGAAAAATCTGAGCCCTATTATTATTACTAGCATTTGTCCTCCAGTCTACATCTGGGAAGTTAAAGTCTCCCATAATCACACAATCCTCATTAGTGTTTACTTCATTAAAAACATTAAAGAGGTCTCTATCCATATCCAAATCAGATCCTGGTGGTCTGTAGCACACCCCAAGCACTATCTCAGGGGAGGCTCTAGTAGCTCTCTTTCCCAATGTGATTTTTGCCCAGACAGACTCTGTCTTATCCATTCCATCACTTCTTATTTCTTTACAGTTAACTTCATCATCGATATACAATGCTATTCCACCACCTTTGCCTTTATTTCTGTCTTTCCTAAACAACACATAGCCTTCAATACCCGTACTCCAGTCATAACTACTATTCCACCATGTTTCTGTTATCCCTATAATATCCGGTTTCACTTCCTGCACCAGTAGCTCTAGTTCCTTCATTTTGTTGCCTAGGCTCCTCGCATTAGTGTACAGACATCTTACTGTTTGACATTTGGCTTCACTAACATTCTTTACCCGGTTAGGCACAGACATTCTACCACTATCACTTATTAGATTGGTATCTACACTACCCTTCCTCCTTATGTCTATTCTTCTGCCCATGGCTGTATCTTCTCTTACTTTGTTTTCTTCCCTCTCAATGTTAAATTCTGGTGTGGAGATTACCTGGACATCTCCCAACCATCTCCCCAATATTCCTAGTTTAAAGCTCTCTTAATCCCTCACATTAGCTTCCCAGGGGATCCTGCCCATCAGTTCCCTAAGGGAGAAAAAAGTCTGCTTTTCCAAAGCCCAGGGCCCATATTTTGCTACTCTCTTTTCTTCCTTTTGTGAGAATCCTGAACTCAACCATTTCACCCTACCAATTCTTCCCTGTTTGTAGGTAGCAGGTCAAAAGGAGCACGGCCCCTAGTCGGTTGCTCCAGCACTTGTAACAGGAAGTTGTCCCCAACACTCTCCAAAAAACTTCCTGGATTGTCTGTGCACCACTGTATTGCTCTCCCAGCTGCTGTCAGGGAGATTGAAGTCCCTCATTAGTACCAGAGCATGTGATCTGGAAACTTCAGTTAGTGTCCGAAGAAAGTCTTGTCTACCTCATCCTTCTGATCCGGTGGTCTATAGCACATGCCCACCACATCATCACCCTTGTTGCTCTCACCTCTAAACTTAACCCAAAGACTCTCAACAGGCTTTTCTCCAGTTTCAAACTGGAGCTCTGAGCAATCATCTCGCTCTCTTACATACAATGCAACTCCTCCACCTTTTGTCCCGTACCTGTCCTTCCTGAACAGTTCATACCCATCCAAGACTGCGCTCCAGCCATGTGAACTGCCCCACCAAGTTTATTCCAATCATGTCATAGTTCCTTGATTGTGCCAGGACTTCCAATTCTTCCTGCTTGTTTCCCAGGTTTCTTGCATTCATGTACATGCACCTAAGATAACTAGCTGATTGCCCTACTTTCTCAGTATGAATCAGGAGGCTTTCCGTCTTGTACCCTCCTCCTTGTGATTCCTCCCGGAACCCCGCCACTTACCTCTGGGTTTAGGTCACCATCCCCCGGCGAACCTAGCTTAAAGCCCTCCTCATTAGGTTAGCAAGCCTGCCTTCGGAGATGCTCTTCCCTCTCTTCGTTAGGTGGATACCATCTCTTCCTAACAATCCTGCTTCCCAGAACAACATCTCATGGTTGAAGAATCCAAAGCCTGTCTCTAACACCACCTGCTTAACCATGCACCAAGACTTAGTTGTCTTTTTTCCAAGCTGAAAAGTCCCAGTCTTATTAATATCTCCTCACATAAACGCATTCCATACCCTTAAACTTTTTTATTGCATGTCTCTGTACCTTTTCCAATTCCAATATATCCAATGATATATAACAAATTACTTATAGGTTAGATTTATGTCTCTGCACCTCTAACTCTCACTCCTGGCCCTCTTTGTCAGTATCATCATCAACTTGAAGTGGGTAAGGAGAATAAATCCTTTTCTCCAGAATCAGCAGCAGCCTCCGTATGGAGCAGTGCTGCATCCTGTCACTCTAAAGCTTGTCTTCTTTGATTACTTCTTCCTTGTTGGGCAGCAGCTTTCTTAGCTCTGGAGGCAGAGCTGTCTACCAGAAAAGATAGTCAGTGGAAAAGAAGCTTTGCTGCAACCACAGCTATACCTCCTTGATGATAGGGATGCCTTTTGGGAAGACATGCTTTGTTGACTTTGCATATGGAGAAACTTCTCCTGCTGCTGCTGTCCTCAGCACTCTTCCTTTTGGAAGCTATGTTTGATGAGGAAACCAGAATGAGATGATATGATGTTAACTTCAGTTAAAAATGATCAGATTACTTTGAATAGCTGAGACAATTACATAGCATTCATATGACTCTAGCAGGAATACACAAATACTGCACAGGCTTCATGCAGACAACTGAATGAACTATACATAGAAAATCAGCTTAAAGTAACTGCAAGCCATACAGATTATTGTCATGTACTAGGCCACTGTCTGTAGCACAGTTCAAGAGTGGGGCCCAGATGACCTGATTTTCAAAAAAATCTTAGTAACCAGCTGCTTTCTCTGACTTACTTGTAATTTAAAAGAATGGGAGTGTCCCTCCCTTCCCTTCACTGTCACAATCCTCCTGAGAAAACACTGACTTTATTCCTCTTCCTGCATAATTTGTGAGTCTTACAAATGGTGAAGCTCACATATAAATTAAACCAGTACACAACTTAATGCATTTAAATGAATCAGGGGTGTCATAGGAGAGAATTGTAGTTCTTTTGAAATGAAAATGCTTTTGTGGTTGTACTTTTCAAGACAGTTTAGAGCTACAGTTGAATTGGAAGACATCCCGGAGTATTTTATTTAAGAACATAAGAACAGCCATACTTGGTCAAACCAAAGGTCCATCTAGCCCAGTATCCTGTCTACCGACAGTGGCCAATGCCAAGTGCCCCAGAGGGAATGAACAGAACAGGGAATCATCAAGTGATCCATCCCGTCGCCCATTCCCAGCTTCTGGTAAACAGAGGCTAGGGATACCTGCCCATCCTGACTAATAGCCATTGATAGACCTATTCTCCATGGATTTTTCTAGTTCTTTTTTGAAACCTGTTATAGTCTTGGCCTTCAAAACATTCTCTGGCAAAGGATTCCATAGGTTGACTGTTCGTTGTGTGAAGAAATACTTCCTTTTGTTTGCTTTAAACCTGCTGTCTATTAATTTAATTTGGTAAACCCTAGTTTTGTGTGTTATGAGGAGTAAATAACACTTCCTTATTTACTTTCTTCACACCAGTCATGATTTTATAGACCTCTAACATATTCCCCCCTTAGTCATCTCTTTTCCAAGCTGAAAAGTCCCAGTCTCATTAATCTCTCCTCATATAGAAGCCATTCCCTACTCCTAATAATTTTTGTTGCCCTTTTCTGAACCTTTTCCAGTTCCAGTATATCTTTTTTGAGATGGGGCAACTACATCTGGATTTATGTAGAGGCAATATGATATTTTCTGTCTTATTAGCTATCCTTTTCTTAACGATTCCCAACATTCTGTTTGCTTTTTGCCTGCTGCTGCACACTGAATGGATGTTTTCAGAGAACTATCCACAATGACTCTAAGATCTCTTTCTTGAGTAGTAATAGTTAATTTAGACCCCATCATTTTATATGTATGATTGGGATTATGTTTTCCAATCTGCACTACTTTCCATTTATCAACACTGAATTTCATCTACCATTTTGTTGCCCAGTCACTCAGTTTTGAGAGATCCTTTTGTAGTTTTTTACAGTATGCCTGGGATTTAACTATCTTGAGTAGTTTTTTATCATCTGTCAATGTTGCCACTTCACTGTTTATCCCTTTTTCCAGATAATTTACGAATATGTTGAATAGGACTGGGCCCCCAATATAGACCCCCTGGGGGATACCACTATTTACCTCTCTCCATTGTGAAAACTAATAATTTATTCCTACCCTTTGTTTCCTATCTTTTAACCAGTTACCAATTAATGAGAGCACCTTCCCTCTTATCTCATGAGAGCTTAAGCTTTAATGAGTTTGTGAACATTGTGAGCAGGGCCTAAAGTTTACGTTCACTAAGGATTGCAAGCCACAGTGACTCTCATTAAGCAAATGGTGACCATTAAGGGCTACTGCGGCAGTACCACTGTTGTGGCATCTTGCATGCTATGTATTTGAATGGTGTAAACACAAAGGAGGAAGAGGAATTTTTAGGGTTGTCCAAGTGAGTATAACTAGGAATCACATGTCAAAATAAACAAAAACTGAATAGGAAATAGTTCCTAACCATGAGATCTAGTGAACAGTAGAACCCTCTCCCTTGGAAAGTAGTAAAAGGAAGCCCCATCACTGGAAACACTCAAGATTGAACAAAGCAAATGACCAGAGAAGGGGCCAAATGAGCGCACTCTGATCAGAGAAGTCAATCTTTCATATTTCTGTGGCTTGAATTGTGCAAAAGGCTCATGGTCCTGAGTAATGGGGCTCAGAGCCACCCTTGTGGTTAGGTCCAGGAAGAATTCTATTGACCAAATCCTCTTTAACATGGGAGGGTGAATTCTGTGCAGAGGAGTACAAATCTCAGAGTGCAAATCTTGGATTGTGGGGAGAAATCAATCCACCCAATGTGACTTTATTTACCAATCATTTGTCACAAATATTACATTGTTATCATATACATTTTGTGAACAACCCATAGGCTGAAATTTGTTATCTAAACTATTCAACAAATACTCAGCAACAGTGAAAACCTCAATAGAAATAAAGATCAGTTTGCAAACAGGGAATCACAATGAATAATTCAATCAATGCTAATTAAAATGTCTGACAAGCCTCCTGTCCAATCAAAATGTCAGCATGTTTTAATGGTTTTGCCTGTTGCTGAGGAACACATTGAGATGAGATCGTGCCCATATTATAATTCACATAATACTGGCATTTAGAAAAAAAAAATCTATGATCACTGATAAACCCTGTTTCATAGCTCTGCATAGATGTCACCCAAATCTGTGCAAAGTACTGTAAATCCCCCTTAAAGCTTCACACTGACCACTCGCCATTTGATATTTTTTGGTAGTGTTCATTTTTCTCCCACATTGTCACTATGTATTAGAATATGCTTCAGGCACTTATTCCTTCTCTCAGTGTTAGGCAGATAATAGTCATTTCAAGGTGATGTACTGTGTTGTTTACACACCATTAAAGAAATCAGACCGTCGTAAAATCTGCTCATAATGATGAAATAACATTTGCAATGAAAACGAAACACAGAATTAACAAAACTGTTGAACAATTAAAGCTAAAAATAACTGGAAAGGAAAAAACCTACAAGAAATAGAAAAATAAATATATATTCCATCTCGAAATGTTGATTGGAAAGGTCCCAGAAAGAGAATAATTATTTTTCTGACCAGTATATTTTCTGCTGTTTGAATGCTAAAATAAATTAAGCTCTCTTTATAGTCTAGTCTATAATTTTAGAGGAGGAAAGTAAATAATTGATTTCTCTCTTTATTGATCTTCTTTCAAAAAGTGTGTTCTAAGAGTTGATCATTTCCATTGGAGAGTGGTGTTCATCTTTAGTGAAGAGTTCAATGACACTCATAAATATTTTGCCTTGAACTTCAGTTCTGACAGATATGGCACACTTTAGTCAGTCCCACACTGTCTCTTCATAGTACTTGGAAGCAGAAGGATGTGAGGAATCACTTGAGGAGTAGCAAAAAATCAACACATCAGCTTTTCCTCAGCCCATCTCCCCACGGACACATCTACTAATTGGAGAACTCAATCAGTGCCCATTCACTCTCACACATCTAACCCCATTATAGTCACTCCAGCACAGATGGTGGGAAGAGGGCAAAAAAAAAAAAAAACGTATACAGGGCTCTAGAGATCACAGGAGGAGTGCTAGGGGCTTTACCAGGGGTCCATCTAACAGTGCCGTCAGCCCCAGATTGGGTGTGCCTGGGCAGGATGATGGATAAATATATGGAGATTTACCTATCTCATAGAGCTGGAAGGGACCCCAAAAGGTCATTGAATCCAGCCCCTTGCCTTCACTAACAGGAGCAAGTACTGATTTTGCCCCAGATCCCTGAGTGGTTTCCTCAAGGATTGAACTCACAACCCTGGGTTTAGCAGGCCACTGCTCAAACCACTGAGTTATCCCTCTCACTCAGAGTGCCTCCTTCAGCACCAAATGGTTGTATTGAAGGAGAGTTGGCTACACTGCTCTAAAGATGTCCTATAGTAAGAGCTCTCTCTCTCCCTACTATTAAAGCCAAATTTTGGCATGCTCATAAGGGCAGTAGAATAACTATGAGTCACTGTCTCTGTCTATCTTCCGATTAGCACTGGTCTGTGAGCATGTGCGCATGTGATATGATTTTGGTTGGCTGTTCTGCCCAAGGTGATATGTATTTTAAATTATTTGGGTCACATGATACTATCAAATCAACACCTCAATTCTCCATAAATAATGTATTGCCAAATTTTGAACTTAAGGTCTAACCGCTACTTCTTTGTCAAATTTAACCTCTGCTGATATGTTGGCATGTCCCCAAAATAGTGGTGGGTTCTCCAGCTGTGTGTGTCGCCTGAATTTGCTTTGTAAGTTCAATTTCAGCAAAGGTCTGCTGGAAAGCAGGCAGGGTTCTAATGGAGCCCTCTCTGGTTTCCTGCCAGCTCACCTGACTGACTCTTCATCAGTGCACCAGGTAAGTAGCCCTGGCTCCCAAGCTGGTCGGCTTCTCTGCAGCTCCCAGGGAGCTGGGAGTATGGAAGCCCTAGGAGCACTGGCTCCTGGGCTCATAGATTTTTGATAGCCTGGGTTCCCAGAGTCCACAGCTCCAGGGCAGCCAGTCACCCCAGGGCTTTTCCTTTTTGCAGAGAATTTTGAAAGATTTGCTCCAAATCAGAATGAAACTAAATTTTAAATATCAAAAAAAACTCTGTGGCCTTTCTCCGCACATACGTAGCTCTGAGAACCCCTAAAAGGGGTCATGGTCTACAGATTGTATTAGCTACAGCCCACATTACTCTATTCAAAACAACTGGATCTTTGAAACATTCTGTAGGTGCAATTAAATACCAGCCTTACGTGATTTAGGTTCAGCTTCTGCATGCATAGGCACTAGGGAGTTGTTTGCTGATTGTGCTTTGTAAACCTGCCTATCTGCAATATCTCACAGAAGTCAATTTTATCTTGGTGTCATTGCTATACATATGTCAGTAAGGTGCTATGTGAAGAAGTATTAAAATTCACCAAGGTGGAAGAACCTGGGGAATCTAGACACTATAATTAAAGCACACGAGCAGTGTGTAGAGAACAGTGCGAGAGAAAAAAATGCCATTGTAGATTTATGAAAAGTTTTTGAAAGATCAGAGGTTAAAACACCTATAGAGAAAACAAGAAGGCAATTAGGCATCAAGTGTTTAGAGTAGTAAACTGGTCTATAATTAGAAGTTATGTGATTAAATTAATAAAGTGAAAAACTAGGCTATCAGGAAAACAACTTCTTGACAGTGGGAGGTATTAGACTGTGACACGGTCTGCTAAGGGAAGTGGTGAAAGCCCCATTGCTTACACATCTATTATCAGACCTGACTAGATATTGAAAAGGGCAATCCTGCACTGGCTGGGAGATGGACTGGAAGAACAAATTGTTAACTTCTTTAACATCTTTAACTTCTCATAGACTCATAGACTCTAGGACTGGAAGGGACCTCGAGAGGTCATCGAGTCCAGTCCCCTGCCCTCACGGCAGGACCAAATACTGTCTAGACCATCCCTAATAGACATTTATCTAAGCTACTCTTAAATATCTCCAGAGATGGAGATTCCACAACTTCCCTAGGCAATCTATTCCAGTGTTTAACTACCCTGACAGTTAGGAACTTTTTCCTAATGTCCAACCTAATTCTCCCTTGCTGCAGTTTAAGCCCATTGCTTCTTGTTCTGTCATTGGAGGCTAAGGTGAACAAGTTTTCTCCCTCCTCCTGATGACACCCTTTTAGATACCTGAAAATCTCTGATTCTCTGAAGTAAAGTGAATCAGACATGTCATTTCTGATTAGACTAGGGGGCCTTTTGATTCTATTTAAAGGGTTACAAAGAGAAAGTTCTCTTGGCTCCACAAGTGAGAGATGGAAACATAAACCTGCCCTTCATTAATGTACTCAGAACCGAGTCTCTTTTCCAGAGTCTTCCTTAGAAGTTGCTCACTAGCTTTTCTAGAGCGTTCTTAAATGATTAATTCTGCCCTACATTAAACACACCTTTCACTTGAGTTCAAGACACCAATTCAGAACAATTAATCACTAATCTCTTTATAACAGCCCTTAACTGTTTGGACAGCTGCTATCAGCTGCTCCCTCAGTGTTCTTTTCTCAAGACTAAACATGCCCAGTTTTTTACCTTTCCTTGTAGGTAAAGTTTTTTAAACCTTCCATCATTTTGGTTTCTCACATCTGGACTCTCTCCAATTGGTCCACATCTTTCTTAAAATGTGGCACCCAGAACTAGACACAGTAATCCAGGTGAGGCCTCACTAGTGCTGGGTAGAGTGAAACAATTACCTTGGCACCCCTATTATTACGCCCCAGAAATTATATTAACCTATTTTGCAACTGCATCACATTGTTGGCTCATATTAAATTTTCATAAAATCATAGGATTGGAATGGAACTTGAGAAGTCTTCTAGTCCAGTCCCCTGCACTCATGGCAGGACTAAGTATTATCGAGACCATCCCTGACAGAGTTTGTCTAACCTGCTCTTAAAAAACTCCAGAGATGGAGATTCCACCACCTCCCTAAGCAATTTATTCCAGTGCTTAACCACCTTGACAGCTAGGAAGTTTTTCTTAATGTCCAACCTAAACCTTCCTTGCTGCAGTTTAAGCCCGTTACTTCTTGTCCTGCTTGACACGCTGGCCGCCACTTCCCACAGTTCCTATTGGCTGGGAACAGCAAACCGTGGCCACTGGGAACTGTGATTGGCTGTGCCTGAAGATATTTAACAGACCTGGACCCAGAACTAATCCCTGCAGGACCCCACTTAATATACCCTTCCAGCTTGACTGTGAACCACTGATAACTATTCATTGGGAACAGTTTTCCAATCAGTTATGCATGCATTTTATAGTAGCTCCATCTAGGTTGTATTTCTCTACTTCGTTTATGAGATGGTCATAGGAGACAGTATCAAAAGCCTTACTAAAAAGTTAAGATATCCCATATCTACAGCTTTCCCAGTAACCACAATGCTTGTTAGCCTGTGACAGAAAATGATTAGGTTGGTTTCACATGCTTTGTTCTTGACAAATCTATGCTGTTACTTACCTTATTATCTTGTAGGTGTCTGCAAATTGTTTACTTGATTAATTACTCCATTATCTTTCTGGATACAGAAATTAAGCTGACTGGTCTGTAATTCCCTAGGTTGTCCTTATTTCCCTTTTTATAGATGGGCACTATATTTGCCCTCTTCCAGTCCTCTGGAATTTCTCATCCTCTACGATTTTTCTAAGCTAATCACTAATGGCTCAGATATCTCCACAGTCAGCTCCTTGAGTATTCTAGGGGTGACTTGAAGACATCTAATTTGTTTAAGAAATTTTTAACTGTTCTTTCCCTATTTTCGCCTACCTCAATTTTACTGTCATTCACTAAGCTAGATGTCCAATTGCTACTAACCTTTTTGGTGAAAACTGAAACAAAATATCATTTAGCACTTATGCCATTTCCACATTCCTGTCTTTGTTCCCCTGTCCATTGAGTAATAGGCCTACCCTCTCCTTGGTCTTCCTCTTGCTTCTAATGTATTTGTAGAATATTTTCTTGTTACCCTTTATGTCCCTAGCTAGTTGAATCTCGTTTTTTTCTTTGGCCTTTCTAATTTTGACCCTACATACTTCTGTTATTTGTTTATATTCATTTTTTTAAATTTGACCTAGTTTCCACTTTTTGTAGGACTCTTTTTGAGTTTCAGATCATTGATGACCTCCTGGTTAAGCCAGGATGGTCTCTTGCCATACTTCCTATCTTTCCTACACAGTGAGTTAGCTCTTGTGCCCTTAATATCTCTTTGAAAAACTGCCAACTCTCATGAACTGTTTTTCCCTCAGACTTCCTTCTCATGGGAATCTTACCTACCTACTTCCTGCATTTGCTAAAGTCTGTCTTTCTGAAATCCATTATCTTGATTGTGCTATTTTCCCACCTACCGTTCATTATAATCGTGAAGTCTATTATTTCATGATCACTTTCACCCGTGCTGCTTTCCACTTTCAAATTCTCAACCAGTTCCTCGCTATTTGTCAAAATCAAATCTAGAACAGTCTCTCCCCTACAGGCTCTCTCTACCTTCTGAAATAAAAAACTATGTCCAATACATCCCAAGACCCTGTTAGATAGTCTGTGTCCTATTTTGTTATTTTCCCAACGGATGTCTGGGTTGTTTAAGTCCCACATCACCACCAAGTCCTGTGCTTTGGATGATTTTGTTAATTGCTTATAACGAGCCTTATTCACCACTTCTTCTGGGTTAGGTGGTCTGAAGTAGCCTTACCCAGAGACATTCAACTGGTCTGTCTTCTATTTCCATCTCAACCTCAGTCCAAGTATATACATTTTTTATATATAAGGCAACATCTCCTTCCTTTTTTCCCTATCTGTCCTTCCTGAGCCAGCTGTACCCTTTTATACCAATTTGCCAGTCATGTGTATTATCCCAACAAGTCTCTGGGATGTCAACTATGTCATAGTTGTGTTTATTAACTAGTATTTCTAATTCTCCTGCTTCTTCCCCATACCTTGCGCATTAGTATACAGACATCTAAGATACTGATTTGACTTCCCCCCATGTTCTCTCTTGATCCAATATAACACCCAGATCCTTTTCTGAAGTACTACTTTCTAGCCAGTTATTCCCAATTTTGTATTAATGTGTTTGACTCTTCATTCCTAAGTGTAATACTTCGCACTTGTTTTTACTGAATCATCTTGTTGACTTCAGACCATGTGACAGAGTTGGTAATTTCCTGCACTATCTTTGGGATATCTTATTGAATTAAGTTTCAGTATCTTTGGAATCCATTGTATTAAATACAAAGATTATGTATTAGTGTGGGCCTGGATGATCAAAGGACTGTATTGAACAAAGTAGCAGACAAGAATGAGGTGTTGGGACAATACATGTGAAGTGGATTTTCTGGGAAATATCTAGGGAGAGGTGAATGCAAATTCTCTCCCCTCTGTTTGAGCAATGAGACTTCAGACAGCACTGCCTGCATCAGCATTAACCTGGAAAGACTGATACCGTTACCAGAACACAGCTTCAGGAAAATGATCAGCAAGACCTGATGCATCACTTTCCCCAGAACATATCAAATTTAGTTTCTATGCCTTTGTGGCCTCAATACATTACTCACATTGGGCTAGGTGCTGTGCAAACACATGGAGAACAATAGTTCACTTCCCTAAAGAGCTTTAATCTAAAAGACAAGACATAACCAATGGAGAAGACAAATAAATGGAATGTGGTAAGGGGGCTGGAGAGACAGGGTAACAAAAATGGGTGAAATTATTAGCTAATCAGGAACATTAATCATAAGTGACCATTGCCACATGCCTACCAATCTGTCCGCCATACTCCTGAGATCCACAGGAAGGGGCAAAGTCCAGAGAAATTACAATCAGTGCAACTGAAGTAAAATATTATGGTAACATCTGTGGGTATCGAGCCTAATCCTGAAACATCACTGAGATGAGGCCATTGGGGAATTAAGCAACATGCTTCATTAAAAGTTTTGGGTTTTTTTAATTATAGCTAGTTTGTTATATTCATGGCAACAAACAAAATCCAACCCTCCAGGCTCTCCAGATACTGACCCAAAGCTTCTATGTCAACAATATAAGCATCTTTTTCATTTTATGTCCCTTGGTTGCATACTTAATTTTAAACACTCCAGGTGTGATAGGGATGGCTGATGTATGTTAGTAAAACATTTTGTTCACATTCGATAAAGCACATTAACTTCATACCTTTCAAACACAGTCATGATGAGATGCATTCAAAAGCAATTAAAATAGCTTTTACCAGATAATCCCATTGGTATTTGATGCCTTGTTATCAAAACAGTAATAAAATAACGTATTGTGAAGTCACATTTGTTAAAGTCAACAGAAGGTTTTCTATTTCAGTCTGCCACTAACACAGATGAAATCGTGAATTGGAATGAACGCAAGTTTCCAAACATTAACGAAACACCAAATTAGAGGCAATTACCATACAATTAGTCTCAATGGACGGTACGTCACTATACAACAAACCCATAGTTATGGCCTTGCCTTTGTAAATAACTTCTGTTTGGTTTGCAACTCAGATGCCCCTTTTTCTGCTGCCAATCTACAGTAATACAGAAAGATTTTTAACTAAAATTATTACAGCATTTTTAAAATAACCCAATTTTTTTCCTGTAAAATATTCAAGCTCTGGTTGAAAGGGGAAGTGACTGGCAGAGCTGTGATGATTTTAAATGTCCAAACCAATGGAGCTTCTGTTTCTATTTTGAGCAATCCCTTGGGAGACTTTTCCACATTTTTATAGACCTCACTGTAGGGAAGAGCATCCTGATATTCAGCCTAAACGTTCCCTTTCTGAATTGTATCCTATCATTTTTCAGTGCATTCTTGAGTAGCAAATTAATTAGAAATATTTTCAGCTTCACTTCCCATTATATCTGTTAATGAGTTCTCTATCATGTGATGCTCTCTGCATTAAGCTTTATTGTGGTTCAGGTTCTGGGGAAGAACTTACAGCCAGGTTATTGTGTGGGTTTGTCAATCTGTTGTGCATACCAGAGTTGAGGCCCTTCCCTCCTCTGCCAGGGGTTCTGTGGTCAAATTCCCAGTGCGCTTGGGCAGAGGTTAAGTTCTTGTCGCCTTCTGACTCTATGTTCTGTGCCAACGCTAAAGAATCAGAGGAGGTGTCTATCTAGATTCTGATCTGCTCCCATCACCATAGTATCTGAGCAATTCATTGTGGTATTTTAGGGCCCAACTCTCATTTATATGAAGGCTCCTTTATACCTCTGAGTTAGTGTAAAAGGGTCTGGAACTATTTATGTCCATGTTAAGGTTCTTTGTCCTGGCCAGAATAGTGTAAAGGGCTGTTGTGTAAGTCTCTTTGCTCTTAACACCAAACAAGGAACTTTATTCTAATAAAGTAAACAATATTATCCCTAAAGCTGCACTCTCTCTCTGCTCCTCTGTAAAGCTTTTGCATGAGCCCTCTCCAGTCCACTCTTGATGGTTTCCTGACACAGAATTAAAGAAACAGTACAAATACACTAGCATGCCTGGCCAGCAGAAAAGCAACAGAATCAATGTTTCTAGGGCCTCTTCTGTCCTCTAGGTACACACTGAGAGGGAAGAACGGGCAGTTGGTCTGGGGGGCTCTCTGCCTTCGGCCCTCCCCTGATGCCTAGAGAGCTGCAGAGCCAGTGGTCTGGGGGGCTCTCTGCCCCACTTTTCCCCAGTTGCTCTAAGTGCAATAATGGTGGCAGCCAAACTAGTATGGTCTCCTGATGTATGTACCCCAGCTGGGCTGGGATTTGGAGATTTAGAATGTTTGGAGGACGAGGAGGTGGCTGGGCAGAGCAGGGCAGAGCAGGCACCTGTCCATTCCTCCCTGGCTTTGGGTGGTGGAGCGGCGCTACTGCTGTTCCTCCCTTGTGTAGAACGGACAGCCTGGGGCAGTAGTCTTCTCCTCCAGCTTTCCAGGATGTTCATAGTGAAAATGATGCCATGGTTATGTCATCACTGTGATGTTAACCCCATATTCTTCATAGAAATATTGCTATGATATGAGTATGCCAATACTAAGATATGCTTTATGCAAGATGGGTCATGTGAGGTATCATTGGAAAGGTTATGATTTACTGAATGTGATTATACAATCTGTATGCATGCATCTGAAGTTAAGAATATTGTCTATGTAATAATTACAACTGTGTGTACACTTGGGAAATGCCCACCAGACAGTAAGCAATCAGCCTTAATGGGCCATTAGGAAAAGACAAGTATCAGAGGGGTAGCCGTGTTAGTCTGGATCTGTAAAAGCAGCAAAGAATCCTGTGGCACCTTATAGACTAACAGACGTTTTGGAGCATGAGCTTTCGTGGGCGAATACCCACTTCATCAGATGCATGTAGTGGAAATTTCCAGGGGCAGGTGTATATATACGCAGGCAAGCTAGAGATAATGAGGTAGTTCAATCAGGGAGGATGAGGCCCTGTTCTAGCAGTTGAGATGTGAAAACCAAGGGAGGAGAAACTGGTTTTGTAATTGGCAAGCCATTCACAGTCTTTGTTTAATCCTGAGCTGATGGTGTCAAATTTGCAGATGAACTGGAGCTCAGCAGTTTCTCTTTGAAGTCTGGTCCTGAAGTTTTTTTGCTGCAGGATGGCCACCTTAAGGTCTGCTATAGTGTGGCCAGGGAGGTTGAAGTGTTCTCCTACAGGTTTCTGTATATTGCCATTCCTAATATCTGATTTGTGTCCATTTATCCTTTTTCGTAGCGACTGTCCAATTTGGCCGCTGTACATAGCAGAGGGGCATTGCTGGCATATGATAGCATATATTACATTGGTGGAGGTGCAGGTGAATGAACCGGTGATGGTGTGGCTGATCTGGTTAGGTCCTGTGATGGTGTTGCTGGTGTAGATATGTGGGCAGAGTTGGCATCGAGGTTTGTTGCATGGATTGGTTCCTGAGCTAGAGTTACTATGGTGCAGTGTGCAGTTACTGGTGAGAATATGTTTCAGGTTGGCAGGTTGCCTGTGGGCAAGGACTGGCCTGCCACCCAAGGCCTGTGAAAGTGTAGGATCATTGTCCAGGATGGGTTGTAGATCCCTGATGATGCGTTGGAGAAGTTTTAGCTGGGGACTGTATGTGATGGCCAGTGGAGTCCTGTTGGTTTCTTTCTTGGGTTTGTCTTGCAGTAGGAGGCTTCTGGGTACATGTCTGGCTCTGTTGATCGGTTTCCTTATTTCCTCGTGCGGGTATTGTAGTTTTGAGAATGCTTGGTGGAGATTTTGTAGGTGTTGGTCTCTGTCTGAGGGGTTAGAGCAGATGCGGTTGTACCTCAATGCTTGGCTGTAGACAATGGATCGTGTGATGTGCCCAGGATGGAAGCTGGAGGCATGAAGGTAGGCATAGCGGTCCGTAGGTTTTTGGTATAGGGTGGTGGTAATGTGACCATCACTTATTTGCACTGTGGTGTCTAGGAAGTGGACTTCCTGTGTAGACTGGTCCAGGCTGAGGTTGATGGTGGGGTGGAAGCTGTTGAAATCGTGGTGGAATTTCTCCAGAGACTCCTTCCCATGGGTCCAGATGATGAAGATGTCATCAATGTAGCGTATTTCAACCTCCCTGGCCACACTATAGCAGACCTTAAGGTGGCCATCCTGCAGCAAAAAAACTTCAGGACCAGACTTCAAAGAGAAACTGCTGAGCTCCAGTTCATCTGCAAATTTGACACCATCAGCTCAGGATTAAACTAAGACTGTGAATGGCTTGCCAATTACAAAACCAGTTTCTCCTCCCTTGGTTTTCACACCTCAACTGCTAGAACAGGGCCTCATCCTCCCTGATTGAACTACCTCATTATCTCTAGCTTGCCTACATATATATACACCTGCCCCTGGAAATTTCCACTACATGCATCTGACGAAGTGAGTATTCACCCACGAAAACTCATGCTCCAAAACGTCTGTTAGTCTATAAGGTGCCACAGGATTCTTTGCTGCTTTTAGGAAAAGACAATGAGTCTTCAAAGATGTGGATCTCCCATCTTCCCTGGAGTTCCTTCCTGTGGACATTGCAAATTAACTTTGCTTCATGATTGCTTTGACACTGTAAGGTCAGGTGATAATGTCACCTGGTACAAAATACCACAGTGGACATTGCTGGTACTTTTCCACTGGAAACAAAGGCTTCTCACCTTATGTAAATTCTATTTAAGACTGAGAAGAAAGGCATTCAGGACTCTCTTCCATTGCCTGCCCAGGAAGGAAGACTGCTAAGAATACCTGAAGGGAAAGGCAGGATTGAGTCCACCCTGAGACAGGGATCCAGTCTGTAAAGAGAAATAACTGGAACTCTAATCTATAGAAACTCTGCAACTTGCCTAAAACAACATTCAGGGTGAGAAAGTACATTTTTGTAACCGGTTTCTTGAGTGTATTAAGCTTAGTTTGCATGTTTTGTTTTATTTGCTCAGTAATCTGCTTCGTACTTTTTGCTATCCTTTATAATCACTTAAAAATTATAGTTTTTTTTTATTTTTTATAGTTAAACTTATTAATAACATAACCCAGTTTGTGCAATTAACATCTGGGGGGCACGAAGCTGTGCAGCTCTCTCTCCACATTGAGGGAGAGGGCAATTTTTATGAGCTTGCGCGGTGCAGATTTTTCTATATAGCGCAAGACAATATTATTTTGGGTTTACTCCCCAAAGTGAGTGTGCACGAGTGCTGAGTGAATCTCCAAGCTGAATCCTCTCACAGAGAGCTGACTTCAGTCTGTGTCTGCAGTTGGGCGTGGCCTGACCTGTGTGTGTGCTAAAGAAGGCTTGAGGGCCTGCCACAGCGCAGACAGGGTGAGGAAGCCCAGGCTGGTGGAATGGGTGGGCTCAGTGGGACCTCAGCACATCAGGTGGTATGCCAGACGGGGGGTCCAATCCATCACAACCACATTGTCATGTAATCCCTGAATCTGAAGTTCTAGCAAAGGCCTATTTTACCGAGTGCTTATCTGATCCAGATCAGTTCCAGAGCGGGAATAAACTGCAGCCAGTTCGGACTCACAGTCCCATCCATACTCAGTGCACAAGATTAAGATGCTTCCAGCTACCATTTCACCAGAGCCATGTAGAAAAAAGCCATCCATGCCATGCCTTAAGGAATCTGTAAATGCAACTCTGTACACTACACAGATTAACAATATTGAACTCATATTACAAATGCATCCACTTTGCTTGCCACAATCACCCCTCAATTTCTTCCAGCCTTGCCTTTCCTACGTTTTCCCCTACACTAAATATCGGTTTTCCAGATTATTTTCCTCCAGATATATTAGATATATACTTTCTCAAGTTGCACTTTATTTCATTATTTTCTGCCCCACGTATCTCTCAAGTTTCCTTTGCATTAGATCTCTGGCCTTCTGGAGATGCACATCATTACTCAATTGAGTATCAAACAAGTAGACGCTCATTGTTTAACTCCACTTCCAGCTAATCAGTGAGGATGTTAAATAAGACTAGACATAACACTAGATTTGGCAGCCCCTCATTGTCACCTCCCCCCAGTTCAGTCCACAGCTAGTTGTCATTACTCACTCCTTCAGCCACTTTTCACTCCACAGAACAGTGTTTGTTTAAAAGCCATTTTGAATTAATTATGTGCAAGATTTTATGACCTTTACCAAAATCCAGCTCTGTTCCACTGCTGCATTTGCTCCAATCCCTATATTTTGTAATTGGTTCAGAAAAGGCAGTCACCCCTGTTCAGTATTGTCAATCCCAAGTATTCCAAAATATTGAGTCAGGGTCCCAAAAAATTACCATTTATTTAAAATCATGAGATATAAAAAATTATACCTTTGGGGTTCTCATTTGCTTTTTGAGATGTTATTGTTATTTGTGTTCCTGCCTAGGAGCTCTACCTTTTTTTAAAAAATGAAAGCTGGGAGTCTCAAGTAATCACATGACACCAGGGGCTGGGGGATTTAAGAAAGCCACCAAGTATCACAAGACTTGTGATAAAATTGTGAGAGTTGACATCAGAGGGTTTGTGAAGAAGGTTACTTCATTACTTCCTTATTGTCCAAAATGATATTTTTGTTGAGGATGGATTTTGTAAGGAAGCTCAATATCTCATTAAGTCTGGAGTCATCCTTAATTACACCAATGGGACTTATTTTTAAAATGGGCTCCAACCCAGCCTCTAGTTTTGTGCCCACAATCAATCCTGTTTTTAACTCCCTTTTGAAATATTCCATTGCTCGAGTCATTGAAGTAACTGATTTGCCAGTGTTTTGCTGCATTGACACCCCACTGAGAATGATATACAGGTTGAGTGCTTCATATAACTTTAACACACACAGCGTTCTATGAAAACATTCTCTAAATGCTGGAAGGAAGAATATATCTAACCTAGATGACAAGGGAAACTTTACTAAAATGTTTTGATTGTCTGTAGGTGTGTAGGTGATTGACAAGAAAAGAAATCTTGAAGAATAACAAAATACTACTTGGAAAATGAGATACAATACTGCGTGCTTTACAAATGTAACAGAAAAGCAGACTGACAGAAAGGTCAATAGATATACATTCAGGCAGACAGATATGTAGCTAGATCTATTTGTCTGCCTTCTTGGCAAGGTCTTCCTGTTTTACACTCTCCTTATGCTTTTCAAAGGCTTTTTTAGTTCCTTTCTCACTATACACTCCAGTTCTATGTATTATTATTACTATTATTTATTGTTTGTAATATAGTATCACCAGGACCCTCTAACTGAGATCAGGGTCCCATTGTGCTAAGCACTGTATAGACATATAGTAAGAGACAGTCCCTACCTTAGAATGTTCATCCTGTAATAGATAAGACAGACAGAAGGAAATAACATAATCCCTATTTTCTGGAGGGGGAACTGAGGCACATAAAGATTAAGCAACTTGCCTAGGTTCACACAAGAAGTCTATGATAGAGCCAGAATTTGAACCAGGCCTCATAAATCCCAATCCAGTGCTTTACCCTCAAGACAATCCTTCCTTTAGAAGTATCAGAGGGGTAGCCGTGTTAGTCTGGATCTGTAAAAGCAGCAAAGAGTCCTGTGGCACCTTATAGACTAACAGACGTTTTGGAGCATGAGCTTTCCTGGGTGAATACTTATTTAAGTTATTTTATTTATTTTGCCAATGTTTAGTCTGTGTTTTTTTCAAAAGAAACTCTACACTTATACTATATCTTATACACCATCAGCTCAGGATTAAACAAAGACTGTGAATGGCTTGCCAATTACAGAACCAGTTTCTCCTTGCTTAGTTTTCACACCTCAACTGCTAGAAGAGGGCCTCATCCTCCCTGATTGAACTACCTCATTATCTCTAGCTTGCCTGCATATATATACCTGCCCCTGGAAATTTCCACTACATGCATCCGACGAAGTGGGTATTCACCCACGAAAGCTCATGCTCCAAAACGTCTGTTAGTCTATAAGGTGTCACAGGACTCTTTGCTGCTCTTCCTTTAGAAACGTGTCATGATTCTCAAGCTGCAAGTATCCTTAAATTCCTTCATTGAATTTAAATAGTGGAGAGCTATTTTGTCAATTTTTTTTTCATTTAAACTCTGACTTGAATACCGGAGATATGTGGTGCACACAATTACTGTAATTGGAATAAAGTTCTCCAAGTTTCAACTCATGGCTAACCCTAGAATCCTCTCTCATTGGCATTTTATTTATAATTGCATCTCCTTTCTTCTCTTCTATTATGAGCATTCCAGAAGACAGGAATGGTTCCCAAAGAAAGATGAATGAGGTAAGTAAGCTATCAAATGAGTTCAGTTTCGATGGCTTTGTACAAGTGACAGCTCAAAAGGACAACAGACTAAATGACTCAGGAGCATGAGTTGAATTTCAATTAGGTTTGGTATCCTGATGTTCTTTATATTATCGTTGTTCCATGTTGTACTATAGAAAATGTCTCATTACATTTTTTTCCAAACATTCCATTCATTTAACAGATCCATTTCCCAAGCACTTTCTTTTTTCAGTTCGTGTAGATTTATTTACTTGATCACCACCAGCAGACAGTCCAGATGATTTTCACACACATATTCCTTTTTCATTGGTTGTTACCCATTAAATAAAAGCAGTTGGCTTTAGGTTTTTTTTTTTAAATGGCTGGTTTGTGTTGACTTTTGGCCTCTATCCCCTTTCCAGGTTCCAGCCATGCTGCCCGTGCCACATTCTTCTGGCTCTCTCACTCCTTTCCCTTTTGAGTCCTATCAGCCCAAGTTCAGCAACTGGCATAACTTTTTGTTTCCCCTTTCTCTCTGTCAAGGTCAAATTCTGTGAGACTGGCAAGCTGAGCAGAGAGCAGATCAGCAGCATGCCGATTATTTCCTGAAGCCTCCGCAGGCTTCAGGTAGGGAGAAAAACAGCAGAGACACCTAGGAATCAGGGTCTCAGATATGTTGCTTCTGATTTCCTTTATCTGTGGACTTTGAATCCAACAGGACATCTGCTTCACCCCCAATTAATCAAGAAGTTAAGCCTTCAAAAGAGTGCACAGAGAGCCTGAAATAATGGGCTGGTAGAATAACCCATGTATGATAAGTCATTCTTCTTCTTCCCAGAACTACCATATAGAACAAAAAGCTTAGTGCCCCACGGCATATTCTTTAGACCAAATAAAATGCTGTTGTATTATTTCTGCAGATTTTTCAAATTCAGTCTAATCTGTTTGCTCATTGCTAAAATATTCTTTTGAGAATCATAGACATTAGGGATGGAGGAGTAATAGATTAAATACAACCCTGTGTATATCGGTATGACTCCAACTGACTTAACTGAGAGCTGTGCTTACACACATCAGGCCTAGATTCACCTCATTGTATTTTTGTTTTAAATTATATCAAAGATTCCCCTTTTTTCCCTATTATGACCACTTTTTTGATTGTTCAAATCCTTAACATGCTCTTGTATTTATCTATGAGAATAAATTTTAAAAAATTCAGCCACAATGAGGAAGTTTGCTCTTATGATTAAGGCTCTGGACTGGGATTCAGGAGATTCAGGAGATCTGGGTCCAATTTTTGCCTCTGGCCCCAAACTTCCTGTGAGAGTTTGGGAAAGTCAGTGAATCTCTCTGTGTCTCAGTTCTCCATCTGTAAAAATGTGGATAATAATCCTTTCTTTGCCTGACCTCTTTATTTAGGCTATCAGCTCTTTAGAGCAGGGATTGGCTCTTAGTGTGTGTCTGTACAGCACCCAGCCCAATGAGGCCTGATCTGGGACAGTCAGTCACTAATGCATTATAAATAATTAAAAATAATTAATTCAGCAAAGCAGGAATGGGGATATATAGCTACATAATCTAACAAGCTACTAGCAAGGTCCATAGTACTAGGGGTAAGATTGATTGGTTTATCCTAAAAAGGACAACCAAAATTCAGTATTTTTTTTCTTCTTATGCTGTGAATTGTTATTTAGTTTGGGGGTTTTGTGGCGGTTGTAAGTCTCCCTAATAATAATGTGGTTGGTACTTTTGCTGTTAACAAAATAAAGACATCCTTACAAAAATGTGTCATGGGAATGAAGTGGTAGGAGTTGTGGTTATTAATCTAGCATTGATTTCAGTGGGATCTGTGGACAGCTAGTACAAGAGGAAGTAATAGTTTCGTCTGGTAAACTCTAAGAATGCATTTCCTAAAGCTAGGTCATAGATGACTATAGCACTTGCCTGTCTTGAAGAACATATAAGACATATAGGTCCTTAAGTAGGTGATGGGTTTCTGTTTCTGTTTCTTATTGACACAGAACACAAATATTTTATTTATAGGAACTCAAACATTTCTACCACTATCCTCCAAAAGTCAAAATGATCCATCATCTGGAGATCAAGACCCACAGTTTGGGAAACTTTGCTCTTCTAGAATGTCTATGTTTAAATTATTGTTAAGATCCCTTTAATAATAAGTAGCACTTCTCAAACTTCCAAAATGCGTTACTGTTGTTCAGCTGTTCTAGACTTGATTTTAACAAATAGGGAGGAACTCGTTGAGAATTTGAAAGTAGAAGGAAGCTTGGGTGAAAGTGATCATGAAATCATAGAGTTTGCAATTCTAAGGAAGGGTAGAAGGGAGTACAGCAAAATAGAGACAATGGATTTCAGGAAGGCAGATTTTGGTAAGCTCAGAGAGCTGATAGTAAGGTCCCATGGGAATCAAGACTGAGGGGAAAAACAACTGAGGAGAGTTGGCAGTTTTTCAAAAGGACACTATTAAGGGCCCAAAAGCAAGCTATTCCGATGGTTAGGAAAGATAGAAAATGTGGCAAAAGACCACCTTGGCTTAACCACGAGATCTTGCGTGACCTACAAAATAAAAAGGCGTCATATAAAAAATGGAAACTAGGTCAGATTACAAAGGACGAATATAGGCAAACAACACAGGAATGCAGAGGCAAGATTAGAAAGGCAAAGGCACAAAATGAGCTCAAACTAGCTATGAGAATAAAGGGAAACAAGAAGACTTTTTATCAATACATTAGAAGCAAGAGGAAGACCACGGACAGGGTAGGCCCACTGCTCAGTGAGGAGGGGGAAAACAGTAACGGGAGACTTGGAAATGGCAGAGATGCTTAATGACTTCTTTGTTTCAGTCTTCACTGAGAAGTCTGAAGGAATGTCTAATATAGTGAATGCTTATGGGAAGAGGGTAGGTTTAGAAGATAAAATAAAAAAAGAGCAAGTAAAAAATCACTTAGAAAAGTTAGATGCCTGCAAGTCACCAGGGCCTGATGAAATGCATCCTAGAATACTCAAGGAGTTAATAGAGGAGGTATCTGAGCCTCTAGCTATTATCTTTGGGAAATCATGGGAGACGGGGGAGATTCCAGAAGACTGGAAAAGGGCAAATATAGTGCCCATCTATAAAAAGGGAAATAACAACAACCCAGGAAACTACAGACCAGTTAATTTAACTTCTGTGCCAGGGAAGATAATGGAGCAAGTAATTAAAGAAATCATCTGCAAACACTTGGAAGGTGGTAAGGTGATAGGGAATAGCCAGCATGGATTTGTAAAGAACAAATCGTGTCAAACTAATCTGATAGCATTCTTTGATAGGATAACGAGCCTTGTGGATAAGGGAGAAGCGGTGGATGTGATATACCTAGACTTTAGAAAGGCATTTGATATGGTCTCGCATGATATTCTTATAGATAAACTAGGAAAGTATAATTTAGATGGGGCTACTATAAGGTGGGTGTATAACTGGCTGGGACCGGCTCTGTTCAATATCTTCATCAACAATTTAGATGTTGGCATAGAAAGTACGCTTATTAAGTTTGCAGATGATACCAAACTGGGAGGGATTGCAACTGCTTTGGAGGACAGGGGTCAAAATTCAAAATGATCTGGACAAATTGGAGAAATGGTCTGAGGTAAACAGGATGAAGTTCAATAAAGATAAATGCAAAGTGCTCCACTTAGGAAGGAACAATCAGTTTCACACATACAGAATAGGAGGAGACTGTCTAGGAAGGAGTATGGCAGAAAGAGATCTAGGGGTCATAGTGGACCACAAGCTTAATATGAGTCAACAGTGTGATACTGTTGCAAAAAAAGCAAACGTGATTCTGAGATGCATTAACAATTGTGTTGTAAACAAGACACGATAAGTCATTCTTCCGCTTTACTCTGTGCTGGTTAGGCCTCAACTGGAGTATTGTGTCAGTTCTGGGCACCGCATTTCAAGAAAGATGTGGAGAAATTGGAGAGGGTCCAGAGAAGAGCAACAAGAATGATTAAAGGTCTTGAGAACATGACCTATGAAGGAAGGCTGAAGGAATTGGGTTTGTTTAGTTTGGAAAAAGAGAAGACTGAGAGGGGACCTGATAGCAGTTTTCAGGTATCTAAAAGGGTGTCATCAGGAGGAAGGAGAAAACTTGTTCACCTTAGCCTCCAATGACAGAACAAGAAGCAATGGGCTTAAACTGCAGCAAGGGAGAATTAGGTTGGACATTAGGAAAAAGTTCCTAACTGTCAGGGTAGTTAAACACTGGAATAGATTGCCTAGGGAAGTTGTGGAATCTCCATCTCTGGAGATATTTAAGAGTAGCTTAGATAAATGTCTATTAGGGATGGTCTAGACAGTATTTGGTCCTGCCGTGAGGGCAGGGGACTGGACTCGATGACCTCTCGAGGTCCTTCCAGTCCTAGAGTCTATGAGTCTATGAGCAGCAAAGTTCCCAATATTAGTGTTACAGAGAGAATCTAGAACAAAAATATTGCATGCATATTAGTCATGTTGTAGAAGACGAAGGCCATGTAGTAATGGACAACTAAGAACAGAAACAAAAGGAATCTGCACAAAACCATCAGTTTAAAAATGGACATATTATTCTAATCAAACAAAAGTACAAATTGGGAACTGCGGGAATGGCCTACATCTGTCAACGTCAAATGCTTTCTTTAAAGATTGTAGTCTAACTCAAAGGATATTCCTCACCAATATTTGGGATCATGGGACCATGAGAAACACAGAAGCCAAAAAACAAGTTAGACAGAGAAGAAAAAATGATAGTTCGTCAAATTCTTTACCCTGATCATGAAAGACTGACTCCAGTGTACATGTATATTTAATCTACTTCTCCAAACTTTGTCTCTGTTGGTTTATAGAGGGCCTCCTATTGAAGTATCTAAGCATTGGAGGAATCACAAGCAATGCTGTCAGTGTGCTTAGGTCTAATCTAAAATAGTGTTTCTCCTCCTTTGCTAAAGATTTTTGAGAGCCCAGCTGTGTGTTTTGGTTTTTAAAGTTCACAGTTCAGCTCAGTATACTAGCCCAATCATTTTAGCTAAGACACACCAACCTGCCTGTGCTGCCACTGGGTTTTCAACTAATTCACTGATACCAAATCTTTTGTTTTTAATTTGCCTTGATGTCAAGCTTCATCCAGAGTAATTCTTATATTTGTATTTCATTAACATGATACATTGCTTTTCTGCATTTATGCCAAATCCCAAAATTAGAAAGATTAAAACTATAAAACACAAAGCCTTTAGACATTCCTGTTTCCCTTTGGCAACAACAGTTTGTTTATAGAATTACAAATAGAGACTTTCAAAAGAAAATTCAACTCCTCCTCTTAATAGACTTGGTAGTCTCTTCTCGGTTTTAGCCCTGTCACTGCGGCATGGAATTACAACTAAAGGCATGTGATGTGACATTGCTTGGACTGCACTGTCTCAGAGGAGCTCCCATTACAGTATATGCATCCCACAGAAGTTGGTGCCTGCTGTTCTAACCAAGTGGAATACAAAATTTAATGCTGTAACACAGCTTTGTCTGAGAACAAACAGAAGATAAATGTCAGATTTTGACACAATATTTATGCCAGCAAAACGTAGGGCTAGGTTGGAAAAGCAAACAATCCAACTGGAAATCAATACCCTCCCCTCACAGGTGAATGCTCAGGGTCATGGCAAAGAGTTACAAGCTGGCGCTCAACAAGAACTTTGGCATCCAGGCATGTGGGGAGCATTAGGCATCCATCTTGTGTGATGATTTTGATTTTCCAATCATGGAAGAGGAGGGATTCTCCTCTAATGTCAATGGGTTTGCCCCAGTGTCACTCAGAAGGAAAATTGGTCCAGTGTATTTAATCAGTATATTGTCAGCTGTGGAGCCAACATTAAAACCCCACCTCAAATAGTATTTGTGGTATTAGAGGCTGTTCTTTTAAAGACTGAACTTGCCAGACAGACAGCCTCGGTGGGGTCCTGTCAAGCTCTTTTCTTGCACAGCCAGTTGGAACTGACCACAGAACAAAGAGATCTCTTGCAAGTGCCATGAGAACTGAGTGATCACTGAATATCATAGTGTTCTCCTTCTTCAACTCACTGAATACCCCCAAAGCTGTCCCTTCCACCACAAAAAGAGATGAACGTGTTGGCCCACATTCCCATCTCTGCATGGCCAAGATTAATATGGCATATGCCAACTGCACAAGATGAAGCACAGGAATGAAGACAGTCAGCCAACTATTTCAATGCAAGAGATATGCTGCACCCTTGAATTGGGAAAATAAGGTTCCTGGGAGTAGATCCTGCAGCCTGTGCCGAGCTACACAGTGAGACACAGTGCAAAGCAGATTCCACCCAGTTACTATTTTTGTTTGGGGTTTTATCAGAATCAAAGGTTAAATATCTCCAATAATGTTCCCTATATATATACTTTTATATATATATTTGAGTTTTCAAATAATACCTAAAACAGAGTAAAAATTTCCAGAAGAAAAGAAATTGAATTCTGACAAAATTTGGTCATTTTGAACTTAGCATTCACAAATTGCAAAAAAAGAATGTTTTCACGTATCTGGCTATATAGTTTCTCCATTAATGACATGCAATTCGGATATGCCAAAAATAAACATACAAGAAATTCAGATAAGCAAAATGATTTTTTAAATTTCACTGAATTTCTCCCAAACAAAATGTTGCCCTTTTGTTCATCTCTAGCTGTCACAGGTGAAAGGGCAATCCCTGGCTCCCAGAAGATTCTGCAAGGCCAACCACTAGAAGAGATATAAATATGATTATTGTATTGGTGAAAAATCAGTAATAGTATTTACCTCTTATATCAGTATGAGATTCCTTTCTTTTATTCACATTTGTATCTCCACATCTTCTATTGCACAGAGGTGACCAGCCATGAATGAGAACCTACTTGTAAGAGAACTATGGTAAGAAAAGGATTCAGTGTTTAATATACAGCATCAGAAATCATGTAAAAGAATATTGGTCCCTTTGGACTCTTTTGGGAATCAAATCACCATCCAATTCCTGCAGGTTTAAGTAGTTTGTTGTGCATAATTTTAAGCAACTGGGTTCTTCTAAAGGATAAGGACAGTGTTAGAATAATAAATAATCAACTGCAACTGGATCATTGTTGATTGGATGCTATCAGACTCGAACAATGTCTCACTTCAATTATGGTTCTGGTAAACAAAGCATTTCCTTGAATGGCTCTTTAAAGCAAGCAATTAAATAAAAGAAACACCAAAACGTATACTAAAAGTTTCTCAGATAATTTAATGTTGGTTTCCTGTTTGCTGTGGTGAATAAGGAAGGGTTTCTAAGGTCTGGTCTACACTAAAAAAAAGTGACATTGGCATAGCTACGTCTCTCAGGGATGTAAAAAACCATACTTGTGAGAGAGGTACTTAAGCCAACTTATTTCTCCAGTGTAGACAATGGTAGGTTGAAGGAAGAATTCTTCTGTCAGCCTAGCTACTGCCTTTTGGGGAGGTGGATTACCTACACCAATGGGAGAACCCCTTTCATCACTGTAGTAAGTGTCTACACTGAAGTGCTACAGTGGCACAATTGCAGCACTGCAGCTGTGTCGCTGTAGTGGTTTAAGTGTAGACATAGCCTATGCTTTGATAACAGTCAGGCAGCTTATGGCAATTCATATTTTAAAAACAAGCCTGAACTTTTGAAAGTCAACTAAAGGATTTGGACACCCAGTTCCCATGAAAATTAATGGTAATTAGGCATTAAATACTTGTGGCAGATCTGAAAGTCTCACATGACTTCTCATATGTTATGTCTTCAGAGATGGGGGGCAAATGGCAGACCGTTGACTGGACTGGAGCCTTGCTAGTTGTGATCTGCCCAAGTATGAGGGAGACCAGAGTTCCATTCTTGTCTCTATTTCTCCCTTCCTGTCCTTGGAGTGGAATGATGAGCAGAGCAATGTGCTCATTGTCTGCAGGGGGTGCTTCACATAGCTCAATAGAGCAAATGGCTGTTGTCATTACTACCTCTTCCAACACGACGGAGCCAACGAAACAGGGCATAAAATATGGGGAAATGCACAGCTCCTCTAGACTCTACTAGTGAGGTGAAGGATAGGAAAGGTTGAGGGAGATGATCTGACTCATAATGCCTGGGTTTGTACCTTCTCAGATACTGCCCAAGGGGCAAGGAATCCTCTGAAAGCTTTAGAACAGATAGAAATATTGTAATCTTAATTTAAAGGCTTCTGTTAATTAACTCAAATGTAGCTGGGATTTCTCAAAAAGGTATGTCCTCCTTACAGATCTAAGTATTATGAGAGAGACCAGTAAGTGAGGTAATATCTTTTATTGGCCCAACTTCTGTTGGTAGCAGGTCTGATGGGGCGTCCACCGTACACTGGCATGTAAGGGGTTAACAGAGCTTTAGGGGTAGCTGCATGGGAAGAGGTCAATAGGAGAGAGACTGTGAGGAGCAGCAAATCCAGTCCCAGCAGGCCAATATAAGAAAAGCCGCAGGGCAGATCAGGGTCAGTGGCTTCTGGGAGCTCAAGGAGAGAAGCTTGTCTCTCTCTAGTAGGCTGCAACCCTGTAGCACCTGAGACACAGCTGGCAGAGAAAAAGCTCCAGATGAGCTGCGGGGACTGAGTAGGTTGCTGTGACCACAGGGAAGTGGTTCAGGTAAATGCTGCAGTAGTCAAGGCATAGGAACATAGTAAGTGACTGCGGTTCAGAGTCCCTGGGCCAGGACCTGCAATAGAGGGCAGGCCAGGTCCAACCCACTCACCACTGGGGAAATGGCTGTGCATGAAGAGAATGCTCTGATCCCAGAGAGTGGAGGTGATAGTGGGCGGGGCACCATTGAGAGAGACTATACTGACCAGCAGAGCTAATCCCTAAAATGGCCAGCACGAGGCATCAGCATGGTGAGTGGAGCCCTGTCATAGAAGGTACAAGCTTTTCAGCTACACAGAGCTCTTCTGCATGTGTGTGAAAGGAAGTAGAGTGTCTGAGCTAAATACAAGTTGTTACAGACTGTTAATCAGAAGGGATAACATGTTGGAGGTAGTCCACAGCTTTTGGTGTCTAGCAGATTTATGAATTTAAGTTCCCAGTCTTGCCTTTTGAAGGTGTTGTGCAGGTTTCCCTTGAGGACAAGTATTGAAAGATCAGATATGGAGTGAACACTTTGTTCACCTGGGTGAGATATGGTGTTTTTGTCTTTTATCATTTTTCTGTGTGAGGCCATTTGAAAGTGCAGTAATTGTCTGGTTTCATCCATGGAGTTTTTATTTGGTCATTTGATGGGATGAGGATCACCTGTTGTGATAAGCATGTGTAGGACCCATGGACCTTGAAAGGTGTGTTGTGGGAGTATTGATCATAGTGGCAGTGGAAATCTGTCTGCAGGTTTTGCACCTGTTGTTCTGGTAAAGTCTGATACCACTTTGAGTTGGTGTGTTCTGGTCTGTAGGGAGCTTCCATCTGATCATGAGCTTGGCAAGGTTGGGACATTGTTTGAACCAAGCCTGGTAAACTTAAATTCATAATTTTGCTAGATATCAAAAGCTATGGACTTAAGAGGGACACTGGTTTTATGGCTCATTACAACAATTTGTAACACATCACACTGCCTTCTATCCTTTATTGCCTACTTCAACCCCTTTATGCATACAATCTGACTCCCAGCTGCCCACTTCATTTCAGGTGACCATCTCCAACATGTTTCCCCTTCTGCTGAGCAATCTGTCCCCACTTGTATCTAGCTCAGACACTCTGCTTCCTTCCCCAGACCTGAAAAAAAGTGCTGTGTAGCTCAAAAACTTGTACCTTCCACCAACAGAAGTTGGTCCAGCAAAGGATACTTACTACCTCCCTACTTTGTCTCTATCATATCCTGCAGACAACATGGCTACAACACAGCAAAAATCTAAGTACTGTCTGATCTCGGATGGCAAAGAATTCTGTTGTTTGGATGCCACCACTAAGAATACACTGCTTTCAGTGTCTGAAAGTCTCTGCCTGGGTTTCCCCAGCTGCATTGTTCCTATGCAGCATAGTTGTCTTGGAGGGTCACAGATGATGAGACTATCACTAAGGGCCTTACAGATTAAGAGCAGAACTTTATATTCTGTTATGAAACAAAATGAGTAAATGGCATTTGTAAAGCTCTGTTGTTATGTGTTCACATTGGCTTTTGTTATGAAGTGCAATTCTGCACATCATTCCTTCTCCTGTACTCTGAATTTCCAGTTCAGGAAATCATCACAATCAGGACAGCATTTAAGCACATGCATGATTGCTTTCCTGAATAGGGTTGAATTCAAACATATTGTTAAGTGGTTTCCTGAATCAGAGCCTGTTTGGAGAATAGGTAGAGTTAAATTAATCTGAAAAGCTATAGGATGGAACCTTAGTTGAATGTGAAATCATAGTACTCAGCTCAGCCCTCGTATAGAGATTTTCATCTTCAAAACTCTTTGCAAATGTTAATTAATTAATCTCATCATGATTCTGGTATTCATACTTTCATTACAATAATGTTAAAAAACTTTTTATAAATGTTAACATGCCACCGAACGTTCAAGCTGTAGAAACTGTGCTGAAAAGGGAATGTGTTCTGTCAAAAGCAAGCAGTTGCTGAACTATAAAGTGTGGCAGAGAATGAAAGTTTATGCACAATAATATTATTCAAAGATACTTAAAGGTCAGATCTAAATTTTGGGAACTTTTCCCGCATGAGCAGCAAAATACTCCCTCTTTGAAGAGTTCCTACTAAGTTCTTTTTAGGGCTCTCCAACCCTCTATTTTATGTAACTGTAGTAACAGCACCATACTCAAAATATGAGTGTTTATTCTGCCCTGTCTGCAAAGTGGTACCCTCCTATGGCAGAAGACTTTTTCCCACAGAACAACTTCCCTCTCAGACCAGGTTTGCTAGAGTCAGAATTTTATTTTGCATATTGTGATGCAGTTGAAACAGTCTGGAGTTTTTCATTCTCTATCACAGTGGACCCAGTCTGGAGAAGTGCTGAGAATCCACTGAAGTCAATCGAGAGCTGTGTTTGCGCAGCAAGGGCTCAGTTCTGCTCCCACAATGCAGTTTTGTCATTGACTTTACTAGAAAGAGGAGCATTGGGCCCTAGTGGATTTTGGGGCCAGATTCTATAAATAATTCAGCACATACTGTAAGCTACTGAGCACCGTCAATTCTCACTGACTCGATCTTCTGTTGGAGTCCATAGCACTCAGCAACCCCTTCCTGTGTGATAAAGCTTTCCCACCGTAACAAGAATGACCCTCACAACAATAGGAACCCTTTCTACCCATCCCTTCCAAAAAAGGAAACTCAACAAACGGAAAACACCAACACCAACAAGTGACCTGAAACTATTCAAAGAACCAACAAACCAAAAATCAATGCATCAAATAACCCTCATCCAAGCAAAGGCTGTAACCCAAAAAAGGAGAAGAGACAGAGCTCCCATGAGGTCCAGTAGGGACTTTGCTATCACTATCATTTTACATGTGTAAAATGTTCAGATACCACACAGAGAGCTAGCAGTATAAAAATGTAAGATTGAGGGAGAAGTAGCACCTTAGGATAGGTGTGTCATAAACAGATAGCTAAGGGTTAATGTCTCTTTCACCTGTAAAGGGTTAACAAACAGTGACCTGCAACACCTGTCCAGAGGACCAATCAGGAGACAAGATACTTTCAAACCTTGGGGGAGGGAAACCTTTGTTTGTGTTTTTGGGTTTGGCTTTGTTCTCTCTGAGTCCTGGAATGGACTAGACGTGCAGCCAGGTTTCTTGCCAATCTCCCTGCTACAGTCTCTTATATATTCAGAATAGTAAGTATTTAGTAAGGAAGGCGGTTATAGTCTTTTGATTGTTTTTTCCTTTATTTGCAAATGTGTATCTGGCTGGTAGAGTTCTAATGTGTATTTAGCTGAAAGTATTTTAAATTGTATTTCTGTTGGAGGAGGCTTTTTTCTCCAGTTTCTATAAGCTGAAAGACCCTGTAATATTCCATCTTGAATTTACAGTGATTTTCTTTATTCTCTTTTCTTTTTTATTAAAAGTTTTGTTTTTAAGACCTGTATGATTTTTTTCCCCTTGTTGAGGCTCAAGGGAATTGAGTCTGTACTTAACAGGGAAGAAAGAGAAGGGAGGGGAGAGGTGTGGAATCCCTTTGTTTTAGGTTCATGGAGCTTGAATCTATATTCCCTCTGGGTGAGGAAGAAGGGGAGAGGGGAAGGAACATCCCTTCCTGTTTTAAGATTCAAGGAGTAATCTTCCAGGGTAACCCAGGGAGGGAAGCCTAGGAAAGGCACTGGTAAAGGAAAGAGTTTACTTTCCTTGTGTTAAGATCCAGAGGGTCTGGGTCTTGGGGGTCCCCAGGGAAGGTTTTGGGGGGACCAGAGTGTATCAGGCACTGGAATTCCTGATTGGTGGCAGCGCTTCAGGTTCTAAGCTGGTAATTGAGCTTAGAGGAATTCATGCTGGTACCCCAATTTTTGGACTCTAAGGTTCAAATCAAATAACCCTCATCCAAGCAAAGGCTGTAACCCGAAAAAGGAGAGGAGACAGAGCTGCCATGAGGTCCAGTAGGGACTTTGCTATCACTATCACTTTACATGTGTAAAATGTTCAGATACCACACAGAGAGGTAGCAGTATAAAAATGTAAGATCGAGGGAGAAGTAGCACCTTAGGATAGGTGCTTAACACCTTTTAGGTTTGGGCTCTATGATACTTTGGATACTTTCAGCCAAGACCTCAAAGCATTTACAAACATTAAATCACTAAGCTTAATGGCAGTCCACAGTAAGGACTTTGTAGGCCTGGTTCTGATCTCACACCCATGGGTGTAAATCAGGAGTAAGTCCAATGACATCAATTGAGTTGTACTGGTGTCAAATCAGAGGGCATGTGATCAGAGTGAGGTGCAGTGTCGCGGCACCATTTCTATGCTGTGGATGCTAATATGGCTGGACTGCAGTGTGTGCTTGAGGTTTCCTTATTTTTTACATGATAAAAGCTTCAACATATTGTGATTCAAAGATAGCATGAAAATCACTGTCATTCACATGCAAAGGCTCTGAAGCAAAGCACTAGGCACTGCAAATGAATTCCCTGCTTCACTTATTGAAGGAGAGAGATACTCAAAAGTCTGCAAACTCCCAATACATATTTTGCGCCTTTTTTCTTCACTTGGTGTCTCTAAGCAGCTCTTTATTTCTCTTGTTGGATGTTAGGTTATTGTTTTAGGTCACCTTTCTCTAGTATTTGAATGCTGCTGTGAAACTAGTAACCTAGCTGTGGTGGAAAGTAACCTGCCATCAGTGGTTTGTTGTATTCACTTTTCATAAACCCCTCATAATAATGACAGAGAACCTTAAACAAACAGTGCTTCTGCAATCCTGGTGGTTTACAGCTGTTCAGAGAGAATGCTGTGGAGCTGACATTGTTTCATGCAGCTCACCCAGGTGTAGCTTATTATTCCCTGCCTGGTAAGCAATGTCTGCTAGCTGTGCAGGTTCTTATGCTGGTGCCCATTGCCAATTGGAGTGCTTGGTTTAAAGGTATTCACTTGATGTCAACACAGCCAAACAAATGAAGCCAGTAGATTTCTAAGGACTCAGTCCTGCCCTATTGAAATCAAAAGACCATTGACTTCAATAGGAGCAGAATAAGGCAATATGATCCAGGAGCACAATTGTCTCGGATGGCCCTTTTGTTCCTGGTAGGGTGGTGCAAAAGGGGCTACTGAGCTAGGATAATCTCTCTACTGCAGGTACAGAACAGGCTCAGGTAGCTTTATGCTGCCCCCATAGGTGCCTCCCTGGTGCAGGGCAAGTTCTTGGGCAGGCTGGAGAAGAAAGGGGGCAGACTGGAGATAGAAGGATGCATGGCTGAGGCATTATCATGCCCTGGTGACACTATGCCCCTGCAATGGTTCAGAAGGGCCACTGAAGCAGAGGTGTGAGTTAGGGTAACTGTAAGGGCTGTCCTACATTTGCACTAGGAACTGTACTGGTCCCCAACCAGTCCCTAAATACAAGAGACACAAGCAACTTCCCCTGGCCTCACCAGGGGCTACACTGGACCTGATCCTGCATCATGCCCTTGATCTCTTCTCTATCTTCCAAGAGAGGTGCTTGGCAGCTTGCAAGATCAGGCTCATTGTTAGGGGAGGGAAATGGCCTTCTCTGGCCCAGGCCAGGGAGCGTATCCAGCTGAAATGGGTGGAAAGTAAAACCCTTTTATTGTCAATTTAACTTAACCTGCAGCATGTGCCTAATAGAACATCCTCGCTATGGTCTAAACTGATTTCTCTCTAATAACTATTTTGAAATTCTATTTTGGCGAATTCCCAGATACATGCAGACAAGACAGCCCAACATGTGCTAGGGGACTGAACAACCCCATGAGTTTGGTCTGAAAATGGAACAAAGCGTAGTTCAGTGCTCTCCCCTGCAGAGCTGTGTGCATTATTTGTTATGATTGCTTTGATTGAATTGTGTTTCTGTTTGCTGAATGTCCCTGAGCAGTGCCTTCTTCTTTTCAGAGTTGTTTGCTGTTCACATTTAGTCAATTAATGTTTCATACAAACATATTTCAGCATATGGATTTCTCGGGAGCTGTAAAATACTTCTGCACGTATCAAATATCTAGAATTTGAAATGGGAGCTGCATGACCAGTCATCGAAATCACGTGTTATTTTTTCTGTTCCCTGAATGGATTATGGGAATTTATAAACAGGATGAAAACGGGGCACTTTTATCTACTACGCAGAAAAATATCCACCTCTTTGGCACAAATTGCCTAGAGGGGCTCCACTGGAGTACAGAGAATGATACTGTTATCCATTCAGAAAAAGATGCTGATCATGTCAGTGAGGAGATGATGGTGACACAATCACAGTGCGAGCCACTCCTGAGGAGAAGCATGAGGGTAGTGCTATGAGGCAGGTGGGCAAGTGTGCGCTTCTGGGGTACCCTAGGTTGTGAGGCACCTCACTTCTGCCTATTCTGAACCGGAGAAAACGTAAGTCTCTGCCTGCTATAGGTCATCTCCCCAAACCCACCAGTGTCAGGCAACACAAGCACTCCCCCCTAGGTCTGTGCAGGCCCCGCTCTCTCTCTAAAGCAGTGGTGGGCAACCTGCAGCCCACGGACCGCATGTGGGCCACCAGTGTAATCCACTGGGGGGGTCACCAGACAGTTTGTTTACATTTGCATGGTCTTCCGCAGCTCCCATTGGCCGGCAACGGTGAACCGCAGCCACTGGGAGCTGCGGGCAGCCATGCAAACATACAAACTGTCTCACGGCCCACCAGCAGATTACCCTGATGGGTCGCATGTGGCCCATGGGCCACAGGTTGCAAGCCACTGCTCTACAGGTTAGCAAGAGGCACATACCAACCCCCAAGCCCGCCCAGCATCTCCCTGGAGTGTCCACCCCCTTTTCCACTGGACACTCACAGTATTCACAGATTCCCTGCTTCCAAAGCTTCCAGCTTACCAGTTCCATATTAAATCACCATCTGCTTAACACACAGCACTTGCATGTGTTTACAGTGAAAACCAGTCAAAGCATGATTCAAATGTTATAGCAAGCAGAAGTATTGGAAACAAAGGGTTACAAAATCATAACACACATTCTAGAATCCAGACAATTCACTAGATACTTTCATGTCTTATAGAGAAACACTTACCTGGAGTTCTTCCAGTGTTTTACAGCTTGGCTGTGATCCTCCATTCATGAGACAAGCCCTGTGGTCAACTTGCCTCCTTGGTGAAAGATTCAGAGTGCCTCTTTTCAGCCAATATCAGAACAATCCACTGTCCTTATTCATAAATGGGATGCCCCCTGCTAGTTGTTTTTTTCTGTATATGCCTTCCCCATTGATTTTGCAATTTCTAAATCAGCATCCGGCTCAGTATGCAAATAGGCCTACATTGTAAGGGACACCAGACAGGGAGACAAGCGTCTATTACTCCCTGCCTAAAAGGAACCTTTCTGAGACATGTCATCTCCTGGGTGTCTGTCTTAAGAATATAATTTTCAATAGACACACATACTTCCTTAAATATTTTCTGTACATATATTTCATAATGATTATGACAGCCAGTGAGCTACTGGCCGTCAATAGAGACACCTCATGCCACTATGTAGTCAATTATTATGCATGTATCCAATCTAAGGGATTCCCATCAAATTCTACACACTCCCTGAGCCTTCTGCAAATTGGCAGCAAGAAGTCCCTGGGTCACAGCCAAGGGGAAGAGTATGCTGTGATAGCTTACATCTGCAATGTCCTGCAAGGAAGCAGATGAATACCACGCAGGAGCGTGAGAGGAAGCTGGTACTGGTTACCAACAGGAGTGATGAGGTGCTAGAGATTCCCACAATGTTGGCTGTTCTACTCCAGAGGCAGCCAGCATCAGCAAGGAGCACAGCCCCAGATAAACAGCAAAGGTTGAAATCATAAAGGGGGAGGGGATTGGTTCCACTGACAGCAAAATAACTGGAGAGCGAAGAAAGCTCCAGCTCTCAAATTTTCTTAACATTCAGAACAATTTCCTGTAAAGTAGACTCCCCAAAATGTGTTACAAAAAACATCCAATTTCGTTTGAAAATTAGAATCAGCAAATAGCAAGAACCACCTCGCCTACTTCCCCTAAATGTGGCATCTTTATAATCACATATAAAAGGTTTCCCTCACCCTAAAAACTTGTTTCCAGAATGCTGCTCACCACCACTGGGTGCACTTTGCTTATGAAGGAGGATGAGCTACGCCTCCACACAGAAACTTCACTCCACCCTACACACGGACCTCAGCTGACCTGCCTCTCACAGAGGTTGCAGGCTGCTCATGACTTGCCCTCCTGCAACCTCTTTGAAGTGCAGCCACGAAGGTGATGAGTGAGTACTACAATCCTATCTCTCTTCTGCATTGCCCTCTCTTTGTGATGTGGAGCTCCATTGCTCTATCTGCAGGCAATAACAGGAATATTTTTTTTTTAAAAAGCAGAAAATGCAAGTATTAATGCTTGAAGCATGTATATGCCCTCTGATTTACTGGCTGGTCCATTTGAAGGCAATTGTCTACCACTACTAAGTATAGATTTACTCCTTCACTTAAAACATGAGGTTGGAAGGGACCAAGGGTCCTCTAGTGTAACCCTCAGCCAAGATGCAGGGTTTGTTGTGTCTAAACCATCCAAGACAGGTGGCTCTCCAGTCTCCTTTTGAAAACCTCCAGTGAAGAAGCTTCCACAACCTCCCTATGCAGTCTGTTCCATTGCCTTACTGTTCTTACAGCTAGGAAGTTTTACCTGATTTTTAATCTAAAATCTGCTGTGCTGTAGTTTGAACCCATTGCCTCTTGTCCTGCATTCTGGGGCAAGAGAGAACAACTTTTCTCCATCTTTTTTAAGGCTGCACATCCACCAATGTAATATATGCCATCATATGCCAGCAATGCCCCTCTGCTATGTACATTGGCCAAACTGGACAGTCTCTACGGAAAAGGATAAATGGACACAAATCAGACATTAGGAATGGCAATATGCAAAAACCTGTAGGAGAGCACTTCAACCTACATGGCCACACTATAGCAGACCTTAAGGTGGCCATCCTGCAGCAAAAAAACTTCAGGACCAGACTTCAAAGAGAAACTGCTGAGCTCCAGTTCATCTGCAAATTTGACACCATCAACTCAGGATTGAACAAAGACTGTGAATGGCTTGCCAACTACAGAACCAGTTTCTCCTCTCTTGGTTTTCACACCTCAACTGCTAGAACAGGGCCTCATCCTCCCTGATTGAACTGACCTCGTTATCTCTAGCTTGCTTGCTAGCATATATATACCTGCCCCTGGAAATTTCCACTACATGCATCTGAGGAAGTGGGTATTCACCCACGAAAGATCATGCTCCAAAACGTCTGTTAGTCTATAAGATGCCACAGGATTCTTTGCTGCTTTTACAGATCCAGACTAACACGGCTACCCCTCTGATGTTTATGGCAGCAATTCAAGTATTTGAAGGCTGCTATCATGTCCTGCCTTGAATCTCCTCTTTTCCAAGCTAAACATACCCAGTTCCTTCACTCTTTGCTCAGATGCCCTGCATTCCATCCATTGGATCACCTTTGTCGCCCACCTCTGGATCCTTTCCACTTTCTCTTCATCCTTTCTATACACTGAGGACCAAAACTGGACAGTACTCCAGCTGAGGCCTCAAGTGGTCAAGATGTGTGCTGCAGTGGAGAAGATCCCAGGGCTCAACCTTTGATGACAATCCATGCAGGCAGTCATACATGAAGTTACAAATGAAAGCTGTTTTTAGAAAAGTTGGCCCTGGCCTTTCAAATCTCCAGATACAAAAAGCCATGGCATGATGCTTAAGATTTTAAAAACTCCTTTTTGCTGGACACCTTGCTTATATTCCAATAGCTAAAATTCTTGCTTATGGCCAAGATGACAATTCTGATTTTTTTCAGAGACTTGATCACAGTGGGGTGACAAATTGCCAGTTCCAAAATATTTTACATTTTGTTTGGAATGGCCTGAAGAAGGGAGCTAGTTCCTCATGAAACAAGTAAAACTGTGTCTGTCAGAAAATACTGCGTACGTCCTTTTCGTTTCTAGAAGCTTTATGGTTTTCATTACCTGAATTTCTTGCTTCTTATATGCAATGGGCTCTTTTTTTCTATCTGTGAGCTTTGATGATTTATGAATGCTGAGATGCTTCTGGGAGTCCTTGTTATGTGGATGCAGGCCTCACTAAAGAAATCAAATCGTAGTCCGTATTGGCCTTGACTACGCAGGCCTTTAGATTGGCTATAACAACTGTGCTAAATTCAGCTATGGCCTGTGCTGTAATCCTCTTTCTTATGTACCTTTAGAAGGTGCCTGCCTGCCATTAAGGGTCAGGGTTATTGGAGGATCTTACAAAGTGAGAAAAATGCTCTGGTTTGTCTGTCTCCTGGAGATTTTATATTTATTCTGAGTGGAATTCATGCCTGTGCAAAAGGGGTTCAGGAGGGTAATGCAACCGAAGGGTATAAGTAGAATGGAAGTGGTACACTGGCTTTGTCCTGGCCCTGTGCATGGGGGTTAATTTCACCTTCTTTCCTTTTGTCTGAAATAAGCCACCTAGATCTAAAATACATCTTCTTTGTACATGGGGAAATCTGACATGACTGACCCTGGATGGGGCCAAACAGCATGTAATAACAGACTCAGAAATGGCGTGGCAGGCTGTAGGTGGGGCTGGCATTGTAGCCAGCTAGGGATGAGGTTTCAAAGGTATTTAGGCCCCTATGTGCATCTTTAGATGTCTGCATACCTCTGCAAATCTGCCCTTAGACTATTGTGATGCTAGGGAAAACATATGGGGCAGATCCTTCATAGGTTTGCAGTCTAGTGTCTGATCTTTTTGCTTGGAGCTGAATGAGTCAGAAATCTTTGTGTTTCTGCTTGATTGCATTATCCTATTATCCTTAATATGGTCAGTGTGAATCCTATCACCTATAATGGGGAAAGTATTCATTCTCTTGTAATAAAAGGCCACACATTTGAACACTCGAGAGGTAATCAAGCACAAACAGTACTTTGTCCGATTATCTGACTCTGAACGTCTAAAATTACCCAGAGACTGACTTGATAGTATTGGGGTGGGATGGGGGGAGGTTTCTCCATCATTTAATATTTTGTAAGCGTGGATTAGCTTTTTGCTATGCACAATGGTGTCAAAAGGTGATTTTGTTCCAGTCATAAGATCTCACAGTGTTATAGCACGTTACCAAAAGCTACTGCAGCAGCAAGATATTTTTAATGGAAATAATGCCTCATGGTACAACAGCTCATCACAGGTTCTCTCAGAACATGCCCTCTAAGCAACTATCTTTTTTGTAACAAAAATTATGACAGCCTGGAGGTTGTTTTATTCTGCAAAAGGAAATGTAATGATCTTCCTTATAAACCTTGCCCTCAATATTTCTGCTTTTGCTTTTTCAACTAAATATTTTTCCTTAAATTGGAGTATTCTGGTTCACAGTCACATAAAAATTGTAGGGGCTGGAAAATATCTCCATCATAATCTTGAATCAGCAACAGATAAAACTGCAATTTATCTAGCTAGCAGAACCAATATAGGTCTTAGTGATGGGCAAACCTCAAATAGTTCAACTAAGTCATCATACTTACCCAAACCTCTTTATCTACAAATTGGCTCTCTCACCACATTTCTGCTATAGTAGCTAGGGATATTAGCAGCTGCTTTAATTTTGCAAATAAAGGCATAAGATCCAATGACTGGAAGTTGAAGTCAGTACAGTTCAGACAAGAAATGCAAAATTTTTGACAGCGAGGCTAATTAACTATGGGAACAGATTGCCAAGTGATGGAGAATTTACCACATCATTTAGCATCTTTAAATCAAGTGTAACCCTTCTGCCCCTCTGAGTTGGCAGCAACAAGGGCCGGGTTCAGTATCCAGGGGTTCTGTTTCAGTAACACAATGCATAACCTGCTCGAGCCCCCACCCAGTGACCTGGGACACTCACATACCACACCCCCCTGGGCGCCTCTAGGACGCAATACTTCCCCTCTCGCAAGCACGGAGTCTGAGTGTAGCAAAATCTTTTTAATAAAGGAAGGAATCAATGCGGCATCCCATTGGGGAAACACCACAAACAGGGTTATAACACAAACCATAAACAAAAACCCACCTCCAAGTACGTTTGGCACTGTCCTTTTTCCCCTTAGGGTTTTAAGTCCAATCACCCCAAAGTCCAACAACCCAAAAGTCTCTGGTCAATGCCACCCCCGAGTTCGAGAGTTTATCTGTAGAGGTCCCTCCCCCCCAGCCTGGGTAGAAAGGGGCACCTTACGTGGTCCGGGGCCAACTGCCCTGCCTCTCCGTGGGTTCTGCTTCCGCCTTCTCTACGAACTGCTCCGCTTCACCAGCCGATCCACGCTGCTCCTCCAGCCGTCCTCACAAACTGCTCCGCTCCACCAGCTGCTCTGCTCCATGAGCTGCTCCAGTTCTCTCTGCAAACTGCTCGGCTCCGCTCGCTCTGTGGGCTGCTCCACCCATCCCACAGCTACTCTGCTCTGCCAGCCGCTCTGCTACCACCAGCTGTCCCGTGATGCGCTCCAGCCGTCCCCACAACTGCTCCACTCCGCCAGCTGCTCTGTTCCACAGTATAGCTTCAGGCTCCCCCACTATTTAGCACAGTACTCAGTGCTCTCAGCTCAGTAATTTCAGCTCTTTAGTGATTTCAACTCTTAGTGATCTCAGCTCTTAGTAGGGGAGCCCCAGTGCTAGTGCACCATTAGCCCAAAGTGAGTTCAGCTCAGTAACCTGTATTTAGATTCTTGAGGGAATAAAAAAAATCAACTCTGACATTCCACAGTGGAGAGAGGAGGGGGTGGAACTGGTGCTTCTAGCTCCACAAAGAGACTGCACCACCAGGCACAGATACCTGTCCCCCGCCTCTCTCAATTCACTGGGTTTTGGAACCCATGTCCCTTGTCTAGCAAGTACCACCCAACTGAGGGTGAGTCATTTGTCACCAAGCAGTCCCACAGCTCGGCAGTCTGGGATAGGGTAGGAGTGCCTATGCAAATATGCTCTCTGAAATTCTTTCCACCAGATGTCAGGGTAGAGCTTATCCTGACCCTGCTTACACAAGATTAGATGCTTTCCTAAAAGATGTGCCTTAATTTAAGCACAGGTTATTAGGATGCATGAAGGAATCACTGGGTGAAATTCTGTGGCAGGAATTATGCAGGACTTTAGACTACATGATAATGCGCTCTTCTGGCCTTAAGATATATAAAATCTACCTTCTGGCTTTGGCTACTTGGGAAATATAATGCGAAAAGCCTTGTATTGTTTCAGCATACCACGTTGTAGAGACATTTAGAGAATACAGAGCTGACAGAAAATGGAAGAGGAAGGGAAGGCAACAGACATTTCTGAACCTCAAAAGAGATTTGGCCTCAGTAGTGAGCAAAAGTCATTAGCATATGAAGGCAGCTAAGCAACCTCTGTGAAACGAAGTGCTGGTCTCATTCCACTCCATAAAAGGTAAAAGATACTCAGCTACTGCTGTGAAGAAGGTCATATACCTAACTATATAGCTAGAGCCACAATCCAAAATGACACCCTTTCGGGGCTCTCTCTGCAGAGACCATTCATGGAGACCGAATTACAGAATCCTCTCATCTTTCAAAATGGTGTCACACCTTGGTACAAAGATTCGGTCAGTTCTTATTTCATTTGAATTGGTCCTCTATTCATCTAAAGCTTCTCTGCGGGAAGCTACACTTGTTGGGTGCACAATTTAAGGCATACTTAAATGATCAGCAAAGACTTTTCTAACAAACTAATGACATTTTCGCATCCAGCTTTGCACACAGTCTGTTCCTGTGAGCTCATAAAAAGGCATTGTAGTTCTGACAAACAGGAATTAATCATTGCAAGTCAGTTGTCAGAGAGCACAATTCATCATTTTGAGGTCAAACTTATCCAGAGTTTTCAAAACTCACCATTTGTAGTATTAAGAATTGCAGCACTCGCCTCCAGTGATCGTTTGAATCAGAGATGTGGCAATTTTCTACTGACATTTTTAAGACATGTCTAGGTTATATGAAGCAAGTCTAATATATTATAAGTTAAGGGGCCTTTTGATTAAAAATGTTAAGAGGTTCATAATCTTACTCTGTCATCAGTAGTTTTAGATTAGAATGGTAAAGGGCCAATGACAATTCAAACATCAATTACGGATTGTCGGTTTCTTTCTGATTTTGGAGGAAAGGGGCTCAGAATTTAGATGATGTGCAAATAAATTTAGTCTGAACATTAAATGAATAAGATTCCAGCAGAAGAGGCAAAAGGTGCAGAAGCATAATGTGCATGCATTTATACAAATACTGTAAATCCTATAGAAGATGCACAGAAACCTTCCAATAAAGGATTAAAACGCCAGCACCAATAATCTTAAACAGGTTAATCTCTGAGTACATGGATCTATCCTACCTCTTGCTTAACAGGAAACATGAAAGCTTCTGCATCTCAGGAGCTGAAGTGGTAGCCAGAGAGCATGGCTTGGCAGGTGACGGGGGTGAGAAGATATGGGACTTCAGCTGAACATAACATTCTACATTATTTTGCTCCCTTCCCCCCCAAAAAAGACCACCCCAAAGCGAAAAAATAAACCTGGTTAAAATTACAGAGAAACTTCCAACCAGATAGCTAAGGGGATGTGTTAAAAGGCAAGAAGGCTACCCAAATGAATCTACTAGTCTAAATGTCAGGATGAGCTGATAATCAGGAAGCAAAGCATGGTAGAAATGAAATTCCATTAATTATCATTTTCTGATTTGATGCGAGTTTCCTAAAATGTCAAAGCTGGCACGTCTCCCTTTCCCTAGATTTTCAGGAGGTGACTTCTTTCCACTTAAAGTCTCCAGAGCTAGCAAAGTATGCACACCCTCTGCAAACTCTCAGGAATCTGTCTGGGAGCTGATGGCATGCCCACTCATTCATGAGGCAGCAAGGGAGTATGAACTCTTCTGCTGGTGATGCTAATCCCACAAACAATTTACCCTACCATATTCTTAATCTGTAATGTAACTGAGTCCCTGAGTGTATGTGACTCGCCCTAGGTGCCTATTCTGCAAGTTACTGAGTGCTGGTATAATGCCCTGCTAATATCGATTGGGCTTAGCACAGGCACAACTTCCATGACTGTGGCTATAATTGATCAATGGCAAAGTCAGGAACAGGGTCCTGCTCTAATGACCTGACAATATTTGCCACTGTATTTGCTCTCTTCAAATAATGTTAAATGGTTAACTTTTCTAAAAGAACTTTTTGACTCTTCCCTCTCTCCCATCCCTTTCCCCCTTGAATTGGGTAATACAATCCAGGTATAGAGATGGATATGTCCTATGCAAAAATACATGCTAGCCATGATTAAACCGAATGAAAATAGTTTAGTGAATTGGTCCTTGGAGAGGTGGATTTTCCAACTTGTATATTCTGATAGGACTAAAATATGCACAAACTGTAGTTAAATCCTTGTAATTTGCATAGTCCAATAAACAGAGTTGTTCTAGGAAGATGTTTCTTGTATACTGTCCTACATAAATTTGTGAACTCTAAACTATTATAGTTCAGGATTTCTTTTCCCTAGTGTAGTGATCTTCACAAAATAATTTCTTTACTGGTTGCTCTCCAGTTTGAAAGCATTTGGAATTTTTCCTACATCAGCCTCAATACTTAATCTCAGGTTTACTTTTTTAGCTCTTACAATTAATTACTCGGAGATGCAAATAATACACATCTTCACAACGTTCCATGCCCCAGAGCTGAATGCAATGCAAAACACCCTGTGCAAGGACTTTTATTTTAGCCAAGGCTCAAACCCTGTAATGGACCCTTGCCACCGATGCACAATTCATTACAGGACTGAGACCTATAGAAGAAGAGTAGGAACTCGAACACTCACTGAGGGAGATTTTCAGTTTTAGTTCTGTCTTTTTAAGGTACTTCTCCAAAATGCTTACAAATATTAAAATCCAAATTGCACCTAGATAGTCCACTAACTTCTTATGCTAGCACAAAAATCTTCTCTTAACTGTGATGTCATCAAACCAGGCAGGGATTTTCAAAGGAGCCTAAGTGAATCGGACACCCAAATCACACTTCAGTGGAAGTTGGGTGCCTAACACTCTTGGAATTCTTTGAAGATCCCAGCCTAAGCATGCCAGATCTCGTGACATACTGAAGATTTCCCCCATAGGTAGACAAGGCTGCTTGCTTCTATAAAGGAAGTTGTTGAACAACTGTTACTCAAAAAACATCACACAATGCTGACAATCTGGCCAACTGCTGTCCAGTATCTAATCTTTCATTACTGGTTATGTTCATTGAGAAGACTGTGGTGAGAATACTTGCAGAGGATCTGCCCACTTGATAGCTCTTTGATCCTTATCATTGTGGGCACAGATCTGGGTATAGTACAGAGGCTGCCATGGTAACTTACATATATGGTCTTCTGCTAGTGTTGCACAAAGACCAAGTGTTCCTGCTGAAATTGTTAGATCTATTAGTTTACTTGAGAAGGGACAGTCTGGTCTCTCTCATCTGAGCACTTGTACATATCAGATAGAGGAATGTTTTAAATGCTCCATCTTACCCAGTGACCATGGCTGTTCCAATTCCTAATCCAAGCAGCTTCCAGAATGGACTGCATCACTAGGAGCTTCTTTCCCAGGCATTTTCCCAGGTCTTTAAGTCCTTGTGGAAGCTCACCTCTGTTAGCAAGTTCCATGTTCACCAAAGCTTTCTGATTCTTCCATATTTCCTGGAAGATTTTACAGTCCTAGGTGGTCACGTTGTTGGTCACCTCCTTGGTCTGTTTAGCACACCAGAGTGAACACTTTGAAGCTGCATTTCTGAATTTTTCCAAACACTTTGTATCTCCTAATCCAATTAAGTTTTAATTTTCACCTGAGTTGATGTGACCTCTGCTTTCAGGGCTTCTCTCAATTTATCTGAGGAGCTTACACCCCTGATTTAATTCCTTCAGACAACCCCCCTCCCCACCTCATTTTAATTCTTCCAGGCCTGCTTTCATTGCTACTTGGCTAGCTTCGATTTCTACAAGCACCTCATCTGATTGCTCTCTCTCTATTCAACAGGAATACATTACTAATTCAGAACTTCTCTCTCTGGAAACGTAATCTGACTCAAAAAAACCCAAACAACTCAACAGTGTTCCCCCTAACAGAACACTGGGGCTTCTTAGTGGCTCAGTTTCCCATTGGCAGAGAAACGTTTGATGGCTTCAGGGGATTTTCTCCCAGTTTCTTCTTATTTACAAAATGCACCTCGGTCCTGCTTACCTTGAACAGACATGGTGAAAACAACAGCAGAAGTACACATAGGCAATTCCATTTTCAGAAACCTCAGCTTAGACACCTCCATGTCCAGCTTTGTAGCCAGATATTCAACAACTTATTTGGTCCTTAGTCTCCTTGTCACTCTTTGCCCGTCTTATCCATTTGGATTGTAAGCTGTTCAGGGCAGGGGCTGCCTCATACTAGGCATTTATACAGTGTCTTACACAACAGAGCCCCATTCTTAGTTGGGGCTAGGAGGTGCTGCCGTAATACAAATAAACAATAATAATGACCATATGCTCTCTAGTGAGAACACAGGTGTGGGACTTGCTGAGCTGGTGCCGAAAGCCATCCATACTGTGCAGGCAGACCACACATCTGCATAAGGTGGCAAGATTGAGAGGACAGCAAAACAAAAAACAAAAACAAAAAACCCAACCCACTCACACCTCTAGCTTTCTCCCAGTACCTTCTCCTCTGGGATCCTAGCCTAGAGACCTAGCAGTTCTGTGCTTCTCCCCCTAGTGGAGTTAGAAGGTGTAGCATTCCATAGTGAAACCAGGAGGTAGTAAAGGCACACCTGATACTTACATTACAAAGGAGTGTGTATGGTAACACCCATTGTTTCATGTTTTCTCTGTGTATTTTATATATATATATATATATATATATATATATATATAATCTCTTCCTACTGTATTTTCCACTGCATGCACCCAATGAAGTGGCCTGTAGCCCACAAAAGCTTATGCTCAAATAATTTTGTTAGTCTCTAAACTGCCACAAGTATTCCTGTTCTTTTTGCGGATACAGACATGTTTAGATTTTTTACAAATGGGCATTTTCTGATGAAATATGACTCAAGCTAAACTTGAGTCAGAGTTTGAACAATCAACAGAGCAAGAGGCCATGGTAGACACAGTAGGAGTGGCACCATACCGGAAGGGGATCAGAGATAACCACATAAGTATGTTATGGAGGTGATGCAGTCGGCATTCTTCACTCTTTTTTCTGTATTACATGTGCAGAGCATCTGACTGAATTTAGTGTCACTTTTGAATGTAACAAAACAATCTTTCGGATTTCAATTAATTGTTTCTCCTCACTTGCTGCTCCCACAATCCCTCAACATATAATTGCATGCAAGTCACTTTCTCTGCAGCCATGAGAATGAAGCAGCAAGGTCTCTCCAAGGCTATTTTCCATGGTAAACAAAATAACCTGTAAATATTGCTAACAAACAGCATACTGCTCTGGAGACAGAGCATTATCTCCAGTATTCTCCAATTTTCTGCCAACCCCAAGAATATGAATCTAAAGGTCAGCCAAACTGAGCCTCATTAGTGACAGTATACATGCTGCCAGTGCCTGCCAAGTCATTGAGATATGTTTTGAACTACAGTTTTTGACTATCAGTATTATTGTTATATTGCTATATTTTTCCTTCATTTTACCACCTTTCTCAAACGTACTCATTTTCTAACCCTTATTTATCAGGCTTTTAAAAAGTGTCTTCTCTCCTTATTACAATTATATAATTTTCAAAATAGCGAATATACATTATATGTGAACAAGCAGACTATACATATATAATTAATATATTATGTGTGTATGTATATATATATATATACACACACACACACACACACACACACACACACTTACAGATTTTGTGCATATGTATACACACACATACATATACATACAAATATATATGCACAAAAACTATGTTAAAAGAGCACAAATGAAGTTGCAAAGTTAAGCACTGAAAAGTTAGGAAATGCCAGGATTAAAGCTGCCTGTGCAACCTTAATTTGCCCCCCTTGTGCATAATAAGAGCTATTATGAATTATTTTTCTCCACTAATATTTTGGTTTTAACTGAAAACCAGAACTTGTTGGCTGAAACTACGAGTTGTAGTTTGCTCCTATTGTCCAAATTCTCCTCAATGGGCCTGGCTCCCCAACTGAACTGCCTCTCCCATAATGCACCACAGCCAGGGATTCCCCAGTAGTGGAAAGGAGTCTGAAAGTGGACATCCAGTCTAAGGCCCTTTACACTGCCAAAATGGTGGGAAGGTTTCTTAGTGAAACTGAGAATTTAGGCCAAATGTATGAAAACTCAGTAACAATTCTATACAGCAGTTTAAGGCTTGGTCTACACTTAAATGTTAAGTCAACAAAGCTACGTCAATCAGAGATGTAGACCCCATTCTTTACCAACACAGCTATGCTGAACTAACCCCCAATGTATATGCAGTTAGGTCAATGGAAGAATGCTTCTGTCAACATAACTCATTTTGTCTGTGGAGGTGGTGTTCCTACAACAGAAAAAAAGTCTTATGTTGGTATATGCTGCAACTACACTACAGAGTTATGTTGGTATAGCTATGCTAGTATAATCTCTGTAGTGTAAACACAGCTTAAGACAAGAAGTTGAACCGCAACAGGAACACAGGTAGATAAAATACAACTTTCCCAACATGAAATTGGGCGAGGACCCTACCCTTGCAAAACAAAACATTCCATGGGATTTTAATGACTACAGTTTTATATCTCATTTGAAGTGTGCCATCTCCAGCAATACAGTGTCCTCACACTGGTCATTCTTTCAGTATGGTCTGAGAAGGAAGAGAGGCACCTATGGAATCACCAGTACAAACCCTCTGGATCTCCCAAGCTTCAGCCTAATACATTGTGAAATGGCTACGAAAACCTGAAAATTGAGCTTCATAGTGGGAAAGCCTAATACTTGTGTGAGTGCAACCAGTGCTATTATATTGAGGAACAGTTCTGGAGAAATGAATATGCTATGTATTATGTCACAAAATTAAAACAAAGTAACCAAATATGCATCAGGCCTTTGGCAAAAATGTTAAGCATGTAGGATGGGTGTAAGCAGTTTGCATTTTTTATTAAGGCTAGACAGGCAAATAACATTCCCCAGAAATCATTTGAAAAGACAATGAGTCAGATCCTCAGCTGTGAGCCATTCCAGCTGAAGAGCATGCACATTGCACTCCCCAAAGCCACGGACTGCATTGATCATTCCCCCAGATGGAAGGCGTGAGTGCAACAAGGAATATTTTTAACCTCATATTAGACTGATGCCTTTTTTACCCTGTGCCTACTGCCAGTGACACCAAGGGGCCAGCTAGAGATCTAGGAAAGCCTTCACCAAGCTCCTTTCCACTGCCTATACTGACTACTGCTAGGAGGGATGGCACTTTGTGCCACTAAAGGACTCCCCTATACAAGGTTGGTCCTCCACATTGCTGGCAGGTTTGTGCTAGTGGAACACTACAAAGTGACTAGAACATGGTCTACAGTCAGGGCCACTGATTAAAATAGAGATTGAGGTGCAATAGATGGAGCCACATGTCAGAAAACATCCACTGACCTTAGTCTGAGAAAACATTCACTTTCCTGTTTGCAATCAATTCAATTGCAATTATATTTATTTTTTCTCCAAACCACTTCTAATTCAGTTGATCTGATTACAAGATCATATCATGTTCCAAAGGGTGGATTTCAGTCACTGTCAATATACACAACAAATTACAACAGTCTAGATTTTGGATGCAATTTCATAATTCTCTAAGCAAATGTAACACACACTAAGCTTTCTCAGGGTGGATCAAAGTTGTTTACAAAGACCATGTAGACAGACTACTGAGAGTAGAAAATATTCCTTGTTTTGCTGAAAAGAATTAGAAAGACATACTATTTGGTCATCTTGAAAATGCCCATGTAAATATGCCTTAATTTTATAGTTCTGAAAATTGAAAATAAATGTATGGCATTTTTATGTGGAAGATGATAGAAAATCTAAATGCATTCATAATGTACTGACTTCAGTGTGTTATGATTTACTGATGCATAATACATCAAGATACATATGTTAATTTTTTCTAAAGAGGATTTGAATAAAACTATGAATTTTTAAGGTATGAATAAGAGCTTTTCCTAAAATAATACTTTGTATTAATATTGTGCCTTCTCAGAGCACTTTAATATTAGTTAAGCAAGCCTCACAATTCCAATGGGAGACAGGCAAGCCTCATGAGATGACGACGAAGGACATAACGGGCACCCTGGATTTAGATAGCCTTAATACCCTGTATATAGAGAAGGTGTTTGTTCAGATTCTAATCTCCAGAAAGATAATGCCTAACAGAAGATAGACACCCACCTCTGGAGGCAAGATAGCATAGTGCATGCTTATCAGTAGAAGGTATGGACTGAGGGGCCCTTTGTGAGACGGCTGGTTTGCTTATAACTCTAGTGGAAAACTAAATATCTCTGAAGATATTATCTTTCATGGTACATGGATGAATATTATCTTTCATGGCGCAAGGATGAATGTTGCCCAGGTGAATCTAGTACAAGAAAGAGACATCCCAAAGAATGAATAATCTCCATGTTCCGTCCCCAAATCCACTGGAGATATAATCTCATTCTAAACCTCAAATCACTAAACGTTTGCATAAAGGAACTTCTTATCTACATAAACAACTGGCAAGACTTAAAAGTTATTGTAAACAAAGGGAATTTCTTTGCAAAAATAGACCTAAGCAAAGTCTTCCTCAGGATTCTCATGTATCTAAACTACAAGAAATTCTTAAGAGTATCTGGGAAAGGAATGTTGAAACAGAGGAAGGGTATGGTCTTTGGCTCTGCATTGCCCCAAGGATATTTACCATGGTTTTTAGACTCATGATTTATCTCCTACGGACCTAAGGAGGAAATTTGTTTAGACAATATCCTATCTGCAGCAGAGTCAGAAGGCGTTTCTCCGGCTGTATTTCTCAGCCACAGTAGATTTGTTAGAATTCTTTGGGTTTTCTAGCAATGTGGAACTCTTTGCCAGGGGATGTTGTAAAGGCCAAGATTATAATAGCGTTCAAAAAAGAGCTAGATAAGTTCATGGAGGATAGGTCCATCAATAGCTATTAACTAGGATGGGTAGAGATGCAAAACCATGATCTGAAGTGTCCCTAGCCTCTGTTTGCCAGAAGCTGGGAATGGGCGACTGGGGACGGATCACTTGATGATTACCTGTTCTGTTTATTCCCTCTGAAGTACTTAGCATTGGCCACTGTCAGAAGACAGGATACTGGGCTAAATGGACCTTTGGTCTGACCCAGTATGGCCACACTTATGTTCTTTTATTCTTAATGCAGAAATAATCCAGCCTAGTACTTTGCCCAAATTTAAAGATTCTGGGTGTTGCTGTAGATGCTACTTCTCAGAAATCAAATATTCCCCAGTCCAACTGGAAAACAATAATCAATATGTTACAAGAGGCTCTGTCTGTTCTCTCTGTGACACAAAGGACTATAACAAGACTACTGGAATCTACAGTAATGTTATTGCTTGGCTTTCCAATGGCTACTTTCTATTTTTCACTCTTAGGTGTCAAATGGTTTGACTTATCTTGAGGGTAGTGACGGGCACCTACACATTTGCTAGGAAAGTCCTCATCTGTGGAGTATCACAGCATACAGTTTTTTCTCTTGTTCTTTCAATATTTACATGTAGCTGGTGGGAGAAATAATGAGTCTCCGTTGTGAATCAATGTCAGCGATATGCAATGCCCAGCTCTGTCTTTCACAGTATACAGTAACACCGCTGCCACACAGTTATCCCAATGTCTGGCTATGATCAGCACATAGATGAAACAAAGTATGTCTCCAAATTATCAAGTTAGTCCACAGTCTAGGAGTCCTTCTGGACTTCACCAATTCTAACTGACACTGGACTCTCACAAAACTCCCGTACCACCCACGGTGCCTAGCTAGCCCTCCATCCCATGTCTTTGTTACCTTCAGAACAGGTTCATAAGCCTCAACCCTAAATAAGCTACAACTGAGTCAGAATGCAGCAGCACTGCCACTGGTTGCCAGAGTATATCCCCCCACACACACCTCACTCACTTCACTGAATCCTTCTTGAACACTGAAGTTTCTTATGTTTAAAGTCACTTCAGTAGCCTAGGCCCAAGTCTCACCCTTGGGAACCTCAACAGGTCTGCTCCTCGGGAACAACAGAACTATGTACTTCAAGGGCAATTTTACAAGGTTTCCTCAGAGGCTGGCGTGCAACTGCAGAGTTTACTCCCACAGGAACTAAGAATGCCTACAAACTTCATCATTTTCAGGTTCACATGGACAATTCACTCCTTTGACCTTGCTGTCCCACACAGCAATTCATAACCCGTTTGCCTTTTTATATATAATTACTTAATTCATGTAACCTACTCTCCCAGGGAGGGATGGGGGTGGGATGAAAGGGGAGGGAGAGAAAACTTGACTTGATGGACTTATGTCACCTTGAATATTTTTTTCAGCCCTGGAAGGTGCTCATGTATTACACACTGACGGCTATTACCTCAATGAATAGAAGAAGCCCAGCATGCCTCTGTCAAGAAATAATTGAATTTTGTTGTTTACAGATGCCCAAATCTTCACATCATTTTCAAATTTCTCCATCACTAGAAGTGAAGAGTTTACATACAGCCAGGAGGGAGTTTCTAGCTTTTGGCATGAGGGACAGTTAGTCCTCACTTCAGATCATCTTAAAGGTGATTTTTAAAAGGCAAAATATGTACGATTCCCCTCAAATGAACAGAACTGACTCTTCCTAAAATCTAAAATAATCTGTTTCAGTGCCACTAGCTACCATCAGCAGCTTAAAGGCTGTTTGACTGCTTCTCTGGGAATTAAAAGAGATGTCCATTTTCATTCACTTCAGGGCTGCAACCTGACTCTTTTATGTTTATTTTAACATAGAATAGCTTGGATTTTATGGGAAATTGTAAATATATTACTAAACAGAATGCAAAGCAGCCATGAAAACAATGAAATACAAGACCCCTGACATTTTCATGAGAGAAAAAAAATACAAAAAAAAAATAGTGACTGCTACTGAGAATGAAGATGCTGTTTGCATTCATCTGCACAGTAGAATTCCACTGACATCTTTCCAAGGGTCATTTTGTTTTATATTTTACAGATCCATTAATGTCCCCCCAAAATGAAAAGCATTGGGGGAAATGTACACAAAGTACAATTTCTTACTGAGCACCAAACATAAATCAATACAATTTTATACAACTGCTCCAGGATCAGTGCAATTCTTATGCTGAACATGGACGGAAGGACTATAAAAGTGAAGCAGCTCGTAAAAAAAAAAAGATTGTAAACATCCATATCACATCTACAGTACATAAGGCAGTGGCTGGCCAAAGCACAGACCATGGAGCAAATGCAAGAGAGCTCTACAATCTGGCCCATTATTGCCTTTTTCATCAATATCAAGGTACAGATCCTGGGATCCCAGTGTGATCAGAGAGGAGCGGTCACCATACACAGTAGGAATACGGACTTCACTGCAATGTAAACCTGGGGTTAGTAGAACCCACATTAGCAGACCGTGGGGCATGTCTACACCAGAAATATAAGCCGACCTATGATAGGTTGACTTGCTACCACTGCAGTAATTACTGTGGTGGTTCATGTTCACACTATCCTCCTTCTTTCGGTGGTGTGCATGTACTCATCAGTAGCACTTCCACTGACTTAGGAGGAGCAGTGTGGAGAGCTGAAAGAGTGGGCTCTCAGCTCCACATGACCTCCCCATGGGGAGCTCAATTGCTCCCTCAGCCCAGGTTCTCAGCTCCCTGCCACAGCCAGGCTGCCAGCTGTGAGCTCCATGCCTGGAGTCCAGGCAGATCCCAGGCTCCCCACGGGGAGCCAGGAGACTCAGTGCAGCTGCTGGTCTCCCTGCAGGGTGCCAGGAGGCTCAGTACAGCCACTCGGCTGGCAGCGGGAAGCTAGGCGGGTGTATCTGGCCTTGGAGTAGGGAGCCTGGGCAGGAGCTGGGCTGGGAGCGGGGAGGGCAGTTGTGCTCCAAGTGGGGTGGGCACAGTCCGGCTGGGAGCAGAGAGCCCGGCGGCAGCCAGGCTCTAGCTAGAGCCCACCACTTGCCCTGGTGACCACCAACAGCCAATGTAAGTAATGCAGTGTCTACACAGACACTGTGTTACCTTAACTACACCTGCATAACCCTACACCTCTCATGGAGGTGGAGTAATTATGTTGGTGTAATAGGGCACTTACATCAGAGGGAGCGTCCAAAATTTGGGGGTTAGCATGAAAACCTCCAAGCTTAGTTACCAGCTTGGACCTGGTACTGCTGCCACCACCCAAAAAATTAGAGTGTTTTGGGGCACTCTGGTCCCCCTGAAAAACCTTCCCTGGGGACCACAAGACCCAAATCCCTTGAGTCTCACAACAAAGGGAAATAATCCTGATTCCCTTCCCCCCTCCAGGTGCTCCTGGAGAGATACACAGACACAAGCTCTGTGAAACTACGCAGAGTGAGTCCCCCTCTCCGTTCCCAATCCTGGAACAAAAGCACTTTCCTCTTCACCCAGAGGAAATGCAAAATCAGGCTAGCAATCCAACACACAGCTTTCCCCTGATTTCTTCCTCCCACCAATTCCCTGGTGAGTACAGACTTAATTTCCCTGAAGTAAAGAAAAACTCCAACAGGTCTTAAAAGAAAACTTTATATAAAAAAGAAAGAAAAAATACAAATGTTCTCTCTGTATTAAGATGATACAACACAGGGTCAATTGCTTAAAAGAATATTGAATAAACAGCCTTATTCAAAAAGAATACAAATCAAAGCACCCAGCACTGATATTCATGCAAATACCAAAGAAAAGAAACCATAGAACTTACTATCTGATCTCTTTGTCCTTACACTTAGAAACAGAAGACTAGAAAATAGAACTACTTCTCCAAAGCTCAGAGGAAACAGGCAGACAGACAAAAGACTCAGAGACACACTTCCCTCCACCCAAAGTTGAAAAAATCCGGTTTCCTGATTGGTTCTCTGGTCAGGTGTTTCAGGTGAAAGAGACATTAACCCTTAGCTATCTGTTTATGACACGCCCCCCAAATTGCAGACAGTGGGGAAGCTCACTGGCGGCAATTTCCTTCTAGAACTTGAAAATAAACAGATTAATACAACACATGCACCTTTACATATACTACTAAGTATATAACTAACAGACTTTTACATTTTAAGAACACTTTTTAACTACTGGATTATGGGAAACTGTCACGGGAGAGTGCATCAGCAACTTTGTTAGAAGCTCCTGTGATGTGTTGAATTTCAAAATCAAAATCTTGGAGAGCTAAACTCCAACGAAGAAGTTTCTTGTTGTTCCCCTTGGCAGTATGAAGCCACTTTAGTGCAGCATGGTCAGTTTGTAGTTGGAACCGCCGTCCCCAAACATATGGGCGTAGCTTTTCCAGGGCGTACACAATGGCATAGCATTCCTTTTCACTGACTGACCAGTGACTTTCCCTCTCAGACAGTTTCTTGCTGAGAAACACGACAGGATGGAAGTTGTGATCTGTTGCTTCCTGCATGAGCACTGCTCCTATACCACGCTCAGATGCATCTGTGGTTACTAGGAATGGTTTGTCAAAATCCGGGGCCCTGAGTACAGGGTCAGACATGAGCGTTGCGTTAAGCTGGGTAAAGGCTTTTTGACACTCATTAGTCCACTTAACGGCATTTGGCTGGGTCTTTTTGGTTAGGTCGGTCAATGGGGCAGCGATTTGGCTGTAGTGTGGTACCAATCGCCTGTAGTATCCGGCCAAGCCTAAGAAGGATTGGACCTGTTTCTTTGACCTTGGGACAGGCCACTTTTGGATAGCATCCACCTTGGCCTGTAGGGGGTTTATGGTTCCTCGACCCACCTGGTGCCCCAGGTAAGTTACTCTGTTTTGGCCTATTTGACACTTTTTGGCCTTAACAGTTAGTCCTGCCTGCCTGATGCGCTCAAAGACCTTTTCCAGGTGGAGTAGGTGTTCGGGCCAGGAGTCTGAAAAAATGGCCACATCATCAAGGTAGGCAACTGCAAATTCTCCCAGTCCAGCTAGTAGACCGTCTACCAGCCTCTGGAAGGTGGCGGGTGCATTTCGAAGGCCGAAAGGAAGGACATTGAATTCATACACCCCCGCATGGGTGACGAATGCTGACCTCTCCTTGGCGGGTTCATCTAGCGGTACTTGCCAGTACCCCTTGGTTAAGTCTATTGTAGAGATGAACTGGGCACGTCCCAACTTTTCCAATAGCTCATCAGTGCGTGGCATTGGATAGTTGTCCGGACGAGTTACCGCATTTAGCTTACGGTAGTCCACGCAAAAGCGTATTTCCCCATCTGGTTTGGGTACCAGAACCACTGGAGATGCCCATGCACTGGTAGATGGGCGGATTATACCCATCTGTAGCATGTTTTGGATCTCCCGTTCTATAGCAGCTTGGGCATGAGGAGACACCCGGTAGGGTGGGGTTCTGATTGGGTGAGCATTACCTGTATCAATGGAGTGGTATGCCCGTTCAGTCCGTCCTGGGGTGGCTGAGAACAATGGGGCGAAGCTAGTGCACAGCTCCTTGATTTGTTGCCGCTGCAGACGTTTCAGGGTGGTTGAGAGGTTCACCTCTTGCACGCCACCGTCTTTTTTCCCATCGTAGTAGACACCGTCAGGCCACTCAGCATCATCTCCCTGGACTGTAAACTGACAAACCTGTAAGTCTCTGGAATAGAAAGGCTTGAGAGAATTAACATGGTACACTTTAGGCTTTAGTGGGGACTTGGGAAATGCTATGAGGTAGTTTACAGCTCCCAGGCGCTCTTGGACCGTGAATGGCCCTTCCCATGATGCTTCCATCTTATGGGCCTGTTGCGCCTTCAAGACCATAACCTGGTCTCCTACCTTGAAGGAACGTTCTCTGGCATGTCTGTCATACCAGGCCTTTTGCTCTTCTTGAGCATCCTTTAGGTTCTCTCTAGCAAGGGCTAAAGAGTGTCGGAGGGTGCTTTGTAGGTTGCTTACAAAGTCCAGAATGTTAGTTCCTGGAGAAGGCGTAAACCCCTCCCATTGCTGCTTCACCAACTGTAATGGCCCCTTAACCTCGTGACCATACACCAGTTCAAATGGTGAAAACCCTAAACTGGGATGTGGTACAGCCCTGTAGGCAAACAGCAACTGCTGCAACACTAGGTCCCAATTATTGGAGAATTCGTTGATGAATTTTCTTATCATGGCCCCCAAAGTTCCATTGAACCTTTCCACCAGGCCATTGGTTTGATGGTGGTACGGGGTGGCAACCAAGTGATTCACCCCATGAGTTTCCCACAGTTTTTCCATGGTCCCTGCCAGGAAATTAGACCCTGAATCTGTAAGGATGTCAGAGGGCCAACCTACCCTGGCAAAGATGTCTGTTAGGGCCAGGCACACAGTGTTAGCCCTGGTGTTGCCTAGAGCTACTGCTTCTGGCCATCGGGTAGCAAAGTCCACTAAAGTCAGTACGTACTGCTTTCCTCTGGGCGTCTTTTTTGGAAACGGGCCCAGAATATCCACAGCTACTCGCTGAAATGGGACCTCAATTATGGGGAGTGGCTGGAGAGGGGCCTTGACCTGATCTTGAGGCTTACCCACTCTTTGGCATACCTCACAAGACCGGACATACTTGGCAACATCCTTGCCCATCCCCTCCCAGTGGAAGGACTTCCCCAACCGGTCCTTGGTTCTGTTCACCCCAGCATGGCCACTGGGATGATCATGGGCTAAGCTTAAGAGCTTCCCCCGGTACTTAGTTGGAACCACCAACTGTTTTTGCGGCTGCCATTCTTCCCGGTGTCCACCAGAAAGAATTTCCTTGTATAAAAGTCCTTGGTCTATAACAAACCGGGATCGATTAGAAGAGCTGAGAGGCGGTGGGGTGCTCCGTGCCGCCGCCCACGCTTTCTGAAGGCTGTCATCTGCTTCCTGCTCAGCCTGGAACTGTTCCCTTGAGGCTGGGGTCACCAGTTCTTCCTCAGACTGTGGACTTGGGCTTGGTCCCTCTGGAAGCGATGTAGGTGATGGGGTTGTTTCCGTTGCTGGTGAACCGCTCTCCGCTGGTGCACCTGAGGGTATTTCAGGCTCTGGCTGAGCCTTTTGGGTATGGCTGTCTTTTGCTTCTGCCAGTTCTGGCTTGCTGGCGCCCTCTGGCGTTGAGTTTGAAGATGTGGTTGCACTTGCTGGTGCTGGTTGCTGTTCCAGTTCCGGGCCTGGGACTGGAGATGCTGTGGCTGTTTCAGTGGTAGGCATGGAATCCGGGTCCACTACCTCTGTCTGGGTTTCTGGTAACACAGACGGGGCCTCTGTGGACGGCTCAGGAACAGGAATGGGTCTGGAAGCTTGCCTGGTTTGGCTACGTGTAACCATTCCCACTCTCTTGGCCCGCCTCACCTGGTTGGCCAAGTCTTCCCCCAGTAACATGGGGATAGGATAATTGTCATAGACTGCAAAAGTCCACATTCCTGACCAGCCTTTGTACTGGACAGGCAGTTGAGCTGTAGGCAAGTCTACAGCTTGTGACATGAAGGGGTAAATTGTAACTTTGGCCTTTGGGTTGATGAATTTGGGGTCAACGAAGGATTGGTGGATAGCTGACACTTGTGCCCCCGTGTCTCTCCACGCAGTAACCTTCTTTCCGCCCACTCTCAAATTTTCCCTTCGCTCCAAGGGTATTTGAGAGGCATCTGGGCCTGGGGATCTTTGGTGTGATGGAGGTGTAATGAATTGCACTCGCATGGTGTTCTTGGGACAGTTGGCCTTGATATGTCCCAGTTCATTACACTTAAAGCATCTTCCATCTGATGGGTCACTGGGCCGAGGTGAGTTACTGGAGACTGGTGAGGTTGAAGGGTAGGATATCTGTGGCTTTACTTGGGTGGTATGTGGGGTCTTTGGCTGTCCTCGGTTGTAGGGTTTATGGTCTGTGTGCCCCCTGTGGTAATCGTTTCCCTTGACAGTAGCTTTTTTGCTTTCTGCCAGTTCCATCCATTTGGCTCCAATCTCCCCCGCCTCAGCGATAGTTTTGGGATTTCTATCTTGTATGTACCGTGTGATGTCTTCAGGAACACCATCCAAGAACTGCTCCATTTGTATGAGGAGGTTCACTTCTTCCAAGGTTTGAATGTTGTTTCCTGTTAACCAGGCCTCATAGTTTTTTGCAATGTAGTAGGCGTGTTTGGGAAATGACACCTCTGGTTTCCACTTTTGGGTTCTGAAGCGCCGACGGGCATGATCTGGGGTTATCCCCATCCGGTATCTGGCCTTGGTTTGAAAAAGTTTATAGTCATTCATTTGCGGCTTGGGCATTTCAGCTGCCACCTCTGCTAAAGGTCCACTGAGGTGTGGCCTTAATTCTACCATGTACTGGTCTTCGGGGATGCTGTACCCAAGACAGGCTCTTTCAAAATTTTCCAAGAAGGCCTCGGTGTCATCACCTGCCTTGTAGGTGGGAAATTTCCTGTGCTGTGGAGCAATAATGGGCGATGGGTTGTTAGGATTGGCTGGAGCCTGTTGCTTAGCCTTTTCTAATTCCATGGCCTGTTGGTGGGCTTCCCTCTGGAGTTCTATCTGTCTTCTGTGGGCTAACTCTTCTTCTTCTAGTTTTCTTTTGTGTGCTGCCTCTTTGGCTTGTTCTTCTCTTTCTTTCATCTCCATTTGTCGCCTATGTTCAGCTTCTTTGAATTGGTCTTCGGCCCTCATTTTTGCCTTAGAAGTCATGATTCCTGTTTTCTTGTGTTGGGGTGCCCTCCGGTGTTTATCTTCTGCACTGCAGGCTCTGTTCCCTCCTGGAGTCTGCCTAGCAACAGTGCTTTTTTCCCTTTTCTCTCTCTAGCTAATGTTCAATGAAGGGAAACCAGAAAAACCACTTTATTTGCATGCATATAAGTGCTGCTACTTGCCTCCTAATGGGAGGGCTATTGCATGACAAAAGACCCTCACAGTCTTCTCGCTTAACATGCAAACCACAAACTGCTAGAGAGAGCAGAAAGAAAAAAAAAATTCTCTCTGGTTCCCTTTTAAAACCAAACTGTTTCTCTCTGCTAAAAAGCCCTTAGCAGAGAAAAGAAAAATATAATATTCCTACTGGCTTCTGGATTCTGTCTATATCCCACCGCTGCCACCATGACATAACCTTATTCCCAGATTCTGGACCTTAGCGTCCAAAATTTGGGGGTTAGCATGAAAACCTCCAAGCTTAGTTACCAGCTTGGACCTGGTACTGCTGCCACCACCCAAAAAATTAGAGTGTTTTGGGGCACTCTGGTCCCCCTGAAAAACCTTCCCTGGGGACCACAAGACCCAAATCCCTTGAGTCTCACAACAAAGGGAAATAATCCTGATTCCCTTCCCCCCTCCAGGTGCTCCTGGAGAGATACACAGACACAAGCTCTGTGAAACTACGCAGAGTGAGTCCCCCTCTCCGTTCCCAATCCTGGAACAAAAGCACTTTCCTCTTCACCCAGAGGAAATGCAAAATCAGGCTAGCAATCCAACACACAGCTTTCCCCTGATTTCTTCCTCCCACCAATTCCCTGGTGAGTACAGACTTAATTTCCCTGAAGTAAAGAAAAACTCCAACAGGTCTTAAAAGAAAACTTTATATAAAAAAGAAAGAAAAAATACAAATGTTCTCTCTGTATTAAGATGATACAACACAGGGTCAATTGCTTAAAAGAATATTGAATAAACAGCCTTATTCAAAAAGAATACAAATCAAAGCACCCAGCACTGATATTCATGCAAATACCAAAGAAAAGAAACCATAGAACTTACTATCTGATCTCTTTGTCCTTACACTTAGAAACAGAAGACTAGAAAATAGAACTACTTCTCCAAAGCTCAGAGGAAACAGGCAGACAGACAAAAGACTCAGAGACACACTTCCCTCCACCCAAAGTTGAAAAAATCCGGTTTCCTGATTGGTTCTCTGGTCAGGTGTTTCAGGTGAAAGAGACATTAACCCTTAGCTATCTGTTTATGACACCCTACACCTCTCATGGAGGTGGAGTAATTATGTTGGTGTAATAGGGCACTTACATCAGAGGGAGCAAGGCTGTAGTGTGTACACTGACGTAATTAGGTTGAGGTAAACTGCCTCACGTTGACCTAGCTTTGTAGTATAGACCAAGCCTGGGTTTGTTCACCTAGGACTTGAGTGTCTACACTTATTTGTAACCACAGGTTAGTAAGTAATTGTTGAACCCTGGATCCCAACCTGGGGTGCCAGGGTCCATACTACATTATACAGGCCTGAGTCCAACCACTCATACCCCAAACTTCCTAGTGCCTTCCCAAAATGTGGCCACTCTAGCCCTTTGTTCATGGTGAAGTGGGGGAAAACCTGACTATCCACCATACTTGACTGTCCAGAGGACAAAGAAAATAGGCCTGCAGAACTGTGAGATACATTTGGCGGACCAACAGAGCATAAGTCCAGTTGGGCTGCCTTTATCCTGAAAAACAGGGCTTGAATCCTGGATCCTGTCTTGACTCAGGCTCAGTCCCTCCATCCCTGTGGAGTCCTGGGACCCTGGATCTGAGACTAGGTTAGCGCAACTTGTGTGTTGATGGAAGGGGGATTAGGCTAGAGCCTGAGTTTGAACCCTGGGCTTACATTGCACTGTAGACATACCCTAGAACTACAGGGGTCACACTTCTCCATGGGCCACACTTCCATATGAAAGTGGCAGGCAACTGAAATCTGGTCTATTTAATGGAAATCCTAAAACAGCAAGAGGGTGAGCAACAGAAAAAGGAGACAAAGAAAGAGGACAGGAAAGGAGATGCTATCCTCAAAGAAAGAAAACAAGAGGAAATTCTAAACCTACAGAGAATACAAGACAGAAATGAGAGGAAGACTAAACTGGAGATGGGATTGGTAGTGGGACTAGCCAGTGATAGAGGGGGAGAAAGAGATGGAAATAAATGAAATGGAGTGACAAAACAAATCCAGACACAGAGAGCCAGACATTGGGCAGTGGTGCTGCCAGCTTGTCCTACATTGTCAAAAAAAGTATACTGATAAAGCTGGTTTAAGCAGAGACGGGAAGGTCACCCAGAATAGAGTGGCACAGAGATGTCTATGCTGCAGGTCTAAGGGAGCATGGCCGGGGCAAAGGAGTATGGCTGAGGCTTCCTTCTGTCAGACTGATTGCTGGTTGCTGTTTCAGCCCCCAGTGGAGTGACTGGCATAAGTTAAAGCAAGGAGTGAAGCCTAGCCTAGCCGAGAATGGGAACAGGAATGGGGGAGTACAAAGGTGAGCTTTAATGTCATATTTGCACATGTTCACACTATAGCCAGATTAAGTTGCATGCCCTTCACTCAGACCCCAGAATATGGCCCACTTTGTACTATTAGCAAAGACTATTAAGGATAATTGATTATTATCTACATCCATGGGTTCTACTTTAGTATATTTTCCTTGAGGACATCCATACCATCAATGAGCAAGCATCCAGTTCTGTTCAATTATGGTTATTATTTAATATTTATATTGTGGTAGTGCCCATGAATGAAAGCCTGGCAAGACTTTTGTTCCTGGGCCACGTGGGCCCAATTTGTACCACGTATATATATGAGGGGCATGGCCAAGAATGAGTCACACTGATGTGTACGGATACTGCTGCCTATCATGCTGACCAATATTTTCCCATTGTTTCCTTGTACTTTTGTCTGTCTTTTTGTATCCATTCACTGTCTCTTACACTTGGATTATAAACCCTTTGGAACAGAGACTATCTTTTTGTTCTGTGTTTGTACAGCTCCTAACACAATGGGGTCCTAGCCTAGGATTAGGGCTACCACCATATGAATAGTTAATATCTAACATATGATTAAAATGAGCAGCATTGCAATGAGGTTCATGAAAAATACCAAACATAGACTCATAGACTCTAGGACTGGAAGGGACCTCGAGAGGTCATCGAGTCCAGTCCCCTGCCCTCATGGCAGGACCAAATACTGTCTAGACCATCCCTAATAGACATTTATCTAACCTACTCTTAAATATCTCCAGAGATGGAGATTCCACAACTTCCCTAGGCAATCTATTCCAGTGTTTAACTACCCTGACAGTTAGGAACTTTTTCCTAATGTCCAACCTAAATCTCCCTTGCTGCAGTTTAAGCCCATTGCTTCTTGGTCTATCATTGGAGGCTAAGGTGAACAAGTTTTCTCCCTCCTCCTGATGACACCCTTTTAGATACCTGAAAACTGCTATCATGTCCCCTCTCAGTCTTCTCTTTTCCAAACTAAACAAACCCAATTCCTTCAGCCTTCCTTCATAGGTCATGTTCTCAAGACCTTTAATCATTCTTGTTGCTCTTCTCTGGACCCTCTCCAATTTCTCCACATCTTTCTTGAAATGCTGTGCCCAGAACTGGACACAATACTCCAGCTGAGGCCTAACCAGCGCAGAGTAAAGCGGAAGAATGACTTCTCGTGTCTTGTTTACAACACACCTGTTAATGCATCCCAGAATCATGTTTGCTTTTTTTGCAACAGTATCACACTGTTGACTCATATTAAGCTTGTGGTCCACTATGACCCCTAGATCTCTTTCTGCCATACTCCTTCCTAGACAGTCTCTTCCCATTCTGTATGTGTGAAACTGACTGTTCCTTCCTAGGTGGAGCACTTTGCATTTATCTTTATTGAACTTCATCCTCTTTACCTCAGACCATTTCTCCAATTTGTCCAGATCATTTTGAATTTTGACCCTGTCCTCCAAAGCAGTTGCAATCCCTCCCAGTTTGGTATCGTCCGCAAACTTAATAAGTGTACTTTCTATGCCAACATCTAAATCGTTGATAAAGATATTGAACAGAACCGGTCCCAAAACAGACCCCTGCGGAACCCCACTTGTTATACCTTTCCAGCAGGATTGGGAGCCATTAACAACTACTCTCTGAGTACGGTTATCCAGCCAGTTATGCACCCACCTTATAGTAGCCCCATCTAAATTGTACTTTCCTAGTTTATCTATAAGAATATCATGCGAGACCGTATCAAATGCCTTACTAAAGTCTAAGTATATCACATCCACCACTTCTCCCTTATCCACAAGGCTCGTTATCCTATCAAAGAACGCTATCAGATTAGTTTGACACAATTTGTTCTTTACAAATCCATGCTGGCTATTCCCTATCACCTTACCACCTTCCAAGTGTTTGCAGATGATTTCTTTGATTACCTGCTCCATTATCTTCCCTGGCACAGAAGTTAAACTAACTGGTCTGTAGTTTCCTGGGTCGTTTTTATTTCCCTTTTTATAGATGGGCACTATATTTGCCCCCTTCCAGTCTTCTGGAATCTCCCCCGTCTCCCATGATTTCCCAAAGATAATAGCTAGAGGCTCAGATACCTCTTCAATTAACTCCTTGAGTATTCTAGGATGCATTTCATCAGGCCCTGGTGACTTGCAGGCATCTAACTTTTCTAAGTGATTTTTTACTTGCTCTTTTTTTATTTTATCTTCTAAACCTACCCTCTTCCCGTAAGCATTCACTATACTAGACATTCCTTCAGACTTCTCAGTGAAGACCGAAACAAAGAAGTCATTAAGCATCTCTGCCATTTCCAAGTCTCCCGTTACTGTTTCCCCCTCCTCACTGAGCAGTGGGCCTACCCTGTGCGTGGTCTTCCTCTTGCTTCTAATGTATTGATAAAAAGTCTTCTTGTTTCCCTTTATTCCCATAGCTAGTTTGAGTTCATTCTGTGCCTTTGCTTTTCTAATCTTGCCTCTGCATTCCTGTGTTATTTGCCTATATTCATCCTTCGTGATCTGACCTAGTTTCCATTTTTTATATGACACCTTTTTATTTTGTAGGTCACACAAGATCTCAAGGGTAAGCCAAGGTGGTCTTTTGCCACATTTTCTATCTTTCCTAACCATCGGAATAACTTGCTTTTGGGCCCTTAATAGTGTCCCTTTGAAAAACTGCCAACTTTCCTCAGTTGTTTTTCCCCTCAGTCTTAATTCCCATGGGACCTTACCTATCAGCTCTCTGAGCTTACCACAATCCGCCTTCCTGAAATCCATTGTCTCTATTCTGCTGTACTCCCTTCTACCATTCCTTAGAATTGCAAGTTCTATGATTTCATGATCACTTTCACCCAAGCTTCCCTCTACTTTCAAATTCTCAACAAGTTCCTCCCTATTTGTTAAAATCAAGTCTAGAACAGCTTCCCCCCAGTAGCTTTTTCAACTTTCTGAAATAAAAAGTTGTCTGCTATGCAGTCCAGGAACTTATTGGATAGTCTGTGCCCCGCAGTGTTATTTTCCCAACATATATCTGGATAGTTGAAGTCCCCCATCGCCACCAAATCTTGGGCTTTGGATGATTTTGTTAGTTGTTTGACAAAAGCCTCATCCACCTGATTAGGTGGCCTGTAGTAGACTCGCAGCACGACATCACCTGTGTTTTTTACCCCTTTTAGCCTAACCCAGAGACTCTCCACACTTCCGTTTCCTATGTCCATCTCCACCTCAGTCCAAGTGTGTACATTTTTAATATATAAGGCAACACCTCCTCCCTTTTTCCCGTCTATCCTTCCTGAGCAAACTATACCCATCCACACCAACATTCCAGTCGTGTGTATTATCCCACCAAGTTTCAGTAATGCCAGTAATGTCATAGTTGTATTTATTTATTAGCACTTCCAGTTCCTCCTGCTTATTACCCATACTTCTTGCATTTGTATATAGGCATCTAAGATACTGGTTTGATCTTGCCTCCCAGCTTTGCCCTGACCCTCCTTCTTCTCTGCCATTATAGCCCGTGCTCCCTCCTGTTTCCAACCCATCTCCCAGGTCTTGTTCCCCACTTACCTGTGGGCTTTGCTCACCTGTCCCCGTCGAACCTAGTTTAAAGCCCTCCTTACTAGGTTAGCCAGTCTGTGCGCAAATAAGGCCTTTCCCCTCATTTTTTAGGTGAGCTTTTCCCAGAGTATGTCAGGGTTATCTATTCATTTTCAAAGGTCACCAGCCTCCACCAGCTAAACTCAAGAAACACCAAGACTGTGTTCATTGGATTACTTTGTAGTGCACTGTTTCCCATGTAATGGAGTTTTACTCCAGACAGTAAACTTCATCCAAAAGTGCACCAAGATTTTAATAATCAGGTTTATTTGTGATGTATCATTAAATTGTGTCTTGCACATTCAAAATTTAATACAGAGTGTTTCTAGCAGGCTGTCTGGGTTTAGAACTGCCAGAAAGTGTTACAAGTTGGGCAGCCACTTGTTTCTTATATTGGATTATGGAGATACTGTTTACAAGTAAGCAAATTCAATTTTGTTGGCCAAATTAGATCTCTTTTATAAGAAGATTTGCAATTTGTTTTTAATCATTGTGCTATGCTGATTTCTTTGAATTGGCCATTGCTTGCTCAACAGAGGAAGTTCAATTATTTCAAGGCAACATATAAATCTGTGGATTTTCTTGATGCTCCTTATTGCTCTGAATTCTTCTCCTTCTCTCATGTTAGTTATTTATATAATGTTAGAAATAGATTTGTTGGTTATGCTCAAGAAAATATTAAGTCAGAGGCTGGAACATGAACTTTTGTATTTGTGATGGTGCAGTCTTAGAAATAAGAGGTTTCAAACTAGTGTGAAACATTTTGTATCTTAAGTTTTTGTAACAATCCTCTTATTATGAAGTGCTTTAGTTTAGTCTGAAAACGCAAGACACTGAAACTGAGTAATTTGCAGTGAAAATTCTGTTTTATTTCAAAGAAATAAACACAGCATATCTGCAATGCAGATTCAGGATTTTTTAAGCCACTAGTTTTAACTCTTTAACAGCCAGGTTCTCAGAAGTGATGACAACTCATTATTTACGCCTTACCATGGCACGGCAGAAAAAATTGCCACATACTGTAGTTTAGAAGGAGATAAAAAAATAATAAGTTAAGTCAGATTTTCATAAACTGCTATCTGTAGGGCAACTCTTTTGTCCTAGGGTTTAATAGTGAGTTACTGATAACTGTCAAACATTTATATTGAAATGCTCTCCAATGATGAAAAGTTCCTATTTCCCCACTTCCCTGAACAATGTAGTCATAGGGTTCATCTATACAGAAAATGAAGGTGTGACTGCAACCTGGATAGGCAGACCTGCACTAGCTTTAATCTAGCTACCATGGATAACAACAGCAGGCTTCAGTCCAGACTAGCAACCCAAGTATTTACCCAGGCTCCCCATCAGGCTTGCACAGAAGCCTCTGCCAGTGCCTTCACTACTTTTGCTGCCTACACTACGACGCCTGAATTTGCAATGTAGATGTACCTTCAGTGGTTTTGAGTCCCTGTGTTGCTCTCCCCCATTTCTGAAAGGAACATGTGAAGATCTCTTGGGTTTTAGAAGTAAACAAAGGAAGCACCATGAAGCCTTTACATTAGCCCTGTGGTAGAATGAAGACTTAGATCAATTACACAAATGATAAATGGATACTTCTACCTTCCAAAGGGATCTGCGCCTCTGGACTCACTTCAGCAAGACATTTACACACATACCTAACTTGAAGCATGTGAGTAGTCCCACTGAAGTCCATATATATTCTTCAAAAACATTTGCCATTGAAATCAATGGAATTACACCTGTTTGAAGTTCTGCACACACTTAAGGACCTTGCTGAGTGGTGATTCATTATACCAATGCACCTTACAAAAGGTAAATAATGAATGCTCACAGAGTTAGGCAAGCAGGAATTCTAGGTGATGAGTGCTATTGTTTCAGCTACCTTACTCCAGAAAGGAGCTTAATTACTTCTTATATTATCCTGAATGAAGGGCTATTAGTCCTATTGGATAGATGGGGAGACTGGAAGAGAGAGGCTGGGTTATTACCAGAGAAAACTCTCCAGTCTCTACTTAGGGTATGTCTGCACTTACGGTTTTGCAGCGCTGGTAGTTACAGCTGTGTTAGTACAGCTGTATAGGGCCAGCGCTGCAGAGTGGCCACACTTACAGCAACCAGCGCTGCAGTGTGATCACATTTAACAGCACTTGCAGCGCTGTTGGGAGTGGTGCATTGTGGGCAGCTATCCCACAGAGCACCTCGTCCCATTTCGGCGCTGTGGCTTGTGGGAAGGGGAAGGAAGTGTGATTGTCTTTACGCTTCTTGTTCCAACGCCCCGTGGTGCTTTGCTACACATTCCGAGCAGTTTGGCAGCATTGTGATTGTACAGCGCTTTTTCTGCGATTTTTGTTATAAATGGATCCTGAGCAGCTGACGACCTTATTGATGAATGTTGCCAGCACATCGCGCTTGGCAGTGGAGGTATTCCTTCAGCTGCAAAGTGAGAGTGAGAGTGACAGTGAGGAGTCAGACGATGATATTGAATCGCCTCACTGTGAAGACAGTAAATTGCTTGTGGCAGTAACAGACGTGCTCAGCTCCGTGGACTGGAGCGTTTGGGCTCGGAAAACCAGCACTCAGTGGTGGGAACAAATCGTCCTGCAATCCTGGGATGACGAGCAGTGGCTGCAGAACTTTCGGATGAGAAAAGCCACTTTCATGGTACTGTGTGCTGAGCTCGCCCCTACCCTGCGGCGCAGGGACACGAGATTGAGAGCCGCCCTGCCAGTGGAGAAGCGGGTGGCTATTGCAATCTGGAAGCTGGCAACTCCAGACTGCTTCAGATCGGTGGCGAACCAGTTTGGAGTGGGAAAGTCTACCGTTGGAATGGTGCTGATGCAAGTTTGCACAGCCATTAATCGCACCCTGCTAAGAAGAACCGTGACTCTTGGGAATGTACAGGACATTGTGGATGGCTTTGCAGAAATGGGGTTCCCTAACTGTGGAGGTGCAATAGATGGGACGCATATTCCTATTCTGTCATCACCCCACCTGGCATCAGAGTACGTTAATTGCAAGGGGTATTTCTCCGTGGTTCTGCAAGCGCTTGTGGATCACCGTGGGCGTTTCACTGACATTTACTCAGGATGGCCTGGAAAGGTGCACGATGCACGCATCTTTAGGAACAGTTCCCTGTTCAGGAGGCTGAGGGCCGGGACTTTTTTCCCAGACCGCAAGATAACAGTAGGGGACGTTGAAATGCCCACTGTGATCCTTGGAGACCCCGCTTACCCCTTAATGCCCTGGCTCATGAAACCATATACAGGGAAGCTTGACAGGAGCAAGGACTGGTTCAACTACAGGCTGAGCCGGTGCAGAATGACTGTGGAGTGTGCCTTTGGCCGTTTGAAAGCACGCTGGCGCTGTCTTTATGGGAAGCTAGATTTGGTGGAAAGCAGCATCACCGCTGTTATATCCGCGTGCTGTACCCTCCATAATATTTGTGAACAGAAGGGTGAAAGATTCAGTGAGGAATGGACCTCCGAGGTTCGACGCCTAGAGGATGAGTTTGCTCAGCCAGAGAGCAGGGCTAATAGGGAGGCCCAGGAAAGGGCTTCCAGGATTAGGGATGCTTTAAGGGAGCAATTTGATGCTGAGAGCCAACAGTAATGTTTGATGCATTTGATGTGCTTTGCTTTACCTTGCTGTATAATATTTACCACTTCCAGCAACAATATAACTTAGTGAAATACAAAAAAAGAACTTTATTCAACATACAGTACATAACAGGCAAGGGGGTTGGGGTGGTGGACTGTAGATTCTCAGGTTTTAATATGTCCTATTTTGATCACTATTCAAAGTCTGCTGCAATTCAGGATTACTATGCTGCAGAATAATGGGGGTGGAGTGAACAGGGTAAGAATTATAGTTCTCAGGGCTGGTAGGTGATCTTACAGGTGTTGAGGGCAGCTGGGGATAATAAGGAACTGGCTGCTGGAGAAAGTTGTTTTGTGGAAATACTGGGGAACAAGGAAGAGGGCTTTGGGAGGGCTGTGGTTTACCACAGTACATATTTGTCTGCTTGGCTACAATAGACTCGAAAGACTCAGTTTGGCGAGCCAGGAGGCTTATCATCTGCTTTGTGGTTTTTTTGGAAGACAATTCCTTTCTCCTGCTTTCTGTTTGCCTCCATTCATGTACACTCTTTCTCCATTCATAGGTCTTCTCTCTCCATTCCTCTGTCTTCCTACTTTCTCTGTTGTAGTGGCTCATAACAGATTTCATCAATTCCTCTTTTGATTTTCTAGGATTCCGTCTCAAGTTCTGCAACCTACGTGAGGCCGGTGATCCGGCTGCAGTAGTCAAGGTCACTAGACAAAAGAGAGAGAGAAACATGTAATACACAGAGGCTACACTGTTTATCATCACTTGGTGAAGGACTTTTTAGACTTTTGGTAGCATCCTTCTCACATACCTCACATAACACAGAGAGGGCAGGCAAGCTAAGTCATGGCGAGCAATGGGGTGAGTGGTTTTGCTACGATTTCCCCTTGGGAGTGGGAATTGACCAGTGGGTCACTGGGGTTTATCAGCAACGGGTACAGGAGGTAGCTGGTGTCCTGAAGAGGGGACAGTAGTGAACAGGAAGGTGGTGAGCTAGCTGCTTGGGGGGGGGGTGGTCTATGGTCCGCGTTCATGCTGTCCTGCTGGTGGGGGGGAGGGGAAGCAACACGGTGCTGGATGCCTGCTTGGAGGGGGGGGTGGGGAACACCGGAGCACACAGCAGTGCTGGATGCCTGCTTGGAGGCAGGAGGTGGGGAACACCGGAGCGCACCGCGTGGCTGCCTACGTGCTGGGGGGGGGTTAAAAACAGAGCACCATGGACTGGGGAAACATGACCTGGCACCCTGCACTCAATTATCCCTAAACTCTCAACAGGGTTTCCTACTGCCAGACATATCACTGCTGCGTGTTACCTGGGAAGAGAGGGAGGGTCTTCTACAGGAATGTGGATACCGCCCTGACCCCTATGCAGCTTGCCTGTGTGCAGCCATGGTCCCCCCACCCCTCGCTGCACAGTGGATCGGACGAGTTAGCCTGACCGGGACAAGGACCACGGTGGCTCTCCCGATCAATTTGAGAAAGCAAATTACAAACGCTCTTGCAGCAACATTTCAAGAGATTATCGAGGCAGATTACAGAGACGTGATAGAGCAAATCAATGGGCTATTCCAAGTTTAGGCATGCATGCAGGCAGCCATAACCAAAATCCTCCTCTCCCAAAACATAAAAATCTACTTACCCCGAGTACGATCCTCAGCTTCCTCCTCAACATCAACTTCCAGCTGCTGCGACTGGCTAGCCTCCTCCGGGCTTGAGAAGAGCTCCTGGCTGCATGTGTACTGGGACTCCGGGGTGTCTCCTTCCACGCCAGTAGCCTCACTGTCGCCGTCCTCTACACCCTCCCCCACTTCTCCCTGCTCTGAATTCTCCATCGTGCTCCTAGGATTGGCAGTGGGGTCACACCCAAGTATGGCATCCAGCTCCTTGTAAAACCTGCAGGTTGTGGGGGTAGCTCCTGAGCGGCGATTTCCCTCACGGGCTTTGCAGTAAGCACTCCTCAGCTCTTTAATTTTTACCCTGCACTGCAACGTGTCCCGTTCATGGCCCCTTCTCATCAAGGACTGCAATATCTGCCCATAGGTATCATAATTTCTCCTTCTGGAGCGCAGCTGTGCCTGCACAGCCTCCTCTCCCCAAACACTAATGAGGTCCTGCAGCTCTGCATTGGTCCATGCTGGGGCTCGTTTGGTGCGTGGAGGCATGGTCGCTGAGTGACCGATTGATTGATTGATTGCACTCCACGCCTGGCTGAGCAAACAGGAAGGGGATTTTTAAAATTCCCGGGGCATTTAAAGGAGGGGTCAGGTGAGCCCAGGGCAGTGGAGTTTGCATGATTACCTGAGAGGCTTCTCAGGTATGCTGGGATACATGCTTATGCCACGGAGGTCAGTAAAAACGCTGTGAGTGTCTACACTTGATGACCAGCGCTGGTGATCCAGCGCTGGATCCTCTACACCCGAGGCTCGACCGGGTGTACGGCCAGTGCTGCAACCAGGGAGTTGCAGCGCTGGCCGTGCTGTGCAAGTGTGTACACCACCTAGGTTGCAGCGCTGTAACTCCCTCACCAGCACTGCAACTCTGTAGTGTAGACAAGGCCTTAGTGTTTCTGATCCATTCTGAAGCAAAAAAGTCATTCCACTCTGAGATGGACACTGTTAACCTTGAGCACGCTCAGTGAGAACTTGGGATTTCTCGACGGAAAAATAATGTGCCCGGGCAAAAACCCAAGTGTATGCAAGAGTGGCTCAGAAGAATCACAGCTTTTAACATAAAGGAGCATGTGCAAGACTGGCAACTATTGAGCATATGCAAACACATGTCCAGGCAAAGACCTGATAGTCAGTAGTATAGTACTACTGAGCACGTGCAATAAGGGTTGACAGTCGTTCGGGCTGTTAAACCTCTAGCTGGTCAGAACCCACTCATACTAGCCACAACTTGTTTTAAAGGTCAGTGCTGTCAATCAGAATTCTGAGGTAATGGTCAAGACTGAGGATATGCAAATGAGGTAACTGTAGCCAAGAATAGGAAGCTATATAAGGACAGCTGCATGTAACATTTTGGGAAGTCCGGAGCCTGCGTCTGAAGAGGCAAGAGCTATGCAGGAGAAGCCGAAGAAAAGCCAAAGACTTTGCAGAAAGAGAAGAAAGCTGGGGTTGAACAGAGCTGACTGACCAGGAGCTGAACAACTGCAGCAGTGCTTTGATTTTTAAAAGACAGCAGCAACAGATTTATAGAGTAAGCTTAATATTCTTTTAATAATAGTTTTAGTATTAGTTTAGGATAGTTTTTATATTATGTAAGATGTGTATGTTTGAGATGTGTGTGTGTGTGTGAATTGTATTTTATCTATGTGAACTTTAAACACACTTAAGACCTGCTGTCAGTGCCAGCTCCAGCTTTTTTGCTGCCCCCAGCGGTGAAAAAAGAAAAAAAAAGAAAAAGAACCACCTGATTGAGCTGCCGCCAAAGTGCCGCTGAAGAGGAAGACAGTGAGTGAAGCACCCGCCGCCGAATTGCTGCCGATCCATAGTGGACCGATTGAACTGCTGCCGAAGTGCCGCTGCTGCCGATACAGACATGTTACCCCAACGACAGAAGTTTGCTGCAGTCTCTAAGGTGTAATTGTGTTTTGTTCTCTTACTATAAACACACAAGGCTACAGACAAACTGCGGTGGGTGAGTGGGACGTACAGTTCTGTCCCACACCTGTATGTTTATCACGCCTGGGATCTCTACAGCGTCACTGTTGAATTCTACAAATACAAACTTCATTTGTGCCAAATACAAGCAGACTAACTGTTTCTAACCCAAATGTCAGATGCACAGAGATTTCTTTCGCTATTGAACACTTAGGCAAAGGCTGCATATTCGCATCATGACATCCATCATCAATTTCTGGTAGTCCAGTGTCTGGCAGACCATACAGGTTTTGCCTGCTGGCCGAGAAAGCTTGAAGCAGCCTCTGTGCCATTCATCATCCAAGGCACACAGAGTCCTGAAAAGGTCCAGTGGGCATCTCAAGCAATAAAGGAGTCTGTCAGCAGGAAGACGATTAAAACAAAGACTGAAACTGCAGTAGTCTCCAATACATCTTCCTTCTGTATCATCTTTGCTGATCTTACTTGTAAATATTTTGGAGGGAGGATAATAAGGAGGGGTCTTTTTTTTTTTTTTTACTTGTAGGTATTAAAGAGTATGATGTGGGCCAGTATTGTGGGATGAGTTCAGGCTGTTTACCTTCCATTGATGCAGCTTTCTCCTCCTGTTTTGTAAATAAGTTCCATTAAATTCTCTCCAAACTGGAAAAAAAAAAACCCAGACGCACTGCTGCCCCTTTCTATTGGCCACCCCGAACACCTGCTTCCTTCGCTGGTGCCTGGAGCCAGCCCTGCCTGCTGTGGGCAATTTGTTGCAAACTGGCCACTTGCAACAAATTGCTTCACTTAGTATCATTTGAACTATAGCTATTATAGTTCAAGTGCTCTTTAATTTGCAATAAGGGATTTGTGTCTTAGTGATTTTTGTGCCTTGTTTAGGATTTTTAGGATATACTATGTTAGGGATTATTGGCTATTTTAATAAAAAGATACTTTGTTTTGGAAATAATTCTGCCTGTGTCAATTACTTTATTGGAAGGTTATACTTGGTGTCTTTTGAGTGTTTCCTTAGCAATCCTGGGAACTTTTACCTCAGGAAAACCAGAGTAAGGGGGCAATAGACAGTTAGTGTAGCAGTGCCCCAAAACTAATTTTGGGGGTAACAAGGTTTTGCCCATACCACAGAGGCAATCAGCATTTGAGCTGTGATTAGAAATCAGGAGTTCCTAATTCTCAGACCTGGGAGCACTTTATATTAAAGCAACTGATGATAATCCAGTTACACAATACCTTAAAACTGGCTGAATACATAGAGCCCATTCCTGAAGTCAATGACAAAACTTTCATTTACAGGACCTTAATTTTCTCAGCCTATAAGAGCTAACTCATTTCCTACAGCAATGGAATACATAGCATGACAACCTGGAGCAAGCAGACCTTCAGAAGTGTAGGAGTGAAATCATGTCACCTCAGTCCCTTATCAGTCACTGTCATATGCAATTCACTCTAATATCTGAACAAGTTCAGATTTTGAAGCTTGTTTATTGCTATGCCTCTAACAGTTCATCACATGCTCTTTATGAAATGCAGTGCTAGGCAAGGGAAAGATATCACTTGTGCAATCGTTACTTTCTAAAACATTGATGACTACATAATAACCTTCTATCCATTGCTCAGACTATTTTCAGAGTCTTCGATAATTTATAGCATTATCCGATAGATTTAAATATATTGCTAGCAACTTAAAGACTTTTATTTAAAATGGCTTTTAAAACAATTAATTTCCCCCATATCCACAGTTACTGTACTCAACTGGAATACTAAAGTATGTATTAATAATGCTAAGTGTTTTACACGTTCAAAAGACTGTACGCACTTCTACTCTTTACCTGCTCAGAGGGGTACCCAGAGCCCCTCTTAGAGAAGTAATTAAGCATTGTTATGCTGGGGTTAGGGTGAAACATTGTTGAAACTAGTGGGCATAATAGCTGCCCCTCATTCAGGATAAATGTACAAAGCAGTTAAGCTCCTTTATGGAGTAAGATAGTTGAAACAATAGGAGCCTCCACTCAAAAACAGAGGCCAAATGCAAGGCCAGTCAGAAACTATGCAATTTACGTGGTGGAGTTGTCATAACATTTTTTCCCAGATCTGGACCTTAGCGTCCAAAATATGGGTGTTAGCATGAAAACCTCCAAGCTTAGTTACCAGTTTGGACCTGGTAATTGCTGCCACCAGCTAGGAATTATACAGTGCCTAGCTCACCGTGGTCTCCCCAAAACCTTCCCTGGGGAACCCCAAGACTCAGATTCCTTGAGTCTCACAACAAAGGGGAATAAACCATTTCCCTTCCCCCTCCTCCCCTCCAGGTGTTCCCTCCCTGGGTTCCTGGAGAGATATACAGAAGCAAGCTCCGTGAATCTAAACAAAGGGATTGTACCCTCCCTGTTTCAAGTCCTGGAAACACAAGTACCGAGAGAGCTAATCTCTCTTCCTCCTCACCCAGAGGGTATGCAAAGTCAGGCTTAGTAAATCTAACACAAAGAAATTTTCCCCCTGACTTCTTCCTCCCACCAATTCCCTGGTGAGCTGCAGACTCAGTTCCTTGGAGTCCCCACTAAAGAAAAACTTCAACAGGTCTTAAAAAGGAAGCTTTATATAAAAAAAGAAAAAGGACATTAAAAATAGTCTCTGTAATAAGGTGACAATATACAGGGTCAATTGCTTAAGGAAAAAAAAGTGAATAAACAGCCTTATTCCAAAAAGAATACAATTTAACACATTCCAGCAACTACACACATGTAAATACAAAAAATATATATAAACCTATTGTCTTACTATCCTTGTACTTACAACTTGGAAACAGAAGATTAGAAAACCAGGAGATAGAAAAATCACTCTCAGAGCCGAGAGGGTCAGACCCAAGACAAAGAACAAAGAACTCACACCCAAAACTTCCCTCCACCCAGATTTGAAAAAAGTCTTGTTTCCTGATTGGTCCTCTGGTCAGGTGTTTGGTTCCCTGTGTTAACCCTTTACAGGTAAAAGAACACTAACCCTTAGCTATCTGTTTTTGACAGGAGTAGTTTTCCTGGATATTGTTTTGGTGGATCTTGGTGTGCAAGCAAACGCAGGCAGAAATACTGCAGAGGCAGATAGAGAAAGCAACAAAAAAGCAAGGCCAGCCAGAGAAGCATGTGTCACGTGACCTGAGAGAAAGCTGAGAGAGACCTTTTGGGGTAGAGTTTTGGTTGGAAAAAGAGGCTTGGAATAGTAAGCAAGGAAACTGTCTCCTGCTGTTCGATTCCGACTATGTTCAGGGAAACAGGACTATGTGTGCATTCTTTGTAATTAAACAGATTGCATCAAAGAAATACCTGATGCAATATCATCAATTTCTTTGCCTAGTGGGGAAAAAAACCCTCAGAAGCCCCCAAATATTGGCTAAACTGTAGGGGCCAAAAGGGTTAACAATATTACTCTCTCCATTTTATCTGTGGGGAAATTGCAGCAGAGGGGTTGAACCCAATGTTAGCAAACTGGTGGCCTACAGTTAGGCACCTAAATCCATAATTAAGCACCTTAATAAATGTCCCAATTCTCAGAGCAACAGAGCACCAACAACTTCCACTTAATGAAGGATTTTACTTCAGCGGGACACATATTGCTTAGACTGTAGGTTTCTAGGAGCAGGAACCATCTTTTGTTCTCTGTTTGTACAGTGCCTAGCATCCTGGCCCATGACTGGAGCTCCTGCATGCTACAGCCACCAACAACGTTTAATTTGCCTAAATATGGGATTAGGAGCCTAACTTTAGGCATCCAACTGTGAAGGGGGTGGCATTAGCAATTTCCCCAAGGACATGCAACAAATCAGTTAGCAGTACAGGGATTAGAACCCAGAGCTCGTTGGTTCCTACGCCAGGGATACTTGCCCCACACTGTTCTGCCTCTCTTGGCTAACGCTCTGAACTGAGAATATTTCTCACAGTGAGGAGCTGGACACTGTGCTCCTTCCAGGTTATTCTGAAATCACTTGAACAGTGTCATTCTCATTTTCCGTGACAGCCGAGTACAACTCTCTTTTGAGTACCTTTCCACGTCAACTACCGAGTGTTAACTGGAACTCTGATTTCCCGGCGATGTTCTTTCATGTCTTGGGAGGACGTCGGAGTTCTAAGATGAGGTCAGATGAGACATAACACAATATTGTTGTAGGACTGAAACACATGCTGGACTCTAATTTAAAAAACAAGCCATTGTGGCTTTAAGTCCCTGCTCCAGAGCACCACTTGTAGGTACCAAAGTGACCATTGCCTAGGGACCTGTAAAAGAAATCAGTCAAAGTAATCTTCAGCCAAAGAGATGTGAAAGTAGAAGAATGTCCTTCTCTTTGTGCAATAGGAGAGGCCTCGTTCTGCAGCCAAAAAGTGAGAGCAAAGCATGGAGGCTAACAGCTACAGCACTCTCTGCTCTTACAGTTTGGGTGTCCCTGAAACCCCTGCAGGCTGGTGTTAGCCACTTGGAGAGCCCTAATATAAACAGGGCACTGGCCACCACCACCTTTTTAAGCACCATTGTCATCGAAACCAGTTCTCAGTACATGGCCTGGCTTTCCAATGTGCTGATTAGCTGTAGCTTTCACTGACTTTAAGTGGATTTGAGGCTGTTCAGCCCTTCTGAAAAAATCTGGCCAGTGTTGTTTAAAAAAAGAGTGGCCACCGCCTACTTAAACTCACTTACTCCTAATGTTGCTGATACTGGTGGAGCTGAACTGGTGTATTAGCAACAGGGGCAATGTTTGAAAAGGTAGGAGAGAATATGGAGTGGAAGTCTCAGGTGCAGGAGGAGGAGATGGGAGGCCTCGGGCCTTCTGCATGCAGGGAGCAGGGGAGGCAGCAGAGGTGCCCTTTCCTGTACAGGGGGTAGAAGTGGGAGAGAATTTATTTTGTGCAGGTGGGGAGAACAGGACTGCCTGGGGCAGGAACTGATTTATTCAGGTTCAGTGGGACAGATGTATTTGGGGGATGGGATTTGTTGGGCGTAGTGAAGATATCAGTGGACAGTAAAGATACATGCGTTTAGGGGAAGAGACAGAGGCAGTTGTAGTGCAAGCTAGGAGGGCTTTTCAAGTCGCGGCTCCTCACTTTTCCTCCAGATCATATGAGCGGGCGCGTGAATGAGCACTCCGTGTCTCGTGGATAATGGAGAGACCCAACCCCAGATCCAGCCGGACAATCTGGAGCTGCCTGCTAGCCTATAATCCCTGCTGAGACACGAAGGCAGGGGATGAGGGATGGTCGATGTGTGGGCTGTGGAGGGTTACAGCTGTTTGGGAAATGGATCCCCCCTCCCTCCCCCTAGAAAAAAAATTCTATGGAAATTTTTGTTTTCTTGAAAACCCAGTGTTCTGTCAGAAACCAGATCTGACAGAGAATTTTTGACCTGCTGTCATCAGAGTACTTTCCTCCCCATGTGCTGTGTCAGCTGGCTACTTCCCTTGAATCAGGGACACAGCTACTGTGGGCTGGATTGTGCTACTGTCCCAATCATGATTACAACCTACATGCTGCCTGTTTCCTGTCCTATCCTCCTCTTCCCGTTTCCATCTGTGTCTGTTCCTACCTCTTCACAGGTTTATTTAAAAGCATGGACTGGGGGAGAGTAGATGATTATGTGGGAGGAAGCCCCCTGTCAAACAGCTCCTCGGGAGCCTTGCATGCAATGACTGGTACACCCAAGGTCACACAGCACAGCAGTAGAACAACTGGGAATAGATGCCTGTAGCCATGGCTCCAAATGGCAGGTGCTAACCCTAGCACTCATTCTCACTGCAAAACTGTTGATACCTTTGCCTGGAAATGTTACATACAATTTCAGCATAAATGGTTCCTGATGTCAGCTGAAGACATGCTATGTTTAATTTCATCTAGTCCCATCAAGTAACACTTTTTATGAAATCACCTCATTGTATTTCAGCTGTTTCTAATGATTCAAAATTTAACAGAAACTACTAAACACTAATAACAAAGAAAAAAAGGTACATCAGAAGCAGAAATCCTGCCAAACAATCAATGGGGCTACTGGACAATCAAGGTGCTAGAAGAACCAACCAAGGAAGACAAGGCTCTGGCAGAGAAGCTAAATGGATTCTTTGCATCAGTCTTCACTGCAGAAGATGTGAGATTCCCCCACCTCTCCCAGACTGAGAGGTTAGTAGAGGAAGTTATGGAACAAATGGATACAAATTGAACAGCACTAAGGCACCAGAACCAGATGGGATTCACCCAAGAATTCTGAAGGAAATCAAATATGAAATTGCAGAACTGCTAACAGATATGTAACCTATCACTTAAGTCAGCCTCTGTACCAGATGACTGGAGAATAGCTAATGTAATGCCAATTTAAAAAAAAAAAGGCTCCAGAAGAGGTCCTGGTAATTATTGGTCAGGAAGCCTAATTTCAGTACCAGGAATATTGGTGAAAACTATAGCAAAGAACAGAATCATGTGGCAAATGGCCGATGCTACTGTGGTGGGTCCCAACTTTTTCTTAGTGTGGTGGGTCAGGGTCCCTCCCCTTGCCCCTATTCTTGGGCATTGTGGACTCCGGTCATGCCCCAGTGGGGGAGGGAGAGGAGCAGGGAAGGGACCTGGGTCTGCCCCCTACTCCAGGTCCCAGCCCCTTCAGCTTTGCAGGCTAATTACTCTTTCTGCTTGGGCAGGGTTTCCCTTCCTCTGGTACTTTGGTTAACGAGAGTACTCCTCCAACTCTAGTCAACTCTCCTTCCCTTCCCCTGTCTGACAAAGCAGGGTTTTTTTTTAATCAGGTCTTGGGTGGGGCATTAATTTACTCCAAGTGCTCTAATTAAACTGTAGTAACCTCTCAGTCCACAGGAAATAAGGCTCTGATCATCCTAGGGCTGATATATATCCCTTCAATCACTCTCCTGCTGCCTTCTGGCTCTGTTGTATCGCAATCAGACACATAGATTAACACAATTTGTTGGGGAAGAGTCAACACAGCTTTTGTAAAGGGAAATCATGCCTCACCAATCTACTGGAATTCTTTGAGGGGATACACAAATGTGGACAAGGGTTATCCAGTGGACCTACTGAACGTAGACTTTCAGAAAGCCTTTGACAAGGTCCCTTCCCAAAGGCTCTCAAGCAAAGCAGGCAGTCAGGAAAAAGGAGGGAAGGTCCTCTCATGGATCTGTAACTGGTTAAAGATATGAAACAAAGAGTAGGAATAAATGGTCTGTTTTCACAGTGGAGAGAGGTCAATAGTGGGGGATCTGTACTGGGACCAGTGTTGTTCAACATATTCATGAATGATCTGGAAAAAAGAGATAAACAGTGAGGTTGCAAAGTTTGCAGATGATAACTATCTTGAATAAGTTTGTAAGTCCAAAGCAGACTGTGAAGCGTTACAACGGGATCTCACAAAACTAGGTGACTGGACAACAAAACGGCAGATAAAATTCAATGTTGATAAAATGCAAAGTAATGCTCATTGGAAAGCATAATCCCAACTATATGTACAAAATGATGGATCTAAATAGCTGTTACCCCCAAGAAAGATCTTGGAGTCATTATGGCTCATTCTCTGAAAATATCTGCTCAATATGCAGCAGTAGTCCAAAAAAGCTAACAATGTTAGAGTCCATTAGGAAATGGATAATAAAACAGAAATTATCATGAAGCCACAATATAAATCCATGGTACTCCCAGTCCTTCAATACTGTGTGCAGTTATGTTCGGCCAATCTCAGAAAAGGTAGAACTGGAAAAAGTACAGAGAAGGGCAACAAAAATGATTAGGGATATATAAGAAGAGATTAAAAAGACTGGGTCTCTTCATCTTAGAAAAAAAGATGACTAATGGGGGATATGATAGATGTCTGTGAAATCATGAATGGGTGGAGAAAGTGAGTAAGGAAGTGTTATTTACCCCTTCACATAACACATGAATTAGGGGTCACCCAATGAAATTAATAGGCAGCAGGATTAAAAACAAACATAAGGAAATATTTCTTCACACAATGCACAATCAACTTATTGCCAGGGAACACTCTGAAGGCCAGAAGTATAACAGGGTTCAGAAAAGAATCAGAGAAGTTCACGGAGGATAGGACCACCAATGGCAATTAGCCAAAATGGTCAGGGATGCAGCCCTCTTACTGACAGAAGCTGGGACTCGACGACAGGGGATGGATCTCTCAATAAATTGCCCTCTTCTGTTCATTCCCTCTGAAGCATCTGGCATCGGCTACTGTTGGAAGACATGATATTGGACTAGAGGGACCACTGGTCTGACACAGAATAGCCGTTCTTATTTTCTTAACCTTTTGCTTATGTGAAATATGTTACTATAAATTGAGCTTTTGCCTCCTGTCTAGGAATATAGAACATAAATATCTCAAGGAAGAAAAATTCTCCTATTATACAACAAAGGAAACCAAGTAAGTTTTTGGCTCCATTTATTCCTTTATGTACTAGATGCTTAACACAGACAGTACCTGCTCAAAGACTCAAACATTTCCTTGAGGGGAAAAATGTTTTTCAAAACAATTCTAGATGTTGAGAGAGGCAGATTAGCAATTTTACTTTAGAAAGCTGTAAATTTTTATCAGCTGATCCAGGCATTTCCCCTTAAGTATTACTTTTCAGAAAATTGTAAGTGACAAGCATGTACACACACTCTAATGGTCTCATTACCATTTAGATAAACATTATAAATATAGCTTAAATAACAATGGTTCTCAGAATTCCTAAAAGGCTTCTAACAGTAAAAACAACTTTCCACTTACCTGAGATAAGTTGTTTTATGTGCGCCATTAGATTTTTGATGGGCATATTGTAATTTCAGTCAAAACAAAGCCATCTGAAAAGTGTCAGAACAGGGAGCTGGTTTTAAAACCAAGTCATTATTTCAAGAAATATAGGGCCAAATTTAAGCTGGTGTAATTCACTGTAGCTCCATTGACTGTAACGGAGTTACATCAAGTTACACCATCTTAGAATCTGGACATAATTTATTCATTTGTTTGGAAAAGAAAACTAAATGAGGAAACAGGACAAGTTCTCAACAAATCTCCAAACACGGAAAACAAGCCTCACACACACACAAACATTCTGTAGTTCCACAAAATAAATAATAATAAAGAGCATCAAACTGCAGAGAGAGAGGAGTAGGAAGAATGGAAATATATAAATAACCTAAATCTCGGGGGGGGGGGGACAATTACCAGAAATATAGTATTTTTAAATGAAATTACTGCATTCAGAAAAAATGGAAATTATTCTGTGTAAATCCTTGCGCTAGAAGCCTACAGGAGACAACTCACATTTTAGAAATCTCATTTCATCAGTTTCTCTCATCAAGATTTCAGTCTAAAAAGGCAGAAATCTCGAGAAAGGCAAGATTTTGGCATGATCACATCCAAACCATAATTTCAACTTGAACCCAAACCATAAACACTATCTTAAGCATAACACAGCTCACCAGCTCCCACAGCTACCAGATCCAATACCTAAAGTCAATAGAAGTCTTTTATCGATTTCAATGCACTTAGGAGCAGGCCTAAGTTATCCATACATGTCGCTCCAGATCCTGCAATGAGAACTGTGTGAGCAGGCACCTCTGCCTGCGCAGAGCCCCACTGACTTCAGTGAGGGCTATGTTAGTTCACTTTGCAGCGCTGGGACCTTATTCAGAAGCACTCTTCACATAAGCCTCTCAAAGCTCATAAGTTATCTGGCATCAACTCTGTAAACTTGTTTTTCCAAAAAGAGTCTGAATAGAATGTACACACATGGAGGTAATGAAGAGTCTTCCTAAAAATAACCTGTACTATTGAGGCAGTGGAGGGTGTAGAAGCCAACTGGCCAGCTGAGACATCAGCTGTAAGAACTTTTTACAAAAAGCAGATGAAGGATAAAAGTTAAAGCCATAAAATACTTGTGAGCTTAGTAGATGGAATGAGGAGAGCAACTTTAGGTGGCTTTTGTCCAGAAAGCATTCCAGAGACGAGAATTTTGTGATTATATCTGATGTGAGTCAGGGAGAGGAAAAGCCTAGAACAAAAATTAAAGAGAAGTCTAGTTTGTTTTTGTTTTCTCCTTTTACAGCTGAGACAAGTCAGGAAGATTATTTAAAAAAAAATAAAGATTTTTGTGCAAAAGCTTAATGTGGGAACTGTTGATTTTGACTCTCAGTAGTGATAGGAAAAACCCCATTGTAATCCAAAGGAAGAAAGTATCAAAGAGAATGTTGGCAACTTTGCTGCTCCTATTTGGGTGCTTTAGCTTGCAAATGTGGGTCAGGTGGGTGTTCTGACATCTCTGTGGACTGAGTCCTTTCCCATTGTGAATCAGGGACAGCTGTGTAAACTAAAAACTGCATCACACCTAACAGAGTCCGTATAAAGACTTTCTTGCTTATACCATTCCATCTTCCCTACTCTAACTGTAACCTTCCCCTCTGTACAATGTCCTCCTTTGCCTGTCTCCACCCAGGAGCAGAGAATCTACTACGGACTAATGTGAAGACTGCTCCTGTAAATGAGGAAGCCAGGGGGCTCAGAAATACTCCAGAATTAGATGCCTACTTAAGCACCTGATCCTTAATGCATATATATGTATGTAGACAGAGATACATATGTACACACACACACTCCCTTGATCCCCCTAACATCTACTGGTACTATCCAATTTCTCTTTAATATTGAACATTTAAAACAGGAGTGAGGGGTAAACAGATTCAATGCCAAGAGACTAAAAGGCTCAGGAGATCAGCAATGGGGTACACAGCTTTTCAGCTCTAAAGCAACCTTACACATTCACTGACGACCATCATGCTGCTTATCGTCCATATGAAGTAAGCCTCTGATTTCAAATCAGTTCTACGTAGGTCAGCATCTATACCACAAAATCCACCACCACAGATTGCATCAATTATCCATGCTCATACTTTACTAGATAGATATTGCAGTCAGAATAGCCGTTGCTCACTGTACATTTTCTAAAGAGCTGTATTTTCACTGGAAGATGCTTTAGACTTGTTCTTTTCTAAAGAAAACAGTGAAATGTGAAGCTTTTCTTCTTTTATGAGTAATTAAGTCACTGTTTTTATTTGTACATAAAAGATTCATGTGCCGTAATGATACAATATGCAGTCTTTCAAAACCATTTACCTAACAAATGGTAGTTTGCTTATTTTCCAGATACTTAAGGATTTATCCCAATACTGCAGCTTAGCAGTCCTGGCCTCTTGCCATCAGCTATGCTTTGATCCCTCTATAAAACCACTTTCTACTTGCAGAGCATGAATTATTAAAATAATAATAAATTACACTTTACATGCCATTTTAACCAATGTTGAATAACCCCATCACATGCTCTAATTATATTCAAAATGTTCATACACACACTGGAACGCAGCTTTAATTTCTTTTTGACACACTGTGGCATTAGCATTTTTTTTATTAACTTGAAAGTCTTCGACCAGCATCAACAGGCCCAATGCAAATGTTAAATTGTCTTGTCCTCCTTCATACTCACGCATGAAAGATATTAAACTCATTGGATGAAGTTATTCAACAGAATCAGTGCCGCTCAGTCAGTTCACTCATTGTTCATATAATTCATTGATAAAAGTTACAAATATAAACATGTCAGCAACCCAAAATCGGCCTATCCATTAGCAGCCTTTTATATGCTTTGTATATATTATACACAAAATGCTATATTGAAAGAACATTGTTAAGGTTCAGAGTCAACCACTCAGAAGTTAGGAAATGCCAGACTTAAGATTGCCTGTGTGTATGCAATATGATACAGTCTTAGTTACATGATACATACTATTTTTTCCACAGGACCCTGGCATCATTTGCTGCAGAGGATGGACAGTACTCAATAAGCAGCGAAGGAAAGATAAGTAGTATGGTAAGAAACCACCCTGGCTTAACCAGGAGATCTTCAATGATCTGAAACTTGAAAAAAAGAATCCTATAAAAAGTGGAAACTAAGTCAAATTACAAAGGATGAATATAAACACCACAAGTATTTGGGACAAAATTAGAAAGGCCAGGCAAAATGAGATTAAACTAGCTAGAGACATAAAGAATAACAAGAAAATATTCTACAAATACATTAGAAGAAAGAGGAAGACCAAGGACAGGGTAGGCCCATTACTCAATGAGGGCGGAAAGACAACAACAGAAAATGTGGAAATGGCAGAAGTGCTAAATTACTTTTTTGTTTCAGTTTTCACCAAAAAAGGTTAGTAGAGATCAGACATCAAACATAGTGAATGCCAGTGAAAAGGAGGTAGGATCTGAGGCTAAAGTAGGGAAAGAACAAGTTAAAAATTACTTAGAAAAGTTAAGTATCAGAGGGGAATAGCCGTGTTAGTCTGGATCCGTAAAATCAGCACAGTCCAGTGGCACCTTATAGATTAACAGAAGTTTTGGAGCATGAGCTTTCGTGGGTGAATACACCCACTTCGTTATGAAGACGAAGTGGGTATTCACCCACGAAAGCTCATGCTCCAAAACTTCTGTTAATCTATAAAGTGCCACAGGACTCTTTGCTGCTTTTAGAAAAGTTAGAAGTCTTCAAGTCACCAAGGCCTGATGATATACATCCTAGAATACTCAAGGAGCTGGCTGAGGAGATATCTGAGCCATTAGTGATTATCTTTGAAAAGTCATGAAAGATGGAAGAGATTTCGGAGGACTGGAACAGGGAAAATATATTACTAATCTATAAAAAGGGAAATAAGGACAACTCAGGGAATTACAGACCAGTCAGCTTAACTTCAGTACCTGGAAAGATAATGAAGCAAATAATTAAGCGATCAATTTGAAAACACCTAGAATACAATGAGATGATAAGTAAGAGTCAGCATGGTTTTGTGAAGAACAAATTATGTCAAACCAGCCTAATAGCTTTCTTTGACAAGGTAGCAAGCGTTGTGGATAGGGGGAAAGCTGTAGATGTGGTATAGTTTGACTTTAGTAAAACTTTTGATACTGTCTCAAATGACTTTCTCATAAACAAACTATGGAAATACAACCTAGATGGAGCTACTATAAGGTGGGTGCATAACTGGCTGGAAAACTGTTCCCAAACAGTAGTTATCAGTGGTTCACAGTCAAGCTGGAAGGGCATATCAAGTAGGGTCCTGCAGGGATCAGTTCTCGGTCCGATTCTGTTAGATATGTTCTTCAATGATTTAGATAATGACAGAGAGAGTATAGTTGTAAAGTTTGAAGATGATACCAAGCTGGGGGAGGTTGCAAGTCCTTTGGAAGATCAGATGAAAATTAAAAATAATCTGGACAAATTGGAGAAATGGTCTGAAGTAAGTAGGATGAAATTCAATAAGAACAAATGCGAAGTTCTCCACTTGGGAAGAAACAATCAGTTGCACACATACAAAATGGGAAATGACTGGCTAGGAAGGAGTACCGCAGAAAGGGATCTGGGGGCGATAGTGGATCACAAGCTAAATATGAGTCAACAGTGTAATACTGTTGCAAAAAAGCAAACATCATTCTGGGATGTATTAGCAGTAGTGTTGTAAGCAAGACATAAGAAGCAATTCTTCCTCTTTACTCAGCACTGATTAGGCCTCAACTGAAGAATTCTGTCCTGTTCTGAGTGCCACATTTCTGGAAAGAGTGGCCAAATTGGAGAAAATCCAGAGAAGAGCAACAAAAATGAATTAAGGTCTAGGAAACATGACCTATGAAGGAGTATTGAAAAAAAATAGGTTTGTTTAGTCTGTAGAAGAGAAGGCTGAAAGGGAACATGATAACAGTTCTCAAGGAGGAAGGAGAAAAATCCTTCTCTTTCACCTCTTTGGATAAGACGGGAAGTAATAAGCTTAAATTGCAGAAAAGGCAGTTTAGGTTGGACATTAGGAAAAAAAAAACTGTCCAGGTAGTTATGCACTGGAATAAATTGTGTAGGGAGGCTGTGGAATCTCTACCATTGGAGATTTTTAAGAGCAGGTTAGACAAACACCTTTCAGGGATGGTCTAGATAATACATAGTCCTGCCATGAGTGCAGGGGACTGGACTAGATGACCTCTTGAGGTCCCTTCCAGTCCTACAATTCTATTCAATATTTTGTTTTCTCTTTGTTGTTCACTGTGTGACCCTAGACTATATTTACTACACACTAGTCATACCCTGCTCCAAAGATGGAAATTAATAATTTCCTCAAAGGGTTTTTTCTATTCCATTCATCACTATAATACCCAAGTGATTCACGAACATTAAATATCTTCACAAAACTCCTCTGACATGAGCAGGTGATATTATCCCCATTTTACAGATGGGGAGCTGAGGTACAGAGGGACTGAGATCAAAAGTCTCCACTTTAATTTTGGGTGCCGAATTTGAGAGGGTTGGACCATGATTTTTTCAGAGTACATCCCATTACACAGCACTTTATACGTTCAAGCACAACTAGCATAGACTTGAGTTGTAGTTGTGAGTGCTCAGCACTTCTGCAAATGAGATTCCAGGTCTCAAGTTGGGAACCCAGAATATAAGGAACATTTAGTAACCACCTTTGAAAAATTTGATGCTGGGTAAGTAACTTAAACCACACAGGAATTCTGTGGTGACATCATCCTTTTCTTCCTGCACTTTCCTGCCTCATTCATTACACAGCTTCCAACTTCTGTAACAAAGGAGGTAGGGATAATTCTTTCTTTTAAGATCTAGCAAAAAGCCTAAGTTTCAGATGTAATTTTTTCCTTTTTGTTTATAATAAAATTTACCTGTTTTTAAGAATAGGATTGGATTTTTGGTATCCTAAAAGGTTTGTGCATGTTGTTTGATTAGCTTGTGGCCACAGCTAATTTCCTTTGTTTTCTTTCTCAGTTCTTGCATAAGGGCTTTAGAGTACCCCACAGGGAGGAATTCCCAAGTACTCCTTCCTGGGACCAAGCGGTTTTTTTTGCATTTGAGTGGTGGAAGCATTTACCAAGCCAAGGTCAGAGAAAAGCTGTAACCCTGGGAGTGCAATACAAGTCTGGAGGGCGAAGTATTAATTTTTTTAAATCCTTGCGGGCCCCCACCTTCTGCACTCGAAGTAACAGAGTGGGGATTCAGCCTTGACAGATGGCAAAACCATCTAGCAGTGGCTTGTCTACGCACTATAGCCATCCAGTGGAAGTATAGAGACATTTAGCACATTACCTGTCTATGAATAACATTGTTTTATATCATGACAATGACATACAGTTGTCTCCTGTATCACGGAATAACACCATTTCAGTGTGAAGGAACTTCAGTTAGAAAATCTGGTTTGTCATGTGATACTTTTAATTATCCCTAAATTACTAGTATTTTTATCTCTGTAGAGGTTCCATTTGGGCTCTGTTGTATTAGTTCTGGTGCAAACAAAATATGAAATCGTACTCGAGCATCTACAATCTACATAGATAAGACAAAGGGTGAAAAGACAAAGGCACAGAGAGATTAAGTGATTTTATAAAAGTCCTAAGCAGCAGGGACAGGAATAGAATTTAAGGGTATGTCCACACTGCAATTAAAAACCTGCAGCTGGCCCCTGCCAGCTGACTTGAGCTCACAGGGCTTGGGCAAAGGGACCGTTTAATTACAGCGCAGATGTTCAGACTTCAGCTGGAGCCCGGGCTTTAGGATCCCGCAAGATGGGAGGGTCTCAGAGCTTGGGCTGCAGCCCAAGTCCAAATATCTACACCGTACTTAAACAGCCCCTTAGCCAGAGCCCTGCATGCCTGAGTCAGCTGGTAGGGGCCAGCCACGGGTGCCTGAGTCAGCTGGCCCCTACCAGCTGACTCAGGCATGCAGGGCTCTAGCTAAGGGGCTGTTTAAGTACGGTGTAGATATTTGGACTTGGGCTGCAGCCCAAGCTCTGAGACCCTCCCATCTTGCGGGATCCTAAAGCCCGGGCTCCAGCTGAAGTCTGAACATCTGCGCTGTAATTAAACGGTCCCTTTGCCCAAGCCCTGTGAGCTCAAGTCAGCTGGCAGGGGCCAGCTGCAGGTTTTTAATTGCAGTGTGGACATACCCTTAAATTCTATTCCTGTCCCTGCTGCTTAGGACTTTTATAAAATCACTTAATCTCTCTGTGCCTTTGTCTTTTCACCCTTTGTCTAATTGCAATGTGTCATACTCTAAGTCTCCTGACTCCCACTCTAGTTTCCTATCTACTAGACCACACACTCCCTCTCTAATCAGGCCTGAGAGATGGTCCCTAAATCTCTCTAAGGTCCATGATTTCCCATTTTCCTAGGGCACATGATCCACTACCAGATTATTCTCACACCTGTAGCTTTTCCTTTAATGATTTTGCTAAGACTAATGCTTTGCATTTCTAGAGTGCTTTCGATCTGAGGATCACAAAATGTTTTACGTACACTAAACAAGCCTCTCAACACGCTTGTGTGGTTGAGAAGTATTATCTCCATTATACAGATGGTGAAATTGAGACACTGCTTCCACCTTGCACCTCTGAGCAAACTGGGTGTAACACTATATATTATCAGAACTTTACCCAATGATTCACTTTGCACAGGTGTAACTGGCAACATTAGATGCAAAGCATGGGAGAATCAAGGCCAGAGTTTCAATTGCTTGCCTACGTCACATAGCATGACTTTAGTAGAGCCAGGAATAGAACCTAGACGCTCAAGCTCCCAGTTCTGTACCATAACCATTATATATATTATATATTTTTCTTTGGATTTGTACAGAGAAAGCCTAACCTACAGCTGTAGGTATTTTAATAGAGCTGTAAAAAGTCTCCATTTATATATAATTCTTAAAAATAGCAAATCCACCATGAGCCAATTCCTCCTGCCCCAAAAAAACAGAAAAATCAATAGTCAGAATTCTGCTTTAGGCATGGTACTAGACATTGACTAATGATCTGATGTACACGCCTCCCAAGCAAATAGGGGTATTTATTGTCTCTTTTTTGGTTATTTTTACAGGAATATTTACAGTTTACTACAATATGTCCATAAATCTACATGTACAGTGAGAGGGTGCACAAAGGTTTTAGGTGTGGTACTACTGTACACAGGTAACAACACCTTTACTTGGCATAATACTGTTCTACATAAGAATATACGTAGGTACTTGGTGCAAAATTGTTATATGCTGATATTGACATACACGGCTTCCTCTCTGAATCTCATCACTGGCTGCTGTTTTCTTCCCTGAGCCAAATGTAAACTGCCCTTCCTCCGTTTTAAGGTCAGTATCAATTTACATCTCAGGTGGTGGACCGAATTCTGGCCGCCGTCCAGCCTGATTTGTTCTAATCCCAAATTCCCAGGAGTTCTCATAGTTGTGGCCCTGGCAGGAGCACAGGAGGGAAGTTTCACTCCTGCACTCTTTAGTAAGCAAGCATCTGTGGGAGAAGCCTGCCCTGCAGAGATCAGCAGCTCCCCTGGAGCAGGGATTCTTCTTTGGCAGGCTTAGCAGGATCTCAGCACCATGGGAGAAGGTGGTTCAGAGGCGCTCAATTTTTTTTTTTTTAAAAAGCTTATACTCCTACCACTCACCAGTAATATTCTTCTACGGGTAGTCAGAAATATCAGCATGCACGTCTAGTGACCGGCAGCCGCGTTGACTAGGAGAGAGGATTCAGACAAGACTTCCTGAAGATTATATCCCATATTTTTCAAAGAGGGCAGTGAGATCTGCCTTTCTGAGCAGAGCATCTTCCTAGTACCATTTATTCAGGATGGTTATTTGGCTGTGGTGCAACCCATGAGATTTTCTAAATTGCATCTCTCTTGCCACCTACCAATCCACCAAAAACAAATACTCTGTTTTGTTTTTGTAAACACTTATTTTATCTGGATTCTTTTTCTGAACTGTGAGCCTAAATATATTTCAAGGATGCACTGTCATGATGCTATTGATTTTTCTCTGGCACACAGTACATTATATCTGAGAAGCACTAAAAATTTATGGGAAAAAAAATCAAACTCAATCCTCTTTCTTGGTTTCTATTGCTACAAATTGGCTAGTACTTGGAACCAAATAAACAACAGGAAAAGCTAGGCATTGTTTAACTCCACTGACTGCTTTTAAGATTTGTTATAGTAATATTACTTTTTTTAAAAAGTAATTCCTTTATGTCTTCATCTGCTTTTATTTTTCTCCTTTTCCTCAGTCATGTCAAGGCATGGTATTTAATTTCTTCTGCTGTCAGGTCTAAAATGATCTCTTTCATCAGCAAAAAAACCACATGAATGTATTTCACTCCCCCTACCCCAATGAAATGACTGCCAGCAACCGTCGGCTTATAATGTGCCATACTTAGTTAAAAACCTTAGGGCTAGATCCTCAACTGTTTTAAGTGTAGCTCCACTGAGATTAACCTGGAGCTATGCTGATTTGCACTAGGTGAGGAGTTCTCCAAGTTGCTATATCACAGAGAGAAGCCAATGTTCATTTCAGAAGCAGGATTTCCCCACATGAAAAAGACTAAATATTGCACATGGAGATTTTCTGCTGAAGTCACAGACATTCTATTTTATGTTCTGTATTCAGCCCCATTACAGGGTGCACCAATCACTGCTTGTCTGGAGCCTCCCCCGATCACTCTGGGGATTAGCTCTCAAGGCCAACACCCCTTCCCATGGTTGCCTGCATCACACCATCTCTCTATAGTCTGCAACAACTCCAGGAACCACAGTATCCTCTTCATGACTCAGCCCTTCAGCCAGGTCATTCAGAATTCCCCCCTTCCACAGGATATCAAAGTCTTTCCTTCAGCAGCCTCAAGCTGTCTTTCCATTCACTGCCTCAGGTGCCACTCATTCAGTGGCTTGTAGAAGAACCCAGGGTCCCCCTCTACTCTGGGTTCCAGTCCAGGGATCTTCAATCCAGCAGTTCTGGGCTTTGCTCTCCCAGCCCTCACTGCTCCTTCCCTAAATTGCTTCCTACCACCCCTGATTCTCCCTGCTCCTTGACTCTCTCTCCAGGTGCAGCCTGTAGAGTTAATAAGCCTACCTGGCCATCTTAACCCCTTCCAATCCTTTGTGGAGTGCACACTCCCTCACAAGTCCTTATGGACAAAGTAAAACAAATCAATTTTTCATTATAATTAGCTAAAGAGTACAGAACCAAAGATGGAGTCCTGCAACAATGTTGGTGACATGCCAGAATAAGGACTGCATGAGACCCTCTGTTTAAATGAAAAGCAAATTAACAAAAAAGTAAGGGATTAAAATATTTCAGGGGCTTACAAAACAAAACCTAAGCCCAGAAATATTTCCCCTCTGGAGTTAGGAAGATAGTAAGACTTTCTACTTGCCTTTTAAATGCCTTGTTTACTTTACTATTTATAATACAACCTTTAAGTCTTACCATACAAATCCTTTTTCTGTTTTGTTTTTGTCCAGTTATTTAGAGAAACAGTCTGCTACTTTCTGCAGTGATGCCTAAAGCAGCATTATTTATTTTAATCAGCAGGAATGTGCAAAGCCCTGGGAACAGTCTGTATTAATTACCGCTATAAAAGGTATCTTGGACATACAGCTAAAATTCACCCTTCTCCAGCAAACACAGCACAAGGCATCTGCCCTGTTTATGCCCTTCAAATCACTGTTTAAGTGGTGCATAAAACTTGAGCAGGCTCCCTGCATAGGAGTAAATTTCACCCAAAGAGCCTATCTACTCTGAACACTCCTTACTGCCATGTAAAATATATATCAGAGGTGGCCAAACTGCGGTTTGCAAACCACATGCGGCTCTTATACAGTTAAAATGTAGCTCACGGAGTCCCCCACGCCCACCCATTCTCCACCTACCAGACTAGGAGGCAGAGTTTAGGACTTCTGCCTCGTAGTGGGGCTAGGAGCTTCTGCCAGAGACGACTGGTGCCTGCTGAAACGGGTGGGGCACAATTTAAAGATTCGGCTCCTCCAACAGCTTGAGTCATGCCCCGGCTCTTACCCTCAGCAGCCCCTCCCTGCAGCTCCCAGCTATTTGCTGCTGCCTTTCCATGCAGGGCTAACATCTGGGAGCTGCAGGGAGGGGCTGCTGCTTTAGCTCCCCAGGGAGAGGCAGCAAAAGCAGCCACGCTCCCTGTAGTTCCCACAGCAGCAGCTCCCAGTTTGCTGCCTCCAGCAGCTGCTGTGCATGTGACCAACTGGGGCCAGCAAACTCTGGCAAAAATCGGGGGGGAGGGGGCACATGACCCCATGTGTCCCCCCCCACGTGTCAGCTCTGGTTCTGCCCAGTGGGGCTTCAGCCCTGAGCCCTGGCAGGCACCTCCCATGGGGCTGAAACCTGAGATTCTCTTTCCCAGCAGGGCTGAAGCTCCAGACTCCAGCAGGTGCCTTCCTTGGGGCTGAAGCCCAGGACCCAGCCCTCAAATGTCAGAAGATTGTCAGAGGGTCAGTAAGTTTGGCCCCTGCCCCAGTGTTGGAGCAAAAGGGAATGCTAATTCCTTGCTTCTGGCAACCCTCTGCTTATCCGCCCAGTATCAACCCAGCTAATCTTTGCATGTATGTAACCCTACTTAATGCACGTAGGCAAAAATACCTAGGAGAAAGGAGAAAGATGTTAGGCGGAACCAACTTATCTGTAAAAGGAACTCGAGAGACGTATGGACTAATGGAAGCTCTGCACGAAGGGATGTTTGTAGCCTAGCGTTAGAGCAAAGGGTCAACTATTTGAACTATTTGCTTATCATCTAGATTGCTCTCCTATTGTACGTAACTGCTTCCTCCACGCACGTACTCAGGATAGTCGATAAGCAGATGCATCCTGATTACCCCTAAAGAGGGATTCAAACAATGTATAGGCTAATGGAATGTATGCACGCTAAGTTGTTTGTTACAGAGTATAAGAAGGCTAACTCCGAGCTTGTAAGGTGTGTCTTCTTCCTTTGGCACTAGCCGAGAAAGAGGCACCCGATCAGCTGACCGAGAATAAAGGTTTGGTACCCGTCTTCCTGTCTTCCGTGCCTCCTTGGGGTAATTGAGTAGCTCCAGGGGGAAACGAGCCTATTTGGCTAACACCAGCCTGGGTATAAATAGCAGTGTAGATAGTGAGGCACTGCTTAGAGAAGTAAAGACACTCCTGAACCCTGGGAGTCTGTGCCCTACACGGCTTACTCCATGCCCACGCAGACCTCCCCCATCTACACTGCTATTTTTAGTTATGCTGCCTCCCTGCTGCCAGTCTTTCCCCACTACAAGAATGGGAAAGGGCTCTGGTAGGAGGGTGGCAGAAGGGAAAGGGTCTGGTAGCTCCGCATTGCTAGAGCCTTTTCCTGCTGCAGAGAGCTGCTGGAGACTTTCCTCACCTCAGGGAAAGACCCCATTAGTGAGGAAAGGCTCTGGCTGAGAGGAAGCTGCCATGAAAGGCTCTGGCAGCTTCCTGCAGTGGAGAAAGACACTGGCAGCAGGGAGCTGCCCGGGCCTTTCCTCACTGCCTCACCCCTGCCAGAGCCTTTCACTGACACGTGTAGCTACACACAACAATGTGGACACAGCCTGTCCACATATACTACATGCTGCCACCAGTGGCATCTTGAAGTCCCAAGTCAGGCAAATCTTAATGCCTTTGTGAAATTCAGATTGGGTCTAAACACACTGTTAACAGAAAAGTCTAAGTGCAACCTTTCCTTTATCAAGCTGCTGAAAATGTAAAACGTGCACAGCAGAACAGGTTTTAATTATTTTTCAGTGGTGGTCTGTATATTCTTTTCATGAATTTTACGTAAATTCTATTTCTCTTTGGAGTTTCTTTCCTCAGATTTATAAACTTTGTTAACGGAACACATTTCACTTGATCACAAAAACTCATTTTGTATCTGACCAGGATGTAGATGTCATGGAAGAATCATCGTATTTCAAAGGGTGCCTGATTAACTATCACAAGGGCTGGATTTCATCAGAATAGAACAAGTGAATTAATATTTGATGCATGTCACTGTCATAAACAGATAGCTAAGGGTTAATGTCTCTTTCACCTGGAAAGGAGTAACCTGAAACACCTGAGCAGAGGACCAATCAGGAAACAAGACTTTTTAAAATCTGGGTGGAGGGAAGTTTTGGGTGTGAGTTCTTTGTCCTTTGTCTGTACCCTCTCGGCTCTGAGAGTGATCTTTCTGTCTCCTGCCTTTCTAATCTTCTGTTTCCCAGTTGTAAGTACAAAGAGATAAGACAGTAGGTTTATATTGTTTGTTTTTTGTATTTACGTGTGTGTAGTTGCTGAAGTGTTTTAAATTGTATTCTTTTTGAATAAGGCTGTATTCATATTTCTTTTAAGCAATTGACCCTGTATTTGTCACCTTAATACAGAGAGACCATTTTTATGTCCTTTTCTTTCTTTTTATATAAAGCTTTCTTTTTAAGGCCTGTTGGAGTTTTTCTTTAGTGGGGACTCCAGGGAATTGAGTCTGCAGCTCACCAGGGAATTGGTGGGAGGAAGAAGTCAGGGGGAAAATCTCTTTGTGTTAGATTTACTAAGCCTGACTTTGCATACCCTCTGGGTGAAGGGGTGGGGGAATTAGACCTCTCGGTACTTCTGTTTCCAGGACTAGAAATAGGGAGGGTGGAGTCCCTCTGTTTAAATTCACCGAGCTTGCTTTTCTGTATCTCTCCAGGAACCCAGGGAGGGAACACCTGGAAGGGAGAATAGGGGGAAATGATTTATTCCCCTTTGTTGTAAGACTCATTTGGGTCTTGGGGTCCCCAGGGAAGGTTGTTGGGGGGACCAGAGTGCCCCCAAACACTCTAATTTTTTGGGTGGTGGTAGCTTTACCAGGTCCAAGCTGGTAACTAAGCTTGGAGGTTTTCATGCTAACCCCCATATTTTGGACGCTAAGGTCCAAATCTGGGAAAAATGTTATGACATGGTGTGCAGTGGTGGGATAGATAGAATCCAGAAGCCATTAGGAATATTATATTTTTCTTTTCTCTGCTAGGGGCTTTTAAGCAGAGAGGGTTTGGTTTTAAAAGGAACCAGAGAGAATTTTTTTTTCTGTTCTCTCCTGGCAGTAGCTTGCATGTTAAGGAAGGAACCATTAAGCTGTGACAAACGGGTCTTTTATCAGACAATAGCACTCCGATTGTGAGTCAAGTATCCCAGCAATACACATGCAAATAAAGTGGTTTTTCTGGTTTACTTTACATTTAAAAGATTAGCTAGAGGAAGAAAGGGAAAAAGGCACTGTTGCTAGGTAGACCCCAGGAGGCAACAGAGAACCTGCAGTTCAGAACATAAACACCAGAGGGCACTCCAACACTAGAAAACAGGAACCATGCCTACCAAGACAAAAATGAAGGCTGAGGAGCAAATCAAAGACGCAGAGCACAAGCGAGATATGGAAAAAAAAATACAGGAAGTTGAAATAAAACAAAAAGAGATGGAGCTAAGAGAAAGGGAAAGAGAGGCAGACTACAAAAGAGAGCAAGCAGCCAAAGATGCAGACCACCAAAAACAGCTGGAACTCCAGAGGGAAGCCCACCGACAGGCCATGGAATTAGAAAAGGCTAAGCAAAACACAGCCAATCCTAACAACCCTGCGCCACTGATTGTTCCACAGCACTGGAAATTTCCCACCTACAAGGCAGGTGATGACACTGAGGCCTTCTTGGAAAATTTTGAAAGAGCCTGTCTTGGGTACAGCATCTCTGAAGACCAGTACATGGTAGAATTGAGGCCACAGCTCAGTGGACCTTTAGCAGAGGTGGCTGCAGAAATGCCTAAGGAGAAAATGAACGACTATAAACTTTTTCAAATCAAGGCCAGATACAGAATGGGGATAACTCCGGATCATGCCCGTCAGTGTTTCAGAACCCAAAAGTGGAAACCAGATGTGTCATTTCCCAAACACGCCTACTACGTTGGAAAGAATTATGAGGCCTGGATATCAGGAAACAATGTTAAATCCTTGGAAGAACTGCACCTCCTCATACAAATGGAGCAGTTCTTGGATGGTGTTCCTGAGGACATAACACGGCACATACAAGATGGAAAACCCAAAAATTTCACCGAGGCGGGGGAGATTGGAGCCAGATGGATGGAAGTGGCAGAAAGCAAGAAAGCTACTGTCAAGGGGAGCGAATACCCTAGAGGGCACACCGACCATAAACCCTACAACCGAGGGCAACCAAAGATCCCACGTACAACCCAAGTAAAGCCACAGATGCCCTATTGTTCTACCTTACCAGTCTCCAGTAACCCACCTCGACACAGTGACCAGTCAGCTGGAAGATGCTTTAAGTGTAATGAACTGGGACATATCAAGGCCAACTGCCCAAAGAACACCAACCGAGTGCAGTTCATTACACCACCATCACACCAAAGATCCCCAGGCCCAGATGCCTCTCAAATACCCTTGGAGCGAAGGGAAATTTTGAGAGTGGGCGGAAAGAAGGTTACTGCGTGGAGAGACACCGGGGCACAAGTGTCAGCTATCCACCAATGCTTCGTAGACCCCAAATTCATCAACCCAAAGGCCCAAGTGACAATTTACCCCTTCATGTCACAAGCTGTAGACTTGCCTACAGCTGAACTGCCTGTCCAGTGCAAAGGCTGGTCAGGAAAGTGGACTTTTGCAGTTTATGACAACTATCCCATCCCCATGCTACTGAGGGAAGACTTGGCCAACCAGGTGAAGCGGGCCAAGCTAGTGGGAATGCTTACACGTAGCCAAACCAGGCAAGCTTCCAGACCCATTCCTGTTCCTGAGCCGTCCACAGACGACCCGTCTGTGTTACCAGAGACCCAGACAGAGGTAGTGGACCCGGATTCCATGCCAACCACTGAAACAGCCACAGCACCTCCAGTCCCAGGCCCGGAACTGGAACAACAACCAGCACCAGCAATTGCAACCACATCTTCAAACTCAACGCCAGAGGGTGCCAGCAAGCCAGATCTGGCAGAAGCAACAGACAACCATACCCAAAAGGCTCAGCCAGAGCCTGAAATACCCTCAGCTGCACCACCGGAGAGCGGTTCACCAGCAACAGAAACAACCCCATCACCTATATCGCTTCCAGAGGGACCAAGCCCAAGTCCACAGTCTGAGGAAGAACTGGTGACCCCAGCCTCACAGGAACAGTTCCAGACTGAGCAGGAAGCAGATGACAGCCTTCAGAAAGCGTGGGCAGCGGCACGGAGCACCCCTCCGCCTCTCAGCTCTTCTAATCGATCCCAGTTTGTTATAGACCAAGGACTTTTATACAAGGAGATTCTTTCTGGTGGACTCCGGGAAGAATGGCAGCCGCAAAAACAGTTGGTGGTTCCAACTAAGTACCGAGGAAAGCTCTTAAGCTTAGCCCATGATCATCCCAGTGGCCATGCTGGGGTGAACAGAACCAAGGACCGGCTGGGGAAGTCCTTCCACTGGGAGGGGATGGGCAAGGACGTTGCCAAGTATGTCCGGTCTTGTGAGGTATGCCAAAGGGTGGGAAAACCCCAAAACCAGGTCAAGGCCCCTCTCCATCCACTCCCCATAATTGAGGTCCCATTTCAGCGAGTAGCTGTGGATATTCTGGGTCCTTTCCCAAAAAAGACACCCAGAGGAAAGCAGTACATACTGACTTTCGTGGACTTTGCTACCCGATGGCGGGAAGCAGTAGCTCTAGGCAATACCAGGGCTAACTCTGTGTGCCTGGCCCTAACAGACATTTTTGCCAGGGTAGGTTGGCCCTCCGACATCCTTACATATTCAGGATCTAATTTCCTGGCAGGGACCATGAAAGAACTGTGGGAAACTCATGGGGTGAACCACTTGGTTGCCACCCCGTACCACCATCAAACCAATGGCCTGGTGGAAAGGTTCAATGGAACTTTGGGGGCCATGATACGAAAATTCATCAACGAACACTCCAATAATTGGGACCTAGTGTTGCAGCAGTTGCTGTTTGCCTACAGGGCTGTACCACATCCCAGTTTAGGGTTTTCACCGTTTGAACTTCTGTATGGTCACGAGGTTAAGGGGCCATTACAGTTGGTGAAGCAGCAATGGGAGGGGTTTACGCCTTCTCCAGGAACTAACATTCTGGACTTTGTAAGCAACCTACAAAGCACCCTCCGACACTCTTTAGCCCTTGCTAAAGAAAACCTAAAGGATGCTCAAAAAGAGCAAAAGGCCTGGTATGACAAACATACCAGAGAACGTTCCTTCAAGGTAGGAGACCAGGTTATGATCTTGAAGGCGCAACAGGCCCATAAGATGGAAGCATCATGGGAAGGGCCATTCACGGTCCAAGAGCGCCTGGGAACTGTGAACTACCTCATAGCATTTCCCAATTCCTCACTAAAGCCCAGAGTGTACCATGTTAATTCTCTCAAGCCTTTCTATTCCAGAGACTTACAGGTTTGTCAGTTTACAGTCCAGGGAGATGATGATGCTGAGTGGCCTGAAGGTGTCTACTATGAAGGAAAAAAAGACGGTGACGTGGAAGAGGTGAACCTCTCAACCACCCTGGAACATCTGCAGCGGCGACAAATCAAGGAGCTGTGCACTAGCTACGCCCCATTGTTCTCAGCCACCCCAGGACGGACTGAACGGGCATACCACTCCATTGACACAGGTAATGCTCACCCAATTAGAACCCCACCCTACCGGGTGTCTCCTCATGCCCAAGCTGCTATACAATGGGAGATCCAGAACATACTACAGATGGGTATAATCCGCTCATCTACCAGTGCATGGGCATCTCCAGTGGTTCTGGTACCCAAACCAGATGGGGAAATACGCTTTTGCGTGGACTACCGTAAGCTAAATGCGGTAACTCGTCCGGACAACTATCCAATGCCACGCACCGATGAGCTATTGGAGAAGTTGGGACGTGCCCAGTTCATCTCTACAATAGACTTAACCAAGGGGTACTGGCAAGTACCGCTAAATAAACCTGCCAAGGAAAGGTCAGCATTCGTCACCCATGCGGGGGTGTATGAATTTAATGTCCTTCCTTTCGGGCTGCCAAATGCACCCGCCACCTTCCACAGGCTGGTAGATGGTCTACTTGCCTACCTCGATGATGTGGCCATTTTTTTAGACTCCTGGCCCGAACACCTACTACACCTGGAAAAGGTCTTTGAGCGCATCAGGCAGGCCGCACTAACTGTTAAGGCCAAAAAGTGTCAAATAGGCCAAAACAGAGTGACTTACCTGGGACACCAGGTGGGTCGAGGAACCCTAAACCCCCTACAGGCCAAGGTGGATGCTATCCAAAAGTGGCCTGTCCCAAAGTCAAAGAAACAGGTCCAATCCTTCTTAGGCTTGGCCGGGTACTACAGGCGATTTGTACCACACTACAGCCAAATCGCTGCCCGACTGACTGACCTGACCAAAAAGACCCAGCCAAATGCAGTTAAGTGGACTGATGAGTGTCAAAAGGCCTTTTACCCAACTTAAGGCAATGCTCATGTCTGACCCTGTGCTCAGGGCCCCGGACTTTGACAAGCCATTCCTAGTAACCACGGATGCATCTGAGCGTGGTATAGGAGCAGTTCTCATGCAGGAAGCAACGGATCACAACTTCCATCCTGTTGTGTTTCTCAGTAAGAAACTGTCTGAGAGGGAAAGTCACTGGTCAGTCAGTGAAAAGGAATGCTATGCCATTGTGTACGCCCTGGAAAAGCTACGCCCATATGTTTGGGGACGGTGGTTCCAGCTACAAACTGACCATGCTGCGTTAAAGTGGCTTCATAGTGCAAGTGGAACAAGAAGAAACTTCTTCGTTGGAGTTTAGCTCTCCAAGATTTTGATTTTGAAATTCAGCACATCTCCGGAACTTCTAACAAAGTAACTGATGCTCTCTCTCGGGAGAGTTTCCCAAAATCCAATAGTTAAAAAAGTGTTCTTAAAATGTACAAGTCTGTTAGTTATATACTTAGTGGTATATGTAAAGGTGCATGTGTTGTATTAATCTGTTTTATTTTAAAGTTCTAGGAAGAAATTGCCGCCAGTCAGCTTTCCCACTGTCTGCAATTTGGGGGGCGTGTCATAAACAGATAGCTAAGGGTTAATGTCTCTTTCACCTGGAAAGGAGTAACCTGAAACACCTGACCAGAGGACCAATCAGGAAACAAGACTTTTTAAAATCTGGGTGGAGGGAAGTTTTGGGTGTGAGTTCTTTGTCCTTTGTCTGTACCCTCTCGGCTCTGAGAGTGATCTTTCTGTCTCCTGCCTTTCTAATCTTCTGTTTCCCAGTTGTAAGTACAAAGAGATAAGACAGTAGGTTTATATTTTGTTTTTTGTATTTACGTGTGTGTAGTTGCTGAAGTGTTTTAAATTGTATTCTTTTTGAATAAGGCTGTATTCATATTTCTTTTAAGCAATTGACCCTGTATTTGTCACCTTAATACAGAGAGACCATTTTTATGTCCTTTTCTTTCTTTTTATATAAAGCTTTCTTTTTAAGACCTGTTGGAGTTTTTCTTTAGTGGGGACTCCAGGGAATTGAGTCTGCAGCTCACCAGGGAATTGGTGGAAGGAAGAAGTCAGGGGGAAAATCTCTTTGTGTTAGATTTACTAAGCCTGACTTTGCATACCCTCTGGGTGAAGGGGGGGGGCTTAGACCTCTCGGTACTTCTGTTTCCAGGACTGGAAATAGGGAGGGTGGAGTCCCTCTGTTTAAATTCACAGAGCTTGCTTCTCTGTATCTCTCCAGGAACCCAGGGAGGGAACACCTGGAAGGGAGAATGGGGGGGAAATGGTTTATTCCCCTTTTGTTGTAAGACTCAAGGAATTTGGGTCTTGGGGTCCCCAGGGAAGGTTGTTGGGAGGGACCAGAGTGCCCCCAAACACTCTAATTTTTTGGGTGGTAGCAGCTTTACCAGGTCCAAGCTCGTAACGAAGCTTGGAGGATTTCATGCTAACACCCATATTTTGGATGCTAAGGTCCAAATCTGAGAAAAATGTTATGACAGTCACAGAAAAGATTATTGTAAGTGATCTGAACCCTTCCTGTCTCCCTAATTAATCTTTTAATGTGTATGGGCATGTTTTAGTTCCGCTGGATTAAGAATTATAGACTCATGTTTCCCATCTGCACTTCAGCCTGTTCTCATTTCACTTCAAGATCAATTCGAATGACACAGAAATTGCCACATGAAAAAGGGAACAGATTTGAAGCAAAACTGCTGTTATTCATCATGGAAAACGTATGCATTATTCCTTTTGACAGTACATTACAACTGCTGTAAACTAAATTTTTCTGTATTATTAGTTGTCTCTACAATGACTGTAATTCATGTAACCCTTCACAAAGTTATTTGTGCCATAAAATAAAATGCAAACATAGAAGATCCATTTAGCTGTTAAAGGAAAAACAATTTCAGGCAGTTTTTACATCTGAGGGCTGCCTAAGCATGTTCTTCCAAGCTGTTGAAGCACTTAGACTTTTCTGAAACAATATTTTTTAATTGTCATTCACAGCGCATGTATCATAACTAAAATTCCCAGGGAAACATGATCATGTCTTTAATTAACAAGGATGGGATCCATGCAAGTACCAAGTCTTGGGTTTAGGAGCCTAAGTCACAGTTTTGGCTCTACTGCGATCCACAAAACACTCACTGTACCCTGTAGTTGCCAATGTTTCTCAGAGTAAAAGCTACTTAGGGGCCTTTGTTCCTGCCTCAGGGCATGCACACTGCTGCCTCCCTCTATGAATCTGCCTCAGCCCAGAGTAAGTCCATCTCCTGCCTAAGCCCAGAGTGATCCATGAACCAGAAGAAGATAGATATTTGGCTACCTAAGTCCTGTGCTGGGCAAAATCCTGTACATGGCCTCTGAGGCTAATATCCAGCTGGAGGAGAAGGTGGTGCCCACCTTGTAACTTTTAGCTCAGTAGTTACAAGGGCCAGAGAGAGAGAGAGAGAGAGACTCTGTATTGCAGTGTTTATGGTACCCACCTGGAGATAAGAGACCCTGGGTCCAGTCCCTTGCTTCAACCGCTCTCATTTATTTATTTATTTGAACACAAAGGCAGAGATTGAGGGAGCCTACATCACACTGTTTTATGGCTCATGGCTTGAGCACTCTCCTGAGAAGTGGGAGACTCATGGTCAAATCCTTCCCCCACCCCAGCAGAGTGGGAAATTCAATGTGGATCTCCCATATCCTGGAGGGGGTGGGCTGTAACCACAGGACTAAAAGTTACAAGGTTGGCAGCAGCACCACCTCCTCTTCCAGCTGTTTTGTGTGGAGTGAGGTAGGCTTCAAAGTCATTCCCACAAAAACCTACAAGACACTGGTTCCAGTTCTTGAATTGCTACTCAGAGCTAGGATCCTCCCTGCAGCCTGGAATCAGGTGCCTATCTCTGTGAGGCACAGAGCTTAAAACACCCTCCTCATGTCAGCATCTTGCTTTGGTTAGCTTAGGTGGCTCCACACCTAGTGGGCTGGCTTTTGTGGAGCACATTCTAAGATGTCTACCTCTTCCCATGCATTGTATAAGGAGTCTAGGTGCCTAACTCGGCTTTGAGGATCACAGTGTTGTGACTGTGATTTCCTAGGTGCCTAAAAGTTAGGTGCTGTGATGCTCAGCGTTGCAATACCCAAGTCTCTTTGTGGATCCTCCACCAAGTAATTATGTCCTTGCTGAAGCAGATTTCCTGCATCAAAAGTAAATTATCTGATGAATTATATCTATTTCTCCAGTATTACCTCTTCTTCTAGTTCTGAAGGTGACCAAGAAATTAAACCTTATAAAATAGACTATTAGGCAAGTTCTCTAGTATCTCTTTACAGCATTGTGCTCCCTTCATGGCTTTATAATATAGTTGTCATAAACAGATAAGAAAAGTTAATAGCACAGAAATACTTTATATCTCTTTGACTGTAAAGGGTTAACAAGTTCAGTAAGCCTGGCTGTCACCTGACCAGAGGACCAATCAGAGGTCAGGATACTTTCAAATCTGGAGGGAGGGAAGTTTTTGTGCTGTGCTGTTAGTTTTGGTGGTTGTTCACTCTGGGGGCTCAGAGGGAGCAGATGTGCAACCAGGTTTCTCTCCAGTCTCTCCAATACAGGCTCTTATAAGTTCAGAGTAGTGAGTACTAGGTAGATTAAGCGAGTTAAGCTTATGGTTGTTTTCTTTATTTGCAAATGTGCATTTGGCTGAAAGGAGTTTAATTGTGTATTTGGCTGAAAGGAGTTCAAATTTGTATTTTTGCTGAAAGGATTTTAATTTGTACTTGAATACTTAGGCTGGGAGGGTATTCCCAGTGCCTATAGCTAAAAGACCCTGTAACATATTCTATCTTAAATTTACAAGATCATTTTTACTGTTTTTCTCTCTTTGATTAAAAGTTTCTTGTTTAAGAACCTGATTGTTTTTTTGTTCTGGTGAGACCCCAGGGGACTGGGTCTGGATTCACCAGGGAATTGGTGGGGAGAAAGGCTAATTTCTCTCTGTGTCAGGTTTACTTTCTCTCTCAGGAAGAGTCTGGAAGGAGGAAAGCGAAGGAGGGAGGAAGGTGAATTGTCCTCTCTGTTTTGTGATTCAAGGAGTTTGAATCACACAGTGATCTTCCAGGGTAACCCAGGGAGGGGAAGTCTGGGAGAGGTAACGGTGGGGGAAAGGGTTTGCTTTCCTCGTGTTAAGATCCAGAGGGTCTGGGTCTTGGGGGTCCCCGGGCAACGTTTTGTGGGGACCAGAGTGAACCAGGCACTGGAATTCCTGGTTGGTGGCAGTGCTACAGGTTCTAAGCTGGTAATTGAGCTTAGAGGAATTCATGCTGGTACTCCATCTTTTGGACGCTAAGGTTCAGAGTGGGGGTTTGTACCATGACAATAGTGCATAGGGATCCTTTAGGTAATGCAGGACAAATAGTATTTGTAAAGCTAAACTATACAGCTCCTAGATATTGCTCACAAATAACATTCTTTTCATGTAATGTTTGTGGTGAATGAATATCTATTACAAGCCTCTCAAGCTCCTGTCTTTGTTTTGCAGAGTGGGTTCAAAAGCAAGTCAGAAGAAGGGCTGCTCACTTATTGTTTTCTTACCTGAACATCAATTATTGGAGGCGGGGAGAGACAGAGGAGGGGAGAAGTGTCACCCGTGCCTCAGGGGGTCACAGCTGAGGATGCCAGATTCAGGACAAATTATTGAGAAATAGGGCAGACTCACTCCAGCCTGGTGGTTATTTTATCATTAGATTACACAACACCAGTAACAGTCTCACCACACTGGTTTACAAGAAGTAAAAAATGCAGTCTCCTTATACATTCCAGCCCTTATTTCAGCATGTAGATGCTAGCCTTTATGATGAGTGATTATTGAAAATCAGTTTCATCACAGGGTTCTTCTGATCTCAAGAGATCAGGCACATAGCCAGGTCAATATATAACTCAGATTTTACCCAATAATCATGCTCCTCCCAATCCTTTAGTAACTAAAAGCTAAAGGTTTATTAATAAAGAAAAAAAGAAGATAATTAAAATGGTTAATAGATCATGTATAAGAAGGCTGAGGGGAGATATGGTTGCTGTCTATAAATGTATCGGAGGAATAAATACCAGGGAGGGAGAGGAATTATTTAAGCTCAGTAACAATGTGGACACAAGAACAAATGGATATAAACTGGCTATCAGGAGGTTTAGATGTGAAATTAGACTAAGGTTTCTAACCATCAGAGGAGTGAAGTTCTGGAATAGCCTTCTGTCATAAACAGATAAGAAAAGTTAATAGCACAGAAGTACTTTATATCTCTTTGACTGTAAAGGGTTAACAAGTTCAGTAAGCCTGGCTGTCACCTGACCAGAGGACCAATCAGAGGACAGGATACTTTCAAATCTTGAGGGAGGGAAGTTTTTGTGTGTGCTGTTAGTTTTGGTGGTTGTTCACTCTGGGGGTTCAGAGGGAGCAGACGTGCAACCAGGTTTCTCTCCAATCTCTCCAATACAGGCTCTTATAAATTCAGACTAGTGAGTACTAGGTAGATTAAGCGAGTTAAGCTTATGGTTGTTTTCTTTATTTGCAAATGTGTATTTGGCTGAAAGGAGTTCAAATTGGTATTTTGCTGAAAAGATTTTAATTTGTACTTGTATACTTAGACTGGGAGGGTATTCCCAGTGTCTATAGCTGAAAGACCCTGTACCTATTCCATTTTTTTAAAATTTACAAAGATAATTTTTACTGTTTTTCCTTTCTTTAATTAAAAGCTTTTCTTGTTTAAGAACCTAATTGTTTTTTAATTTTGGTGAGACCCCAGGGGACTGGGTCTGGATTCAGCAGGGAACTGGTGGGGAGAAAGGAGGGAAGAGGGAGAGAGAGGCTGATTTCTCTCTGTGCCGAGATTACTTTCTCTCAGGAAGAGTCTGGGAGGGGGAAAGAGAAGGAGGGAGGAAGGTGAATTGTCCTCTCTGTTTTGTGATTCAAGGAGTTTGAATCACACAGTGATCTTCCAGGGTAACCCAGGGAGGGGAAGCCTGGGAGAGGCAACGGTGAGGGAAAGGGTTTCCTTTCCTTGTGTTAAGATCCAGAGGATCTGAGTCTCTGGGGGCCCCGGGCAAGGTTTTGTGGGGACCAGAGTGTACCAGGCACTGGAATTCCTGGTTGGTGGCAGCGCTACAGGTTCTAAGCTGGTAATTGAGCTTAGAGGAATTTATGCTGGTACCCCATCTTTTGGACGCTAAGGTTCAGAGTGGGGAATTGTACCATGACACCTTCCAAGGGAGTAGTGGGGGCAAAAGACATATCTGGCTTCAAGACTAAGCTTGATAAGTTTCTGGAGGGGATAATATAATGGGATAGCCTAATTTTGGCAATTAATTCGTCTTTGACTACTAACTGTAAACATGCCCAAAGGCTTGTGATGGGACGTTAGATGGGTTGGGATCTGAGTTACTACAGATAATTCTTTCCTGAGTGTCTGGCTGGTGAGTCTTGCACACATGTTCAGGGTTTAACTGATCACCATATCTGGGGTTGGGAAGGCATTTTCCTCCTGGGCAGATTGGCAGAAGCCCTGGGGTTTTTTTTGTCTTCCTCTGTAGTGTGGGGCACGGGTCACTTGCTGGAAGTTTTCTGCACCTTGAAGTCTTTAAACCATGATTTGAGGACTTCAGTGGCTCAGGCACAGGTTTGTTACAGGAGTGGGTGGGTGAGATTCTGTGGCCTGCATTGTGCAGGAGGTCATAATGGTCCCTTCTGACCTTAAAGTCTATAATTCTAATAATGGCAATGTTCTTGTATCAGGTTTGTAGCAATGACGTTATAGACTGCTGGCTTGTAAAGTCTCTGGTAACTTCCAGAAGATTGGAAGCTCCTCAGTCAATCATCCAATATGTTCCTTTTAGTTGTAAATCCACAGTCCAGAGAATCAGAGCAGGAAAGAGGCAACACAGATGTTTCATGGGTCTTTTATATGCTCTGCCATGTGCTTAAAATTTTACTGTCCCAACAAAGCTCACAGCCCCTGTCTGTGGAAAGTTACTGGCACAAGATGGAGCCCAGGGTAACGTGAGCATATTACATGTCCTTACGTGGTTGCTGATTCACAGGGGCAGCCATTGGCCATATCCGTGTTAAGGAGTCCACAGGAAGACTTACCTGATGGAATGAGTCTCCTCTAAGACCCATTGTAAGAATTAAATATCTTTAATGGACCATCAACACAAAGCTGTCTGGCTTCAATGCAGATTTCACCTGGTGAGTGTTACCCCAGGAACAAACACATTTGGGAAACAGATATATAGCAATATTCTGACTTCAGATACAGTGATGATTAAGGCTATGAATTAGTTATGAGTATTTTTAGTAAAAATCATGGACAGGTCATGGACAATAACAAAAATTCATGGCCAGTGACCTGTCCATACGTGTGATTAAATCTTGAGGGGGGCGGGTGCTGGAAGAATCACCGCGGGGAGGGGGGGGAGGGTGCGCTCAGGGCCAGCGGCACCAGCTGTTGGGGGCCGCAGACCGCGGCTTCTCCTGGGGCTGGGGACCGCTGCCCAGGGGCCGGGGACCACTGCTGCTCCAGCTGACCCGAGACCACTGCCCAGGGCTGCAGACTATGGCTGCTCCAGCTGGCCCGTAGGCTGGTACTGCTGACCACGGCTGCTCCAGCTGGGGCTGCTGGAGCAGCGGCTGGTGTGGCTGTCCCCAGAGCTACTCCAGCAATGGCTGGTGTGGTTGTCCTGGGGCCAGCTGCTTGGGCAGCCCTGGGGGCAGCCACACTGGCCCCTGCAGAAATCATGGGAGGGTCATGGAAAGTCACAGAATCTGTGACCTCCATGACAGACACAGAGCCCTAGTGATGATACATGGATTTGAACAAGATAATCTTATTTAGCAAATCATAACTTTTCCATTGACACCTTACATAATACATTTTGTACAAGATTTGTTGCAATTGTCTAACAGTGGCAATATCAATGGTATACATGGTCTTATTTCAATCATACAGCATTACGGGAGGGAAGTACTTTGCAATTCTATAGCCCTTTTCATCTGAAGGTGGAAGGGTTACTCACCCTGTGCAGTAACAGTAGTTCTTTGAGATGTGTGTCCCTATTGGTGCTCCACTTCAGGTTTGCATGCACCTCTCCAGCCGCTGATCAGAGATTTCTAGCTAGCAGTGGCCATTCAACCCGCACATGCACCCTAAGCCTTTGTGTGGCAGACATCTAGGTTATACAGGGGGCATGTGGCAAACTACTCTCAGTTCCTTCTCTACCCAGGCAACAACCACAGCAGAGGGGAAGGAAAGCAGGTAGTCGAGCACCTATAAGGATACACATCTCAAAGAACTATAGTTACTGCACAGGGTGAGTAAAAGACGGTTACTCACCTTTGTAACTGTTGTTTTTCGAGATGTGTTGCTCATATCCATTCCAATTAGGTGTGTGCGCGCCACGTGCAAGTTTGTCGGAAGATTTTTACCCAGCAACACTTGGTGGGTCGGCTGGGCACCCCCTGGAGTGGCACCGCTATGGCGCTGGATATATACCCCTGCCGACCCAACCGTCCCTCAGTTCCTTCTTGCCGGCTACTCCAACAGTGGGGAAGGAGGGTGGGTTTGGAATGGATATGAGCAACACATCTCGAAGAACAACAGTTACAAACGTGAGTAACCATCTTTTCTTCTTCAAGTGCTTGCTCATATCGATTCCAATTAGGTGATTCCCAAGCCTTAGCTAGGCGGTGGGGTCGGAGTGAGATGTTGCAGAATGTAAAACTGCTGAGCCAAAGGCTGCATCATCTCCGGACTGTTGAACGAGAGCATAATGTGAGGCAAAGGTGTGGACTGAAGACCAGGTAGCTGCGTGACCTATCTCCTGGATAGGTACACGAGCCAGGAAGGCGGCAGATGAAGCCTGAGCCCTGGTAGAATGTGCGGTGATGTGGCTTGGAGAAATATGAGCCAAATCATAGCAAGTGCGGATGCACGCTGTCACCCAAGATAAGATCCTCTGAGAAGAAACAGGTAGGCCTTTCATTCGGTCTGCTATCGCGACTAAGAGTTGGGGCATTTTCCGAAAGGGTTTTGTCCACTCGATATAAAAAGCGAGCGCTCTACGGACGTCCAGGGAGTGCAATTGTTGTTCCCGTCGCATTGAGTGTGACTTCAGGAAGAAGACCAGGAGAAAGATGTCCTGGTTAACATGAAAGGCCAAAACCACCTTAGGGAGGAATGCTGGGTGTGGTCGCAACTGCACCTTGTCCTTGTGGAACACAGTGTACGGCGGGTCCACCGTAAAAGCCTTAAGCTAGGAGACTCGTCTGGCCGATGTAATGGCTATGAGGAAAGCTGTCTTCCAAGACAGAGTAGCGAGCAGGTTGCTAACGGCTCAAATGGGGGAGACGTAAGTCTGGTTAAGACCAGGTTGAGGTCCCATGTCAGGGCTGGTGGCGTACTTGGGAGTATAAGTGCTCCAAGCCCTTGAGGAACCTTGAAACAATAGGGTGTGAAAACACGGAACAGCCACTTTCCCCTGGGTGAAAGGTAGAGATGGCTACCAAGTGTACCCTCAGTGATGATACTGCTGGGCCCTGCTGTTTGAGAGACCAGAGGTAGTCCAAAATAGAGGGGATCGAGACCTCAGTGGGAGTAAGATTATGCATTTCGCACCAGCAGAAGTAACGCTTCCACTTGGCCAGATACGTTGACCAGGTGGAAGGTTTTCTGCTACCCAGGAGAACTTGTCGTACTGATGCAGAGCAATGCAATTCTGACTGGTTTAGCCATGCAGCAGCCATGCCGTGAGGTGAAGGACCTGCAGGTCCGGGTGGCGAAGTCTGCCGTGGTCCTGAGTTATGAGGTCTGGGTGGAGTGGCAGGGTAATTGGGTTGGCTACCGACAGGTCGAGCAATGTGGTGTACCAGTGCTGCCTGGGCCATGCTGGAGCGATCATGATGAGGTGCACTCTGTCCCTGCGGAGTTTTAGTAGGACCCTGTGAACCAGCGGGAATGGTGGGAAGGTATAAAGAAGCTGGCTCTTCCACGGCATCAGGAAAGCGTCCGAGATCGATCCCAGGGAGAGACCTTGGAAGGAATAGAACATCTGTCATTTCCTGTTCGCAGGGGAAGTGAACAGGTCTATGTGGAGAAATCCCCACTTCTGGAAAACAGAATGAATAATGTCCGGGTGGATCGACCATTTGTGAGACAGGAAGGACCTGCTGAGTCAATCCGCCAGAGTGTTCCGAACCCCTGGGAGAAAGGACGCTACCAGATCTATCGAGTGGGCTATGCAAAAGTCCCAGAGTTGGATGGCCTCCTGACAAAGGAGGAGGATCGTGTCCCTCCCTGTTTGTTTATGTAGTACATGGCCGTTGTGTTGTCTGTAAACACTGAGACACAATGGCCCTGTAACTGATGCTGCAACTCCTGGCACGCCAGGCAGACTGCTCTCAGTTCTCGGACATTTATGTGTAATGTCAGCTCCTGAGGTGACCAGAGGCCTTGAGTACCAATGTGTCCGAGGTGAGCACCCCAGCCAAGAGACGACGCCTCCGTCGTCAGGGACATTGAGGGCTGGGGCGGATGGAACGGCAGCCTGTACACACCAGGGAGGGAGTTAGCCACCAGTCTAGGGAGCCTAGGGTGCTCGGGGGAATGGTGACTATCATGTCTATTGGGTCCCTGCCCGGGCAGTATACCGAGTTGAGCCAAACTTGGAGAGGGCGGAGGCGGAGCCTGGCGTATTTGGTTATGAACATGCAGGCAGCCATATGACCCAGGAGACCAGGACAAGTGCGAGCCGAGGTCGTCAGGAAATTCTGTAGACCTTGGATGATTGTTGCCATCGCCTGAAAATGTGGCTGTGGTAAGCAGGCTCTAGCTAGATTGGAGTCCAGGATAGCTCCTATAAAGTCTAACTTCTGCATGGGAACCAGAGTGGATTTTTTATATATTGATCATCAGGCCTAGGCGGGTGAATAGGTCCTTGACGATGACCACATGCTGAGTGACCTGTGTCTCGGAGGCCCTCGGATAAGCCAATCGTCCAGATACGGAAAAACGTGTATCTGACGTCGGCAGAGGTAGGCGGTGACTACGGCCATACACTTTGTAAATACCCTTGGGTTTGTAGAAAGGCCAAACGGCAGGACCGTAAACTGGAAATGCTGATGGTTGGCTACGAATTGGAGGAATCTCCTGTGCGGAGGAAAAATGGCGATGTGAAAGAACGCGTCCTTCATATCGAGGGCAGCATACCAGTCTCCAGGATCCAAGAAAGGGATAATAGTCCCCAGGGATACCATGCGGAACTTCACTTTATCATAAACTGGTTGAGTTCTCACAGGTCGAGGATAGGTCTGAGACCTCCCTTCGACTTGGGGATTAGGAACTAACGGGAGTAAAACCCCTTGCCCCTTTTGTCCATCAGTACCTCCTCTATAGCTCCCATGGCAAGGAGCATCTGCACCTCTAGTAAGAGGAATTGCTCGTGAGAGGGGTCCCTGAAGAGGGATGGGGTTGGAGGGTGGGAGGGTGGGGCTGAAATAAATTGGAGGTGGTACTCATACTCCACCATGCGTAGGACCCAGCGATCTGAAGTTAACTGGGACCACGTCAGGAGGAAGTAGGAGAGACGGTTGGAGAAGGGAGGAGAGGGATCCTGGCCTGTATCTGGTACGTAGCTCTCAGACGCACCTCCAAAAGTTCATCTTTGGTCCCGGTGGTGGTTTCAAGGGACCTTGATTTTGGCCCCCTTGGGATCCTGAAGGTCGCCTGCGACCACCTCGGCCACACCGCCTGCCAAAGTCCTGTCTTTGTCTAGGTGCAGAGTATGGGTGGTGAGGCTGGGGACGGAAAGGCCTGCGTTGGGTCACCGGCGTATGCATGCCCAGAGAGCACATTATGACCCTGTTGTCCTTCAGGCTTTGCAGCCTGGGGTCAGTCTTTTCTGAAAAGAGGCCTTTACCATCAAATGGCAAGTCCTGGATGGTATACTGCAGCTCCCGTGGAAGGCTTGAAGCCTGAAGCCATGAGATGCACCTCATGGCAACACCCGAGGCCAGAGTCCTGGCTGCTGAGTCGGCCGCATCCAACGAAGCCTGGAGGGAAGTTCTGGCCACCTTTTTCCCTTCCTCCAAGAGGGCAGCGAACTCTTGGCGGGAGTCTTGAGGGAGAAGCTCCGTAAACTTACCCACCCCCACCCAGGTGTTATAATTATAGCGGCTAAGCAGGGCTTGATTTGATTTGGGCCACCCGGAGCTGTAGGGCACCTGCCGAGTATACTTTGTGGCCGAGTAAGTCCATTCGCCTAGCCTCCTTCAATTTCAGGGCTGGCGCCTGCTGGCCATGGCATTCCCTCTCATTAACACACTGGACGACTAATGAGCAGGGAGGGGGATGGATATACAAGTACTCATACCCTTTAGAGGACACCATATATTTACGCTCAACTCCCCTGGCCACAGGAGGGATAGAGGCTGGAGTCTGCCATATAGTATCGGCATTGGCCTGGATGGTCCTAATAAATGGTAAGGCACTCTAGTGGGGGCATCCGCCGACAGAATGTCCACTACTGGGTCCTATACCTCCAGGACCTCCTCCACCTGGAGGTTCATATTGAGTGCTACCCTCCTGAGGAGGTCCTGATGGGCTCTCAGGTCTATTGGAGGAGGACCCGAAGAGGATGTTCCTTCCACCGCCTCGTTTAGGGAAGAGGAAGAGGAGATGCCGGGGATGAGTGGGTCCTGTGTGGCCTCTTGCTCTTGGGCAAGCTCCTGCTCCAGTGGAACCTGGGAGTCCGGTGAGTGAACTGGGGCTTCCTCCGTAGCAGTCAGAGGGGGACGGCTAACCGTCGCCTCTGGCACTCTGTGCTCTGATGGGACAGAGGGGGATGGCACTACTGGTACGCCTTGGGCCTGATGGTAAGCCCAAGGTGTCCAGAGTGACCACTGATGGGGGCCTTGGTCCTGAGCCTGGGTCTCTTGGAAGACTCTGGTGGGTACATCAGAATCGTGGTCCTGCGCATAAGAGCTGTCCGCGTGGGAGGACCCTGATGCATGTCTGGATGGCCATGGAGGAGCTGAGAAGCCCTGGGCAGAGTGTATGTCTCTAGCGGACCTTGTTCTACTCGGCATAGGGGACCGGTACCAGGAGGCATACCGGTACCGGGAATGAGATCGGGACCTGCGACCGGAGCAGTGCCGGGAGTCGACCGAGATGTTGAGGCTCGACGTCGGGAGCGGCTACAGGAGTCACGGTGCCTGGAGCGGTGCCAGGAGCTGGAGCAGTGCCGAGAGTGGCGGGCCGGCGAACAGGACACTGAATGAGGCCGCGAGTGCGACCGGTACCGGTGAGGAGAATGGTGCCGGGACTGCGAGTGGCATCGGGAGCGGGAGCGCCAACGGGACTGAGAACGTCTGCAGGACCGTGATCAGGAACGGTGCCGCTCTAGTGTGCCAACAGAGGATGGTCGTATCAAGGCAGGCTTGCCGATAGACTGAATTACCCACATCGGCGGTGCGGGGGGACGAAGCAGCGTCGACTCTGTCATGGCAATCAGATCCTGCGCCGTTGAGAATGTCTCCGGCATGGATGGAATAGTAAGCTCAACCACGGCTCGTGCCGGGGAGCTGACAGGCACCGGATTCGACGGCCCTTGTGGGACCGGAATGGACGGTGCTGACGTCGTCGGTGCCGTGGCAGGTGTCGGTGCCGGGCGATCCGACTTAGACGAGCTCTCTGGCTGCCATGCAGGTGGCACAGAAGCAGCAGGAGTCTTAGGCTTTCTCGAACTTGGGGAGAGGGAGCGGTGTCGAGTCGACTTCGGTGCCGGCGATGGTCAGTGCCGAGAGGTCTTGGCAGTACCGGCGCGGTCCGGTACCGAGGAGGTGCTTCTGCCCGCCGATTGTCCAGTGCTCAGTGCTGAAGATGGAGGGGTAAGAACCGCCTCCATGAGGAGCTGTTTTAGCCGAGACTCCCTCTCCTTTTTTGTTCTAGGCTTAAAGGCCTTGCAAATGCGACACTTATCTGTCAGGTGAGATTCCCCGAGGCACTTAAGACAGGAGTCTCCTGTCATCATCAGCTTGCAACAGGCCGAGCATGGTTTGAAACCTGGTGAACTGGGCATGGACCCTGGCACCGGGTGTGGGGAGGGGCTAATTCCTGAACCCCTGTTAACTATAACACTAAATATGAACGATGTTAACTACAACCATAAAACTTTGAACTATATACACAAAAAAATAACTAGAGAACTATGAGTAGCTAGGGAGGTGGAGGTCAGTAAAGCCGCACTCCGCTGTTCCAACGACCGATACGGGCGGTAAAAAGGAACTGAGGGGCGGTTGGGTCGGCAGGGGTATATATCCGGTGCCATAGCGGCGCCACTCCAGGGGGCGCCCAGCCGACCCACCGAGTGTTGCTAGGGTAAAATTCTTCCGACAAACATGCACGTGGCACGCGCACACCTAATTGGAATCGATATGAGCAAGCACTCGAAGAAGAAGCCTTTCTCCTTCTTCGAGTAGCATCCCTGTGGGTGCTCCACTTCAGGTGACTTCTGAGCAGTATCCCCAGAAAGAGGTGGCAGTTTCAGAACATGGTCCAGAACTGAAGACAGTACTGCAGAGTCCGGTGCTGCATCAGATTTGACAGCACAGAGCAGGGCATAAAGCTTTGAAAACATACGGATTGAAGTCCAGATAGCAGTTCTACATATCTCAGATATTGAAATATTCTTCACAAATGCAGTACAGGTTGCCTGTGACCTGGCTGACTGTACTCTCATCCCTGGAGTGGGAGGAGGGGGGGTTGCACTGAGGACCTGCAGATTCATAACAGGTAGTGATACAACTCAATATCCATTTTGAAAGTCTTTGAGCAGATATGGGAATCTCCTTAGAGCTATCTGTGAAGGAGACAGAATCTAGGTCAGTGGTCCCCAACCTTTTTGTGGCCAGTAGCACATTCATGTTTTCAGAAGAGTGTGGTGGGCGCCAACAATTTTTCAAGGCTTATTTTGTATTTGTACATTAAATAATACGAAAAACATATTTAATATTACATAATATATGAATCCATAAGCTAAAAAGGGTAATTTTAATTAATACCTTTTACATGTAAATTATTCGGCAATTACTCTTTCTCCTTACCATGTGAATTTGCTCTTTTTTAGCTACCTGTAAGAAAAATTAAGGAGTTTTTATAAATTAAATATCATAAAGTTTTAGGAGTTCTCTGTCCCTGGCAGCTGTGGGGCTGCGGTTCCTCTCTGGCTTAAGCTGCGGCCACGCACCTGCTGGGGACTGAGAACACCGGTGCCCGCAGCCTGCAGCCCCAGAAAAGCTGTGACCCTATGCCTGCCGGGGACAGAGAACACCGGTGCCCGCAGTCTGCAGCCCCAGAGAAGTCGGAGAGAAGCTGCAGCTCGTGCCTGCCAGGGATAGAGAACACCGGCACCCGCAGCTTGCAGCCTGGGAGTTCTCTGTCCCCAGCAGGCGCAGGGCCCCAGCTTCTCTCCCATGCTGGGCACTAGGCAGGCTCCACGCCTGCCGAGGACCGAGAACACTGGTGCCTGCAGTCTGCAGCCCCAGAGAAGCCGGAGAAAAGCCACAGCCCCGCGCCTGCTAGGGACAGAGAACACTGGTGCCCGCAGCCTGCAGCCCCGGAGTTCTCTGTCCCCGGCAGGGGCGGGAGCGTGGCTTTGAAGCCGGAGAGAAGCCGCGGCCCAGCGCCTGTCGGGGACAGAGAACGCTGGTGCCCGCAGCCTGCAGCCTCGGAGAAGTTGGAGAGAAGCTGTGGCCCCACGCCTGCCAGGGACAGAGAACACCGATGCCTGCAGCCTGAGTTCTCTGTCCCTGGCAGGCACGGGGCTGCGGCTTCTCTCCCCTGCTGGGCACTAGGCGGGCACACATAAATGCCCTGGCTGGCGCCATGGTGCCCACGGGCACTGCGTTGGGGACCACTAGTCTAGGTGATCTCCTAACCTGCTTAGCCCTATCCAGGTAGAAGGCCAAGGCCCTTCTCACAACTGGGATGTGGAAATAGGATCCCTGCTGACAACTATCATGCTTCAAAAAATACTGATGGATGGATAGATAGATTTGTTAAGATGCAAATTTAATGTAACGGTTGGTAGGAACTTAGAATGTGGACATTAAGATACTTTATAGTTAAAAGACTTTCGTACAGGGGGAATCTGCCATCAAGGCTCCAATCTCCCCGGCCTTAAGGGCTGACATGATGACAACTAAGAAGGCCGTCTTCCTAGGTAAATGAAATAGGAATCAGGTTGCCAGTTATTCAAATGGAGGTCTTGTGAGGTGGGCCAAAACCAGGCTGAGGTCCCAAGACAGCGTGGGGTGTCTAATGTAGGGGAAGAGATTACCCAGACCCTTAATAATTCCGGGATGATACTGGGTGAGCAAAAATGGAGAATCCCTCGCCCAGGGGATGAATGGCTGATATGGCAGCCAGATTTACCTTGACTGAATTGATAGATAAACTGGATATCTTCAGACCCAGCAGGTAATCCAGGATGAGGGAAAATAGAACCAATTCAGGGTGGAAGTAGTGACAACCACACCAATGGACAAGGCTTTTCCATTTCTGCAGGTAAGTAGGTTGATGTTTTTCTACTCTGCCTCCAGAAAACAGGAAGCCTTTATTCCAAAGAACCATCCCGGAACCAAGCCGAGGCACAGAACCACTAGGCTGGGGTAAAGAGCACAACCCACATTCTAAGACAGGAGATGAAGAATGGTGGGGAGCTGGATCAATGGTTGAACACAGAATTGAAGCAAGCAAGTGTATCAATCTTGTCTTGGCTAGGTAGGTACCATGAGAACAACTCTGGCCTTGTACTGTCTTATCTTGTTCGACACCCTTAGAATTAGGAGCATTGGGAGAAAGGCATAGAACAGACTCTTCTTCCATGCTAGAAGGAAAGTGTCCCCCAGGGAGTGGTGACCCAGACCCCCATTCTCCCCTTGAACAGAACAGAGGGCACTTCCTGTTCTCGGAGGTGGCAAAAAGCTCAATCTCTGGCAGTCCCCATCTCTTGAATATGCTATGGGGAACCTGAGAGTGTCCAACTCCCATTCATAATTGTGGGAGAAATGTTTGCTAAGGGCATTGGATGGGGTGTTCTGGATGCCTGGGAGGTAGATTGCTGAAATCTGGATACGGTGGGCTATACACCAGCTCCAGATTTTTATGTTTTTGGCCAGAGGCGCTGACTTTCTAATGTGCCGGGGGGGAGGGGGGACTTGATCCCCAGCCCCTCTCACACTCCACCCCTTCCCCCAAGGCCCAACCCCTAGCCTGCCTCTTTCTGCCCCAATCCACCCACTCCCCCAAGCACACCTCACCCTCGTTCCTTCCCCCCCAGCACCTCCTGCATGCTGCAGAACAGCTGACTGTGGCGGGCGGGAGGTGCTGGGGGGAGAGGGAAGAGCTGATCAGGAGGGCTGCCTGTGGATGCTCAGCACCCACCATTTTGGCTTCGGCACACAAGGAGCAAGATCTTGATCCTTCCTGATTGTTGATGTAGCATATGAAGGACATATTGTCCATCATGACCCTGTCTGGCTTGTCCCTGATGAGGGGCAGAAAATGAAGGCAAGTGTTCCTGACTGGCCTGAGCTCGAATAGGCATATGTGGAGACTGGCTTTGTGGGTTGTTCACCAACCCTGAACCGTGAGGGTGCCAAAGTGAGCTCCCCATCCTAATAGGGATATGTTGGTTCTTAGTGACTGATGTGGTTGGGGGAGAGAAAGGGACACCCACACAAATTTTGCATTGCTCTTTGCACCAGTTTAGGGAATTCTTCACACAAAAGGGGCAAGTCACCTGTCTGTCCCAGGTGTCCCTGCTTGGACAGTAGGTTGTTCTGCATCAACTGTGGAAGCAGTGGAGATGTAGCCAGATATGATTGGTTACAAAGGTGCAAGCTACCATATGGCCCAAGAGTTGAAGACACTCTGTGTATGTATTGTGTGCGCATGTCTGTATTATATATATGCTGCCAAAAACCTAGAGTGAGTGAAGACGCTCCCCGCTGCCAAAGTGCCGCCGAGGACCTGGTAGGGAACCGGTTATTAGGATTTTGGGAGCTCATCAGTGCTCAATGCTCCTTACACCATTAACCCTTCTTGCAAATTAAACAAGGGCTCTATGGGGGCTAACTTCTCCCACCACTAAAATGCAATTACCTCTGAAGTGGAAAACACTAGCTGTTCAGCAGCACACATCTGCCACAGTTTAAGGCAGGAAGTGAAAAATACTGTACCTTATCCAATCAAAGTTGCAGAGGAAAGTTAGGTAGACAGAATATAATTATCCTACTGGTATTTGGCCAGAAGAAAGGGAATAACATGCTTACTCTTACAAAAAGTGATATGGAAGCTTTAATGACCACAAGTGGTCAGAATCCTAGTTTTATGTCTCATCTGCAAGATGCCACCTCCAGCATCATACTGTCCTGTGTTCTAGCATAGATTCAGTACTGATTAAGAGCAAAGCATTATACCTATTGACTCACTAATGTTACTTGCCTCAGGTTCTTGGTGTTCAAGTCTTGGAGACCTCCTATCTAATAACACCACAAGTCAAACCCTACTTAGGTGTTTGGCTGTGAACAAACAACCTTTATTATTTAAAAAACACAAGAACAGATACAGAATGCTAGAACAATAATTCAATTTTAGAAATTTTTATTTCAATAAAAAGAAACCTTAGAACAGCTCACTAATGTAAGAGTAAATAACAATGTAGAATATTTACAATGTTTGGATATTAAAAATTTGTATATAATGTGCATGACATATGCCAAAAACATTATTACTGCCTTAAGGATGTCACAAACTAAAAAACAAGGTGAACAAACACCATCAAAGTAAACAGAGTTGTGCATGGTCACTAAAGCTGGGAAGCGTCATCCAACAGGTAGTTTTTTCCAAGAGAGATGCTGCTCACGTGCTATCTTTAGCCTTGTTTCTAGCTTATATTTGTTTTCATATCCAGGTCTTTCTAGCAACATCTTATTTATGTTGATTTTTTAGTTAATGTGGTTAGCTGTGAACATACCAGTGCTTTACACCCCCCCCTTTTTTTTTTAAAAACTGAACACCAAGGTCAGCTTTAGCTAACGTGTTCATTCAGCCCATGTGCTTCTGTAATATAGTAATAAGATAAATCTTGCATGATAGTGTAAGCCTGATTGAGTCATATGACCTACTTCCTACAGCCATATACTCATGTCAAATAGCAACATAAATCTTTTCACATAGATGCAAAGTGTCTTAAAAGTATTTCTGTCACTAAACTATAATCTTTACATAAGACGCAATAAACTTTAAAACCACAGACATATGCCAAAGTTAAAACACATTTATCACAATTTGTACCATGCTATTTCTGTAAAGAATAAAGTTAAAATCTGGGGCCCTAAAGTATTAAATATTTACAGTAATATTAATGGTTTCACCTTGGATATTCAATTACACTAACTCTTCTATACATAACCATAATGTTGATTTTCATGTGTGCTCCACATGCATAACTGCTTAAAGAGGAGATTCAGTTTATTTTCTAAATAATTATTTACAGCAGTAAATATGCTCAGAAAACAATTCTTATGATTGTGAGAGTAACTGCTCACATTCCCAGGGTATCAGAAGATCTTAGTGTATAGACACATGAAACTCTTATACCCTTATGATTGCTCCTTTTCTGTGCATATGAATGCAAAATAATTCTATCAATACTGCCAAGATCTGAAATTGTACATACATATGACTCATTTTAGTTTCCACAAGCCAACATTATCTCTTACCATTATTGCTTGATAAAATTTGCAAAAGTTAGATTCATCTTGGTTTTTTTACCCACAGCAACAGAAATCCAAATGTAAAGGAAATCTGTATATTGTGAGGATTTGCAGCCTTCCTAGTGATTCTACCTGGTCTTTCAGGATCAATGCTTTTTTTGGAGGTGGGAGAGTCTGGGGGAGAACCAACTCTTAAGTTTCTAAAATTTCTTGTTATAGATATAGCCTTATTAGTCATTAGCCAGCCAAAAGAGGTGTTATTTGCCATTTTTATCAGGATTCCCATGCCTAAATGTGATCACATACAAACACTGAGAATTATTTCACTGCAGATGATAAAATTTATTATGCACTCGCCAATGGGGCATAGTGTTTGCAGTGCGGTTTGCTAAAAAGCACTGGATTCTCAGTTTGGTCTGAAACACCAGCAGCAGGGACAATTAAGAGCAATAACAAATAAACAAGATTATTTTTAAACATCTATTGTAGTCTGGAGAAAAACATCCATCAGCAAATTCTTAAGACGGCTATTATTTTAGCAAATAAAATAAAATTTTACAATCAGCAGGGTACAATGGACTTAATGTTGGTTTTCTCCATTAAGAAATTTCCCTTGACTTTAAACAGAATTACCTTGGTCCCTGGGAGAATCCTAACCCAAGATCCAATAGTCATCATATTTTTATTACTACAAATTCTTAATTTTAAGATTCAGTCCTACCTACAGGGTAAAGCTGTAATGACTGAGAGAGAATTATGTAATTATTTATTAATGAATGGCTCAATTTTAAAAGTGTGCTGTAAAAGCAGGCAAAAGGATAATTTTAACAGGTATATTTTGAGTGAGAGTGTGATTATCTGCATCAGCAGCATGGGGGCTTCTGTAAGACCATAAAACCCATTTCCTTCCTGCCTCAAATCCTATTTAACATCAGAGGTGCAAGTTTAATGGTTATAATACAAGCAGGCTTTCACCCAATCAGAATGCAGGGCAACAGCCAATTTGGGCACAATCCTACTCTCACTGAAGTCAACGTGAATTTTGTTTGACTACACTGAAGAGAATTGAGCCTTTTATTCTGAGGTAATGATTCTCTGCACCTTTCAAATGATCTCAAGTATCCACACTTCCTAGATTAAAAAGGAGGATACACAATGGGAAAAAGTATTCTCTGAAAAGGACAAGACAAATAGTCTAAAATTGTCTTTTAGTACCTATTGCTCTCTCCCAAGTCTCTCTGAAGTCTATATGACAATGCAATACTCTATATTCCCCAGCTCCAGTTCTGCGGCCCTTCTTGGAAAAGGGTAGACACTGCTTATATATTTATAAAATCGTGGTCCCCAGAAATAAAGAGAATAGAAATGCAAATGTGGGTCCAGAAATGCAGAACTACCACTTCAGAGGACTCAGATACCTAAAGGAGAAGCGGAAACCTGTACACTAATAGTGGAGAGAATCAGTACAGACAATTGTGAGGAGGAGGCTGACTGTGTGAGGACATACCTCACCAAAAGCCCAGAACTTAGAACACTCTCAGACTGGTTTTACACAGCTGTAGATCCATTAACATAACTTACAGCAGTGACAAATAAGTTTGATAATTTCACATAGAACTTTTGCTATGAAGTAATAGTGCCATCATCATTAACCAACTGTTTTACTTTGGCTTTGCCCAGCCACTTTGGAATAAAATTATGATTTGATGAGAAAGAGGCAATAATATCACTTAAACATCAGCAGAAATTAAGCATGAAAAACACATTTTCTTTAAATATTAAACACTTGTTGCTCATGAAGAGCAGCATTAATGTAGCTCTGTTCACTGCTATTGGCAGGGGGTAATCATGGAGATAAGAGAATCACAGAGGTAGATGCAAATTACACAATGAAAAAAGGTGCAGGATCAATTTACATCTTTTATTTCACAGCTTCTTTAGCCTGAAATGATCTCAGCATAGGGGAAAGAGCGTAAAATGTGGCAGCTTTGTGAGGCTGGAAAACCGAATATTGGTCTAAAAGGAGAAATGTATACACGCACTCAAATTAAGCTTTGCAAAGGAACAATGAGTGGTCTTTGAAAGATTTCAGCTTCTTTTCTTGGAAACACAGTTATCTTGAATGAGTACTCTGGCGTGCTGGGCATTCCTGCTTGGAACAAAAGTTATCCCAGTATGCAGGGTCTTCGTGTGCTATAGGAACACCAGCAGCAACTAAATCATCAAAAGTCAATACCTGGAATTGTGGCTGGGTCAGGTCTTTAGAAAGAACCTACGGAAAATACATTTTAGAGTTAGATGGAAGCATGGACACTTTAAATACGTTAAGATGTACGGTAGTGGGGATGCAGATAATATAGTCCTAGAGACTAATATTATAGTGAATAAAAGGGAAAAGGGAAAAAGAAGGGCTATTTATCCTACAATAACTGTTGTTCTTTGAAATGTTGTCGTTAGTGTGGATCCCACTGCTGGTGCGTATATACCCCACACATTAGAGATCAGATTCTTCTAAACAGCAGTATCTGTCATGGCAATGTGTGCACTCTGCATCTGCTCATGCTCCCATTGAAAAAACAAAACAAAACACACACACATATGGTGATGATGTGGAGACCATCCCTGTGGGGCATGAGTTGGCACCCCAACATTCCAATCCATTTGGTGTCTTGCTGGGGAGTAAACAGACCAGTCCCAGAGCTCTAGGGGCACATACATGTGCCGACATACGACTGAATGCCACAAGGAACATCCCTATTATTGTGGACAGATTGGATCTTATCTCAGGTAGCAGTGATTGCAACAACAGGAAGTGGTTCTCCTGCAGGTACACTCTATGATCTGGAGTCTACTGCAGCTCTTATGAAGACTATCATTTCCAATAGGATAAAAGATTATGTTTATTTTTGTATTTCACTAGGAAGGACACTGGGATCCTTGCTGTCTCCTGCTGGGACCTGTCTCTGATCAGTCAGTCATCTAGGTAAGAGCAGATGTGACTGCCCTGACTTCAAGTGTGCTGCAACCACAACCAGGCATTTGTAATGACTGTCAGCATAGTGGACAGGCTGAATGGCAGTACCTTGTTTTGCTAATGATTGGGCCTCAGCTTAGGTACTACCTGTGGGCTAGATGGACCGCTACGTGGAAGTATGCCTTTTGCAAGTCGAGAGCCATGAACCAATTCTCAACCTGATGATAGAGGCATTACCATCCTGAATCTGAGGCAGCATATTAGTTGAGTCTCCTCAGGTCTAGCAAAGGATGAAGACACTCATTCTTTGGGATAAAGAACTATGGAGAGCAGAAGCCTCTCCTATGGCTCCTAGATGAAGCAATGAGGGCACTTCTGTTTGCAACAGGATCTTATGAGAATGATGCTGGAAGAGGGATGGGGAAGAGGAATAAGTAGGGAAATGTGTGGAAATGAACAGGGTAGCTGAGGGCAATTATGTCTTACACCCATTTGTCTAATGGTCGATCAAGCCCCAAGGAAAGGGACAAGGCAGACAAGGATCAACTCCAGTGTGACTCTCAACACTCCTTTAAAGCCTGTTGGCTTTGTGACTGTGTCAGGTGTGTGATGGAGGAGGTCAATGGGCATCTCCTGGAATACCTGGATCTTTTCTGAGGCAGGCACTCAACTTGTGGCCATGAAAGTCTGAGGTCCCTGCCGGGGCTGACACTCAAAGTTTCTGATAAGGAATCAGGGTGCAAATTTCAGAGGACCTTAACACAGCTTTTGAGTCTTTTAAGGAGTGAAGTAACTTGATGGTTCTTTAATCAAAAAGTTCCATCCTCTCAAAGGACAGGTTCTCGATGGTAGCTTGCACGTCTTGGGGTACCCTGGAAGCTAACAGCCAAAATGTCCATCTCATTGTGATGGTCATGGCCCTGATCTCATAGCCATGTCATATGCATCCTTGGCCAATTGTAGTACCATCCTCACAACAATTCGGCCTTCTTTTATTATTATTTTTAGCTACTCCCTGTACTCCTGCAGGGTGTTTGATAGAAAGGGAGTGATGTACTCACAGGGGAGAAAGTGAGTCAGACCGGAGAAGCCACAAGAGCTGAATTCTGTTTCCAGGAGGAATGAACTAAATGAAGTGAAATTGGCAGATTAACCCCTTTGGAGGGACTCTGACCAGCTGTTCTCCATGATTCCTGATAGGTAGAGCCATTATGCTTATTATAAAGCTTGTGCTATAGGATAGGGAAAAATGACATGTATGACCAAAATACTTAGTATTCTATTCAAATTGTGTAATGCCGTATGAAATGAAATAAAAGGAAGTTATTTTAGAGACCAAAACTCATAACATCTTACGTTAGAATCCTTCTGTACAAATACTTCTGGTTTCCCCAGAGCTACTGCAACATGATGGAGATCATCCAGCCGGGTTTCCTAAAAAAGTAAAAATAAGATAGTATATTAATTTTCATTACTGTATGTCTGAAATAGAATACAGGGATATATACACTGGAATTCAGGGCAAAAACAAGGAGTAATTTAAAGTTGGGACCATCACTCATTTAAAATCATCAACATTCACAAGTGAGAAGAAGCCTTTGGTAGATTTAGTCAAAAAGACATGATTCAATCATGTGAAAAAAAATCATGACTCTCCTCCCAGCTCTGCTGAAAATATTCTCTGCAACTTTGGGCATGCCACTTATCTTCAATGTGCCCCAGTTACCCCAATTTGTAAAACTAAGAGGGAGCAAAAGAAAAGATATTTGACCTTCCTGAGGATAGATATATGAGACCTCACTAAATTCAGATTTATGAGGTGCAAAGAATTACAGTCTTATATCCATTCACAAGAAGATAAGGCAAGAAAAGAGGAAGTTATTTACCTTCATAACTGGAGGCTCTTTGAGATGTGTGGTCCCCACCTGTATCCCACCGTGTGTATATGTGTGTACCATGTGCCTGGAGGCAGAGGATTTTGGAAGCAGTGTCCATTGGTCCATATGTGTGACCTCGCTCTCCTTGTGCCCCTGAGTGAGGAGATAAATTGCGGACTGGACCAACTGCTTCTCCAGCTCCTTCTCTACAATGAACTAAAGAATGATCCAAAGCAGAGGGGAAGGAGGACGGGTAGTGGAATACAGATAGCGATCACACATCTTGAAGAACCTCCAATTACTAAGGTAAGTAACTTCCTCCTCTTCTTTGAGTGCTAGTCCCTATGCGTATTCCATGATGAGGGACTGACAAGCAGTACTCCAGTAGTAGGAGGTGCAAGGATGCAGGCTGTAAAGCCCTTTGAAGGATTGCTATCTCAAAGCATGCATCAGTGGAAGAGCCCTGTATCAGAGCAGCAGTTCTCAAACTGTGGGTCGGGACCCCTTTTTAATGGGGTTACCAGAGCTGGCATTAGACTTACCGGGGCCGAAGCCTGAGCTCTGCTGCCCTGGGCCAAAGCTGAAGCCTGAGGGCTTTAGCACTGGGTAGCTGGGCTCAGGTTACAGGCCCCTTGCCTGGGGCTGAAGCCCTTGGGCTTTGGTTTTGCCCCCTGCACCTCAGGGCGGCAGTGCTAGGGCGAGCTCAGGCTTTGGTTCCCCCTCCAGGGGTTGTATAGTAATTTTTGTTGTCAGAGGTGGGTCATGGTGCAATGAAGTTTGAGAACCCTTGTACTAGAGCATAATGTCTCACAAACGTGTGGATGGAAGCAGAGATACTTCTTGAAGTGAAGTCACTGATGTCTGTTGTGCCCTCATGGAACGAGCCCTTACCCAGTGAGGGGAAGGAAGATTTAGACAGCTGACAGGAGAGCAAAATACAACCTGAGATCCATCTCGCCTTCCTTATTAGTTGAGGTAGATGTAAGCAGCAACACCCTTGAGCTCAGACACTATCCAGCGCTCACTAGAATGATTTTGTTATAGTAGCAATGCTATAAGTAAAGGCTGAAATAAAGTTTTTGTTTTACTTTTCTGTCTCTACAAGACTTCTCACTTTTTAAAAACTGTTTGTAAATTCATGTAAATATTTTCATATATTTAACTTCTCCTTTATATATATTTTAAAGGAAACAGTATGCAAAAATACTTGCCAATATAGTATTAAGTTTGCAATTGAATAAGATAAGAAAATTCAGTCAAATTCAGTCAGCTTAACTTTGCCCCTTTACACGTATGCATTAGAACAACATTTGTTCATTATTTGATGACTTACCACACTGGAGAACAGAAATGCTATTCAGAAAAACAGAATGCACCACAAAGAAGCTACCCATTTTTCTATAACTGTGAAGCACATATTACCAATTTGCACGTGCTCAATGGGGAGGAGTTACTGAGGAGGATTTAACAATTAATCTCTCATTCAGTATGTCCTGTGAAAAAACCTTTACTCAATTTAACCACTTCGGCTGTCTCATAAAAAGACTAGGATACAATCAGACACTGATTTCTAGAAACTGGTTCATTTTTTCTACTTAAGCATTGTTATCAGAGCAGAGTTCAGAATTTCAGAGACTGAAATTTGCAATTTTGTATTCAGTATCTTAAATTAACTCTGTTTTACATATAATGATGTCCCAATATAAACTGCTAATGCAGAATCAAAATGTTTGTTATTCTAGAGGAGCGGTTTTCAACCTACAGTCTGTGGACCCTGGGGATCCTGCAGACTACGTCTAAGATTTCCAAAAGGGTCCACACCACCATTTAAATTTTTTTAAGGGTCAGAAAATGAAAAAAGGTTGAAAACTACTGTTCTAGAGAGATCCTCAAATTCAAACATTAAATGCTTCACACAGGGACCTGATACAGTACATTTCAAGACTATCCCAATTTATATGATTCACAAAATGCTTTTCAAGATGACGTTTTTCTTTTTAAAAAACTCAAAATCTACACTTCAAAGTAAATTTAAGTATTTATACTTCAACAACAAATAATACAATTAATCATTTCAAAACTATAGGGCTAAGGTCAAAACCCATATTAAAAATTTATACTTCAGAATGAAGTAAGTATTCAAGTTATTTGAACAGTGAAGTAGAGATGGCGTAAATTGAAAGTCATATTCCCACAGAAAACAGAGTCTTCTATTAACAGATACGTAGGAATTATGGCACCTCCCACTCTTGATATAAAGACTAAATTACTGGCATCTGCTTACCCACCGTTCCCATCTGTAGAATAAGAGCTTTAATTTTGGCTATGATTAAAATGGAAGAAAAAAAGGCTACCAATCTGCAATAGCACATACAACAGTGTGGGAGCTGTAGCGTATTTGAAATTTGCCCTCTGGAATGAAAACACCATATTTTGATCCATTTTGCCTACAGTGAAGTGTTATACTATGTTCTCCTGTTTTCTACTCCCTCCTTGAACACAAACCCCAAAGATAAGTTAAGCAGAAAGATTTCTATTGCAGATTTATCAGGCCTCATCATCAGCACACATAGCACACACTGCTGTAATTTTCTTGGAAAGGTGAAGTGGCTGTCTATGAGAATTAATTGTTTGAGCAACTTCTACTCAACAATTTACAAGGCTCCATAAGGTAGCAAAGCTTCATGTTTGTCGAGACTGCTAAATTACTGTATGTCTAGATTTTATCACCTCATTTCCCACCCCATTTCACTTCCTACATGTCCTCAAGGGGAAAGACTGATAAGTTTAGAACACATGGCAGAATGTATTTACCAGTACTCTCTAGTCCAGTGGGTCTCAAACTTTTTTACTGGTGACCCCTTTCACACAGCAAGCCTCTGAGTGGGGACCTCCCCAATAAATTAAACACACTTTTTAATATATTTAACACCCTTATAAATGCTGGAGGCAAGGGGGGCTTGGGGTGGAGACTGACAGCTCACGACCCCCCATGTAATAACTTCGCAACCCCCTCAGGGATGCTGACCCCCAGTTTGAGAACCCCCACTCTAGTCCATTTGGAAATCCCAAATCTAATGCACTGTAGTTTTAAAACAAATGAACAGCAATGTAAGTTTTGCTCAGTGAATACATGTGAATTTACCAAATCTTGTCTGTATAACTGGCTGTCAGTGATGTCCAATGCCACCTGTATTACCTGTAATGTGTATACTTTTCTTATTTTATTACCTCACTTAATGCATATTAAGAGGAAGCCAACTTACAGGCTAAATCCTGCCTTGATGGAGGCATAAAACTATGAAACTGAACAAGGGTGAATAGGGAGAATAGCAGAGGAGTCCCCCTCTGCAATAGAGCTCTTACTAGTGCAGGTCAGTATTCTCTTGACAAACCAGGAGATGTGCTGTGGAGCACTATTTGTTGCTCCTCTGAGCAGAAGCAAAGTGCTCCGTGAAGTGCTCTGACTCTAGTGTGTACTGGGGCTTGAAAAGGACCACAACCTGTTATGTTAGTTGAACCCAACTCCCAGCACTCAGAAATACAGTCCTACTCTAAGAAATGCTTACATAAAAATGGCACCTTGTTTCAACAGAACTGCTCACTACGTGTATTCTGTTATATCCGATTACCCTAGCAACAAAAGTTTATCACTGATACTTACCTGTGTCAGCACAATAATGAGTGAGCTGAATTCTATACCTTCTATACAATCAGCAGAATTAATATTATCGGAAATTTTTATTACTTTAATTCAGCTCCAACATTGTGTCTTTGCAGTTTCTATCTTGCTTCTAAACGCAGCTCAAAGTTTGAATTTGGCATCACACATACAGTGAATCAACACTGAAGGAGGGTGGTTACTAAATATTTAGTAGAGCGCTTTTCAAAATTTCTTCTATGCTGCTGTTCAGCACAGTTAAAAATCAATCATCCATATATCTGAAATGTACTTGGGAAATAATCACTACAAAATGTAGTGTTTTTTTTCCTAGTGAATCCTTCATTAAAGGCAGATGGAACTGGGGATGAGTATCTGGAGGGGGCACCAAATATAAAATACAAGAACATTTTCACAATTATGGAAAGTTAGAGAAAAAAATCTTGGTTATACTTGTAATTTCTAGCACAAACGATCTTATTGAAATTACTGGGACCAATTCCACAACAAAGTAGTGTTCAATTTAAGAATGGCAGATTTAGGCTTTTGTCATTGTAAACAAATGCTATTGTAACAATTTTTCTCTTAATCCTCTTATTTTGTTTACTTATTCCCTGAAGAAGTTGCTGTTTCTATTACACATAACATTATTTCTGAATTTACCAAGAATGCTAGGGCTTGATTCAAAAGAGAATTTAATTGATGCTTTTTTTGATTCCCCCTGTGGTTTCCCATCTGTGCAAATAGACGGGTATTCCCCGCTCTGTACCTGAGTTTGGAAACATTCTATCTCATCCCACATGCAGAAAGCACTTCAAAAATGTATCTTTAAATGCTAGTTAACAGAAAAAAACAACAAGGTGGATAAAAATCAAAGATTTTTTTAAGAAGAAAAATTGGATTTAATTTAAATCAGATTTTTTTTACTTTTAAATTAAATACAGGAGTTTACTTTAAATAAATCTATTTAAAATTGAAGTTGAAACTGACAACTTATGTTAAATCCTATTCATTAGAATACATTAAATAGTTTAAATTAAATAAAAAAATAGTATTAAATAGTACATGTTTGCTGTTGAAATTTTAAAGAAAGTCAAACTACTGAATTGGTGGAAGTCACTGGTTAAGCGCCTGGTACCAGAGTTTGCTGAGTGCTAATCCAGCTTTTGATAGCAGTAGCATCTTCTGCAGGTGCAGAAAGAATATTTTTTTCATTTCAGTTTATTCAGCTAATTCAATTTAATGCCCAGTTCATCATTCAAAGTAAAGAAACCAATTGGGAGCTGAAAAAAGAGGAAATCTTACTTTCCTCTTCCATATTATAAATAAAAACTAGGCGTGAGAGGGTGAGATCTGCTAGTTCTAAAATCTTGAAGGAAATGGTGACCAGAAACAATCAGCTCAATTCATTAGCTACAGATAATGCTTCCTTTACTTAATAAATTGCTGTTAAATGCAAACCTTTTTATCTAACCAGGACATTTAAGATCATTTTTATTACATAAAACTAAGTGCTCTTTGTGTGTATTTTTAATTTAACTTGAATTTCTATCCAAACAGTTTGACACAAATCACAAGCAAAAAATTAACTAGTAAATGAGAAATGCATCAATCACCATTTTCTAACAAGTAAATATTAAGAATCGGAATAAATGTAAATTAAGCTATATCGTTGCTGAAATAAATGTATAAGTTCATAATTAATGTATATATGTAAGATATATAGTTGCATAAATATATAGCATATCCTCCTAGTTGGCACAAAAGTACCAAATTTAATGTAAAGGCTATATTTGTTTGCAAATAAACGTTTTTATGGTTACCAACAAATGAGAATTAACTTTTCTTTGGAAAATAACTAAAAAGTACAAATACAAAACAAGATTAAAATCAATTATTTAAATAAAGGTTTCCTGTTTGTTGATTTAAATTATGATTAAAACTGTTGATTTAAATCACTGATTTAAAATCAATCCACCTTGTAAAAGAACAAAAAAGCATATTTACTAATATCTAATTAAAGGACAGGTACCTAAAGTGGGAAAACTGGTAAGGTAAGAAGTCAATTTTTATTTGGATGAACTGTCCTTAGAACAGTGGGAGGAAATCTGGGCAGCAATCTACAGAGAATAGTAGAAGGCAATGCCAAAAGCTAAATCGCTCCATCATACACGAGACCTTATCCCTCAGCTATTTATGTTCCCAAAAAGCAACAGAATAGGAGAAAGGTCCTCATTAAACAGCACAATAACCTGAGTAAAGGGACCCTAAAAGCTAAACTACACAACCACAAGGCCAAAATGTCAACAAACTGCCAGTACACAATGCAGACACTTCGGTCCCAAGTCGTCATCTCTGGTGTATGGACTGAAAGGTTCACTGATGTTTGACATTAGCTGAAGTGCACAGGCAGAACACTAGAGTTGTCAGTATTAAATCTCAGCATACACCCACTTGTCAAACAGTACCACTAGCATCATGAATATGCCACTACAGTAAGGGAAGTAAAGTGAACCTTCTCTTCCTCTGTCACTGCAGTCACAAAACCACAGCCTGCAAAGCTATTCTCAATAGCAAACCAACTAAATAATCCAGACATCATAATCCAAGCCTTGGTTGCTCTCAGACTATTTTGCAGATAAGACCAACCAAATAAGATCAACACAGAAAATTCTAAATTGGTCCTGTGTGTGTGTGTGTGAGACACCTTGTACCCCAAATGACACCCCGTACCACATGTTCACTACTTTTATATGGTTATATTTTGTACAAATTATGCTTTAGGAGATATTTGAAAATTCATAATCTGCTGAATATTATTATCCTGTTGAAGTGTGTGTAACATCGCTACATGTAAAATTACAATATTTTGCTGTACGATTGTTACTGAAACATGTTGTAGTTCTGGGTAACACCCACAAGCCAGTTTTCAGAGACACAGACACACTGGCAATCCCAGACAGGTTATCAACAAAGTCAAGTGGGCTATCACTCAATCAGACATTCACCAGCAGGGTGACGGTAAACATGAAATTTACAATTCATCTGAAGGACAGTTTGGAGCCCATCAAGAATTTTTCCAGCAAAAAGGGTTGGATGATAAGAAGGGGGGGATGTGACAGGGCATCCACACACTTCCTGTAACCCAACAGGATCAGCCCTGAGATGGTTGAAACCAGCCAAGGGAGGCTGAGCAGCAGGCAGCCAAAGGAGTGGCTGCAGGGGAAAGAGCCAATTAGGGCAGTGGCTGCAGATAATTAGGGTGGCAGCTGGACCAGCCAATCAGGACCCAGTCAGCCCATATAAAAGGAAGCTGTGGACCAACGCAAGGAGTCTGCTGCAGGGAGCCCTAGGAAGAAGACCAGCTTCCTAGAGGGCTCTTGGCAGGCTGCCAGGACTTACAGGCTCAAGGCCTTGGGAAGAGGTCAAAGGAGTTGAAGCCAGAGGCAGGAGCAAAAGGAACTGAGGCTGCAGGGAAGTGGCCAAGTGAGCTGGAAGGAAGAGGCAGCAGGAAGCTGCTGTTTGCTGGGGCCCTGGGCCAAGGCCCAGACTAGTGATAGGGCCCGTTCCGCCCCCTACACACACATCCTCCACTAGGTGCTGAAGGAGCAGCGCGGCTGTGGGCTGCCAAGCTGCTGAAAGGAGTGGCTGGACTCTTGAAGGAGTCTCCCAGAAAGGGGGGGGAAACAGGATGGTGACATGGCTGGAGGGCTGTGCCATGAGGCAGATGCCGAGAAAAAGGAGCCATAACGGGTCTGCAGGTGGAGGCAAGGACAGGAGAGCCACCACCAACCAAGAGCAAGCCTGCTGGGACAGAGCTAATTCCTGAAACACCCAGCAGGAGGCGCCAGTATGGTGAGTGACCCCTGACAGGGAAAAAATGTCCCTAGCTACCCTTCTTCCATCTCTCGGCTCATGATGGCGATGACAACTCAAAGAATTGAACAAAAGGGGGAGTGGTCTCAGGCTGGAAAGGGACACAGCCTGTGAAAGGTACTTCAGCTCACGCTGAGACAAACCTTTTGCATTTAAACCTGTTATCTTAGTAAAGATTAAAAATTGGCTTGCACACTTATCCTTTTATTTCTTTTGTAACCAATTTTGACCTTTATGCCTTACCACTTGCAATCACTTGAAATCACCTGCAACCACTCTATCTTTCTCTAGTTTTATCTAAATCAGTGTGCTTGATTGAAGTGTTTGGGAAACCTCTCTGAGAGAGCAAAGGCTGGTACATAATCATGTTGGAATGACAGACTATCTATGAGCTTAAACTGTCCAGGAGGGTATTGAATGGTACAAGATGCACATTTCTGGGGAGCAAGGCTGAGGCTGGGGATATGCAGGTGTCACCCTATATGTATTCATGGATGGCTAGGCATAGCATTCACGTACTCAGCTGGGAGTGACTTTACATGCTGGTGGCTGTGAGTGGGCAGAGCCTGGAGGGGTTTACTGTTCAACAGCAAAGCAGTGTAATAGGTATCCCAGAGTGGAGAGTTAAGGGGCACAGCAGTCTAGAGTGTGCCCTGGGGAATGTCACAGTGCAGCCCGGTGATGAAGCTTAAGAAGTCCTGAGATGTACGTAAGCCATCAACTGTGAAACAGATCAGTAATACTTCTGGCTGGTGAAAGACTATAGGGAGTGTAGCTGTAGTATGAGCTAACAGAAGGGAATATGCTAACTCAACATCTGTAAAAAGGGGAGTCTTGTATCAAAAGTTTTTTACATCATAAACAGGAAGGGTTTTACATTTAGAAAATTATACAAACATATATTCTAAGAACTTCTAAGAACAGAATCCTCTGAAGTCCATAGGCACTTTTAAAAGGAGTGTTTATAATAGGTTTCATTTTGGAGTTATTGTAACTGTAAGGAGCACTTTGGAAATGCAGGTGTAGACATCTGTGTTTTCCACCTGCAGATTTTACTAAGCTTATACTATTTTTTTACACTGGAGATTAAAGCATGTAACTTTTACATTTAACATATATCAAGCCCACCACAAAAATCACATCAAGACTGATATATTTATATTTGCTTGAGATTCCTGTGTAGCCCAATGTTGCTTTGTAACAAAATATTAGTTTGGGAACTAATCTCTTCATAGAGCTGATTAACTAGAAACCACAGACTTTTAAGCAAATGACTTAGTTGGCACGTTTTTCCACACTGGCAATCTCATTTTTAAAATTTTTGGTCTTTAATGGATTTAGTTTTTAGCAATTACATCCTCCCTCACTCTTATTTTGAGAAAATTCTTGATTTGTTTCAAGTTTTTGTTTCAAGGGCTTTTTTATGTCTATGAAATGTAATAGAAAATAAATCCATCTCCTTTTTGCATTTGGTACTTCGCTATCTAGGAGAGTACACTATAAATATTTATTTAAGCAATTATACACCTTTAATATTTTTAGATGCTTATTAACTGTATATTTTCAGGATATTAGAAAATGGTAAATGATTTATTGCTTATTTACTATATTTAACTTTTTGCTCATGATTTGTGTCAAGCTCCATTAGGATGGTAACTGGAATTTAATTAAATACAGAACAGTATATGAATTTATTAAATAAAACAATATTTAAATGTTTTGGATACATAGAATTCTCTTATCAAAACATGTTTCACATTCACAACTAAATGATTTATTAAATAGAGGGATTAACTGTTGTCAGTAAATTAAATTGATTTCAGGTCAGCCTGGGAAAATACTCAGATATGCCTAAGAGACTGGAGTTTAAGTTCCTACTCATCTAAACTTCTTGTAACTCCTCACTTAATGTTGTAAAGTTCCTGAAAAATGCAACTTTAAGTGAAATGATGTTAAGTGAATCCAATTTCCCCATAAGAATTAATGTAAATGGGGGGTGGGGAGAGGTCAGGTTCCAGAGAAGCTTTTTGCAACCAGACAAAAGACTGTATGTGTATATATATGTATACACAGGGCCTGCTTTAGGAAGTGTGGGGCCCAATTCGAACAGTTTCGATGGGGCCCCGGCAGGGATGACTAAAACAAAAAAAACACTTAAAAAAACCCCTTTCATTTCTTCCATGTATTATTTACTTTCCATGACTATATAAATAATAACAAAATTATATATTACATCATCACATATTAATTAGCTGATTTGCACTTTCATATTAGGAAAATAATTTGTTTTGATAGTTGTACAACTGATTTTCTTCACTAATGTTTATTTTATTAAAATTTATAAAATATTTCCTTAATATAAAATTGCCCCCTCCTTCCCACCCCAGCGCCACCCAGCCCCATGGAAACAAACCCTCCTTCCCCAGCTCCGCCGCGTCGAAATAAGGTTGGGGGGGGGAGGGGAAGAAACAGCACACATGGGGTGACCAGATCACAGCAGTAAAATAGGACCTGCCCCCTCCCTGCTCAGCCCCACCATCACATCATTCTTCACCCCCTAGCCCCCTGCTGGCTTGCTGTGTCCCTCCTAGTCAGTCCCCCACCCACCACTCGCCTCCTTTCACCTTCCCCTTCCCCTGCCAGAAAGCCCCATGCCCACCCCTAGAACTCCTGCTGGCTCACTGCTTGCCTCTTTGCCCACTCGTCACTTGCCCCCTCCCCCTCCCCCCAAGTATAAAGCCTCATTCAAAGACCCAGGGGTCACTATTACTGCACACAGCAGTCAATCAATGCAGTTGTAGATAAATCTCTGCATTATGCACTTTTGTATAACTTTTATATGACTTTGTATTGAACCTTGGTAATATGTTATAGCAGGCCCCAAAGGTAGTGTAATTAAGGTAAAAGAAAAATGTCTTTTTGCTAGGAGTAGAATAAGAATAAGATCTTCCCGCCACTTTGTAATCAATTGCCCTGTTGAATGAATGAGGGGTGAATTAGGAAGGTGTGGAAGGCAGTACCTCCAGATAGCTGCAACTGTTGGAGAGGGGCTGGGAGCTAGACCAAGGAGAGCTTTGCCCAGGCTGAGTGGGACGGAGTTTGGGTGCTGGGTGCAGGCTCCGGGCTGGGGCATGGGGTGGGGTGCAGGAAGGGTGGAGGGGTGCAGGCTCTGGGAGGGAGTGTGGAGGGGTGGGTGCAGACTCTGGGATAGAATTTGGGGGCCAGAGAGGGGGTGGTGGGTGCTTGGGGGGGAAGAGGAGGGGACTGCCATCACATGTGGCTTCCTTCCTCCTCTGCTGCCCCTCACCATAGCCTCGGTGGGGAATGGGGCTGCCCTTTGCCCAGTGTTTGCAGGAGTGGTGGCTGGGGGAAAACCCAGTCAAACTGGTTTTACTCTTTCGTTGATGGGTCACTGTAACCCCTTACATACCCTTTCCCGCCTCTCTCACCCCCCTTTTCTACTGGGCTTGTTTGATTTTTTCGGTTGAGCCAGATGAAAACCACAAACCCCAGTGAGAGCAACAGGCTGGAAGACTAGACTGAACCCACCACCCAGGCTAGTCCATCTCAGCGGCCAGGACTGAGGGGAAATGTTCCCACACCCCTAGGCCACCTGTTTCCACTCCTGGTCTCTACCAGCACTGCCAGTGATTCTGTATGGCTGCATCAGGAGGGATTTCAACCGGACCCCCACCACCCCGCTAAATTCACCCGTTTTGCAACCACTCTGCACCAAGAGCACTTTCCTTCCCTGCCCTAGAGCAGCTGGATGGCTAGAAAGCTGAGCTGGGCATTTGATTGATCTGAAATATTATCATGCCCCTCCTCAAAAAAACCTTAATATCCACACAGCTTTGGGGGGGAATAGCCCCCCCAAGCCAGTCTAATTTATTGTTGTAGGGACAAACAAAGGAGCCATAGTATAATGGAAATATTCAGCCCCTACAGTGGTCTTACAGCAGGGAAAGAAGAGTTGATGGGAAGGGAACTGGTTTGGATAGCAGCCACAGTCCCCTTTCTTTGCAAAATAATTTGGAGAGGGGAATCAAATCACTCTGTGCCTCAGTTTCTCCTCTTGCGGGGGTGGGGGGGGAGACAAAAGTCTCAGCCTGCCGTGTTGCAGACCTTTCGCATTCTCCCCTCTTGATGCATATGATTTCCTCCTCCAAACTCCCTCTCTCTCTCTCACCTGGACTTCACTGCACTAAGTACCAGCTTGGGGCTTTTTTCCTGGGTTACATTACATGATCCCGACTTCAGTTTTGAAACAGACACAGGCAGGCACAAACTGACCCTCAAACAGCAAAATCATCGAAAACCACAAAACCAACCCAATATTACAAACCTACGGGGAATCACAGGGTCAAACAAACACTCACCATTGGAAGCCCCAGCAGCTGCTGGGGCTAACTGGGGTCCACTGCAGAGATTCCTGTCTCCTCCAGGTAAGTGCTGGGGGAGGGGAGGGGAAGGAAGGCTGCAAAGCACATGTGCCTTCTCTCCCCTCCGCCCTCCTGACCTGCAACACCCACGCGGCTGTCTCTGCCTCAGCCCTCTGCCGGCCAGCGTCTCTCGTTGCCTAGCAACAACAGCTGCTGCTTCCTGGTGACGCAGAGCTTTGCTTCCGGGTGAGACGCTGCCGGCACGGGGCCCTCTCAGGCGCGGGGCCCAATTTGGGAGAATCAGGCAAATCGGCCTAAAGCCGGCCCTGTGTATATACAGTATAACTTTTAAACAAACAATTTACTGTACACAGCAATGATGATTGTGAAGCTTGGCTGAGGTGGTGAAGTCAGAGGGTGGGATATTTCCCAGGGAATGCCTTACTGCTAAATGATGAACTAGAACACAGCTGAGCCCTCAATGGTTAACACATTGTTAATGTAGTCTCATACTCTACAAGACAGCATGAATGGAGGGAGGGGAGACAGCATGGCAGACTGTGTGTGTGTGTGTTCGCATTACCCCTTTAAGTATACTGACCCCACTCTAAGTACATTGCAAGCGGGAGGCTCCCAGGAGCAGCTCCAAGGCAGAGGGCAGAAGCAGCACATGGCGGGGCGGGGTAGAGGGCCAGCTGAACTGCCAGCAATTGATAGCCTGCTGGGAGGCTGCCACACAGGGAACTTAGAGAAGCAAGGAGCTAATGGGGGGCTGCTGGTCCACCCTGGTTCCAAGCCCCCACTAGCTAGCTGTAAAGGGCTGCTCTTTCTGAAAGCAGTGGACAAAGCAGTCGGCTGCCAAACAACGTTTTAAGGGAGCATTGCACAACTTTAAATGAGCACGTTCCCTAACTGATCAGCAACTAACAATGAAACAATGTTAGGCGGGACGATTTTAAGTGCGGAGTTACTGTAAACTACTTAGGCTGACCTTTTGTGCCATAAAGCTTCACCTCAAAATTCATATGTCTTTCCCCTGCTTCTTTCTTTATAGCGAACAGCAGCCTTTAACTCAATTTTGATTGAAGCTCATGAATTCAGCGTATTTATTTAAATCAGGCCTGCGCAACACGCAGCCCGGGTGCCGCATGTGGCCTGTGTGGGCTCACTGTGTGGCCTGCGGGGGGTGAGTAGGTGGGCTCACTGTGTGGCCCATGGGGGGTGAGTAGGCAAGCAGTGGGTGAGGGAGGGGGGCTGAAGAGGCGGGTGGGCAGTGGCATGAGGAGAAGAGTCGGGGCCAGGGAGGGCTGAGGAGGCGAGCGCGCGGGCAGTGGCGGGAGGGCAGATGAGCCAGCGGTGGGGAATGGGGGGCTGAGGAGGCTAGTGGGCGGGCGGGCGGGCAGTGGCTGAGGAGGTGAGCGAGGAGTCAGTGGCTGACCTGTTCTTCTGATCTGGTCTGGCTCTCATCCCCTCTCCAAGGGTTGCAACTGTCTAGAGGTCCTGCCTTTCATGCCTTCCTCATTCACACCTCATTCATTCAACAGGGAAATTGATTACAAAGTGGCGGGGGGAAGATGATCTTATTCTACTTCTAGCAAGAAGACATTTTTCTTTTACCTTAATTATACTACCTTAGGGGCCCGCTATAACATGTTAGCGAGGTTCAATACTGCTGTTTCGGTGGGGCAGCGCTGGGGAAGGAGGGTTTGTTTCTGCGGGGTGGGCGGTGCTGGGTGTGGGGGGGAGTATTTCAGGGGGGCTGGGTGGCGCTGGGGGAGGTGTGTTGTTTCAGGGGGGCTTGGCGGCGCTGGGGGGGAGGATCGGCCCTCAGCTGTTTTCTTTGGAGTAATATGGCCCTCGCCGCTTTATGAGTTGTGCAGGCCTGATTTAAATGTTTTGAGATTACAATAAGTAGTTTAGCCCTTAACATACTTCATGTTAAACTCAGATTTTGTTTTAAACCAGTTTATTTTTAAAAGAGAAAATTTAAACAAAATCAAAAATTTTCAAAAAAGTATTGCTTTTTATCCACCTTGAAAGCTGCAGAGAAGTCCAGCTGAATTAGAATGAATGTCTGGCCTTTATCCATCAACAGCAAGAAATCATCCATTAGCGCCACTAGTTCGACTTCCATTCCATGCCCTGAATCCAGCTTGTGTCAGGCTAGGATATTGGCTTCACTAAGGTGAATGTGAAGGCAGCTTTTTGCTATCTTCTCTGACATTGCTCAGATATAGAAGGTTTGACACAAGGCAACAGTTAGGTCCAATGTATCCAGGTGAGTTTCTACTTGTAGGTCAGACTATATTATGTATTTCAAGATGAAAGGGAAGATCCTTCTCTGCATGAGGCACTGGATATTTCAGTCAAGAAAGCTCTTTTCTACTCACAGAAAAAGGTCAAGAGAAACAGAAATCTCCACTTATTCTTGACTAAGATCCCAAGTAGCTTTTTATGATAGGTATTACCAGAGAGAATACACAATTTAAATAAAACGAAAAAAAATTAACAAAAACTTTCTTTTTCTTCTGTATTTTTGATAAATTATACCTGATATAAAAATGGACTAAAAGAACACCCACACCATGAGAATAACCAGACTGTAACAAGCCTTGCTTTCCCAGATATATCTCCTATAAGAGAAAATAAACTAAGCTGTAATTTCCCTAACAAATATCTTTTCATTTGACAGAGGATGTTGATTCAGTTTAACAACACAACAGAGGCCATAAATCACACAGATATGCCATCTGCCAGGTGACTTTTACTTGAATGATTTGAACACCACACTAGATTCCTCACAAGTCCATACAACAGGTTATCAGTAAAAAGGTTATTTTAAGAGTTTGCATAGAGGACAACAAATAATTAGTAAAGTCTACCATAGTCAAAAGAAAAAAAAGTGAGACCTACACCTATAAAGAAATGGAGCACAAAATGCAAGAAAGAAAGGAGCTGAGGAGAGAATGGGACAGGCTGGTAAAAACAAGATGTCATTTAGGAAGTATGAAAAATACAAGAGAGAAGAAAAAACAACGGAAAAGCAGTGCTTAATTTTAGGCTGGAGATTGATAGCTGAAACTAACTATTCCTTCAGTCTAATTTTAATTAAAGCTGATTGTTAACTGGATTAATGGGACTGAAAAGACTAACAGAAATTGAAAAATAACGCCCCCTTCCCCCGCCTATTTGAAAGGCTATACTGTTGGGGTGAGTTAAGGGAAAAAGAAAGATCCCCAGACAGACATAACCTACTGGCAATAGTTACAAAAACAACAACAGTTATATGGTGGTACAATAATGAAAAGCAAATTAATGCAGAACACTAGTTACATATTGTTAGATCTACCATTAAAGAAAATATACTACAAAATTGGTCACAATCTTTTCTAAGATTTTTCCTATTTATATAAAGCTCAGATTACTATGAATCCCTGACATAATGACCCTCTGGAAACCAGGACACTCTATACAGTAGGTACAGATTGGCAAAAGGAGAGTTTTTAAAAAGTGCAAGCCTAAATGTCATAAAAAATGCACAAAAACAGTTGTCTGCATGTCATGTTACATACAACAGCTGATAACCTGTTGTATGTAACAAAGAGGCCAGCTGGCACCCCACAAGGCTTAAAATTATACTGGTACATTCATTCTTGTTATATATAATTTAATTTTAAAACAGATGTATATCAGAAGTTGTCTGTTTAAAGCAAACTCCACCCGCACACGTGATTTACAAAGCTGCAGGTAATGTCTTCAAAATGGAAACAGTTCAGGTGTTACAAGAAGTGAGATATAAACTCCTGGTCTCCCCCTCAGCATAGGGAATTTTTCACGAGGCTAACAGGGTATTTGATGAAGAAGTCTGTCTCTCTTGCTCAAGAAGAGGGAGGGGAGCGGATCACCAAAAACAGTTGTTTCTTTTTCTCTCTGCATCTATTCATTTTTCCTCAAACCACCATGACAAATTCTATTAGCGCTCAAAGTGTATATTCTAATGTTTTGATCTTTATGTTTTCAATCAGGTTTAAAACTCCAGTTCAAACTGAACTCTAACACAACCATAATGTACAGTCTGAGATTGTTTATAACTATTGTGATAAATTGAGGCTATATCTGTACAACTTAAGAATTCTGATTTGATACTGTGAAGTTGTATTATGAAAATCTACTGTGTCACAAGTGCCTACATACATGTGGGTCCAGCACGGCTGACAAGTCCTGTAATGTGTATGAAACAGATACTATCGAAGGAGCTTGGGATTTAGGGTATATCTGCCCTGCACAAGACTATTCTTTAATCTCACTCCCACTTCTCCTGCTATTATGGCAGCAGGTCCTGCAGGACCCCATTCCCACTACAGGGCTCTACACTAGTCCTGCACAGGGCTCTAGCTGGGAATATGCCTCCAATCCTGGGTAGACAGACTTGCACTAACTCTTCTTTAGCTAGTGGGCTAGAGATATTAGTGTGGACATAGCAGCATGGGTGGTGACTCAGGCTAGGACACCCGAGCTCAGACCCAGAGGGTCAGGTAGGCTTGGACTTAGGCAGCTAGCCCGAGCTGCTGCCCTTGTTACAATATCCACATTGCTATTGTTAGCATGCTATCTGCCTGTTTTGAGATGGATGTCTCAGCTGCAATGCAGCCATAATGCAAGTGACCCTGTTCAGGTGAAAACATCTGGGACAGTGGATGTGCTGCATCCTTAGAAAAATCAGTTTAGTTGATTCCTTTGAAAGGAGAGCAGAAGACAGGAGCAGTGGAAACTTACCAGGTGTAGAACAGAGGGGGCTGGGTGACCAGAAAGGGTTTTAGATAAAGAAATGTACAGGAACACGGGTCAGAAAGAAGGGTGGAGAAGGAAAAAGCAAGGTCACTGAAGCTGAGAATGGACTTCATGAAGGAGAGGGACCAGCTAGCACACAGCAGTTTGCATGAGCCGATGACACCTAGCCTGCCTGCCTTCCCAAACCCAGATGTTGCCCAAGGACTGACAAAGGAAGGGTGAGATAGAAAGTGGGGGATATTGTTATTTCAGATGTTCATTATTTTGTATGATCTGTACTCACATGTGCTCTAAGTATAAAAGAGCATAAAGGTGTTAAACTCTGAACAAAGTGTCTCTCTGTACATTAACTGCTTCACAACCATTGCATTCCCCAGACAGAGTTAAATTGCAAACCAGAAGTGTCACACCTTGGGGCAGAAATCTGGGAGGGGGTATCTTTAAGTAACTGGGGTAGTTTGGAGTAAGTACTCGTCCTGAAGCCTGGGATATGTGGGCTGAGGAGCCCCATTTCCAAGAAGCAGTAGTAGACAGTAAGAGCCAAGAAAATATGCCAGACTCCAAGGAAGGAATCAGTGCTGCAGTCTGCTGAGGTTCTAGGAGCATGAAACCATCACAGGGATCCAGAGCAGCAAAGGCAAGGATTTCTCTAAGCAGTTATAATGGGTATAGGGAGCCTGCTCACGGGGATGTGATAGAATTATATTACAGAAATTGTTGATAGATTTCTTACCTCAAAAGTCCACCCTTCTTCCTTGTCTCCATCCAACAACATCTTTGTCTCCTTGTAAACCTTCCCTACCTCCAGCTGCAATGGGGAGACATTAAATTCAATCCTTTGCAGGTTAAAGCCTATTCCAATCCCAATGGCCTTTATAAAGCTTTCCTTTAGTGCCTAAAATGCAGAATGACATATGTTTAATCCACATTTGTTGCTTTTAATGGCTAAAATTGTTACCTACAACACAACAATTACATGTAGCATATCACTCAATCTAGACTGAAAGGTCATCTGTGAGCAGAAACTGTGGGTCAAATAAATTCTATCCTTAGACAAGTAAATCTGAGATTATTTCAGATTTATGTTGGTGTAATTACTAAGTGCAGAATTCATCCACAGGCAGTTTACTCATCTGTAGGAACAGTACAAATTCATGGTGCTGTAATGCATATATAAATACAAAATGACCTACAATTCTGAAATTATCAAGGGCTAGATTGTGTCCTCTGCTGGATGAACCAGGAACTTCTCCATCATACTTTCATGTATGCATAAGGCCAGCCATTATTCTTCCTAAGAATTCCAGCTGCAGTACAGACCATCTTGCACACCTACAGATATCCTGAGGCACCAAGGATGTAATCTAATGGTAACTGTATCTGTGTGTGCAGCTAATGAAGTCTTACATCATAACATTATGTACTGCTTTGATAAAGTGTGTTATCTGAGAGATTATACTTTGTGTTTTTAAAAAAGAAAAATATATTACCCAGTGCCTATAAAACATATCTAGCTGAATCAACTCATTATTCATGGACTTGATTACACTCCATTCTGCCTCTGTAAACTGTCGTTTCATAATGCGAAAGAAATCCGGAATTGAACCACTACCTGTAAAATCAGAAATATTTACAATAAATATTTTAATACAAAATAGTTATAAGCAAATGAATTGCCTTATATTATCCAAGAAATAAGTCACAGTACAACATATTATTCATTAGGAAAAAATATTTCTGAACTAAGCTGCTTTGAAAATCTCAAAACTAAACAAGACTGCAAATGCAGCTGTAGTCAATACAAAGAAATGTAAATATAGCCAACATATTAAAAATGTATAGATGTTGATCAAAGCCTACCATGACAAATTATACATTTTAAGGAAAGTAAAAGAGCAAAAAAAGTCTTCACTCAGCTAAAGTTCTAATTTTAAAACATGTACAGTTGAAGAATAAAGCCATAAAAAAAATCCCACCCCCTCAGCATAGCCTAAAGTGACAGCATCTAATCATTTTGTTGACCCTGTCATTAGTCACCTGTGAAAATAGTCAGCACAGGCACGCAGCTATCTATATTTGATTGCTTAATGCAATATTATTAAATCAATATGCCATATAGTATTTTCTCTATCTACCAATCACAGTACTAAAATGAGATTGTCTGAATCATCTGAAGTCCAGGGATGCTGGTCAGTAGTTGACCGGCAACTACACACTTATTTTTCAGATGTGCATTCACCTGCATTCAGCATATGATCTGCATTATCATTGTATGGTATAGCTCAGTAATCATACAATATGCAAATACTGTACTCAGACTGGCTGAGACCCATTATTCCAAATTCTCGTTAAATCTAAACATTTAAATGGAATGAGCAGGGACAGTGAAAAAGGACCACAAGGGAAAGTGGTGGTGGTGGTGGGGGGGGAGGGGGAGTAAGTCTTGCTTGAAGGGCAACAAACGTGTGTTGGCGTGGTGGGATTCAGAAGTTGGTATCACCATGTATGTCTCCAAATGAGCAGGATGATTTATAGTAGCCAGAGCATTGTGAGTACGTTGTAGTGTAACAGCAACTTGAAGGAGTTCTCTGCTAACCTGATATCAATTTTAACTTAGGCCTTCTGCATCAGAGTTTAATAAGTCCAGGATACAGTTATGTGAGCATAAACAAGAAGCCTCTTCAAGTTAACATTTAAATAGTCAAGCATGAAGGTGAAAAAGTATTTTACATGTATTTAAAATGATAAAAGCCTTCATTTAAAGATCAGTGCCGCTGTAGATTTCAAGAGCAGTTCTCCAGTGTCTGAAACACTTTCCTCTACACTCCAGTCTCAATTTTACTTTGCAGTAAGATGCTGCAGAATGTGCAGTTATATTTAGGGCCCTACCAAATTCATGGTCCATTTTGGTCAATTTCACAGTCATAGGATTTTAAAAATTGTGAATTTCAATGATTTCAGATATTGTAAATCTTAAATTTAACGATGTTGTAATTGTAGGGGTCCTGATCCAAAATGGAGCTGGAGGGCGTGGGGGGTCATGTCACAAGGTTATTGTAGAGGGTGGTTGCAGCCTTCAGAGCTGGGCTCTTAGTCAGCAGCCGCCACTCTCTGGGCTGTCCAGCTCTGAAGGTAGCAGCGCAGAATCAAGGGGGGGGGGGGCAACGTATGGTATTGACACCCTTACTTCTGTGGTACCACTGGTGAGGTGCTGCCTTCAGACTAGGCATCCAGCCAACAGCTGCCAACGTCCAGCCGCCCAGCTCTAAAGGCAGCACAGAAGTAAGGGTGCCAATACTTGACCCCCCGCTAAACCTTGCGACCCTCCTATAACTCTTTTGGCTCAAGACCCCCAGTTTTAGAAATGCTGGTCTCCCCATGAAATCAGTATAGTATAGGGTAAAAGCACACAAAAGATGAGATTTCACCGTGGGAAGAGGGGGGACCACATTTCACTGTCTGTAATATGTTTTTCATAGACGTGAATTTGGTAGGGCCCTAGTTATATTGGTTAACAGCACTTCAGTGATATGTTGTAAGCAAGGACATCACAGCATGGTTAGCTACACAGCCATGACAGGTATAATTAAACAGCATAACGAAGCAATCTGCCCATTAGGTCTTAGAGATGAGTAAATGGACATGACAGAATGCAGTCTATTTACTTTAGCAGGGATAATCCAAATCTAGATACCTTCAATATGTAGAATTTTCTGTATTTTGACAAGTTGTTGTATATTTTTAAATACACTTTTATTTTAGCCTCATTTCTGGGGTTTTCTTTTGCTACTAATAAATACTAGTGAATTGTCATAACATCTTCACTAATTTGTATTAAATTAATATGGCTAAAGTATACCTCGCACTAAAACACACATTTAGGTTTTCTAACCCATTATTGTGCTTTCCATTTTAGCAAGAACCAAATTATTAGTTGCAAAATGTCTTTAATGGGTGTGATATTTTGGATGGGAGGTGATAATGGCAGCCCTAACCAGGTTCAAAAATAGATTATAGCTAAGCAAAAGTGTTCTCTGACAGCTAACTAGATAGAAGTTGCAATAACGAACTGATGGAATGATCCAGAACAACCCAAGGAGGCCAGAAGTCCTGCTCTTACTGTAGGGGGCAAAGTGCTGTTAAAAACTGGCGGCATGCCATACTAACAGAAAAATTAATATGCTGGTGAAAAGCCTCGTCAGGCAAAGGATCCAGCTAGATCAGGTAATGTATTCTCAATTAAAAATAAACAAACAAAAATAATAAAAATAATAATATGGACTACCTCTTAAGGGAAGACCGTCTTACGGACAGTTGCCCTGGATTTGAGAGGTGTGTATATCCCAGAATGTGATCAAGCTAATTGCAACCATATTGTGTGCGTTCAGTCGCTCTGAAGTAACGAAGTAGAACACCACACACTTAAGGGTTAATTTGGAGACAGGCTTTTAGAAGCAAGGTCAAAACTAGCTACAGTTTCTGCTACTTAGAACAGCAGGAGGGGACAAACAAGTAAACAAGTGGGACTAAAAACCTTGGTGGTTGGAAAACTTTGAGTCTAGATGTCTCTGATATTAAATTTATGGAAAGTTAGAAAAGTGATGATATAGTAGGGATCATTATGATCTGTAAAAGCAGCAAATAATCCTGTGGCACCTTATAGACTAACAGACGTTTTAAGCACACACACGCATCTGACGAAGTGGGTATTCACCCACGAAAGCTAATGCTCCAAAACGTCTGTTAGTCTATAAGGTGCCACAGGATTCTTTGCTGCTTTTACAGATCCAGACTAACACGGCTACCCCTCTGATTATGACCTGTGTGTTTTATAGAAGATTAGCTAATAGATTGTACTTGGGAGCAATCCTCTGAAGTCATCTTGAGATGTTTTTCCTGACACCTCTTCTCCCCAGCGGGTGAGCAACAGGCCACTGCAAACCTTCTGTTAATTACTCAATGCCATTCCAAATATTAGGTGAATATCTGGGATGCTCTAAACCTATTGCTTATGTTTGTGTGAGCTTAAATCTAAAAACTGCAGTGTTAGTTAGAGCATGCTTACTTGCATGAATCTTATCAGACTGAATTGCTGTGTTCCTGTTGATTTATTCCTTACACTGCCTGGAGTGAAATAGTTAAATTGCCCCTGTTGGGAGTTCTGAAAACCTCAGGTAAGGGAAAGACTGTCCTACGGATCACCTTTCCCAAACCCACACCTCCCCTTATCCCTTTCATGATCATGAAACTACAGTAATACCTGCTCCAGAGACTCCACAGTTTAAGAACTATGAAGGACTTGGCTGCAGTCTCCCCTTGCAGCCCAGAAACTGCAGGGCTGGAAATCCAGCCCTATAGAGTTCATGAAATTGCTGGAGTTGCAGTCTCCTACTACCTCACAATCCAATTACTCAGAACATTATCCCTCAGCTCTCAGAGCTTCTTCCTCTCGATCACCACCTCCGTCGTCCAGAGCCACCACACCCATGCAATTTTCAGGTTGTTGTCTGCCATTCCCTCTTCCATTCCCATAATCCCTTCCCCATCCAGATGCCATGCACCCTCTGCCCCTCAGATTCCCTACTTCTCTTTGGTCCTAGTTTCCTTCATCTACTCGGTTTCACTCCCTGATATGCTCCCTAGGCCTCATCCTCAACAATCCTTTCCTTTCCAATGCAAAATCCTGTCACTCTCCTCTGCAAGCCCCAGATAATGCTTTCTTTCTCCTCTGATACCTCCCCATCTTAATTTCCCCCTCTGCCTTGTCCGGAGTCAACTCTCACTCCTAACACCAGCCCAGTGGTGGCCTCTCCCAAGTCCTGCTTCTGTTACACTATCTAGGACCAGGCTCCTTCATTCTCTCTTAATCACCATCACTCTGTTCCATGCCCCAGTCAGTTTCTCCACACTTTCCTGCAGGGACTGGACCAGAGGATGAGAGAATGCAGATGTTTCCCTTTTAATTAAAAAATACACTTCCCCTCAACATTACTTTGAGCACAAAAACACAACCATAATTTACAGAAACTTAAATTTCCAAAGCAAAAACACTGTTAGATTTAAATCTAAGGCAGTCAAATTATTTCACATTTACAAAAACACCTGTGAAACAAAGTTATAATTACCAACCTGAATATGCACACATTTGGAAAGCTGTCAGTTAATACTTTGATTTGTAAACACACAGTTAGAAAGAGAACCTTAACTTTGCCTGTCTAAACTTTAACGTTATGTCAGTGTTGGCAACTCAAGAATAGTTATGTAAGTGAGGGGATTATGGCCAGGGTTGGAGTTAGTCTCAGTTAGATGCAAGAAGCTTCAGCTCTTCCTTGGGGGGAGGGCAGGAAAGGGTCAGGAGGGCATCCCTCGCCAACTCGCTGCCTGCCCCCCTTCCCTGTCTCCTGAGATGGAGAAGCTGATCAGGCTGGGTTGCTCTCTCCCTCACCAACCTGCCTGCCACCTTTCTGACAGGAGGGGAGAGAGGAGCAGAAAGAAGCCAGCAGCTCAGTAAAAAGCGACAAAAAAGTCCTATGGCACCTTATAGACTAACAGACGTATTGGAGCATAAGCTTTCATGGCTGAATACTCACTCTGTCAGACGCATGTAGTGGGTATTTCCAGAGGCAGGTATAAACATACAGGAATGACTCAGTCTAGAGATAACGAGGTTAGTTACATCAGGGAGGATGAGGCCCTCTTCTAGCAGTTGAGGTGTGAAGGGAGGAGAAACTGCTTTTGTAGTTGGCTAGCCATACACAACTACTATAAAAAAGATACACACACAGCTCTGTGTGGCTCTTCTTACTCTTCCCATCCTGTGAGCAACACCACAGCTCCTCTGCTCCACCTCCAACCTAGCCTGGGAAGGGGTAAGAGGGCAGTGAAGAACCCCTGGAGAAGCCCCTCCTAGCCTAGATAAGTGAGAAGGGAGATCCTGCTACAGATAAATAATTCTCTCTCCTGCAACTGAATTTTCAGAAATTTTATTACTTACAGCAAACCAGAAACTACACATATGCATAGTACATTTCAAGCAGGTTTTATAGCTGCATATTATTTCTTACTTAGCAATAGAAGAACAGATTCCTACAGGACTTACTTCTAAATAAGTATGATCAGCACAGAGGCCCTTTATTTGGTTAAACTTGCATTACTACACAAGCAGTGTTCATCCCTACTCTATACTTGATAAAGCTAGAAAAGTTCTGCCAGAAGCTTCATCTGCATGCATGCTACCTTGTCACATACATGTAATGTATACACAGATGACCATACAGCAGCTCTGCAGATTTGTCCTAGGGAAGTGTTGCTCCTTTCAATCCAGGAGGTGGAGCTGGTTCTCACAAAAAGTGTAATGATCATCTGAGCACAAGGCTGACCCCATATGACTCTCAGATACACAATCCTGACTGCTTGGAAACATTTTCATGAGCCATGTCAAAATAAATTTAACTCCTACACTTGAAAAATTTGAGTTCTGTTCACACAGAATTTCATGGTACTTTAGAAATACTCAGTATTGTTGGAGAAAGACATACATGACGAAGAAAGGGCAATTCTTGTTTTGATGAAAATAGTGGGGAGCTTGTGAGCAAAGAATAATATAGTACTTAGGGTACCTTGTTATTAAAGGAAAATATAAATAAAGCAAGGCAAACATATGTTTTTAAGCATGTACTACATCTCAGATACTTGAGAAGTTACTAGACAAAGTGCCTTAGAAGTAAAAATCCTAAGAGGACCTTCTTTCGCAAATGGAGGATTACAGGTTCAGATGAAGAATTACAAAGAGCCATACAAAATTCAGCCTCTACTGGGGACCATTTAATTAATAGGTAGTTTATTTTTAACTAAATGTAGCCTTATGTTGCCATGTTTTGGTTTTGGCAAAGCTTTGCTATGTTCTGGTTTTACGAGGCCCCAAACATCCTTCCTCTTGACATTCCAGTGTAAGAGGTCTTTGATTTGCCAAGATTTGAGGGTTTGAAATTTAGTTTGTGCATATGCTGTACATCTTCTCTTTATATAAAAAAAAATATCTGCTTTGTAAATGAAATGTGGCAGCGCTATGTGTATATATGCATATGGCATTTTTGTACATAATAAAATGTTGTAAAGATATTAATAAATCCAGACTAAAAATAGAGGAATTCTCAAGGCAAAACCTACTATCTATGCAATGGAATCCCAGGACAATAAGAGACTGCTATTTAACTTAAGAATCATAGAATATCAGAGTTGGAAAGGACTTCAGGAGATCATCTAGTCCAACCTCCTGATCAAAGCAGGACCTAATCCCCAATTAAATCGTCCCAGCCAGGGCTTTGTCAAGACTTTTGACCTCTAAGGAAGGAGATTCCACCAACTCCCTAAGTAACTCATTCCAGTGCTTCACCACCCTCCTAGTGAAAATTTTTTTCCTACTGTCCAACCTAAACCTCCCCCACGGCAACTTGAGACCATTACTCCTCGTTCTGTCTTCTGCTACCACTGAGAACAGTCTAGATCCATCCTCTTTGGAACCCCTTTTCAAGTAGTTGAAAGCAGCTATCAAATCCCCCCTCATTCTGCTCCTCTGCAGATTAAATAATTCCAGTTCCCTCAGCCTCTCCTCATAAATCATGTACTCCAGACCTCGAATCATTTGTTGCCCTCCGCGGGACTCTCTCAAATTTTTCCACATCCTTCTTGTAGTGTGGGGCCCAAAACTGGACACAGTACTCCAGATGAGGCCTCACCAACGCCGAATAGAGTGGAATGATCATGTCCCTTGATCTGCTGACAATGCTCCTTCTTATACAGCACAAAATGCCATTAGCCTTCTTGGCAACAAGGGCACACTGTTGACTCATATCCAGCTTCTTATCCACTGTAACCCCTACGTCCTTTTCTGCAGAACTGCTGCCTAGCCACTCAGTCCCTAGTCTGTAACAGTGCATAGGATTCTTCCTTCCTAAGTGCAGGACTCTGCACTTGTCCTTGTTGAACCTCATCAGATTTCTTTTGGTCCAATCCTCTAATTTGTCTAGGTCCTTCTGTATCCCATCCCTCCAGCGTATCTACCACTCCTTCTAGTTTAGTGTCATCTGCACATTTGATGAGGGTGCGATCCACACCATCCTCTAGATCATTAATGTAGATATTGAACAAAACCAGCCCCAGAACCGACCCTTGGGGCACTCCGCTTGATACTGGTTGCCAAAATAGACATGGAACCATCTATCACTACCTGTTGAGCCCAACGATGTAGCCACCTTTCTGTCCACCTTATAGTCCATTCATACAGTCCATACTTCTTTAACTTGCTGGCAAGAATACCGTGGGTGACCGTATCAGAGGCTTTGCTAAAATCAAGGAATAACACGTCGTCTACTATCCCCTTTGGAGTCAATTATTTTATTTATACTGCAAAAATACAGTAGAAACACACTAGAGAATTTTTTTATGATTGTTGAAGAATTAGGCTGGCGAAGTGATGCTAAAGTTCTGCATCATCAAGGCTGCAATAGTACTCCTGCTGCTTACTTAACTAAAACCAGTGCTGAAAAAGGATTCTCATAGATTTAAAGTGATAGTAAGAAACGGAATGTCAAACATCCATGGGGTATTCTTAGTCCATTCCCAAGCACTACCATATATGGCATGGTTTAAAGGATTAGTTGTCTGCATGTATATGTTAGGTATATTGCTTTTTGTGGGCCTGATTCTGCAATGCTTACTGAAGGTGAGTAGCTCCTACAGAATATATTATCCAGGGCCCATTTCTGCAAGACATACTCACACAAGTAGTCTCAGCTGCAGCAACTGGGAGTACTCTACGTGAGTTTCAGTTTAGGATGCTTTCTCAGGGTTCAGGGATGATTAAACAGCACTGAAGTTGTCAGGCTGAGATACTAGCTGAGGGCTACTTACTGATGCCTTCAATTGGAAAAACATAATTGCATCTCTAATGGTCACTAACCCTTCTGGACAGATACTCATGTATCTGTAGTTGCTCATGAATCATAGGACCAGAAATTAGAGACAGAAAAGACCTTTATGGTCATCTTGTCTACCTCAGGGACAAAACAGTTTTCTTTCCTACAATATATAATATTTATTTCAGAGATATTATTTTTGTTTGCAAATAATACAAGTAGAGCTAAATTGACAAGCATCCGGAAGCTGCACAATATTTATCTGATTGGTCAAGCATTTAATGAGCTTATGGGATCAACACTACAGCAGGATATAGATTTAATTTTTGTAATTTTAGTCAAAGGCAAGGAAGGTAAGGCATGTTTTTCTATGAGAGTTGAAAAATGACAGTCTGAAGGGAAACAGGAAGTTTGCTCCAGAGGGCAAGAGATGAAAAGGAGACGGTTCTTTACCAATTGTATCCAGACTGTGTGAATAGATGAGAAAAGTCCAGTACAGCTGGGCAGAAGCAGTGGAAAAGAATGCATAGTAAGAGGTTTGACAGACTGACAATATCTGTTGTGCTCTGAACAAACCTCATAGAATTAAGATAAGCTTTACTGATGTAGAACTGATAAATGAAATTGTTTTTAATTTATTAATGTAACTTCTGTTCACCATCCACACTACACTTGCCTACACTGTAACTTCTGTTCCATATTGTAATTCAAACCCCATTTTAAAACACTCACTCCATTTTGTAAAAGCTTCCTCCAACCTTCATTTTTGAAAACCCTGCTGTAATCTTATTAGTTTAGTTTAATGTGTGAATGAGGTATGTATGGATGACGGAATCAACCTCCAGCCCCAGCCTGTCCTGATGAGATAAAGTTCAAATACCAACTGCTGAAGACCTAGACAACAGCCCTAAACAAAGTAAGAAGCATCCACCCTAAAAAGAAAAGGACAACAGAACAACAGAAGGAAGATCAAAGCCAGGTTCAAGGCTGAAAGTCACGCCTGCAATTGATGGGTGATCAATCTAAACCCAGAGGCAGCATGACACAGCAAGACCTATAGACTTTGAATCCAAACTAAAAGCCTATAAAAAAAGAAGGGTGAGATGAGAGACTCTGGGTAACATTCTGCTGCCAACATGGAAGGACATCAGTGCCTGCCCAGCACAGATCCAGCTTGTCCTTATGCCTGGCTTTCCTGGCCAGTTAGCAGCCACAAGCTACGAACCCAAGCTACAAAATCAAGCTATGAACTAAAGCTATCTTCAGGACTGGTAACTATGCAGCAGCTGCAGAACATCTGGTGTGTGTGTGTGTGTGTGTGTATATAGGTATTAGGTATAATGTGTGTGTATAAGAATTAAGATATTAGTTATTAATCATAAATCAAATTGATATCATAATAAATGTGGCATCTTTGTCTTGTCCCCTTTAATAAGATCCTGCTGGTTTTTACTGGTCTAATATAATTGGTATAACACTGAGTTATGTGAATTAGGAGTTAATACCTTTGGAGTACAATGCATTTAAAATGCAATTGTGCATGTGTTGTTGTTGCACCGTATGTTTCTTCTGTATTAGGGAAGGGGATCCTGATGAACTTCCTCTGTTATCAGCCCTTCAAGTCACTCCCCAGGGAGAAATGAATATTCTAGTTCAAACTGTATTATTCAAAAAACAACAGACAAAGAAAATACTTTTGGATGAAAGTCCAGAGTTTAGCCTGACAGAACTCCTGGTCCATCGAATGCCCCAGTCCTTAAGGACAGACTTGGCCTCGTGAGGCCTCATAACAGTTTGTGCTTGTTTTGAGCTCAAGCTCTGATAGAACTTGGAACTACAAAAACTCCTAAGGTGGTGTGATGCCTGGTAAGCTTATAAGCACGTGTGTAGCATTTTTAATATATTTTCTCTAATGCTTTTAACTAAGAATAAAGTAGGCTTGCATGGGAAGTGCTGCATGGTATCTTATATCTGCAGCAATCATTCTGCAGCTTACCAGTCTCTGAAGAGAAAGCAACAAAGGCTGTTTAGGCAGACTCTCTTTGTGGGGAAACACACAGTGAAGGCAGGGAACAGTTCAGCCAGGAGATACCCGTTAGAAAAGAGAGAGATGTGTGGCTCCCCTCAAGAGGCAACCATTGGGGGCAGAGCCGTCCCGTCCATAGGACGGACCGCGGCAAACAGCTCTGAACCCGCACTTTGGGGGCCCCACGCTTCAGGGGAATGCAGGGGGCAGGGCAGCCCAGGGGAACAGCGGGGGGCCTGGTACCAGCAGCAGGGGTCAGGCCCGCCCTCACCACCCTGAGCGTTTGTTTCTTTTTCTTGTCTGCAGCCCCCTGAGCTCTGGCTCACTCTCTGCGGCAGCAGCAGCAAGCAACCCAGGCCCAGCTCCTGGCGTTGCCTGCCGCTACAGGGTCCTAGTGCCCCACAACCACTAGTGCCAGGGCAGGCTGACCGAGGCTGACACTAACCCTGCCCTTCCGCCTTGGATGGACCCATCCCTTTCCAGCAGGACCCTCCACCAGCACGGGGGGGTGGAGGGCTCGCCCCTAGCACAGGTGAGTGCTAGCCAGTAGTAACCACCCAGTTCCCGAGACGTGGACTCTTAGTGTTGTGAGTGTGTAATTACATTTTTTAAAAAATCTACTGAGGGTAGCAAGACCATATGCACCTGGGAAGTGAATTTGCTGCAAGGAAGTCCACGGAGGTGGATTTCAGAATGAAAGCGGTGCGACACTGATCGTGATTGGTGAGGTTTTTTTATAAATTATCCTCTCTTTGGTCTGATTTAGCTAAATGTTAAAGTTCACTTGTCATCCAAAATATAAATCTTTGTCAGGTGCCTGGATTTTGTATTTAAACGGAAAGATAGGTTTAAGTGATTTTCTTTTTTGGTTAGTCCAGCTTCAGACTTTATATAGAAATACCACTTTTTCAACTAAGGATATGGATAATTTTATTCCCTCAGAACCACTAAACCACTAAAATTAAGCGATTTACCCAACCTCACACAAGAAGTCTGTAGCAGAGCTAGTAATTTAACTCAGAACTACAGAACCATGCTTGCTATCCTTGTTTACCACTCAGAAACCATAAGCATAATAACCTTGTTGTATGTATAGGAATGCAGAACTGAAAATTAAAGGTAAGGAAAATTAAACTGTTTACATGAAATGGATAAAATTAGAAGAAATATATGCAAGCAAAAATAAAGAGAAAGAGTTAAAGGAGAGTGTTAAAATTTTATAAGGAAAAATAAACTTAAAAATAATCTAAGCCCAAACGCAAATAAAATATTTCTCAAAAAGTATGAAAGACAAAATGGCTACGCAGGACCAACGAGGCCACTAAAGAATGTGAATTGCTGACAGAGAAGGATATTAGCGGGAGTTTGAAAGAATTCTTCGTTTTGGTATTCACAGAAGCTGAAGTTTTAATCTTGAGACTGATATATTTTCATGGGGGATAAGGTTTGAAGTGAAATATTAAAACTGAAATAAATAGAAAAGCTGACAGCAAACCAGACTCTGAAGACTTATATAACAGAATTCTCCAGGCGATAGCAAAGTGAGCAAGATGACTTTTGATAGATTTTTATGGTAGTTGGCTAAAGAAAATGGAAGAACAGTATTAGATCACTAGACGATCACTAACATAGTTCTATTTTAAGATAGGATTAAATAAGAATCTTATAACTAAAGTCCTTAATTTCAGTTAGTGCAGAGATTTGGAAACTTTCACAGCAAGCAGAGTTATGGATCTGTTAACTGTGGACTATAATTTAGGGCATGGCTACACTTGCAGATATGGAGTGCTGGGAGTTAAACCAGCCTTCGGAGACCGCAGCAGGGAAAACACTGCAGAGTGTTTACGCTCTCAACTGGAAGCACACTGGCATGGCCACAATAGCAGCTCTTGCAATGCCACAAAGAGCAGTGCTTTGTGGTAGCTATCCCAGTATTCAAGTGGCTGCAACGTGCTTTCAAATGCGGGGTGTAGGGTGGAGTGTGACAGAGAATGTATTGTGGGTATGTGGGGGAGAGAGTGCGGGTTTTTGGGGGGCCGAAAGTGTGTCAGCATTCTGTCTAAGTTCAGACTCCCCTCCCCCCACCTCCCTCTCACACACTCACAGCAAGCAACATTCCACACTAATGGTTTGCTTTGTCCTGGAGCAGATAAGCATGCCCACTGTCAGAAATGGAGCTTTGAAAGAGGTTATCAGCATTCCTACAGCTAATTTCAAAACAATGACAAGAGTGGCCGCTTGATTTACGGGGATTATGGGATGTTTCTGGAGGCCAATCAAAGCACAGTAATGCAACAACTCGTTCACACTGAGCTGGGGTGTTTCACCAAGACGCAACAAACGTTATGCTTCTCATGGAGGTGGATTACCAGGGGCACTCCGGCTGCAGAGTCCCCGCACTCTAAGTGCCTTGCCAGTGTGGACGGGTTGGGAGTTAGAGCACATTAAAGCAGCCCCAGGCATCCTAACTTGCAAGTGTAGCCATGCCGTAAGTCAGCAGAGATTCATGAAGAAAAACTGCTTAAATTTCTTTTCCTGCTGCCATCACTAGTTTTACATTCTCTCTTTCCATTCATTGTTTCACATGTTTCTTGGAAAAGACTGAAAGTTAAAGGTCTTCCTGACTCACTTTAACTTTTACCATCCAGAAAATATTACTCCTGCCTTTCTAACAGATCAAAGACATCAGGGCTCCATTTCGTTATTTGCTGAGAACGTGAACTGTTCTTAAAAGAGGTTTATTATTTAGCTTCCTGTGCAAACCCAGTAGGTGAAGCTCACATATTACTTTATGGTGTTCTCAGAAGAAACGGTGTAAATCTTTAACTTTCTTTAAAAGAAAATAACAGAACTTTTCTTTAACCTACATTTTGGGCCTGCTTCTCATCCCACAATAACAGAACTGTAAACCATTTGTAGTCAATAGAGGTCCTCAATGTAAAACTGGAATAACTGAGATGAGAATTCCTCAGAGTGTATAACATATCACTTGCCTGGTAACATTAAGGTTAATCAGATCCGTAAGAGGTAACCTGCAAAGAATTTTCTTTAATTAACCTGTGCTCTTTTTTGGCATCTGTAATTTTTTTTTATCCTAAGGGTTTGCTTGTTTTTTACATTACAAATTCAAGTCCTGGCTATTCTAAAGTCTGGAAAAACTAGTGAAAACAACAGCATTACAAGAGAGGTAAGAGTGAAAGTTAAGGAACTTAAGGGAAGGAGAGAGGGATTTTATTTCATCAGACTATTTAAACTTTTTTGTTTAAATCTCTTTGTGTTAACATCTCTAACTTCAATGACAGATTAACTTTTTGTTAATCATTGAAAAAGATCGGGCATCCTAAAAATATGCTTTGGAGAAAATCTAAAGTTCCTGCAATACAGCCAGGAAACAGTGATCTACCAGATATGTCTACGTTTTAAAAAATAAGCAGAGAAGAGAAACCCCTTCTCCACTTCACCCCAAACTTTCAATCTCTCTTTGAAGATCATAACGTTAAAAATACAAGCCTAATATTATTTTCTTTACTAATCATCCATAAGGTAATATTTTCTGCTACTTTAGGGTCATCAATCCAGACTGAAGGAAAAATGTACAGTGCTATCGCCATTGCATTAAACAAACTACCTGGGACTTAGGACAATGATAATACATCTGAGGGTCTATATAATGCATGGTTTTAACAACTTCAGAGATAACATGGCTCAAACCCTACCTGTCCCTATTTAATCTTTTAGGTATGTAAATAGTCTTCAATCAAATGATGACAGAAAGATATTGCTATATACCTGACCATTCAAAACTGGACAAAAATGAAATTATTTCCCACGGTCTACTTCACAGCTAATCGGTTGCTTAAATTGTAGTTCCAGATTCAGACTAATGAACCAAAGGTTAAAAGTTCTGAATCTCATTATCAGCTTTCTCAACCATCCAGTCCCTGAAAAGAAACATCTTAAGAGTATTCCTTGGCAGAATACGGCTTGTATAGTCTTTGCTCAGACGTCTTGGAATTTATCAACTAAGACTGAGAAAGTTGGTAACAAAGAGTCAGTTATATTTAGGCCAGAAGAGTGGATTTTTCTAGCAGGTAATGAAAGAAATGTTAATTTCATCTGATAATTGTGTAACGAGGAAATAAAGTGTCCCTGTCTGAATCACTGAGGTTTTGTAAAATTCAAGCTTCCTAAAAGCATATTGAAAACCAAGAACATACATTAGATTTTTGAGAAGGCTATTTTCCCATAGTGAGATTTTCCTTTCACTGGGAAGTTAGTTAATAACATTTCCCCCGATTAAGGAAATCTTATACCATGCAAGGAGAAAACGATGAGAAAATCCTGTATGCTGTTTTTCTTTCTTTCCAGAAACCTTCACACACCAAATGACCTCTCTTCTTAGAGCTATGGTGCCTGTAATGTTAAACTGGATTAATGTCACAATGGAAAAAAAACAAACAACACAGTTAACTATTCCGGACTAGGGCAGAATTTACTAACACTAGTCAAAATATGATCATTTCGGATATTATCTTGTCCTAGTCATTCTCATGATCCAGATGATACATTAACCTAATTTAAATCACTTTGTTGACCCATATTTGTTCTATATTAATCTTATGGAAAAGACCTATGGTCTGTTGTTAGTGATGGCTCTGAATTAATAATCCTAAACACAGAAGAATAATTATTGCAATATCAGACAAACTGTTAAACTTTCATGAGCCAGCATTAGCAAACTAGTCAATCTATGTTCATTAAGTAAGTCTTTCATACAGCCTTCATTAAATGTGAAGGGCCACAGAATCATAGTGGACTAAACAGTCCCACCCCTGAAATTATACTGGCATAGTGACAAGTTTGACACGTATAGCCCCTCCAAACACTGAAGAAGGTATAAGCGATTAACCCCAACACAATGTCATGTCTCTGTCACTATCCAATTATTAAACATGGTTTATGTGCTTCAGCAGGAGTACACTTGTGTAATTAATTCTTGGCATGTAAACTTTCAAAAATGCCAGATGCTCTGAAATTTTGGTAGTAGTCTGGTTTACTAGTTCCTGCCATGCTAAACATCTGTTTGGAACATATACTTGCTGGTGGGCAGCTTAACAATTAAGGAGTTTGTTGGCATGATCAAACCAGTGTGATTTTCTCCCCTTTTTCAAAAAGTATTTAAACAAAATTTTATTTCCTTAAGCGGTTCATGAAGCCACCATGCTTTTCCTTTTGTTTGTGCTTACAGTGGATAACTAAACGGAAAAGCAAACGATCAATACGAGAATATGAGATTTGGTAACCTGTCCATATCACTGGTCAAAAGCACAATTCTTTCGTAACCATCTTTCAAGTGCTTGTACAGCTAAGCCTAGTAGAGCTTGGTATGTATGGGGTATTTCAGAAGAAATGTATCATAATGAAGAAATGTTGCATTGTGAACATTGTTGCACACTGAGAGCATGATCTGAAGTTTGGAGATGCAGCTAGAAACTATGGTTGAGTTTTGAAGGCGATCTGAGTGGATGATGGAGGGAAGGAGAGAGGATGCTGAAAGGAAACCTGAAGATTTGTGGACGCATGCTGGATTAGAAAACTTTGAGGGTAGAAGGCTGGATGAAGAAAGTGGTATGTAACTACGAGAACAAGGCAGAGTTAAAAAGACTGGCTAACAAAGGAGAAATTGAGTTGAGGAACAGGGTTGAGGAGTTGGAAAATTAAGGGTAGAGGCAGTCAGTAACAGAAGATGGGAGAGCAAGAAGGAAGAGAAATGCGGCTAGTCCTACAAAAAAGGGAGGAGACAATGGAGACTGCCAGAGTTCGGAGCCCAAGGAGGATATAGGATGACTTGCAGAAGTTTGTAAATGAGAACAGAAGACAAGTGGACTTGCAGCCAGAGAGAAAAGAAGGGGGAAGGCCACAGAATTGCATCAACACCAGGAAGAAACAGGTCTATGTGATCAGGGACTCCCTACTAAGAAGAACAAATAGGACTGTCACCAGAACTGATCCAGAGAACAGAAGACTGAGGTGGTCTGATGGGAGCTAAGATACAGGATTGGACCTGAGTCTAACGAGGATACTAATGGGAGTGGGAAAGAATCCACTCACTGTTCTTCAGGTTAGAACAAATGATACTTCTAGAGTTTCACTCAGACAATTCAAGGAAGACTAAGCCAGGCTGAGAAAGGTGCTTAAAGAAATGGAAGCTCAGGTGATCTTAAGTGGGATTCTACCTGTCCCTAGAGGAGGAGAATGAAGGCGAAACAAAATTAAGATGATCAACAGACGACTCAGATAATGGTGCTATAAGGAGAGCTTAGGGATGTTCAACCACTGGGAAGCATGCACAGAGGACTGTTCTCATAGGATGGATTCCACCTGGGCAGGGAAGGAAAGAGACTTCTGGGATAGAGGTTGGCACAAGTGATTAAAAGGGCTTTAAACCAGGAATTCAAGGGAGATGGCTGAGAGATGCTCATGTAATTTCCACACCTGATTCTAACATTGAGCAGAAGGAAAATCAAGTTTAAAAAAAAAAAAAGACACTGCAATGGAGAAAGGAACAACTAAAGAAAAGATATTGACAATACAACTACAGTAATAGTCACGTAGGCCAGTGGTTCAATCTTTCCAACCACTGTACCCTTAACAGAGTCTGATTTGTCTTGCATACTCCAAGTTGCACTTCATTTAAAAGCTACTTGCTTACAAAATCAGACATAAAAATACAAAAAAGTGTCACAGCACTCCATTACTGAAAAATTGCTTACTTTCTCATTTTTACTATATAATTATAAGAACATAAGAACAGCCCTACTTGGTCAGACCAAAGGTCCATCTAGCCCAGTATCCTGTCTACCGACAGTGGCCAATGCTAGATGCCCCAGAGGAAGTGAACCTAACAGGCAATGATCAACTGATCTCTCTCCTGCCATCCATCTCCATCCTCTGACAAACAGAGGCTAGGGACACCATTCCTTACCCATCCTGGCTAATAGCCATTTATGGACTTAACCACCATGAATTGATCCAGTTCTCTTTTAAACGCTGTTATAGTCCTAGCCTTCACAATCTCCTCAGGTAAGGAGTTCCACAAGTTGACTGTGCGCTGTGTGAAGAAGAACTTCCTTTTGTTTTAAACCTGCTGCCTATTAATTTCATTTTGTGAACCCTAGTTCTTGTATTATGGGAATAAGTAAATAACTTTTTCTTAACCCCTTTCTCCACATTACTCATGATTTTATATACCTCTATCATATCCCCCCTTAGTCTCCTCTTTTCCAAGCTGAAGAGTCCTAGCCTCTTTAATTTTTCCTCATATGGGACCCTCTCCAAACCCCTAATCATTTTAGCTGCCCTTTTCTGAACCTTTTCTAGTGCCAGTATATCTTTTTTTGAGATGAGGAGACCACATCTGTATGCAGTATTCGAGATGTGAGCGTACCATTGATTTATATAAGGGCAATAATATATTCTCAGTCTTATTCTCTATCCTCTTTTTAATGATTCCAAACATCCTGTTTGCTTTTTCGACCACCTCTGCACACTGCGTGGACATCTTCAGAGAACTATCCACGATGACTTCAAGATTATAAAATAAATTGATTGGAATATAAATATTATACTTACATTTCAGTGTGATACTTGAGCCTGTTTTTCACTTGTGCACCTTGTCTGAAGCCTGAGCCCCAGTTGGGGGGTCCAAAGCATGTAACTTAGCTTCGTTGGGCCCCAGGCAATTACCCTGCCCTGGCAATTGTCAGCCCTGCACTTGCAACCCCACTAACCCTTTCCGTGACCTCCCTAGGGGCTGCAATCTCCAGGTTGAGAAACATTGATCTAGATTAATTGAGTACCCGCTGGAAGACCTGTGCGTACCCCTCGAGGGTATGAGTACCCAATTCAGAGCTACTGAGGTAGGCTATATTGGCAGTAGAACCACTGTATCTAATCAGGAAAGAAATCTGAGTGTGTCATAAACAGATAGCTAAGGGTTAATGTCTCTTACACCTGGAAAAAAAGTACCTGAAACACCTGACCAGAGGACCAATCAGGAAACCAAATTTTTTCAGATCTGGGTGGAGGGAAGTTTGTGTGTGAGTCCTTTGTTCTTGGGTCTTCTGCCTGTATGCTCTCTCAGCTATGAGAGGATTTCTATTTCCTGCTTTCTAATCTTCTGTTTCCAAGTTGTGAGTACAGAGTTCATAAAAACAATAAGGGTTATTGTTTTTTTTCTTTTGTATTTACATGTCTATAGTTGCTGGAGTGCTTTGAATTGTATTCTTTTTAAATAAGGCTGTTTATTCAATATTCTTTTAAGCAAATAACCCTGTATTTGTCACTTGAATACAGAGAGACCATTTTTATGTATTTTTCTCTCTTTTTATATAAGCTTTCTTTTAAGACCTGTTGGAGTTTTTCTTTAGTGGGGGACTCCAGGGAATTGAGTCTGTGCTCACCAGCGAATTGGTGGGAGGAAGAAGTCAGGGGGAAATCTGTGTGTGTTAGATTTACTAGCCTGACTTTGCAAACCCTCTGGGTGAAGAGGGAAGTGCTTGTGTTTCCAGGACTGGAAATAGAGAGGGTGGACTCCCTCTGTTTAGATTCATGGAGTTTGCTTCTGTGTCTCTCTCCAGGAATACCTGGAGGGGGGAAGGGAAAAGGTTTATTTCCCTTTGTTGTGAGACTCAAGGGATTTGGGTCTTGGGGACCCCAGGGAAGGTTTTGGGGGGACCAGAGTGCCCCAAAAACACTCTAATTTTTTGGGTGGTGGCAGCTTTACCAGGTCCAAGCTGGTAACTAAGATTGGAGGTTTTCATGCTAACCCCCATATTTTGGACGCTAAGGTCCAAATCTGGGACTAGGTTTATGATATGGTGTGCAGTGTTGGAAAGATAGAATCCAGAAGCCAGTAGGAATATTATATTTTCTTTTCTCTGCTAGGGCTTTTTAGCAGAGAGGATTTGGTTTTAAAAGGAACCAGAGAGAATTTATTTTTCTGCTCTCTCTGGCAGTTTTTGGCTTGCATATTAAGCAAGGAACCATTAAGAGACTATTTCGGGTCTTTTGTCAGACAATAGCACTCCCATTAGGAGGCAAATACCAGCACTATATACATGCAAATAAAGCGGTTTTTCTGGTTTACTTTACATTGAAACGATTAGCTAGAGGAAGAAAGGGAAAAAGGCACTGTTGCTAGGCAGACCCCAGGAGGCAACAGAGAACCTGCAGTTCAGACAACAACACCGGAGGGCACCCCAACACAAGAAAACAAGATGTCACGAAAACCAGATGCAGTACAGCTCGAGGCAATGGAAAAACAGATAGAACTGCTCAGAACACAGATGGCCAGAGATGAGGCAACTCACAAACAAGAGATGGAAAGGCTACAAAAACAATAAGAAGCCAAAAATGCAGCCCACCACAGAAAACTACAAGAAGAAGAAGTGGCCCACAAAATGAAACAAGCAGAAGAAGAGGTAGCCTACCGCCGAGAAATGGAAAAACAACAAAAAGAAAGCGAAGAGAAGGAAAAACAGAGAAAACATGAACTGGACTTAGCGCAAGCTGGGCTGAATGCGCCAGCCAATCTTAACAACCCTTCGCCAATTATGGTTACACATCACAGAAAATTTCCCACCTACAAGGCAGGTGATGACACCGAGGCCTTCTTGGAAAATTTTGAAAGAGCCTGTCTTGGGTACAGCATCCCTGAAGACCAGTACATGGTAGAATTGAGGCCACAGCTCAGTGGACCTTTAGCAGAGGTGGCTGCTGAAATGCCTAAGCAGCAAATGAACGACTATAAACTTTTTCAAACCAAGGCCAGATACAGAATGGGGATAACCCCGGATCATGTCCGTCGGCGTTTCAGAACCCAAAAGTGGAAACCAGATGTGTCATTTCCCAAACACGCCTACTACATTAGGAAAAATTATGAGGCCTGGATATCAGGACACAATGTTAAATCCTTGGAAGAACTGCACCTCCTCATACAAATGGAGCAGTTCTTGGATGGTGTTCCTGAGGACATAACACGGTACATACAAAATGGAAAACCCAAAAATCTCGCTGAGGCGGGGGAGATTGGAGCCAGATGGATGGAAGTGGCAGAAAGCAAGAAAGTTACGGTCAACGGGAACGAATACCCCAGGGGGCACACCGACCATAAACCCTACAACCGAGGACAGCCAAAGACCCCACATACAACCCAAGTCAAGCCACAGACGCCCTATTCTTCCACCTCATCAGTCTCCAGTAACTCACCTCGACCCAGTGACCCATCAGATGGAAGATGCTTTAAGTGTAATGAACTGGGACATATCAAGGCCAACTGTCCAAAAAACGCCATCCGAGTGCAGTTCATTACACCACCATCACCCAAAAGATCCCCAGGCCCAGATGCCTCTCAAATACCCTTGGAGCGAAGGGAAATTTGAGAGTGGGCGGAAAGAAGGTTACTGCGTGGAGAGACACGGGGGCACAAGTGTCAGCTATCCACCAATCCTTCGTAGACCCCAAATTCATCAACCCAAAGGCCCAAGTGACAATTTACCCCTTCATGTCACAAGCTGTAGACTTGCCTACAGCTGAACTGCCTGTCCAGTACAAAGGCTGGTCAGGAATGTGGACTTTTGCAGTCTATGACAATTACCCTATCCCCATGCCACTGGGGGAAGACTTGGCCAACCAGGTGAAGCGGGCCAAGCGAGTGGGAATGGTTACACGTAGCCAAACCAGGCAAGCTTCCAGACCCATTCCTGTTCCTGAGCCATCCACAGACGCCCCATCTGGGTTACCAGAGACCCAGACAGAGGTAGTGGACCCGGATTCCATGCCAACCACTGAAACAGCCACAGCACCTCCAGTCCCAGGCCCGGAACTGGACCAGCAACCAGCACCAGCAATTGCAACCACATCTTCAAACTCAACGCCAGAGGGCGCTAGCAAGCCAAAACTGGCAGAAGCAACAGACAGCCATACCCAAAAGGCTCAACTACAGTCTAAAATACCCTCAGGTGCACAAGCGGAGTCGGTTCACCAGCAACGGAAACAACCCCATCACCTACATCGCTTCCAGAGGGACCAAGCCTAAGTCCACAGTCTTGAGGCTGGTGACCCCAGCCTCAAGGGAACAGTTCCAGACTGAGCAGGAAGCAGATGACAGCCTTCAGAAAGCTTGGGCGGCGGCACGGAGCACCCCACCGCCTCTCAGCTCTTCTAATCGATCCCGGTTTGTTATAGACCAAGGACTTTTATACAAGGAAATTCTTTCTGGTGGACACCGGAAAGAATGGCAGCCGCAAGAACAGTTGGTGGTTCCAGCTAAGTACCAAGGGAAGCTCTTAAGCTTAGCCCATGATCATCCCAGTGGCCATGCTGGGGTGAACAGAACCAAGGACCGGTTAGGGAAGTCCTTCCACTGGGAGGGGATGGGCAAGGACATTGCCAAGTATGTCCAGTCTTGTGAGGTATGCCAAAGAGTGGGAAAGCCTCAAGACCAGGTCAAGGCCCCTCTCCAGCCACTCCCCATAATTGATGTCCCATTTCAGCGAGTAGCTGTGGATATTCTGGGCCCTTTCCCAAAAAAGACACCCAGAGGAAAGCAGTACGTACTGACTTTCGTGGACTTTGCTACCCGATGGCCGGAAGCAGTAGCTCTAGGAAACACCAGGGCTAACACTGTGTGCCCGGCCCTAACAGACATTTTTGCCAGGGTAGGTTGGCCCTCCGACATCCTTACAGATTCAGGATCTAATTTCCTGGCAGGGACCATGCAAAATCTGTGGGAAACGCATGGGGTGAACCACTTGGTTGCCACACCGTACCACCATCAAACCAATGGCCTGGTGAAAAGGTTTAATGGAACTTTGGGGGCCATGATACGTAAATTCGTCAACGAATACTCCAATAATTGGGACCTAGTGTTGCAGCAGTTGCTGTTTGCCTACAGAGCTGTACCACATCCCAGTTTAGGGTTTTCACCGTTTAAACTTGTGTGTGGTCCCGAGGTTAAGGGGCCATTACAGTTGGTGAAGCAGCAATGGGAGGGGTTTACGCCTTCTCCAGGAACTAACATTCTGGACTTCGTAAGCAACCTACAAAGCACTCTCCGACACTCTTTAGCCCTTGCTAGAGAAAACCTAAAGGATGCTCAGGAAGAGCAAAAGGCCTGGTATGACAAACATACCAGAGAACGTTCCTTCAAGGTAGAAGACCAGGTTATGGTCTTGAAGGCGCAACAGGCCCATAAGATGGAAGCATCATGGAAAGGGCCATTCACGGTCCAAGAGCGCCTGGAAACTGTACACTACCTCATAGCATTTCCCAATTCCTCACTAAAGCCCAAAGTGTACCATGTTAATTCTCTCAAGCCTTTCTATTCCAGAGACTTACAGGTTTGTCAGTTTACAGTCCAGGGAGATAATGCTGAGTGGCCGGACGGTGTCTACTACGACGGGAAAAAAGACGGTGGCGTGGAAGAGGTGAACCTCTCAACCACCCTGGAATGTCTGCAGCGGCGACAAATCAACGAGCTGTGCACTAGCTTAGCCCCATTGTTCAGAGCCACCCCAGGACGGACTGAACGGGCATACCACTCCATTGACACAGGTAATGCTCACCCAATTAGAACCCCACCCTACCGGGTGTCTCCTTATGCCCAAGCTGCTATAGAACGGGAGATCCAGAACATGCTACAGATGGGTATAATCTGCTCATCTACCAGTGCATGGGCATCTCCAGTGGTTCTGGTACCCAAACCAAATGGGGAAATATGCTTTTGTTGGACTACCGTAAGCTAAATGCGGTAACTCGTCCAGACAACTATCCAATGCCCCGCACCGATGAGCTATTAAAAAAGTTGGGACGGGCCCAGTTCATCTCTACAATAGACTTAACCAAGGGGTACTGGTAAGTACCGCTAGATGAACCTGCCAAGAAAAGGTCAGCATTCGTCTCCCATGCGGTGGTGTATAAATTCAATGTCCTTCCTTTCGGTCTTCGAAATGCACCCGCCACCTTCCAGAGGCTGGTAGATGGTCTACTAGCAGGACTGGGAAAATTTGCAGTTGCCTACCTCGATAATGTGGCCATTTTTTCAGACTCCTGGCCCGAACACCTACTACACCTGGAAAAGGTCTTTAAGCGCATCAGGCAGGCCGAACTAACTGTTAAGGCCAAAAAGTGTCAAATAGGCCAAAACAGAGTAACTTACCTGGGGCACCAGGTGGGTCGAGGAACCATAAACCCCCTACAGGCCAAGGTGCATGCTATCCAAAAGTGGCCTGTCCCAAGGTCAAAGAAACAGGTCCAATCCTTCTTAGGCTTGGCCGGGTACTACAGGCGATTTGTACCACACTACAGCCAAATCGCTGCCCCACTGACCGACCTGACCAAAAAGACCCAGCCAAATGCAGTTAAGTGGACTGATGAGTGTCAAAATGCCTTTACCCAGCTTAAGGCGACGCTCATGTCTGACCCTGTACTCAGGGCCCCGGATTTTGACAAGCCATTCCTAGTAACCACAGATGCATCTAAGCGTGGTATAGAAGCAGTTCTCATGCAGGAAGCAACAGATCACAACTTCCATCCTGTCGTGTTTCTCAGCAAAAAACTGTCTAAGAGGGGAAGTCACTGGTCAGTCAGTGAAAAGGAATGCTATGCCATTGTGTACGCCCTGGAAAAGCTACGCCCATATGTTTGGGGACGGCGGTTCCAGCTAGGTTTATGATAGAGTGAAGTCAACCAGAAGCAACTAAGATGTCTGTCCACCAATGGAAGGAACCTAGGTAACAAAATTGAGGATCTAGAAGTACTGGTGCAGGAAATGAAATTAGATATTGTAGGGATAATGGAAACACAGTGGAATAGTAGTCATGACTGGAATACAGCCTTGAAGCATATGTGCTATTCAGGAAAGAAAGTAGTAAAGGTGTTGGAGTAATATTGTATATTAATAAAGGTAGACTCTAAAGAAATTAGAACTGAGGGAATGGATAAAATTGAATCTGGGTCAAAATCACTTTGGGTAAGAAAAGTAATGGCGGCTCCACAGGGATAATGCTTGGGGTCTGTTACAGACCCCCATGATCTGATCTGGATTTGGCTAGAGACCTCTAATATTTTTATGGAAAAAAATACTACTGGAAATTGAGAAATTATGGGAGACTTTAATTTCCCAGATACAAATTAGAGGATAAGGCATGCCTACATATTTCTAGATATGACAGCTGACAGATTTCTTCATCCAATAGTCACTGAACCAATAACACTTTAGATTTAGTACTGCAAGTAGTAAGGAGCTGATAGACCAACTAGTTGTAGAAGATAGCCTTGTTTCAAGTGATGAGTTAATTCAGTTTAAACTAAATGGAAGGATAAATAAAAATAGGTCTGCAACCAGAATCCTTGATTTAAAAAAGGCAAACTTTAAAAAAAATTAAGGAAATTAGGGAAGTGGACTGGAAAGAAGAACTTAATGATATGAATGAGGATCAAAGTTGCAGAAACTATTTGAAGCTTGCATAACAAGCAAGGGGAAAGCATTGGTAGGGAAGGATTGTAGACCAAGCATCTCAAACAGGTTATTAAGAGAAGGTAGAAAGTGTATAAGGAATGGAAGAAGGGATGGATCAGCAGGGAAAGCTATCTCTTCGAGATCATAAAATACAGGGGGAAAGTCAGAACTGCCAAAAACCAAGCAGAGTTGGGCCTTCCAAAGGAAATTAAAACCAACAGTAAAAGGTTCTTTAGCCATATAATTAAAAATAAAATAAAGAAGGAAGAAGTGGGACTGCTAAACCCAGAGGATGGAGGGGGGATTAAAAATAATCTAGCTACTGCCCAACACCCAAATGAATACTTTGCCTCCATTTTTAATAAGGGTAACGAGGAGCTTGGGGGCAATGGCAGGGTGGCTAATGGGAATGAGGATATGGAAGATGAATTACTACATCCAAGGTGGAAGCCAAACTCAAATAGCTTAATGGGACCAAATCAGGGACCCTGGATAATGTCCATCCAAGAATATTAAATGAACTGGTACATGAAATCGCAAGCCCAATTGCAAGGATTTTTAATGAATCCATAAATTCAAGGCTGTACTCTGCGAGAGGAAAACTGCAAATATAGTACCCATATTTAAGAAACAGGAAAAAAGTGATCCAGCAAACTGCAGGTCCATTAGTTTGATCTCAACTGAATGCAAGGTCTTAAATTTTGGGAGGAAAGAGAGTAGTTTGGGGGAAAAAGGCAAACAGTAATGGGAAAATAAACTACAACATGGTTTTACATAAGGTAGATTGTGCCAGACCAACCTGACCTTTTTGAGAGCTGATTGTCTAGAAAAAGGAAATGCAGCAGATCTAATCTACCTGGATTTCAGTAAACCAGTTGATATAATTTTACGTGGGAAATTATTAGTTAAATTGGAGAAGATGGCAATTAATACAAGAATTGAAAGGCAGGTAAGGAACTAGTTAAAAAAGGAGACAAGAGGTCATGTTGAAAGGTGAACTGTCAGGCTAGATGGATGTTACTAGTGAAGTTCCTCAGGGATCGGTCTTGGTACCAAATGTATTTAACATTTTCATTAATGACCTTGGTACAAAAAGTGGGTATGTGTTAATAAAATTTGTGGATGACACAAGCTGATAGGTATTGCCAAAGCAGAGGAGAACCAGAATATCAAACAAGAAGATCTGGATGACCTTGAAAACTGTAGTAATAGAAATGGGATGAAATTTAATAAAGCAAAATCTTGGTTTTAGGGATTAAATTGGGGATTTATCAATTGGAGGCAACAAAAGAAGCAAAAGACCTGGGAGTACTGGTTGACCAGAGGATGACTCAAGTGAGATATATCCAGTAGAGATAGGGAAGTGTTATTAGCTTTATACTAATGATATATACACACTGGTGAGATCTCATCTGGAATACTGTGTGCAATTCTAGTCTCCAATAATTTAAGAAAGATTAATTCAAACTGGAGCAGGTGCAGAGAAGGGCCACTAGAATGATCAGAGGAACAGAGAACCTACCTTACAAGAGAATACTTCGGTTAAACAAGCCAAGCTCCTTAACAAAACAAAGGCTAAGGGGAGAGATGATTGCTTTCTATAAATACATCAGAGGGATAACTCCTCTCCCTGCCTGGTGTTTATTTAAGTTAAAGGCCAATGCCAGTACAAGAAAAAAATGGATATAAAATGGTCATGAATAAGTTTAGGCTTGAAATTAGACAAAGATTTCTTACTATCAGAGGAGTGAAGTTTTAGAACAGCCTTCCAAGGAAAGTATAGGGGGGGGGGGGGTGAAGGGAAAAATCTAGCTTGTTTTAAGACTGAGCTGGATACATTTATAGAGGGATGGTATGATGCAATTGCCTTTAACGGCATATGGTCCATCCATGACTACTATTAGCAAATATCTCTAATGGCTAAAGATGGGACATCAGATGAAGAAGGCTCTTAGTTACTACAGAGAATTCTTTCCCAGGTGTCTGGCTGGTGAGTCTCATCCATATGCTGATAGTCAAACTGACTGTCATATTTGGGGTTGGGAAGGAATTTTCCCCCAGATGACATCGGCAGAGACTTTTTGGTTTTTTTTTTTTTTTGGCCTTCCTTTGCAATGTGGGGCACTGGTCATTTGCTGGTTTGAACTAGAGTAAGTGGTACATTCTCTCTAGCCTTAAGTCCTTAAATCATGATTTGAGGTCTCTAGTAATTCAGCCAGAGGCTATGAGGCTATTACAGGAGTGGGCAAGGGAGGGCAAGGTTCTGTGACCTGCAATGTGCACAGTAGGTCATACTAGATGATCAAGATCATCCCTTCTGGCCTTAAAGTCTACGAATCTATGAATAAATTAGCATCTTCTACAGCATGATCTCATATTTTTCAGGATAGCAAGAGCTCTGATTGTTGTTCAACACTTGTTGTAAATATAATGGTGTTCAGCTAATTTTATTTAAAGGAGCAAACATGGTGGTAGTTGCAGGGGGTGACTGCAGATGTCAGAAGTGTCATACATGCTCAGAACTCCTTGATGGATAACAGGTTTTTGGAAGCATTACATACCTTAGATGAGCAAGACCTTCCCTTTGTCTGTCTCTCTGTCTCTCTTTTTGTATGTGGTGGGGGATAAGATACTAGGACAGAGGCATCCATCACTTATGACCAGATATTGCTGAAGAACTGTAGTCTTACACTACAGTGTTTCTGCCAAGTTACCAGGTTTTCTCAAACATTTTATTCATTTGATGAAATTCTGTACTACTAAGTCCTGCTACACATGCAAAAACCCTGAAAGATGAAACCACTTTGGTAAATTACCATCCAGAATTAAAAACCTTAATAAAAACCTCTGGTCTTTAAGTCTATCTACTGTACTCACAAGAGAGATGTGTTAACAGTTATCAGAACCATCATCATCCAACACAAAGATACTCCTATGAGATAAAGATCTTCCAAACTCATTCCCGTCCAAATCTGGCTACAGTGATTCATACTTCTGTAACATCTATTTGACTACCGCAGGTATTTTAAGAGTGAAGTTCCATACATGAGAAAGCTCAAGGTGGTTCAGAACACATCAGCTTGCCTGCTCAGCAACACATCATGTCAATTAGTCACTTGTTCTCCATTGAACAGAGCCCAAGTAAAGGTTCCTGCCCCGATTTTCTAAGCCCAGCATGGGACAAGTCCTAATTACTTGAGAGAGCATGGTCTTCCACTGCAGCTATATTTGACTGCAACAATGAAACTGTTCCGGGGGGCCTTGTGACTGCAGGAGTAAGAATTTTCATAGGAGCCTGTCCAAGAATATGTAACTCACTGCCAGATAAAAAAATAATGAACACTATTCCCCATGTATTTAGAGCTAATTGCAACACTCACCTTTTCTCCAAGGTTTTATACTATGCACCCACTTTCATGCCTATGCAAACAAACAAATCCACCAAATCCCAAACAAAACCCAATCTTACTCCATGCTAACAGGAAAGAAAATTATTATTGTCATTTTATTTGTGGAAAGCACTTCAATACACAGGGGCAGAACCTACGTAGACACACTACATGTTCAGGGACCACATCAATGGCACAGAAGGAAAAATTCTCAACTCTGTGGTAGAATGCTGTTTTTAAATACCATCTCCAGATGGCTTCCTCACTAAACCAGTCTTACTGAAAAAACCTTGAACATATATCAACAAATGAAACTACTACAAAACATGCAGCATCAGTTACAATTCTCTTTTTGCACTTCACAATTAGATATTCTAATTGTATGACTACAAGATATATCTACAGAATATACTGCAATGACAGATGCACAAAACAGATGGTCATGTCCAATACACTATGATCATATAAGCAATAAAAGTGCACATTAATATTATGCAAGTATCAAAAGGTTACCTCATCCTAAGCATTTCTGAAAAAACTACCATAACAGCAGCAACATGTCACTCTTCTAAGGAAAGCTTTTAAAATCTTGCCTTGTTGAAAATCAAAGTTTCCCCTAGGATGAAGTATGTCAGAGGAATCCAGTTTGAAGCTCAATCTTTTCAGTTTCTGAGCAGGGATTCTACACCTTTAAGATATGGTTCTGCCACTTCAGAAGTCAGCCTGCAAAGCAGCAGTTGTCTCTAAAATACTGGGTCCTAACTTTGAATTTGATAAATCAGAGCTCTAAACTGTATTCTCTTGACAGATCACTTCCAAAGGAAGCTTTTAACAACACAGGATTCCTTTACTATTTCCAAACTTCTTGCAACAAATAAAGTTTGTAAAGCTGAAGCCAGTAATCCTCGTGGAAATTGATAGTATTGTTAAAAAAACTGTGATTTGTAGCATATGTGAGTTAATCTGGGGTTCTGCCGTTTCATCTTTTTGATCAGGCCAACTTCACTAACTAGACAAGTAGAGTTTTAAGCCAACAGTTTACCAAAAATTAAATTCTTTATTTGATAATTCATTAGCTTTCTGTAAGGAAAAAAAACAACACAGAGCCAATTCTCTCTAGCTTTGCTTTTACTTTGGTAATCTGAACACTTAATACTGAACAGGAGTACTTGTGGCACCTTAGAGACTAACAAATTTATTCAAGCATAAGCTTTCGTGGGCTACAGCCCACTTCATCGGATGCATAGAATGGAACATACAGCAAAGATTTTATATATATATATATCTTTGCTATATGTTCCATTCCATATATACATACATACACACACACACACACACACACACACAATATAATCATGAAGTGGGCTGTAGCTCATGAAAGCTTATGCTCAAATAAATTTGTTAGTCTCTAAGGTGCCACAAGTATTCCTGTTCTTTTTGCAGATACAGACTAACACAGCTGCTACTTTGAAACTTAGAACTGAATTACTGAAAAGACAAGATAGAGGCAACAAATATCACTATAAAGTCAGTGTGCAGAAGAAAAACCTCACTAACAATCTAGACAAGTATCCCTGTAGTCTCTCTTCTCTTTACTCAATGCCTTCTCCATCAGCTCCTCTCCTGCCTTGTTTAATACCATTTCACTCCTCATTTTCAACATTTCCTTTCTCCAAATATTCATTTCAGCCCTCCTAACTATTCCACAATTATTCCACTATTGCTGCAATTACATTCCCATAAGCAAATTTCACTCTCTTAAATGCTGTTACCTCCCTCTAAAAACATCTTAAGATGCAGTCATTCTTCATGACTATTAAGAAGTCACAGCACAAACTGCCTCTAAAGGGAAAGACAAAAGATAACCAAATTGTATTTTCTTTTTTTCCATTTCATGGTATATAAGAATATTTTGCTTTTACTAAATACTGGGACATGGGGCTTCCTCACATAAATAGATGTGAAAAAAAACTTAATGCCATAATTAAAAACAGTATTTCATTGATAGAAGAGATGAAGTTAAGCTAGAGATGAAGTTAAGCTAACGATGAAGTTTCTAAGAGGTAATAATAAAGCTAGCGTATAATATATATTATGTACAATGGTTTAAAATGTCTGTTTCTCTATATCTTCAATGGAACACAAACAGGTTTCTCTCTCCTTACTCAATAGAAGACTCATGCCAAATATGATTTTTAATTCATTCCAGACACTGTGCAAGAGCCACATATTTAACACTGCTGTAGATACTAATGTGATCATTTTCATTCCTTCTTTGATAAATCATTCTGGACTTCTACAACTCAACCCCCCAGCTATTAAGGCAAGAGACCAAATAACCCAGCTTTGCATACATTGCTATATTAGTTTGACCTATTTTTTAATAGAACTTCTCCAGCAAAGGTTAGATGCTAACTGCAGAGAAAGTATTGAAGCATGGCAATAAGTCCTAAGACAAATTAAAACTTTAATGAAGGTAGAATCAAAGTCAGAGGGAGGACAAATGCACTCTTTAGAAAAAATTCTCTTCTTGACATTACTAGGATCAAAGAACACGCACAGAAAAGAAAAATTGTGATAATTTCTTTAGAAATTCAAAGAACTCAACAGAAGTTCAATACAGTGCTGGATCTCATGCCAAATGCCTTGACCACACTGCAGGTGCGTCCAACCCTCTGAATTTACTTTAGGGTTCATAAAGGAATCAAAAATCCTCTTACAGCATGCTGGATATAAAGCTCTCTTTCTCTCCTTTAGTAGTAAGAATGGAAGTCAGGTATTCTTCTGTACTCTTTCTATACAAAGTTTGGCCTAATACTTATTCATTTATCATTCATTCATCATTCATTCAAAAATCTAAAAAAAATAAAAATAAAATAAAAGTGAATTTAATTCTGTGTCCATTTCACTTTACTCTAGATGTACAAGAGAAAGGCAAACTTCACAATATCAGGTATTCTCAGATGATAGTTTGGTTACTGAAAGAAAAATTTCAAGAAATACTTTTAGTCTCAAATTAAATTTCTACAGTCAGCAGAATTCACATCAAACTTCAAATCTTGGTCCTGGTTGGCTGACCAAACTTCAAAAACTAGGTTTTCATGAACTCTAATAAGCTTTACCAGCATAAATCAAAAATATTGAAGAGGAGAAGAAAGATACAATTTTATGACTCAAACACCTGGGTCTGGAATTAATCCAAGACTGAAGATTTCAGTATCAAAGTAACTTTTATGTGATAGCTAAGAGAAGTGGGCAAAGTCTAATTAGCCCAGAGAAGACCAGGAATAAACTGATAAATCATCTACTTCTATAATTCCATTTTAAACAAATAAATGGCAATATTATAAATAAATTCACTATCAGAGCACGGAAATAGTTCTGAATATTTCAAATGCTAAACATGCTCTTTAATAATGTATGATTATTTTAAAAGTCTCTGAGAACTGACGTCTGCTACAGTTTGCCCTGGTTTATAAGCATCCCACACATTATTGAAGCCAAGCTAATGTTTGCTGTCCTAGAACTTCATGCCCCTTGTTTAAAAGGCAAGTCAAGAGCCCAATTAACTTCTTCACAGGAGTTAGTAACAATTGGAGAACCCTTTATCACACTACTCTTCCAAACTCTAAAAATCATTTGATATGCATTGCCTCTCATGGAAAACGATCTGTATGCAATTACTTCCATTTCCATCAGCCAATGAACAGAACTGCATGCCTTTTCTCAAATGCCTACATCATTCATCTTAAAACAATCTTAAACAAAATAAAACGCACCGAGCTCAGTGAGTGTCCGGAATCAAGTAAGTTAGGAACACGATGTGAATCTAAGAACCTCAGGAAGTTAAACAGTTGTATTCTATCAGTCTAGAGTAGTATCAGAGGGGTAGCAGTGTTAGTCTGGATCTGTAAAAGCAGCAAAGAATCCTGTGGCACCTTACAGACTAACAGACGTTTTGGAGCATGAGCTTTCACCCATGGAAGCTCATGCTCTAAAACGTCTGTTAGTCTATAAGGTGCCACAGGATTCTTTGCTGCTAGTCTAGACTAGGTGAGCCTATTACAACCATAACGTGCTAGATCAGTAGGCAGATTTAGAAAGAAAGAAAGAAAGAAAGAAAGAAAGAAAGAAAGAAAGAAAGAAAGAAAGAAAGAAAGAAAGAAAGAAAGAAAGAAAGAAAAGAAAGAAAGAAAGAAAGAAAGAAAGAAAGAAAGAAAGAAAGAAAGAAAGAAAGAAAGAAAGAAAGAAAGAAAGAAAGAAAGAAAGAAGAAAGAAAGAAAGAAAGAAAGAAAGAAAGAAAGAAAGAAAGAAAGAAGAAAGAAAGAAAGAAAGAAAGAAAGAAAGAAAGAAGAAAGAAAGAAAGAAAGAAAGAAAGAAAGAAAGAAAGAAGAAAGAAAGAAAGAAAGAAAGAAAGAAAGAAAGAAAGAAAGAAAGAAAGAAAGAAAGAAAGAAAGAAAGAAAGAAAGAAAGAGATTTCCTTTATCAACACTACTGTTACATTGTTATAATACATAAATCTAAATGGAGGGAAATGGTGATATAGAACAGCTGCAGATCAGTCTTCTGGTAATCCTGTGTAGCCTGCAAGCACTGGAAAATCAATACTATTTTGCATTTGCAGACCAATTTCTTTTTCTTTCATTGCACTCCCTAACAAGGCTATTTATTTCGGTAGTCTCATTTCAGAGATATTCATAATGCAGCAAGAGTAAGAAGGAGGAAAAAGTCTATTTCGTTATTCCAGTGACTCAATAGACAACACAGCGGAAAAGTAATACTTAAGCATATATACAGTAACATGTTAAGTGTACAACGGTTCTCAAAACACGTCAAACATTTTATGATGTTTATTTTGTATAGTATCTTTTGTGCAAAAGTGATCGTACAACAAGAAAATCATATCAGGTTAGTGCAACCTGAGGATATTATACAATTAAGGGACATTATAAAAATAGGAACACTAACTGCATACAATGACAACCAACTGACCTTATTAAAGATTCTATATGGCAATCACTAGAATGCAGTGATGACATAATTTATATTCAGTTAAAAGGTATACAATACTCAAAGAACATTTTAACACACTTCATGCACATTGTACTAAACCCTTTGTCCTAGTCAGCTAAGAGAATGAGATTATAGATGGCTGCATGTAAGACTTCAATTTCTGAGACATGATGCTAAAGGCAATCACAGGGCAACAGCACCACTCTGTGGATCTTCCAATTACAACAATCCCTTACTAAAAAGAAAGGCACATATTCATAACACAGAAGAGAGCAGTAACAATATGCCTTGTGTGATGCTGATAAAGGAAAGTTGTCTTTAGGCAAACTGTGAATTGGAAAACTATTAGTAATGACTCAATGTATTGTGGCTGTAGTTTCAAGTGCCACCCTTAATATTGTTGATTTAATTATTTTCTCCCGTACATATAAAACATTAGAAGAACTGAATTATACTGAATATGTATTTTGGGTCTGTCCACTGAAATATACTACACCACTAAGGTTAATATTGTTGTAGTTACTTTAAATCTCATTTATAAATGTCTACTGGAAAGGACTGAGATATGGCAATAACTGTTAATTATTTTTAAATTAATTTGAAAATGATGTTTTTCCCTTGCAAATCCATAGTGGTAAAATATGATAAAACTAGGTGAGAACTCACATATTATAGAAATAATTTCTATCGAAAAGCTATGCTTTGTAATTTCGGTAATGTGAAATAAAAGAAATCTTGTTTCTCACTTACTAAATCATTATTATTAAGTTAAATGCCAGTAGCAAAGCAGGTTTTAAAGCGCTCTTCTTTTATCAAGGAGAGGCAGTAAAAATAAATGTTGTGTAAAGGTTATTGACAGCTAGTTATTATAGGAAGATAGACTATAAATATTTAACTTCACAGAATTTTAGAATTAAAAAGAAACAGATTTATCTCTAGTTCATCTCCCTATTAATGAAGGATTATCCCTTACGGTGCTTTGAGAACTTTGTTCACTATAATTCAAACAACAAATCTTCCTTCACATCCCTCTCAGATGATTTGACTATCTAGAGGACCAAAGGCAAATTTAAAAAATTATATTTTTAGAAAAGGGAGAAGAAATGGGCCCACTACCTTGATATTTATACGAGTATATTAGTAATATATAGAAATCTGTCCACTTCTCCATCAATTCCCTGGGGTTCACATTGCGTCCCTGATTTCAAAATCCCCACAAACCACTGCTTCACATAGTTATATTGGGAACTAAGGGACAGGTAATCAAAAGGCAGTGCGATTGCAAAGATGCAATACAGCACAAGTATATACATGAGGCAAAAGAGCAACCAACACAGCATGGCTAGCATGGATACAATGCACCATTAGTATTTACACTGGCGTTATTTCACAGGTTTAGCCCTTTAATAAAGGCACAGACATGGAGTGCATGAAAGCACATATCAGGTCCCATGAACGGCAGGAACATGAGTCAGACCATTCAGCCACAAGGCAAAGGATCGCCTCAGGCTATTCTGAAGCGGCTTCCTTTGGCTCATTAAATGAGCAATGGACCAGGGTATATCTGGCCTTCCATAACCAAATGGACATTCCTCACCATATACTTTTTTTAAGGGAAGGAGGAGATGATAAATAAGGAAATTCTTCCAAAAAGGAGGCAACAAGATGGGTTAAGGAAGAAATACGCACAAAATCCAAAGAGGGTGGTGGAGGGAAACAGATAAAAGATAAGGAAGGAAAAAGGAAGATGGTAAAGGGAGACTATGGAGTTTCAGCTACTCCTGCAGTTTTAAATAATGGTAATATATAATTTTATTTAACTGAGAAGCTGTTCATAAAACCTCCCCTTAAACACTGGAATACCCTCTTTATTTGAGGGCAGGAAAAAAGGTGAAGATAGTCTTACAAAAACAAAAAATTAAACCTATCATCTCCCTCTGGGAAAGATCAGCTGCTTTTAGAATCAAACAGTTCAATTGGTTTCATAAGACCAGTTGGATAGAGTACAAAAATGTGTTTAAAATGCCATTTAATCATTACACATTAATCTGGCTCTTGCTTTTTTCATGTCGTTTATTAAAATGATTTTCTGAAAGTGTTCTAGGGTGTGGATTTTTTTAATCTTGACACTAACTGCCACCTAGACGTCTTTTTATACTTTGTTACATACTAGAAATGGATGTGGGAAGGGAAAAAACAGGGACTTCAACAATCTGTTAGTGATTCACGTTGATCTTTTGGCTTGTTAGAGAACGGAGAGGTTTTGGACAATTAAACACAAGATGGCGCAAACAGGGATTTTAAATGGCTGTAAAACCACGCTATACACTAGTACCTATGTAAAAACCAGAGAGAGAAAGAAAGAAGAGAGAGCAAGAATGCCTATGCCATTTAAAGGAAAATCTTTCAAAGTGCCAAGTAGTAAATCCTGCCTGCTTTACAGAACTGTGTTAAAATCAGCAGAGAATGGGAGAGAGTATTCCTGTTGACATAATTAAATTACCCCCAACGAGTGGCGGTAGCTATGTCAGTGGGAGAGCATCTCCTTCCAACAGAATGCTGTCCACACTGGCGCTTCTGTTGGTGTAACTTATGTTTGTCAGGGGAGTGTTTTTTCACATCCCTGAGCAACATAAGTTTTATCGACAAAAGTGCTAGCGTAGCCATAGCCTTCGTGGATACATATAATCTGTGATCTTCCCAGTGCGCAAGGAGAAGGAGCCAACTAATGCTGTTTGCAGTGCAAACTAGCTTTGTGAGGAAGGTGTATGGGTGTGGCCTTGTCCCCTGCCTTTTGAAAAAGAAAGGCTTTTTAAAAGGTGTGGCAAGGTGCTGCCTATGCACCTTAGCTCTCAGGAGGCAATATATCTTTCCAAGTCATAATGCCTCCACTTACTGCTATTGAGACACTGTATCTTCTCTTACCCTTTACAGTCCAGGTCTTGAGAGACTGAACTGAATCCCAAACAAGGGCTTAGCTGCACACAAATACCAGGGTTAGACCCTGATATTGCCAAACCTTATTTAAAGTATCTCTATATAACAAGGCCAGATCTGTCAAACCCCAAACTGATCATCATAATAAGTTGCTTCTCCAATCTCAGTGCATAGATATTTACAAATATTACTTAAAACAATTAATAAATTATGTATGCGTAGATGATGTGTCATTCTCACAAATAAAATATTTTCTTATACTTAAACACAGATTCTAATGCCAAAAGATCCAACCTGATCTCCTATATGTCACAGGTCATGGAATTATTTTGGGGAAGCTTTCAGAGCATATATTTAAGATAATCATTCAATCTGATTTAAAAATTGCCTGTGGTGGAGAATCTACCATGATCCTTGATGAACTGTTCCAGTGCTTAATTACCCTCACTGTTAAAAATATACACCTTATTTCCAGTCTGAATTTGTATAGCTCCACTGGATCATGTTTTACCTTTCTCTGCTAGACCTTCTCTTTGTTAACCTAAATAGACTGAGTTCCTTGAGTCTATCACTGTAACGCAGGTTTTCTAATCCTTTAAGCATTCTCGTCGCTCTTCTCTTAACTCTCTCCAATTTATCAACATCCTTCTTGAATTGTGAACTGGACACAGTATTCCAGCAGCGGTCGCACCAGTGCCAAATACAGAGGTAAAATAACCTCTCCTCCTACTCAAGATGCCCGTTTATGCATCCAAGGATTGCATTAGCCCTTTTGTCCACAGTGTCTCACTAACACCCCCTGCCCCTTCCCAATCTTTTTCAGAGGCATCACTTCCCAGGATAGAGTGCTCCCCTCCATGGTGTAAGTTTGGCCTGCATTCCTTGTTCACAGATACACATATACATATATACATACACACTTAGCCATATTGTTTGCTTTCATCCAATCTAACAAGATATCCAGATCACTCTAAATTAGTGATCTGTCCTCTACTATTTACTACTCCCTCAATTTTTGTATCATCTGCAAACTGGATCACTGATGATTTTATGTTTTCTTCTGGGCCATTGATGAAAATGTTAAATAAATAGAGTGGGGCCAAGAACTGATCCCTGCAGGATCCCAGCAGATGACAACTCCCTATCGTTTTGAATCCTATCAATTACCCAGTTTTTAATTCATTTAATATATGTCAAATTAATTGTATATCATTCTAGTTTTTTAATCAAAATGTTATGCAGTACCAAGTCAAACACCTTACACAGGTCTAACATTATTACCTCTGCACTACTCTGGGTTTGGGGGTTTTTTTTTTGTTTTGTTTTTTTAATAAGATTACAAGTTTGGTTGAAAAAGATATAATTAGTATGACAAAAATCTATTTTCCATAAAAATAAATGCCAATCAGGTTATTACCTTCTTATAATTCTTTATTAATCAAGTCCTGTATGGCCACTCCATTATCTTGCCTGGCATCAATGTCAGACTGACAGAACTATAATTACCCAGATCATCTCATTTACACTGTTATTAAATAGTGGCACATTACTACCTTTCTTATAGCCTTCTGGAACTTCCTCAGTGTTCCAAAACTTTTTTAAAAAGAACTGATTTTTAATCTCTTGGATGCAAGCTATCTAGAAATGATTTAAAAATATCTAACTTTAGTAACCTCTGTTTAACATCCACCTGAGATACTACTGGAATGGAAAGAGTGTTATCATATGATGAGACAACACAGTCTGTTCCTTTTCCAAATACAGAACAGAAATATTTATTGAACACTTCAGCATATTCTGCATTATTATTGCTGGTTCTACCATTTCCACCTAGTAACGGACTAATACCATTGTTAAGATTCTTTTTCCTTACTACATCTCTCTTATTCTCCTTAACTCTGCTGGCCACAGAATTCTCCTTGAGTCCCTCTGTTTCCCTTATCAATTTTCTGCAATGTCTAAGTTCTGATTTATATTAATTACTATCAACTTCCCCTTTCTTTCATTTGTTATATATTATTTTTTACCTGCCTTCACTTCCCCTCTAGAGTTGCTCTTTAAAAAAACCAATACAGCCTTCTTCCTCGATTCTGGCTTTTTGGGCATCTAGTAAAATGTTCTTAAGCAATTCTCAATCATCATTCACATTTTTCTGATTAAATTATTCCTCCCAGACGATTTGGCTCATAATTGTTTTCAGCTTCCTGAAACTGGCCCCTCTAAAGGATCAACCATCTGTGAGTGTGAGTATATACGCTTTACTGGTCTGAATTTTATTATGTTAACATATTATAAACGTGATCATGTCATGACCACTTGTACCTAAGTTATCATTATTTTTTATTTCTTGACACACAGAACACTGGACAAACTGAAGATTGTGGAGAAACTGCAGGAAAAAAACTTTCTTCACAAGATATGATACAAGATTTCCATAGTTTCAGACTATTTTTGTTATGCTCATAAATTTTCTGAAGAAGAAGTTTTCAGTACAGTGGGAATAAATGCCAGAACAACAACATGCTGGTATAAATTCCAGTATCTCGCTCCTTTACTTCAGTCATGTTTAAAGCTGAGCTCTCTTTATGAAGTGCTCTTCGTAAAATTGCGTTTTTTTTTTGAATGCATTTGAGACAGTTTCCTTTTACAGTGTTTTGTCCTGCATTTCATTAATCTACAATGCAGTTATTGCTCAGATTTATGCCAATGAGTGAGCTAACTGGAAGCTTCTGTGAGGCTTAGTATTCTAAAAATCTTCTAGGGTCCAATCCTGCAATGAGATTTCTGCAAATGCCTGCCCCTACTGATTTCATTGCAGGACCAAGGCCTTACTGACAGGCCATGGTTGTATTTCAAACTTGGAAAGATAAACAGAAAGATCCACAATCAGAAATGCAACAAAAAAGTCCAATATATACTTCAGAGATTTACAACAATAAATAAGCAAATAAATTCAATCAATGGTTTAAAAAAATCAGAAGTGCTGGCTAACTATTTTAACAACACTAAATTGCAAGGACTTTGGTTGACTTTTATGGAAAAGTTAAAATACTCTATAGTTAGAGTCTAAAATGTCTTTGGTAACAGTAATACATTACCTGGCAAATTAGTCTTCATTATATCAATGCCAACTTGAAGCTCAGGCTCAGCTGCAAGAACTGCATAATCCCCTTGATGAGAGACATTAAAATTGAAATTGGGATGGATACCGAGTATGTCATTCACCAGGAAGGGTTTTCCTTTTGATGTCCTTTGCAAGTGTATTTCATTCCAAGGTATCCGCAGTTTTTCTGCAATTAATTTTCTTATCAGCAGACGACCAGCCTATGAAATTAAAAAAAGTTTAAAATGATGCATATGGAACCATTGTGCCATATACAAAGATCAATTTGTAACTGCTAAAATACCAGTTAGTTTACTTACTTAGGAAGTACAGCTAAGTTTTACTTATTACTTAAAGAAATTTGCTATTTACAAAAACCATAGCATGAGATAAATGAAAGAACTAAAAATGTTTACCAACTCAGATACATTTTACACAAGCATTTATTTGTGATGTATCAATAATTTACGCAACACAGTAAAATGCAATCCCCCTTCTAAAGATTCGTATTATCTGAAATAGGATTTCCCTCCTTTCACCACCTCATCATCTTCCTGCTGAGGATGTTTTATTCCCCTGCCCACAATAGTGAATATTTCTTTGCACTTAATTAAAACTTTCTCTCAGCTTTCCTATTAATGTTGTTTTCGTTAAATATCATTTAAAAGCTAAATGAAGGGCTTGTGGAAGTAGAACAGTCAAAAATGATTATTAATAAAACAGTTATAATTTATATTACTTGAGTTTATATAAAGCTTGAACTTCATCTTTGCAGAGTTTTAAAAGATACACAGTCATATTCTTACACATTATGCTTCCTAGTTATACAATCTCACATTGTTGCTGGTTTTTATTTCATGAAATAACATTATAAAACAACAAGGTTGAGAGAATTCTTTCACAATCCCTTGTGACCTGTTGTCTGTCAATAGTTCACAGACAGAACCTCTCCCCCCACTATCACGAATACCACTAAGACAACAGACACTAATCATTGTTTGATGTATTTGATTCCTCAAACTGCCTTCGAAAAATATGTGCTTTGCAGCATACACTGAAGGTCAAAAATTGGGCTACTCTGGATTAGGGGAGGGAGAAGTACATTCTAAAGGAAAGAGCCCTGAGCTAGAGAACACCCTGCCAGCAGTCCCTTTTCTTTTATAGCAAAACCCAGCCTGAAGCTGCCTCCAGGACTTCAGCTGATTCAAACTATGGCAGCATGTCATGGTGAGACAGGCAGTATCCCAGGATGAAAGACCTAAGGCAGTTATGCGTATGCCGCACCTGGGACTGAGACTTGAAGGGTATGTCCATACTGCCACTGCATTTAGGAACAAGCCTCACAACCCAGGGCCACAGATTTGTGCTACCTAAGCTTGTAAGCCTTGTATTACAATGCTGAAAAGCAGCTGTGTCTGGGTTGCCTTCAGACTAAGTCTGGGTCTCTCAAGCCCGGGGAGGGGGTGCTAACACTGCAAGTCTATAGCCCTGAGTCGGAAGGCTTGTTCCTAAATGCAGTGCCTGTATGGACACACCCTTCGAGCTTTATAAATTAACACGAACAGTTTGAACTCCTCCCAGAAAGCCAGTATAGGGCACGGAGCGATGGCCACGGGACGCTCTGGCTGCCCTGCCGCAGGTTCAGTTGGTGGACAAGACCGGTTTTGCCGTATCTGCCAGCAGACGGGGGTCGGGACCTTCTGTTCTACACAGGCAAAGCACCGTGCACGTGCGTGGCTCAATAACCATAATAAACACTTCGATCAACAACTGGCGCTGCTTTAAGTAAATTACCCGCGTTTCCTCCTGCCCTAGTAACTCCCTTTCTACACGCGGCTCTCCCGCGCTATCGCCATAAGGCGCAGCCGCCTCCTCTACCATGGCAGCCTTGGCATCCCGGGCAAAGACGAACTGGCGGACGCGGTCCTTCTCCTCAGGCTGCACCAGGCGCGCGGCCAGCAGCCACTCATCCCGGCGCGGGGCCCAGGCGGCGCAGGGGAAGGCCCAGCGCGCGCTGCCCATACGGAACCGCGGGGCGCCCCAGCTCTCGTGAACCCGCGGGCGAGCCGGGAGCGCGCCTGGCCACTAGGGGACGGTCACGGAGCGCGGCAGTGTGGGAATCCCCGTAGCCCTGCCGGGGGAACCCAGCGCTCTCCCTCGGGGAGCCGCACAGCGGCCACCGCCCCAGCCCCCCTGACTGAGGGAGGCAGGGGCCCTGCGGGGGGAGGCGACAGGGTCAGTGGCTGGACGTCTTAGCCCCGCCCTCATTCGGCACATGGACCAACCTACAGACAACGAAGCGCGCTCCTGTGCCACTCGGAGCCGTGCGCGTTCCTGGTACTGGGAGAAACACTCAACAGGGCGCGCGCCTCCCGCCCCTGGGAAGAGCGCCCGGCGCGCCCTCCTCCCTGTTCCAGAACACATCCCCGGCTGACGAGGGTAAGCGACGGGACGACGAACCAATCAGCAGCCTACCAGGGACGCCGCTGCTACGTGATGGGGCGGGCCAGGAAGAGTCCAGCAGCAGTTAACAGAGGGCAGAGTTACTAGCGAGGCCAACGCGAGAAGCCACTCCGAGCACAGGGATGGAGGGACTGACAGCCGGCTGAGCCAACCAGCGTGCAGCGGCAGCATAGCGGGTCGGCGAGACAGGCTGCACCGTTACTACTCTTGGCTGCAGGTGGGTGTCTGCGCGTTATTGAGAAGGAGGCGGGAAGATGAGGCAATGGGTCTCTGAAAGGTCAGCCGCCGCGGGTGGGTGCTGGAGGTCACCCCATCCAGCGGGTTGGCTCGTGTGGTGAGAGGCCCGGTCAGCATCCGCCTGCCCATAGTGTCAAAATTTGACTCTCTTCAGAATGAGCGCCGTGTTGTTACTGAGCATGCGCGAGCTGCCCGACCATGCGCAGTGGCAACGGCTGAAGCCACCCTGCCAGTGTCTGCTCAGTGAGTTAATGGCAGCGAAAGCGGGGATGTTGGGGGGAAGAGACACTCCTAGGACCGGTGCTCTGCAGCGCCCCATATGCAGGCTGTCTGCTCTGTAGTCACTACTAGTCTAGCCCAGTTACTGCTGCCCCAAACAATTTAAAATTCGGAAAAAATCTGCATATTTTAATCATCAAATAAATGTGTCAAGTATCAGGGGTAGCCGTGTTAGTCTGGATCTGTAAAAGCAGCAAAGAATCCTGTGGCGCCTTATAGACTAACAGACGTTTTGGAGCATGAGCTTTCATGGGTGAATACCCATATCATAGGTGGGCATAAATGTGGTGGCTCCAGCGTGGCATTGGGGAGCACAGGCCACTGGCTGCACTGAGATGGGAGCTCATTGTGCAGCTCCCAGGGGCATGGAGTCAGCAGTGAGGCACCCAACCCTGACACAACACAAGGACAGAGCCTGTCCCTCTCTGTGCCAGGTGCACCAGGTGTGGGCAGGTAGGATCTTAGAGTGGGGGGATCCAGGTGTGGATTGAGAGGGTTCTGTGCGGGGCAATCTGGGTTTGGGCGACTCAGAGGAACCAGATGCACAGGGGCTTGTTGTAGGGTTCTGAGTACAACTGTGATGGGACTCTTCAGTAGGTCCAGGTGAAGGTGGATGGGGCTCAGCAGGGGGGTCTGGGTGGGATAGAGCTCGGCAGGGGTTCTGGGTGTGAGGGGCAGAGTAGGGGGTCCAGGTGCTGGGGTTTGGTGGGGTAGGAATCCAGGTGCAGCTGTTTGGGGCATGGTGAGGTGGAAGCTGGGTGCGGATGGTTCATTGGGGTGATCCAGGTGCTGCGGGAGTAGAACTTGGCAAGGGGGGCATTCTGAGTGTGAGGGTGAGACTTAGTGGGAGGGTCTGGGTATGAGGGGGTCTGGATACATGGGGGTTGGGCGGATGGGGGAGCAGCTCTCCCTACAGTGATACCTTCCCCTGCAACTGAGGAGCAATGGGTGCAGGAAGCATGGGAGAGAGGGGGCAGTTCGCAGAGCTTCCTGCAGCCAGAGGAGAAATCGGGGGGTGGATGTGAGCCGGCCCTGGATGCCATCAGGGGAAGAGAAAGTCCCATCCTTCCCAGCCCTGCTGGGACTAGGAGCTGAGCCCAGCGCAGGGGAGGAGCCACCAGCCAGGTCTTTCCCAGTCCCACCCCTTGCCCTACAGTGATTTATCTCTCTGCTAGCTGCCCTAGGTACCAGAAACATACTGCTGGGGAGGGCTGTATGACCGCTCTTGTGATTTCCCTTTGCTTCCCTGTTAGAAAGTCATTTTTCTGTGGGGAATCAAAGAAATCTGTAGGGGACATAAATTCTGCGCATGCACAGTTGTTCAGAATTCCCACAGGAATACCAAGTGCCTAGAAAATCCCCCATTGCCTCCCACACTGTCCTCAAGCATGGATGCGTGGCCAGGTATGCAAGCCCTGCCCTTCTCCGTGGCTGCCCCCAGGGTTGGGCACCAAATGGACATGGGGGAAGGGATGAGACACAGTGCTGTTGTAATAGGAGGCAGGGAGAGGCATAACCACAACAAGTGCCGGGGATGTCGGTCTCTAGTCTGCCCACTGCACCCTTGCATCCCACTTTTGTGCAAGTGTAGAGAGTCCCTCCCACTCACCCACACCATCTCGCCCTTGTAATGCTTCACTCCACCAGTTTTTCCTGATGAATAAGAATATGATTCTGTCATGGAAGTCACTGATTCTGGGACTTTCTGGGACTACTTCTGTGGCAGGGCTGGAGCAGTGGCCACCAGAAGAGCTGACTAGCAGTCAGCCCCGACTGCCAAACATCTTACCAATGGTCAGTCCAGGGCCACCGAACAGCTGACTAAGGGCCAGGAGGAGCGGCAGTGGGGCTGGAGCAGCTGCAAACCCCAGCACTGCTCTGTTTGTCCCCTCCCCTGGGTATTTTTAGTAAAAATCGGGGACGGATAATGGGCTTCTGTGAATTTTTGTTTGTTGCTTGTGACCTGTCCCTGACTTCTACTAAAAATACCCATTAAGGAATCTTAACCTTACTGATGAATAATCCCAGAACTGCTTTCTTCCCCGAGTGGCTGCTATTGCAGGATCCATCCTTCTGAGGGAGCAGAAAAGCAGCATTCATCAAGCCCAGTGCCAGCATTAGATTTGTGGGAGGGAGGTACTTGTGAAAATCAATGATGAATGATTGCACCTTTTTCTACTTTCTCAAGATCGTGTTTCTTTGTTTAAAATGAATGAAATTAATAGTTCTGATAGGGTCCAGAAAGATAGCTTCAGAAACTGAAGTCCATTGGCAACATGGTGTGTTTCAACTCTGGCCTTCACAATCTATCTCTGTAGATGCATGTCTGTTTCATTTCTCATAATCATTTTTTCCCCACTCAAGATCTCTGGCAGAGATATAAGGTTATGTCTTCACTGCACTTTTGTTCACTGCACTAAAATTTTTGTTGCTAGAAGTATGAAAAAACACCCTCCGAACAACAAAAGTTTTAATAACAAAAAGTGCCTGTGTGCACAGGGCTTCGTTGACAGGAGATTCTCTCCCGGCAACAAAGCTACCACCCCTCGTTCAGGGTGGTTTTATTTTGTTGTCAGGAGAGCTCTCTGGCAATGAAGGGTGGCTACATTGCTTGCTTTACAGTGACACAGCTGCAGTGGTATATGTGACGTTATTGATATAAGCTGGGACCATATAGAACATGGTTGCAACCAAGGTCCTGTAGTGGCACCAAATCTTTTGTAAAGGGGGTCATATAAGGTGTCTAAGACCAGGTTATGGGTTGCTGGTTATGATTATGCTGTCTATATGCATATATCGTTTTGTAGCTGAAGTTATGAATATTGGCTCTATCCTGTCTGTATTTCAAACTTGTGCTATGCTTCTGGGTGACAGCCCAGACAAGTTGGTGTTAGCTCTCTGCTTAGCCTGCTTGATGGCCCATTAAGGACCATCAGCTATACAACTGACCCACTGAGAGAAGGCAGATACGCCTTGTACTCAGCAAAGTATGCAGGAACTTGCCCGTGTGACTCTAGACTCCATTTTGTTGTAATTTTCCACAGTAAGAACAAAGAAGTGTTCTTACACCTGGAAAAGACTATAAAAGGCTGTTGCCTCATCTCCATCTGGTCTTCTATCCTGCCTCTTACCTCTGGAGGAACTTTGCTACAAACTGAAGCTCTGAACAAAGGACTGAATGACCCATCCCAGTGGGGGATATACTCCAGAGGCTGGATTTGAACCTGCAGTTTGTTCCATCACCGCTAGAAACCTGAACTAAGAACTTTGCCATTACTGTATATAATTGATTCCATTTAGCCAATTCTAGCTCTCATCTTTACCTTTTTCCTTTTATGAATAAACCTTAGATTTTAGATTCTAAAGGATTGGCAACAGCGTGATTTGTGGGTAAGATCTGATTTGTATATTGACCTGAGTCTGGGGCTTGATTCTTTGGGATCAAGAGAACCTTTTTCTTTTATTGGGGTGTTGGTTTTCATAACCATTCATCTCCAGGATGAGTGGCACTGGTGGTGATACTGGGAAACTGGAGTGTCTAAGGGGATTGCTTGTGTGACTTGTGGTTAACCAGTGGGTGAGACCAAAGTCCTCTTTGTCTGGCTGGTTTGGTTTGCCTTAGAGGTGGAAAAACCCCAGCCTTGAGCTGTAACTTTCCTGTTTTAAGTGATTTTCCTGAATTGGCACTCTCAGTTGGGTCCTGCCAGCACCGCATCATCACAGTACGTCCATGCTGTTGTAAGGTGCACAGTGTAGACATTGCCTAAGGCCTTGGCTACACTACACCGTTTTGTCAGCAAAAGGCAGCTTTTGTTGACAAAACGTTGGAGGTGTACACACTACAATGCTCCTCCCACCGGCAAAACTCTCATGCTTTGCCAACAAAATAAAACCACCTGAGAGGCATAGAGCATTTTGCAGCAAAGTTAGATTGACTAAGTGTCGGTGTAGTTGCTGCGCTTGGTTTTGTTGCTCTTCATAGCTTCCAAGAGGTGTCGCACAATGCCCATCCTAACTGCTCTGGACAGTAGTTTGAAATCTGCTGCTGTGCATCCAGATATACAGGCATCCGCCATCTCCCCTTTAAAGGCTTGGGAATTTCTGAAATTCCACTTCCTGGTTGCTCTGTTTGGAGAGCTCATGTTGCATCTTGACCATGGTCTCTCAACGCAGCAAACACTCTCCGTCTTGGAGCACAGCTGAGTTGTTTGATCTGCTGACACTGTGGGGAGAGGAGGCTGTGCACCCCTAGCTCCACTCCAGCCATAGGAACTTAGATACCTACAGACAGATTTTTTGTGATTTGTTGGATAAGGACTATGAACAGGATGTGGTGCAGCGTCGTGTGAAGATAAAGGAGCTGAGGTAGGCATACCAGAAGGCAAGGGAGGCAAACCATCATTCTGGTGCTGTGCTAAAGACCTACCTTTTCTATAAGGAGCTGGACGCCATCCTTGTTGGCGACCCCCACTTTCCCTGCCAAGAGCCCCTTGGATACTTTGGCAGGGTTGGGGGTGGTGGATAGTGGACCTAACCCCAAAGACAAAGTCAAGTTGGAGGAGGTCAAGTTGGAGGACAATTTAGAGCACACGGCAGGGTCGTCCAGTGGCACGGTGAGTCAGGACCTCTTTTCCACTCTGGAGGGACCTAGCCAGCCTCAACAGTCCATCTCTGGCGCACATGATGCAGAAGAGGAGAGCCCTGGTAAGTGATCTTTTTGAGTTAATGCTGATCGGTTATGTGAGGTGGAGCTGTACTTTGCTCTGTATGTTGTAGAAGTGGGTGAAGGAATACAAATGTGCATAACTGGCTGTGTTTGAGTGTGCTCCACATTCTCTTCTGCAGATAAGAAGTGTAGTGGAACAGTGTATTAATGCACTGTTAAAACCAAGATTTCACTGGAATCCTCCTGTCATGGTATAATCCCCACTCTGAACCTTAGTGTCCAAAAGATGGGGTACCAGCATGAATTCCTCTAAGCCCAATTACCAGCTTAGAACCTGTAGCGCTGCCACCAACCAGGAATTCCAGTGCCTGGTACGCTCTGGTCCCCCCAAAACCTTGCCCAGGGACCCCCAAGACCCAGACCCTCTGGATCTTAACACAAGGAAAGTAAACCCTTTCCCTCACCGTTGCCTCTCCCAGGCTTCCCCTCCCTGGGTTACCCTGGAAAATCACTGTGATTCAAACTCCTTGAATCTTAAAACAGAGAGGAAAATCCACCTTCCCCCCTCCTTCTCTCTCCCCCTCCCAGACTCTCCCTGAGAGAGAAAGTAATCCTAACACAGAGAGAAAATTAACATCTCTCTCCCTCTTCCCTCCTTTCTCCCCACCAATTCCCTGGTGGATCCAGACCCAGTCCCCTGGGGTCTCACCAGAATAAAAAAACGATCAGGTTCTTAAGCAAGAAAAGCTTTTAATTAAAGAAAGAAAAACAGTAAATTATCTTTGTAAATTTAAGATGGAATATGTTACAGGGTCTTTCAGCTATAGACACTGGGAATACCCTCCCAGCCTAAGTATACAAGTACAAATTAAAATCCTTTCAGCAAAATACAAATTTGAACTCCTTCCAGCCAAATACACATTTGCAAATAAAGAAAACAAACATAAGCCTAACTTGCCTTATCTACCTAGTACTCACTATTCTGGACATATAAGAGCCTGTATCAAAGAGATTGGAGAGAAACCTGGTTGCACGTCTAGTCACTCTCAGAACCCAGAGAGAACAACAACCACATTCTAACAGCACACACACAGACTTCCCTCCCTCAAGATTTGAAAGTATCCTGTCCCCTGATTGGTCCTCTGGTCAGGTGACAGCCAGGCTCACTGATCTTGTTAACCCTTTACAGGCAAAAGAGATATGAAGTACTTCTGTTCTATTAACTCTTACTTATCTGTTTATGACACCTCCAGAGAGATCTCTAGGAAAATTTCCTGGTGGTACTCACCAATCTTCTTCCAAAGGTTCCTTGGCAGAGCAGGGAATTTTCCCCCACCACTTTACACAGACCAAAGCAGCAGCATAGGGCACCGTGTCTGAAGCCACATGCATATAGTAGATACCTCCTTGCTCACCCTCAGGAGTGAGATATCAGCTTCAATGACCCCCCGCCTGTGGAAAATGGTAGTAGAGTTTACAATATTGTCCCTAATCGTCTGCATTGATCCACTTAAAAAACACCTAGACCATTTGCCCTAATTTGAATGCCCAACCCCCAGCCACGCTGAACCTGCTGTTTTGGGTGTTTGCTGAGATATGTGCTTACCAAGGGACAGTGAGAAAGTGATTGATATGTTACAAGAAGTGTATTTTACTATAATGATTCAATGCCCTTCATGAACCAACAATCAGGCTTTTGTATATTGTTTCTTGTGCTTCTGCAGATGTGGCCTTCAAGGGAACCCCCTACACACCAGTGGAGCACCTCTGCCAGATAAAAAAGTGACCAAGGCAAAGCAGAGAGGACATGTTCCAAGAGGCATGCCAATCCTTAGAGAGCAAAAAAAGAGAATGCAGGGAATGGAGAGAGACCCTCAAGGAGAAATTTAAAATAAAAAGGCAGGAGAGAAAGGAGAGTGAGGAGCACATTCTAAAGGGCCAGGAGCAGATGATAAAAGTAACGGAGGCGCAAACAGAGATGTTGAAGTCCCTAATCACTCTCCAGGCTGAAGAGGTGCGTGCTTGTCCTTCCTGCAGCTGATATAGAACTACTTTCCATGCCCTCCCCAAACTACTCCTACACGTTCCTTGCAATCACCCCGCCCATCTCGGTACCCCTTTCACTCCACCTTTTTGACAGCTTCCAAAATGGTAGCTGGCTACATTGCCCTTTACGATTATCTCCCTTTTCTGAAAGATAACCAGTCTTTGTCTCCCTCAGACAGTGGGTTGTGGCTGGAATTAATACACAGTGGCAATTTGTCAGATATCAGAGGGGTAGCCATGTTAATCTGGATCTGTAAAAGCAGCAAAGAATCCTGTGGCACATTATAGACCAATAGACGTTTAGGAGCATGAGCTTTTGTGGGTGAATACCCACTTCATGCATCCGACGAAGTGGGTATTCACCCACGAAAGCTCATGCTCCTAAACGTCTGTTAGTCTATAAGGTGCCACAGGATTCTTTGCTGCTTTTACAGATCCAGACTAACTCGGCTACCCCTCTGATACTTGACACTATGCAAGGCACTGCATTTAGTCGTATGGAGTGGAGTGGCAATTTGATCATTTGCTGACTACAGATCATGGTTAGGAATCATCAAAATTTTCATGCAAGGTGGCAAGTTAACAAAGCATGGCAGAGTGCTGTAGAAAGGCACTTTACTGATGCTCATTGTCAGAATGTTGCCTCATAGCCCTGGTATCTGTCTGTTCAAATTCAGAAGCCAAGTGATCTGCCTCCATTCTTCATTCCCGGGGGAAATTTTTCACCCTTAGTCTCACAAATATTATGGAGCATGCAGCAGACTGCTATGACGATGAGAATGTTTTCCTCTTTTAGGTCTCACCTGCCATAAAGGCAGTGCCAGCACACTTTTGATCGGCCAAAGACACATTCTGCATCTGCTCAACCCATTGTTGAACCACTACTAGCTGCTGTCAAGGTTTCCCATGCCATGAGAGTAAGAGGTATGCTGGGTCTCTCAGAAGCACTATGGGAATTTCAACATCCCTGTTATAACCTTATTCCCAGATTCTGGACCTTAGCGTCCAAAATATGGGGGTTAGCATGAAAACCTCCAAGCTTAGTTACCAGCTTGGACCTGGTACTGCTGCCACCACCCAAAAAATTAGAGTGTTTTGGGGCACTCTGGTCCCACTGAAAAACCTTCCCTGGGGACCCAAGACCCAAATCCCTTGAGTCTCACAACAAAGGGAAATAATCCTTTTTCCCTTCCCCCCTCCAGATGCTCCTGGAGAGATACCCAGACACAAGCTCTGTGAAACTACGCAGAGTGATTCCCCCTCTCCGTTCCCAATCCTGGAACACAAGCACTTTCCTCTTCACCCAGAGGAAATGCCAAATCAGGCTAGCAATCCAACACACAGCTCTCCCCTTGATTTCTTCCTCCCACCAATTCCCTGGTGAGTACAGACTTAATTTCCCTGAAGTAAAGAAAAACTCCAACAGGTCTTAAAAGAAAACTTTATATAAAAAAGAAAGAAAAAATACAAATGTTCTCTCTCTATTAAGATGATACAACACAGGGTCAATTGCTTAAAAGAATATTGAATAAACAGCCTTATTCAAAAAGAATACAAATCAAAGCATTCCAGCACTTATATTCATGCAAATACCAAAGAAAAGAAACCATAGAACTTACTATCTGATCTCTTTGTCCTTACACTTAGAAACAGAAGACTAGAAAGTAGAAAGTACTTCTCCAAAGCTCAGAGAAGCAGGCAGGCAGACAAAAGACTCAGAGACACACTTCCCTCCACCCAAGGTTGAAAAAATCCGGTTTCCTGATTGGTTCTCTGGTCAGGTGTTTCAGGTGAAAGAGACATTAACCCTTAGCTATCTGTTTATGACACGCCCCCCAAATTGCAGACAGTGGGGAAGCTCACTGGCGGCAATTTCCTTCTAGAACTTGAAAATAAACAGATTAATACAACACATGCACCTTTACATATACTACTAAGTATATAACTAACAGACTTTTACATTTTAAGAACACTTTTTAACTACTGGATTCTGGGAAACTCTCACGGGAGAGTGCATCAGCAACTTTGTTAGAAGCTCCTGTGATGTGTTGAATTTCAAAATCAAAATCTTGGAGAGCTAAACTCCAACGAAGAAGTTTCTTGTTGTTCCCCTTGGCAGTATGAAGCCACTTTAGTGCAGCATGGTCAGTTTGTAGTTGGAACCGCCGTCCCCAAACATATGGGCGTAGCTTTTCCAGGGCGTACACAATGGCATAGCATTCCTTTTCACTGACTGACCAGTGACTTTCCCTCTCAGACAGTTTCTTGCTGAGAAACACGACAGGATGGAAGTTGTGATCTGTTGCTTCCTGCATGAGCACTGCTCCTATACCACGCTCAGATGCATCTGTGGTTACTAGGAATGGTTTGTCAAAATCCGGGGCCCTGAGTACAGGGTCAGACATGAGCGTTGCCTTAAGCTGGGTAAAGGCTTTTTGACACTCATTAGTCCACGTAACGGCATTTGGCTGGGTCTTTTTGGTTAGGTCGGTCAATGGGGCAGCGATTTGGCTGTAGTGTGGTACAAATCGCCTGTAGTATCCGGCCAAGCCTAAGAAGGATTGGACCTGTTTCTTTGACCTTGGGACAGGCCACTTTTGGATAGCATCCACCTTGGCCTGTAGGGGGTTTATGGTTCCTCGACCCACCTGGTGCCCCAGGTAAGTCACTCTGTTTTGGCCTATTTGACACTTTTTGGCCTTAACAGTTAGTCCTGCCTGCCTGATGCGCTCAAAGACCTTTTCCAGGTGTAGTAGGTGTTCGGGCCAGGAGTCTGAAAAAATGGCCACATCATCGAGGTAGGCAACTGCGAATTCTCCCAGTCCAGCTAGTAGACCATCTACCAGCCTCTGGAAGGTGGCGGGTGCATTTCGAAGGCCGAAAGGAAGGACATTGAATTCATACACCCCCGCATGGGTGACGAATGCTGACCTCTCCTTGGCAGGTTCATCTAGCGGTACTTGCCAGTACCCCTTGGTTAAGTCTATTGTAGAGATGAACTGGGCACGTCCCAACTTTTCCAATAGCTCATCAGTACGTGGCATCGGATAGTTGTCCGGACGAGTTACAGCATTTAGCTTACGGTAGTCCACGCAAAAGCGTATTTCCCCATCTGGTTTGGGTACCAGAACCACTGGAGATGCCCATGCACTGGTAGATGAGCGGATTATACCCATCTGTAGCATGTTCTGGATCTCCCGTTCTATAGCAGCTTGGGCATGAGGAGACACCCGGTAGGGTGGGGTTCTGATTGGGTGAGCATTACCTGTATCAATGGAGTGGTATGCCCGTTCAGTCCGTCCTGGGGTGGCTGAGAACAATGGGGCGAAGCTAGTGCACAGCTCCTTGATTTGTTGCCGCTGCAGACGTTCCAGGGTGGTTGAGAGGTTCACCTCTTCCACGCCACCGTCTTTTTTTCCGTCGTAGTAGACACCGTCAGGCCACTCAACATCATCTCCCTGGACTGTAAACTGACAAACCTGTAAGTCTCTGGAATAGAAAGGCTTGAGAGAATTAACATGGTACACTTTAGGCTTTAGTGAGGAATTGGGGAATGCTATGAGGTAGTTTACAGCTCCCAGGCGCTCTTGGACCGTGAATGGCCCTTCCCATGATGCTTCCATCTTATGGGCCTGTTGCGCCTTCAAGACCATAACCTGGTCTCCTACCTTGAAGGAACGTTCTCTGGCATGTCTGTCATACCAGGCCTTTTGCTCTTCTTGAGCATCCTTTAGGTTCTCTCTAGCAAGGGCTAAAGAGTGTCGGAGGGTGCTTTGTAGGTTGCTTACAAAGTCCAGAATGTTAGTTCCTGGAGAAGGCGTAAACCCCTCCCATTGCTGCTTTACCAACTGTAATGGCCCCTTAACCTCGTGACCATACACAAGTTCAAATGGTGAAAACCCTAAACTGGGATGTGGTACAGCCCTGTAGGCAAACAGCAACTGCTGCAACACTAGGTCCCAATTATTGGAGAATTCGTTGATGAATTTTCTTATCATGGCCCCCAAAGTTCCATTGAACCTTTCCACCAGGCCATTGGTTTGATGGTGGTACGGGGTGGCAACCAAGTGATTCACCCCATGAGTTTCCCACAGTTTTTCCATGGTCCCTGCCAGGAAATTAGACCCTGAATCTGTAAGGATGTCGGAGGGCCAACCTACCCTGGCAAAGATGTCTGTTAGGGCCAGGCATACAGTGTTAGCCCTGGTGTTGCCTAGAGCTACTGCTTCTGGCCATCGGGTAGCAAAGTCCACTAAAGTCAGTACATACTGCTTTCCTCTGGGCGTCTTTTTTGGGAAAGGGCCCAGAATATCCACAGCTACTCGCTGAAATGGGACCTCAATTATGGGGAGTGGCTGGAGAGGGGCCTTGACCTGGTCTTGAGGCTTACCTACTCTTTGGCATACCTCACAAGACCGGACATACTTGGCAACATCCTTGCCCATCCCCTCCCAGTGGAAGGACTTCCCCAACCGGTCCTTGGTTCTGTTCACCCCAGCATGGCCACTGGGATGATCATGGGCTAAGCTTAAGAGCTTCTCCCGGTACTTAGTTGGAACCACCAACTGTTTTTGCGGCTGCCATTCTTCCCGGTGTCCACCAGAAAGAATTTCCTTGTATAAAAGTCCTTGGTCTATAACAAACCGGGATCGATTTGAAGAGCTGAGAGGCGGTGGGGTGCTCCGTGCCGCCGCCCACGCTTTCTGAAGGCTGTCATCTGCTTCCTGCTCAGCCTGGAACTGTTCCCTTGAGGCTGGGGTCACCAGTTTTTCCTCAGACTGTGGACTTGGGCTTGGTCCCTCTGGAAGCAATGTAGGTGATGGGGTTGTTTCCGTTGCTGGTGAACCGCTCTCCGCTGGTGCACCTGAGGGTATTTCAGGCTCTGGCTGAGCCTTTTGGGTATGGCTGTCTTTTGCTTCTGCCAGTTCTGGCGTTGAGTTTGAAGATGTGGTTGCACTTGTTGGTGCTGGTTGCTGTTCCAGTTCCGGGCCTGGGACTGGAGATGCTGTGGCTGTTTCAGTGGTAGGCATGGAATCCGGGTCCACTACCTCTGTCTGGGTCTCTGGTAACACAGACGGGGCCTCTGTGGACGGCTCAGGAACAGGAATGGGTCTGGAAGCTTGCCTGGTTTGGCTACGGGTAACCATTCCCACTCTCTTGGCCCGCCTCACCTGGTTGGCCAAGTCTTCCCCCAGTAGCATGGGGATAGGATAATTGTCATAGACTGCAAAAGTCCACATTCCTGACCAGCCTTTGTACTGGACAGGCAGTTCAGCTGTAGGCAAGTCTACAGCTTGTGACATGAAGGGGTAAATGGTAACTTTGGCCTTTGGGTTGATGAATTTGGGGTCAACGAAGGATTGGTGGATAGCTGACACTTGTGCCCCCGTGTCTCTCCACGCAGTAACCTTCTTTCCGCCCACTCTCAAATTTTCCCTTCGCTCCAAGGGTATTTGAGAGGCATCTGGGCCTGGGGATCTTTGGTGTGATGGTGGTGTAATGAATTGCACTCGCATGGTGTTCTTGGGACAGTTGGCCTTGATATGTCCCGGTTCATTACACTTAAAGCATCTTCCATCTGATGGGTCACTGGGCCGAGGTGAGTTACTGGAGACTGTTGAGGTTGAAGAGTAGGGTATCTGTGGCTTTACTTGGGTGGTATGGAGGGTCTTTGGCTGTCCTCGGTTGTAGGGTTTATGGTCTGTGTGCCCCCTGGGGTAATCGTTCCCCTTGACAGTAGCTTTTTTGCTTTCTGCCAGTTCCATCCATTTGGCTCCAATCTCCCCCGCCTCAGCGATAGTTTTGGGATTTCTATCTTGTATGTACCGTGTGATGTCTTCAGGAACACCATCCAAGAACTGCTCCATTTGTATGAGGAGGTTCACTTCTTCCAAGGTTTGAATGTTGTTTCCTGTTAACCAGGCCTCATAGTTTTTTGCAATGTAGTAGGCGTGTTTGGGAAATGACACCTCTGGTTTCCATTTTTGGGTTCTGAAGCGCCGACGGGCATGATCTGGGGTTATCCCCATCCGGTATCTGGCCTTGGTTTGAAAAAGTTTATAGTCATTCATTTGCGGCTTGGGCATTTCAGCTGCCACCTCTGCTAAAGGTCCACTGAGGTGTGGCCTTAATTCTACCATGTACTGGTCTTCGGGGATGCTGTACCCAAGACAGGCTCTTTCAAAATTTTCCAAGAAGGCCTCGGTGTCATCACCTGCCTTGTAGGTGGGGAATTTCCTGTGCTGGGGAGCAATAATTGGCGCCGGGTTGTTAGGGTTGGCTGGCACATGCAGCCCAGCTTTTGCCATCTCCAGTTCATGTTTTCTCTGTTTTTCCTTCTCTTCATTCTCTTTTTGGTGCTTTTCCATTTCTTTTTGGTGCTTTTCCATTTCTCGGCGGTGGGCCACCTCTTCTTCTTCTTGCTTCCTTCTGTGGGCCAACTCTTCTTCTGCTTGCTTCCTTCGGTGGGCCACCTCTTCTTCTTCTAGTTTTCTTTTGTGTGCTGCCTCTTGGGCTGCCTGTTCTCTTTGGAAGGCTGCCAGTTTGAGGCTTTCTTCCTTTTCTTTCATCTCCATCTGTCGCCTGTGTTCAGCGTCTTTGATTTGTTCTTCGGCGTCAATCTTTGCCTTAGAAGTCATGGTTCCTGTTTCTTGTGTTGGGGTGCCCTCCGGTGTTTATTTTCTGAACTGCAGGCTCTCTGTTGCCTCCTGAAGTCTGCCTAGCAACAGTGCTTTTTTCCTTTTCTCTCTAGCTAATGTTCAATGAAGGGAAACCAGAAAAACCACTTTATTTGCATGCATATAAGTGCTGGTACTTGCCTGCTAATGGGAGGGCTATTGCATGACAAAAGACCCTTAACAGTCTTCTCGCTTAATATGCAAACCACAACTGCTAGAGAGAGCAGAAAAAAAAAAATTCTCTCTGGTTCCCTTTTAAAACCAAACTGTTTCTCTCTGCTAAAAAGCCCTTAGCAGAGAAAAGAAAAATATAATATTCCTACTGGCTTCTGGATTCTGTCTATATCCCGCCGCTGCTACACCATGTTATAACCTTATTCCCAGATTCTGGACCTTAGCGTCCAAAATATGGGGGTTAGCATGAAAACCTCCAAGCTTAGTTACCAGCTTGGACCTGGTACTGCTGCCACCACCCAAAAAATTAGAGTGTTTTGGGGCACTCTGGTCCCACTGAAAAACCTTCCCTGGGGACCCAAGACCCAAATCCCTTGAGTCTCACAACAAAGGGAAATAATCCTTTTTCCCTTCCCCCCTCCAGATGCTCCTGGAGAGATACCCAGACACAAGCTCTGTGAAACTACGCAGAGTGATTCCCCCTCTCCGTTCCCAATCCTGGAACACAAGCACTTTCCTCTTCACCCAGAGGAAATGCCAAATCAGGCTAGCAATCCAACACACAGCTCTCCCCTTGATTTCTTCCTCCCACCAATTCCCTGGTGAGTACAGACTTAATTTCCCTGAAGTAAAGAAAAACTCCAACAGGTCTTAAAAGAAAACTTTATATAAAAAAGAAAGAAAAAATACAAATGTTCTCTCTCTATTAAGATGATACAACACAGGGTCAATTGCTTAAAAGAATATTGAATAAACAGCCTTATTCAAAAAGAATACAAATCAAAGCATTCCAGCACTTATATTCATGCAAATACCAAAGAAAAGAAACCATAGAACTTACTATCTGATCTCTTTGTCCTTACACTTAGAAACAGAAGACTAGAAAGTAGAAAGTACTTCTCCAAAGCTCAGAGAAGCAGGCAGGCAGACAAAAGACTCAGAGACACACTTCCCTCCACCCAAGGTTGAAAAAATCCGGTTTCCTGATTGGTTCTCTGGTCAGGTGTTTCAGGTGAAAGAGACATTAACCCTTAGCTATCTGTTTATGACAATCCCCCACTGGAATCTTCTGGTTTGGAAAGAAAGTTCCTGCTTGCCGCTTTCTGTACAGGCTAGTGTTCCTGAAAATGTGTGCATCATGCATCTTCCCGGACCACCCTGCTTTGTTGTCAGTGAAATGCCTACGGTGATCCAGAAGCACCTGCAATACTATAGAGAAGTACCCCTTTCTATTGATGTACTCTGCCACAAGATGGTCCGGGCCCAAAATTGGAATATGCATGCCGTGTATCACCCCTCCGCATTTAGGGAATCCCATTGCAGCAGAGCCATCCACTATTTCATGCACATTGTCAAGAGTCACAGTCCTTCGTAGCAGGATGCAATTAATGCCCCTGCACACTTGCGTTAATACTGTCCCAACAGTGGACTTACCGACTCCAAACTGACCAACCAGTAGCAGTCCAGAATTGCCAGCTTCAACGCCTTGATCACCATGCACTTTTCCATTGAGAGGGCAGCTCTCATTTCGGTGTCCTTATGCCAAAGTGCTGGGGCGAGCTCCGAACACAGTTCCAGGAAGGTGTCTTTCCACATCCAAAAGTTCTGCAGCTACTGCTCATCATTGCAGACTTGCATAACAATGCGATCTCAGCAGTCAGTGCTTGTTTCCTAAGCCGAAAAGCGACAGTCCACTGTGTTCAGCTGCTCCATGAATGCCAGAAGTAATCTGGTGTTTCTTTCCATGGCACGTAGCATGTAAGGCAGCTCTAATTCCTGTTCAGATTGGGAGATCATGATATACCGCATGACCATCTGCAATGTGATTATACACAATGACTACGAGAGTAGTGTGGGATCCATCCTTTCATACAGTGGTGGCAGGTGAACAGTAAATAGGGGCCATTGAAAAATGTCACAAAAAGCAGTCAGAATCTCATGGAATGCTGGAATTGAAAGAACTGCATCATGGGACTTGATCCATGATGCACTGCAATCCATTCCGCTTTCCCACAACTCCTAGCTGCAGAAGGTGGCAAGTAGCACTGTGGGATAGCTATCCATAGTGCACTGCCCTCACTATCGATGCTAGAGCACCAAGCGTGGACTTGTTTGGCTGACAGAAGGAGCGTAATATGAACATGCACAAGTGATGTAATTTTAGCACTTCTTGATCATTAGCATAACTTTTGTTGACAAAACTGTAATGTAGACAAGGCCTCAGTACTTTTCACCTGAAGAAGACCTCTGTGTAGCTTGACACTCACACCAACAGAAATTGGTTCAATAAAAGATACTATCTCACCTACCTTGTCTCTCTAATTATGGACTTACTTTTTTACTAAAGAAAATCCATTGGAAAACTTACACTTTGTCAATTGCATTGTGCACATAAAATGAGCACAAAATACTATAAAAAGAATTTATATACATCTTTTAATATATTTCCATATTTAAATCAAATGAAGTCGGGCAAGACTACAAAACCCATTAAAAACAGTAAGTTTCCCTCTTTGAGGAGATTTTTTTTTTCCCAGAGCAGGAGTCCAAAACTAATGGTGTAATTCCACAATGGAACTTCCTTGTGAAATTATATTTATACTCTTAATTCCTAGATTTTGGACTTGCTGCATAACTCCTCCCCCTGAAACCCTAAAACATCTAAACTTGAGAAAATTTAGCTGTACCAGCAAATCTAATACCTCTCCAAACACATCTAACTTGAGGGGCAGGGAGGGAGGTTGGTCTCATTGCATATCCTAACATGATTATATTAATCCAATTAAAGATTACTTGCAGAGAGGAAATCTTCCATCTCTGCAACACCACCAGGAATCAATGCGATTTCAGTACTTCATTCTGGTACCATGCTGTTTTCTTCAGGCAGTTCTAAATATCCAAAAGCTTTAAAGCGTGTCTGTTTCCCTTCTGTCTAATACTAAATCTAACATGTAATATTGATAAATGCCATTTTGTGAATTCAAATATCTTAGAATGTCACCAATATATGTTTTGTTACCTGAAAAAAATGATTGACAGAATATTAATTGCCTGTAAAGTTCAATTATTTATGAAGAGATGATGGGGACGTTTGCCGTTTTTTACATATAAGTAACTGAGCTCACACCAAGGTAAAGCAATTTTTAATATTTGGCACAAAACAAGGAAGTCAGTCTTCTAAAAAACTTACATTTTGAAAAAATTACTTAATATTTTTAGTTGAGAGAAATATCCTGTAAAATTGTAATAATAGTCTGGTTTTAGTATCAGATTTTAAACTGTTGCAGTCCCATAGAGCGACTTACAGGTTTCTATAAAACTACCTCTAGCAGCAGCAAAGGCAGTTATGCTTTAATAAGATAATAAATATGTTTAAATACCCTTCGTTGTACTTTGCAATGATATTTGGTATTAAAATAGGAGGACTAAGAAGAAGAGAAAATTAAAATTTTCCCCATCCTACATAAAGTGTAGATATTTCTCTAAATTCCGAGCAGATTTCTGGTTTCTTTGGTGGCATCTCTTTTCCCCTAAGCTATAGAAAACTGTAAGTTGGTGAAGTCTGGGAGCCGTTGGAACTGCTGTGCCCCCTAACTATTCAACTGGGTTGGCCTTTCTCACACTGCTCTCTGCTGGTGACCCAGCCAGCCTCTCTAGTCCTTGTTATCACCCAACACTACAGTAGGTGGCGCCACATACCAAACTGAGTTATCTGAGTACTTTACCTAAGCCACTCATGGACAAACTGGAGGCCACTACCCAACTTCCCAGCTCTGAATCCCTACTGGAGTATAAACTCAGAATTATACCAACTTGCACTGCACAGAGATCTGTATGCTGCAAGCTTAGTAATTCATTCCCCCCCCTTCCCCTCATGTGGGAAAGATGTGCAACAGCCTTTGTTTACCAAATTGAGATTTTCCCAACCACTTCACTTAAAAAACACTGGTTAATATAAAACAAGTTTATCAACTACAGAAAGATAGATTTTAAGTGATTATAGGAGATGGAGATAACATAAGAACAGCCATACTGAGTTGGACCAAAGGTCCATCTAGCACAGTATCCTGTCTTCCGACAGTAGCCAATGCCAGGTGCCCTAGAGGGAATGAACAGAACAGGTAATCATCAAGTTATAACAAACAGATCAAAGCCTAGGAAATTAAAGAAAAATGCAAACAAAGCCTAATATACTAGACAGATAGGATTTGAATTAGCAATAACACCCTGACTGATGATACAAGCAGTCTACTAAGCTCCCATTTGGAGGCTAGAAATGCCTTTAGCCTGGGACCAGCACTCCCCCCAGTTCAATTATTGTTTCTCAGGTGTTTCCAGTGTTCTCTTGCATGGCAAATGAGGTCAAGAGATGATGTCACGCCCTATCTTTTATAATCTTTTCATATGGTGGGAACCCTTACCGCCAAGCTAAGTTCCCAGCCCAGTTTGTAGAAAAATACAGGTATGAAAATAGAATTCAGTGTCATGTGATCTGGTCACATGCTTTGCTGAGTCATAGCAGCTGTTATCTATAGACTCTGAAGTGTTCCCAGGAAGGATCACCAGGTGGGGGAAAAGCTTCTCCTATGACCTATTGTTTCCCTTAATGGCCCATTACCTTGAATAGGTCCTTCACAATCAGCTGTCTAGACTGAAAGCATCTTGCCTAGTGGGTGTCACCCAGGTGTAACCACATTTGAAATACAGATACATCACCAATATTCATAATTCCTGATATGAAAATGATACATGCATACATATAGGATAATCGTAGTCAGCAAATCATAATTTTTCCAATGTCACCTCACATGACACATTATGTAGAAGGTGCATCCTAATTATGTTATAATTACATTATAATCGTACCACTATGATGAATATGGAGTAAAGACCGCCACAATCAGCATTTAAGAATATTTTTTAATTAAACTAATATTTGGTAGGAAAGGTCCCCCAGATTGGTGGAAGGCTCAGTGACAGTGAAGTGTCTTTGCGAATAAATTTTGTTTCTCTTAGTGAAGATATCCACCTGTGTGGAGCAGACAGCTGCTGGGAACTCTCAAGCAGTAAAGTGATTTTTTTTTTCACCAACCAGGAAAGAGAATATTCTCTGGGGTAAAGGAAAAGATAGTTCTTTCAGGGTTGTTTGTTTGTAGTATATTATAAGGTAAAGACAGTCTCAGGGTATGTCTACACTATAGTTAGATACCCATGGCTATCCCATGCCACTTGACTCAGGCTCACAGAGCTGGGGCTAAGGAGCTGTTTAATTGTGGTGTAGACGTTCAGGCTTAAACTGGAGCCTAGGCTCTCCAGAGCTCAGACTGCAGCCTGAGCCTGAAATGTCTACTCTACACCACAATTAAACAGCCCCTTAGCCTGAGTCCCATGAACCTGAGTCAGCTGGCACAGGAAAGCTGCAGGTGTCTAATAGTAACGTAGACCTACCCTAAAGAGCTGTATCTATGAAAGACAACAGTGAGTTACAGATTGATTGATTGTTTGTATTATGGAAGTGCCTAGGATGACTCAACTAAGATCAAGGCCCCATTGTACTAGGCACTGTACAAACAGAATAAGAAACATTTTCTTCCCCCAAAAAATTCATTCTAAAGTTCTGTTTATTTCCACTGTTGTAGTAGACTTTGTGGAATGGATCACATTGTTCTTAGCAGGAGACTTGATGGAGGCATTGTAACTTGATGTATTTCCATTATGATCTATCTGGAGATGGTTGTCTTATGCCTTTCAACCTTTTTCTGACTCCTGTATAAGTCTGAATGTCTGTCTTTCATCATATTCAAGTTTTGTTAATTAAAATCTAAAAGCCTGTCCCTATCCAGGATATGAAGTTGATATTCAAATGAGTATTTTGGCTTGCACACAGAAAAAGCATTAAGAAATAAACTGATTTAAGTAGAATTGTGTTCCTCGTATTTATAAAATCAGGAGAACATCTGAGTGATTGTCTGCAAAGTGGTGTAATGAAATATAGAAAATAAAGTTTCTTTCCCAAAGATCTCCCAAACCACTGACTCTTGTAGCTGTTGTGATTCCGCTTAGAAAACAGCACTTTAGTGTCAGCAAAAAAAAGGGTACTTCTAAGGCAGTGGTGGGCAACCTGTGGCCCACTGTTTCCCGCATCTCCCTTTGGCCAGAAACAGTGAACCGCGGTCACTGGGAGCTGAGGGGGACCGTGCCTGTGGACGGTCAAAGTCAGCAAAATGTCACATGGCCTGCAATCAGATTACTCTGAGGTTACCCACCGCTGTTATAAGAGCTGAAATGATGGCTTAATCATTGCTTGTAAAACTGTATATGAATTCAATTTTTTCCTCTGATCTTTGATCAGTGGACACAGTTTGGGTGCAGTTAAACATTTTCTTTTACCTTTTGTTAGTAGAAAAGATGCTACTAGTTTGAGTGGATATTCCCTTTCCTTGCTGCTGGTTACAGTGGTATTCTCCATTATATTTTACCTACTGGTGTAAGAAAACAGTAGCTGAGAGTCTGCCTTAAAGTATGTGTGGGTGTAATAGGAGGCTATTTCCTTTATGCAGACGGAGAAAGGATCCTAATGTGAATGCCTGAACTCTGAAAGAACTTTGATACAGTTCTTTGTCAAAAGGAATGCTACATTTGCTTTTAAGGAACATAACCAGGCAACCTCAGAGATGTATTTTATATCAGGCTAAACAAGTCCAAATTTGCTTGCATGGTTTTCTACATTTGAGTGGGAAGTCTATCATTTCACTGGAATACCTGCATTCCTGAAGATTTAGTCTTTCAGATGGCAGGCTGTCAATCTCAGCCTCTGACAATCTGGGTATCCAGAGCCCAAGCATACAAAAAGTGCCTCTATGGCTTGTGGACATTGGGGTCTCTGAGTTATCAGAATAAATAGTAATCTTGTTCTTCTATATTTTCCAAGTAACCCAGGCTTAGAATGGAAAGGAGTGCATATATGAGGTTGTCTGACCAAGGAAAGGAGAAGATACCTTCTTCCAAGTGCAAGGGTGACAATGCTGGGAGCAAGATCAGTGGATCTCTTCTGTTCCAGGAGCCACAGAGATCTATTTGTGGTTGGAGCCCCCTGACTGACTGTAGATAAAAATATAGATTGGTCCAACTCCTCCTCTTCTGTGGCAGATATCTTCTGTTGAGAAGACTACTGCGTGGCTTAGCTTGGATATATGACCTTGATGGATAAGCCCTTGCACCCAAAATATTCAGATTTGTTGTGGGTTCTGGGTTTAGTCTGGAATATTTTCTTCCATTGTGGCAATTCAGGTGGGCTATTATCTGTTGTCATTTTCAGTCAACATTGTGGAGGTCTCCTGCAGAATCTTGAAGGAAAAAATCTGTAGCATTAAGCTTTAAGCAGGAGGTCTGATTCTCATTTAGGCCTGGGGGAAACACCTACCCCCCACTGTAGATGCAGCTAGACTGATGAAAAAATTCTTCTGCCTCTTGGAAAGATGGATTACCTACATCCAGGGAAAAAAGCCTTTCCATTGATGTAGGAAGCATCTATACTACAGCAGCACAGCAGTTGTGCCACTGTAGTGTAGAAATACCCTTACGCTAAGGCCACCTTGAACTTCTCTGGCAGCATAAAGATGCCTTAAAGTAGGTATAAATATAATTTAACCATTTACACAGCCAGAGTGGGGTAAAATGGTCTTATTGCGATGAGAATCAAGACCAGAGTGTGTTAAGGGCACTGTGCTTGAATGTTAGGGCTTTCACCAGTAAGAACTTGTCTACACAGAGGTTGCACTGATTTAAGTTAAATTAATTTAAAACTGCTGATAGCTGTTTAGCTTGCAACTCTAAATTTTACAGGTGCAGGCTAAACCAATATGAACCCAATTTAAATAGACTAAGCAAGTCCACACACAAAGCATATGTCTTCACTTCCGGCCGGATCAGCGGGCAGCAATCGATCCAGTGGGATCAGGATTTATCGCGTCTAGTCTAGATGCGATAAATCGATTCCCTGAGCGCTCTCCCGTCGACTCCTGTACTCCAGCTTGTCAAGAGACGCAGGCAGATTCGACGGGAGCAGCACCAGTCGACTCACCATACTGTGAAGATACTGTGGTAAGTAGATCTAAGTACATTGACTTCAGCTATGTTATTCATGTAACTTAGATCGATCCCCCAACCTCACCCCCTCCACCCGCAGTGTACACCAGGCCAAAGTTTCATCAGTTTAACTAAATTGGTTTAAAAACATGTCTGTGATTAAACCAGTGTAACTTGGTATGTAGATCAGGCCTTAGTCATTCAAGTAGTTGTGTATCTATATTCCTTCATCTTTTAGGCTATGTCTACACCTAAAATGCTACAGTGGCATCGCTGCAGCTGCGCTGTCGTAGAACATCAGTTTAGACACTCACTACGGTGACAGGAAGGAGTCTCCTATTGCTGTAGTTAAACCACCTCTCTGAAAGGAGGAATTCTGCCAACCTAACGCTGTCTACACCGGGGGGTTAGGTCAGCATAGCAGTGCAGAAAAGACATTAATTTTATGAACTAGCCTATTGCTGTCATCCAGAGTCTTTGCCAAACTGAAACATTTTCACATCCCTGAGAGACATAGCCATGCTGATGTAAGCTTGCAGTGTAGCCCCCGACCTTACTTTGGAGATCAGAGTGACAGTCAGTTTGGCAAAGACTCTGGATGACAGTAATAGGTTAGTTCATAAAATTAATGTCTTCTCTCACTTCAGGAATTATTTCTTGATTGGGATATGTAGGAGATTCTCCAAAATCTGTGGAGTAGAGAGGTGAAGAGGGAGCTTTTTCATTCTGAATTGTTTTCTTCAAATCCAAAGTTTGTTTCAGGATAGAGCTAGGCCTGTTTGTGGTTTTTTTTTTAATGGCAATACAAATCTGGAATACCCTTCCTAGTATATTTCTGCAGGCATAACACTGAGTATAGCTATTACCTTATGACATAAAAATTTTTGCATAGCCATGAAGATTTTTTTAATTTTCTCAGGGCTGAGTGGAAAGAACAATGTCAAAAACCAAGATGATTTTAACAGAGTCTAGTTAGCACATGAGGGCAGGGTGGAAAATAAGTTTTCTTCCACTCCCTGCCTCTGCATGTGCAGGAGGAGATTAAGTAGCTTAGGTTCAGCTGCTCACTACACCCACCTGCATGATAAACCTAGCAAATACAGGGATGTAAGGGGCTCTTTTTGACACCTTATTCCACTCTGAGTGCATAGATAGTCACAATCTGGACCAGGGGTATGCAACCTATTGCACGTGTGCCGAAGGCGGCATGCAAGCTGATTTTCAGTGGCACTCACACTGCCCAGGTCCTGGCCAGTGGTCTGGGGGAGCTCTGCATTTTAATTTAATTTTAAATGAAGCTTCTCAAATATTTTAAAAACATTATCTATTTTACATACAACAATAGTTTAGTTATATATTATAGACTTCTGAAAGAGACCTTCTGTCATAGCATTCCCTCTCAGATCTGATCCTTAAGAGTTCAGAAAATGAGATACTAGCACCTGAATCCTCTAAGCTTAATTACCAGCTTAGATCTGATAGCACTGCCACCATCCAAAAATATAGTGTTTTGGGGCACTCTGACCTCCCCAACCTTCCCTGGGGACCCCAAGAACCCAGATCCCTTGGGTTCTTAAAACAAGGAGAAATAAACCATTCTCCACCTTTCCCCCTCCCAGAATTTCCCTCCCTGGGCTATCCTGAGAGATACTGATCCAACCACTTAATCACCATACAGAGAAGCATCTCTCTTCCCTTCCACAAAGAGGCAAACAGATTCAAGGAAAACAGAGAGAGATTCTATCTCTCCCCCCTCCCGGTGAGTTATCCCAATCCCCTGGAATAAAACAAGGGAAACAAGAAAAAAAATCAATCAGGTTCTCTAAAAAGAAATCTTTTAATAAAAGAAAGGAAAAAGTAAAGAATTATCTCTGTAACTTCAAGATGTAAATATAACAGGGTCCTATAGCTTACAGACACCAGAAAGAGACTTCCCCCCCAGTACCAATACAAATCAAAATATTCCCAGTAACTACACATATAAACGTTAACTAGCCAGATCCACAATTGCAAATAGAGTAAAACAGTCAAAAAGCCTAAACCACCTGTTTTTACTTACTATTTGAAAAGAAACTTAGAGAGCCTGTAGTACTGTCTGGTCTCTCTCAGACCCTCCGAGAGAAGAACACACAACGGACAAAGAACACACACAAAAGCTTCCCTCCACCCAAATTTAAAAGTATCTTGTCTTCTGATTGGTCTTCTGGTCAGTGTCCAGTTCCCTGCTTGTAACCCTTTACAGGTAGAAGAGACATTAACCCTTAACAATCTGTTTATGACACCTTCTAAAAATGTTAAAATGTATTACTGGCACACGAAACCTTAAATTAGAGTGAATAAATGAAGACTCGGCACACCACTTCTAAACTTCTGGATTATATGGTGTCATTTTCATTTGCCATAGAAATGAGAAAATTCCAACTTTATAAACTAATACAAAGGAAAATCATGTAGAAAATATTGCCTGATTCATTTAATGAAATATGTATCAACTCTGTGGAGTAAAATTATTAGATTCAATCTAAACCCAGTGAAAAGTTCATTAATGGACAAATCTTAGCAGTGATGCACATTATTTACGTACTAAATCTTTCAGAATTTTTTTGTGGCATTAAGTTGTTTCTGAAATAACATTATAAAATCAGTGACTTATTTTTCCATTTCAGTTTTAGGAATATATTGACAAAACCATGGACATCAACAGGATGGACAATCAACCATGGACAATCAACAGTGGAATTTCTGTTCCTGAAAAGAAAATCAACTCCTTAGTAGCTGAAGATCATGCTCAGCAAATTCTAAATGTATTGCAAAGTTTCAGAGAAAATAATATCTTTTTTGACTTTAAAATACTTGTGAAAGATGAAATAATCCCCTGTCATCGTTGTGTACTAGCAGCATGCAGTGACTTTTTCAGGTAAGCCTAATTCTAATGTAATTTTGAAGAGAGTGGATATTTTTAAATTCTTGGTGGTTAAATATAACCACAGAAATTAAGATAAATCAAAGTGACATATCTATCCTCAGCATTTTGAGCAGAGTAATCATTCATATTAAACTGAGATCCAGTCATGCATATTACCAAAAAATGGAGTGACCCTTTGTCTGAGGTGCATACAGTAGTCTGCATTCTAAAATGTAACTATAGAATCCTAATTAAATATTGTGCACTGGGAAGACTGTGCATGTCTTTTGTATCTGTATTTGAATGTCCACAACACAAAATATGGTTTGACTTAATGTGGGGAGGGCCAAACCCTATACCTCATACATTCTTATTGTAGAATGCCCACAAGTAGATCATGAATATATTTATTATTATACATTTTTCCATAACATTATGGAATAAACTTCACAAGGGCTTTCTCAGATAAGTAGACAGTAGACTGATGATTAAGGGGTGACTGATGTATGTACATGGGGAACAAAATTTTTATAATCGGCTCATCAATCTGGCAGACAAAGCTATAACAAAATCCAATGGCTGGAAGTTGAAAGTAGACACTTTCGGACTGGAAATAAGGTTCTTTTTTTTTTTAACTATTAGGGTATTTGCCGTTGGAACAACTTACCAAGGGTTGTGTTGAATTTTGTGTCACTGGCAAATTTTAAAATCACAATTGGATGTTTTACTTAAAGATATGCACTAGTTCAAATAGGAATTTATTCAGGAAGGTCCTGTGGCCTGTGTTATGCAGGGGGTCACATGAGATGATCACAGTGGTCCCTTCTGGCCTTTTGATCTATGAATGAATCTATAAATGCCGTAAGAATGACTGAAAAAACAAAAATCCCAGCAATTTTTCAAAAACTTCAACTAAACGCAAAATCCAGCCTCAGATTTGTGGCCTTCCCTATGGTAATTGTAGCCATAAATTAATTAATGAATAACTAACACTTATCTATGTACAGGAGTAGTCCTTTCCTTTATAATATGAATGATCTTCATTGCCAAAAGACCCTGGCTAACCTGTGTTTCAGTAAGGCACAAACCTGCAAATTTACACTGAAAGATTTCTAGGTTTACTGTTCAGTGAGGCAGAAAATTTCAATATTTCTGTTGTTATGAAAAGCAAAACTAGTACAAGTGAGATTACGTTTCCCAGAGATCAACAGAGGAGTAACATTGCTGCCCAGTTTTACCATGGCATACATTTAAGCCCTGGGATACTTACTGCTGATTGCCTCTCCTGCCAGTTTCTCCACTTGCTCCTTTAACTGAAAACAAATTCTCATTCCAGCTCCTACAGGATTGACGAGGAACTGGCTGGTCACACTAAGGCCATGTCTACATCTAAAATTTTGCAGCGCTGGTTGTTACAGCTGTATTAGTACAGCTGTATAGGGCCAGCGCTGCAGAGTGGCCACACTTACAGCAACCAGCGCTGCAAGTGGTGTTAGATGTGGCCACACTGCAGCGCTGTTGGGCGGCTTCAAGGGGGGTTCGGGGAACGCGAGAGCAAACCGGGGAAGGAGACCAGCTTGATTACCAGAGGCTTCCTCCTTCCACGGAGGTCAAGAAAAGCGCTGGTAAGTGTCTACATTGGATTACCAGCGCTGGATCACCAGCGCTGGATCCTCTACACCCGAGACAAAACGGGAGTACGGCCAGCGCTGCAAACAGGGAGTTGCAGCGCTGGTGGTGCCCTGCAGATGTGTACACCTTCAAAGTTGCAGCGCTGTAACTCCCTCACCAGCGCAGCAACTTTCTGATGTGGACAAGCCCTAAGTGTAGCAGGAGACCTTTAGAAAGGCTGCCTCCATAACCCTACTTCCTGCCTCTTTCTGCAGCAGTTCTTAAGATAGCTACCCTTGCACTGCTCTAAATTCAAGCTAGTGATGGGAATAAGTAAAGATGGAGAGAGAATAAGAACTGAAGGAGCTATGGGTCATTCTTCCCCTTCAGCAAAAATAAACCTGATGTTCAAGATATGTTTCTTTCCCTCAGCTATACTGAATTCTGCACAAAGGAAGTAATGTTTCTCAAGAACTACTGTTGAAGAAGGGAGGAGTGATAAGAGAGGGGATGTTTCTTTCTATTCTCTCAACTAGTTGGATCCTCTTCACTCCTACAGCAGAGTTGCTTACTGGAGCAGTGACTGACTGAAACTATCCTACCTCCTCTCAGCAGTAGAAGCCCTTGGGCAGTTTTACACTTAAAATGCTGCAGCGCTTCAGTGAAGATGCTACTGTGCCGATGGGAAAGTTTCTGTCATCAGTGTAGTTAATCCATGTCCACGAGAGGCAGTAGCTCTGGGGACAAGAGAAACTCTCCCATCCATAGAGCACTGTCTACATCAGGGGTTAGCAGCAAAGAGTCCTGTGGCACCTTATAGACTAACAGACATATTGGAGCATGAGCTTTTGTCGATGAATACCCACTTTGTCAGCTGCATCTGATGAAATGGGTATTCACCTTGCATCTGACGAAGTGAGTATTCACCCACAAAAGTTCATGCTCCAATACGTCTTTTAGTCTATAAGGTGCCACAGGACTCTTTGCTGCTTTTACAGATCCAGACTAACACGTCTACCCCTCTGATAACTTGATCAGGGGTTAGGTTGGTTTAACCGTGTTGCTTAGGGGTGTGGATTTTTCGCACCTCTGAGCAATATTGTTATACCGATGTGAGTTTGTACTGTAGTCCTGGATAGAAAGGAGCAACACTAAATATCTTTGTTTTTCATGGTTTCATTTAGAACCTAGGTGGGGCAGGCAGTTGACGTGACAAAGTGTAGGTCCACTACTTAGTGGGGAAGGAGAGCTAATAATGGACAGCACAAACTAAGGTGTATAATGCTCTTTTGCTTCAGTCATCACTAAAAAGGTTAATTTTGACCAAAAGCTTAACACAATTAATATTAACAAGGGAGAAAGAACACAAGCCAGAATAGGGAAAGAATACATTAAAAATATTTAGATAAGCTATATGTATTCAAGTTGGCTGGGCCTGATGACATTCACCTGGGGTATTTAAGGAACTAGCTGAAGCAATCTCAGGACCATTAGTGATTTTCTTCAAGGATGGGTGAGTCCCAGAAGACTGGAGCAGGGCAAACATAGTACCTATCTTTAAAAAGGGGGAAAAGAAGACCTGGGGAATTGCATACCAGTCAGACTAACTTCAGTTGCTGGAAAGATACTAGAACAAATTATTAAGCCATTTGTAAGCACCTAGAATATAATAGGGTAATAAGAAAGGCTGTGAGTTTGTCACGGAGGTCACAAAAGTCCCAGATTCCATGACTTTCCATGACTTCCGTGACTTCTGCAGCGGCTGGTGCACCTGGCTCAGGGGCAGGTCAGGCAGCCCCTGCGGCAGTTTCTCTGGCCGTTGCTGGGGCAGTCTCAGGTCCCCACACGCCATCCCCCCTGCCCAGCAGCAGAGTTTGGGTGTGGGAGGGGACAGGAAGTTGAGGCATGGGACAGGGTGAGGCAGGCTCTGGGTGGTGGTTACCTGGTTGGCTCCCGGAAGCGGCAACATCCCCCTCACTCAACTGCTAGGTGGAGGCATGACCAGGCAGCTCTGCATGCTGGGTATGCAGAGGTCTTCCAGGGTGTACATCAACTAATCTAGCTACTTGCCTAGTTTTACAATAGGCTACATAAAAAAGCACTAGTGAAGTCAATATAAACTAAAATTTCATATAGACAATGACTTGTTTATACTGTTCTCCATGTCCATTAAAGGTAGGACAATGTTATCAGTTTAATCTGCAGCAAGGGAGATTAGGGTTAGATATTAGGAAAATCTTTCTGATTATAAGGATAATTAAGCACTGGAACACGTTGCCATGGGAGGTTGTGGAATCCCCCTCACTGGAAATTTTTAAGAACATGCTAGACAAACGTGTCTAGGTATACGTGGTCCTGCCTCAGCAAAGAGGAATAGACTAGATCAGCGGTTCTCATGCTTATTTGATCACACCTCCCTTCTTTGTGTCTGTAGTAGTTTACACACACACCCTCCCACCACACAAGTACATATACCAATACAAAAAAATCAACATGCAACTCTCTTTAAATATTAAAAACAGCAAGGCATTGATTCAAACAGAGCCAACGATCCATTGTAAAAAGAGCAAAACTGCAACTGTAGTCGCTGCTTACAATGAAATGTGCACACCATGCATAGCAAATGGATTAACATACAGATGGCAATGACTTTGTTTAATGCTATGCAAGCTTAAAAGATATCCATCAAAATGCACAGCATCATCTAGAGTCAAATGCATGGCGCCATCTGAGGGCTTGATATGTTTGGAGCAATCAGCTCTGCTAGTTATTCATTGCTGTGGGTAAAATATGCTCAGTAAGTTTTTTCCCCCTAAAGCTTCTCATGCCTCCCCACGAGAGGGGCCTGCCCCCCAGTTTGAGAATCTCTGAACTAGATGACTCTTGAGATACGTTCCTGCTCTACACGTTCCTGATCTACATTTCTATGGTTCTTTGTTGGTCTACAGGAAATGTAATGTCACCAGCATTGTCTTTTCACCAGCAGTTATTAGTATGCAAACTTCACTGATCCTAGGCTTCCCATCTTAGCATCTCACTAATCTATGCGAGCTAGTATGTATTGAGTAATCCAAATATAATCAAAACAAGTTACAGTACAATTTGCAGAATGTCATTTTTAAATATTGCAGAATACCATGAGCCAAATTCAGCTTTGGCATAAGTAGGAGTAATTGAAATTTCTTCTTCGAGTGCTGTCCCTGTGGGTGCTCCATTCTAGGTGACGGGTGCGTCCCGGCGCTGTCGATCGGAGATTTTCGGTAGCAGTGCCTGGTTGGGGCGCACGCACCCAGATGGTATCTCCCGTCTAGCTGGAATCTTCCTGAGTGCATGCACCCCACACCCTCCTCGGTTCCTTCTCAACCGTCCTCGGCTGAAGACGGGACTCGGGGCAGTGCTACCTTCTGTTCCCTGATTTCTATAGGAAACAGTAACAAAGAACATAGGAATAATTATTAATTACTTCCCAGTTGTTTCCCTTCCTTTAGTATAGTTACATAGTTAGTTACTTAGTTAAAAAACAACAACAACAAAAAAAACCCTCAGGCTTGTCTCCCATTGAGACACTCTTCTCTAACTCATAATGCCAGGACCTTCAGGTTTCAAAAGATGCATCTCCTGTCAGATGCCACACTCAGATGGCCACTCTCATTGTGTGAAGTGCGTCGGGGACACCCACATCCCAGCGAAGTGCCTTCAATGTGCGAGCCTCAAGTCGAGAGCTCGTCGTGACAGGGATCTGCGCCTCAAGATCATCATGATGGAAAAATCCCTGCAGCCGCTGTCGGAGACAGGAAAGGTAGAACCCGCTCCCACACGTTCCCCAGCCAGATCGGAACCGGTGGGGAGCGTTGCTTCACCCTCCCTGGAGCGAAGGCAAGAAGCTAAGCAGTATCTCAAACGAGACGCTAACAAGGGTAAGGGGTCTCCGGCGAGATCCCTACGCCCTGTGCTGACAGCCTGAAAGACAGCTGTTTCAGCCTCTCCTAATGCCTCAGCAACCGCTCTGACAGAGCTTAGAGGCAGGGACCAGACCTCCCGCGCGGGGAAGGCACCTGTTGATTCGGTCTCCTCAGCGCCACAAACGACTGCGGCGTGGACAACTCACTACTCTTTGGCACCGAGAGGGGCTACAGCACCGGCACCACATTTCTCCTCGGCATCGGCAACGGCCGCGGTGCCAGCAGCGCGTTCGGCTCTGACACCCAAAACGGCCACGGCACTTACAGCCTGGTCAGTTTCAGCGCTAAAAGCGGCCTCGGTCCCGCCAGCGCGCTCTGCCTCAGCGACGAAAATGGCTGCGGTACCGACAGCGCGATCAGCCTCCGCACCGTGAAGAGGGTCGGCACCCAGCCACTCGTCTGCCCGCGCACCAGCAGCAGACCTCCTGCAGGGCACCTCTAGGCTCAACACAGCAGGACACTCTCTGCCACTCTCTCCTATTAAAGAGCTAGAGCAGAGAGCAGGCTTAGATCAGCCTAGAGAGCAGGAACAACAGCTTCTCACTCAAAGGGACCTTCTAGTGCCACCTGAGCCTCACTCTCCGCTCCTAGACACAGAGGACTCCTTTCTTGACCTGCCACTTTCTCCACCTGAACTGGCTTTCACCGACGGTGACCTTGAGCTACAGCAGCAAGCGGAGTTCTCCCCTCCTGCTTCTCCTCCACAGGCACCTTTACCACCTCAGGTCACGGCTCAAGCCCAGCAGCCTCAGTTTCCCTACGTTGCCCCCCCGTGGGCAATGCCTGGGTTCTCGTACCCCATGCCTTGGCCTCAGTGGTATTCGTGGCAGAATCCTCCTACCAATCATCTTCCTCGGTGCCTCAATCTCCTGCTCCATCTACTTCCAAGGTGCCTGAGCCCCCTCCAGAGTCTGGGAGCTATGCACCGTATCCTGACTCACCCAACCCTAACTCTCCATTAGCCTCAGATGAAGCCATCCTACCTCCACCTCCACAGTCCATGGACGACTGCAAACAATTTCAAGAACTTTTCAGGAGATGTCATAAACAGATAGCTAAGGGTTAATGTCTCTTTCACCTGAAGCACCTGACCAGAGGACCAATCAGGAAACCAGATTTTTTCAACTTTGGGTGGAGGGAATTTTGTGTCTGAGGTTTTTGTTTTCTGTCTGCCTGCTTTCTCTGAGCTTTGGAGAAGTAGTTTCTGCTTTCTAATCTTCTGTTTCTAAGTGTAAGGACAAAGAGATCAGATAGTAAGTTATATGGTTTCTTTTCTTTGGTATTTGCATAAATATAAGTGCTGGAGTGCTTTAATTTGTATTCTTTTTGAATAAGGCTGTTTATTCAATATTCTTTTAAGCAATCGACCCTGTATTTTGTCACCTTAATACAGAAAGACCATTTGTATGTATTTTTTCTTCCTTTTTATATAAAGCTTTCTTTTTAAGACCTGTTGGAGTTTTCTTTTCTGGGAAATTTCAGGGAAATTGAGTCTGTATTCACCAGGGAATTGGTGGGAGGAAAAAATCAGGGGGAGATCTGTGTGTGTTGGATTTGCTAGCCTGATTTTGCATTCCCTCTGGGTGAAGAGGAAAGTGCTTTTGTTTCCAGGACTGGGAATGGAGAGGGGGAGTCACTCTGTTTGAATTCACAGAGCTTGTGTCTGTGTATCTCTCCAGGAGCACCTGGAGGGGGGAAGGGAAAAAGGATTATTTCCCTTTGTTGTGAGACTCAAGGGATTTGGGTCTTGGGGTCCCCAGGGAAGGTTTTTCAGGGGGACCAGAGTGCCCCAAAACACTCTAATTTTTTGGGTGGTGGCAGCAAGTACCAGGTCCAAGCTGGTAGCTAAGCTTGGAGGTTTTCATGCTAACCCCCATATTTTGGACGCTAAGGTCCAAATCTGGGACTAGAGTTATGACAGGAGAGTTGCACTCAGTCAGGATATCCCCTTAGAAGAGGTTCAGGAGAATCAGCACAAACTCCTCAAAATTCTTCAACCGTCTGCGTCCTTGAAAAATCGCGCTCCCTATAAATGAAGCACTCATGGAGCCAGCTGACACCCTCTGGCAAACCCCAGCTTCTCTAGTACCAACTTGTAAGAAGATCCAACGTAAATACTACATTCCCGCAAAGGACACAGCCTTCCTATTTTCTCATCCACCACCAAACTCTCTTGTCATTGATGCAGTTACACAGTGAACTAAACAGTCACAATATCGACCAACCCCACAAGACAAGGACCTTAGACGTCTTGATGTCCTGGGCCGCAAGGTTTATACATCCTCTACACTACAATTCAGGATTGCAAACTATTCTGCTCTCCTCGCCAGCTATGATTTTGATAATTATAATAAGCTTCTCGAATTTTCCTCACACATCCCAGGGGACAGAAGAGCAGACTTCAAATCAATCCTGTCTGAGGGACAACTGATCTCCAGAATGGCCCTACAGGCATCCTTAGACACGGCGGACACAGCAGCCCGTACCACTGCAACTGCTGTGGTTATGTGCAGATCCTCATGGCTCTCTGCGTCAGGCATTCCTAAAGAGCTCCAGACCAAAGCGGAGGACCTCCCCTTTGATAAGGACAAACTCTTTTCGAAAAAAACTGATGAACTCCTCCACACCATGAAAGATTCGAGAGCGACACTGTGCACCCTGGGCATTCACCCATCACTTCCCAGGAGACAACGATACCAACCATATCAAAGACCACGCACACATCAGTACTATCGCCCTCAATCCAGACCATATGACGCAACTAGGAATCATACTAGACCTCCCAAACGCAGACAAAATCAAAATCAAGCCACCACCTTCTGTCCACCAGGCAATAAACAACAGTTTTGAAGCTTTGGTCGAGGGTCTGCACGACCACCCCTTGATTGCACCACTTGTCCATTTGGCCACCGCCTCCAGTATTTCCAACATGCTTGGCGGCGGATTACACAGGACCGTTGGGTCCTCGAAATAGTTCGGACCAGTTACTCCATCCCGTTCATATCCTACCCTCCTACCCTTTCGCCTTCCTCGTCTCTCTTCAGGGACCTCTCTCACGAACAGTTACTTCGCACAGAAGTGGCACACCTTCTGCAACTAGGTGCAGTGGAACCTGTGCCCGCACAACATCAAGGGACAGGGTTCTACTCCAATTCTTTCTAACGCAGAAGAAAACCAGGGGATGGAGGCCTATACTAGACCTACGCCGACTGAACAAATTTGTGAGGCCACAAAGATTCAAGATGGTCACATTGGGCACAATAATACCTGCATTGGATCAAGGGGACTGGTTCAGAGCCCTCGACCTACAAGATGCTTACTTCCATATATCAATACATCCAGCTCACAGAGACTTCCTACGATTCACAATCGGTCAGGATCACTTCCAATACAGAATTCTCCCTTTCGGACTCTCCACAGCTCCAAGAGTTTTTTTCCAAGACCCTAGCCGTGGTTGTGGCTCACCTCCGCAAACACGGGGTCACACTTTTCCCCTACCTGGACAATTGCCTCATCAGGGGCAACTCCTATGGCGAGACACTTCAAGCCACGTGCTTCGCCATCTCCATTTTTTACAGTCTAGGCCTCCAAATAAACATTCAAAAATCTACCCTGATACCTACTCAACAGATCGAATTCATTGGAGCTCATGTCGACTCAACCCAGAGCAGAGTCTCGCTCCCATACAACAGATTCCTCGCTATCACGCAGCTCATACGTACGCTCTCTATTCGTCCCAGGACACAAGCAAGAATCTGCCTGCAGCTCCTTGGTCACATGGCAGCTACCACCTTCGTGGTTCAACACGCAAGGCTACATATGAGATGCCTCCAGGGCTGGCTCAACTCCAGTTTCAAACCCAGCAGACATCCCTTAGGGATGCTGCTAACTCCTCCACCTCATGTTATAACTTCCCTACAATGGTGGACAAGTCCAGAAAACCTCTGCACAGGGGTTTCCTTCCAGCAATGATCCCCAATGCTCATGCTCACCACAGACGCTTCCCTGATTGATTGGAGAGCGCATCTAGGGGAATACAGGGCACAAGGCTGGTGATCTGCATCAGAGACACAGCTACACATAAATCTCTTAGAGCTCAGAGCAGTGAGGAGAGCATGCCTTCACTTTCTTCCTCTCATAAAGAACAAATACCTGCGAGTCTTAACAGACAACATAGCATGTATGTATTACATAAACAGACAAGGAGGAGCCCGATCACATTCCCTCTGCATGGAAGCCATTCGACTATGGAATTGGTGCATACGACATCGAATACAAATCATCGCTTCCTACCTACCAGGCTGTCACAACACGACTGCTGACGCACTCAGCAGACACTTCTCGACGGAACACGAATGGGAACTGCACCCCGCAGTACTCCAACAGCTCTTCTCCCACTGGGGCACGCTGTCCACAGATCTCTTTGCCAGGCCTCGAAACCAGAAATGCCCTCTGTTTTGCTCCAGGGCGGGACTCGGGACTGCATCCTTAGGGGATACATTCCTCATCCCATGGAACAACTGCCTCCTGTACACCTTCCCACCTATCCCTCTACTACACAGGGTTCTTCGGAAGATCGCGGATGACAAGGCCCAGGTCATCCTTATTGCCCTGGCTTGGCCGAGACAGACGTGGTACCCCTACCTTCTCTGCATGTCCTCCCATCACTCATGGGCTCTCCCAAACAGGCCAGACCTCCTTTACCAGGACAACGGACGAGTCCTTCACCCCCAGCTCCAAAAGCTCCACCTCACAGCCTGGTTCCTTCATGGTTCCAAACCCATGAACTAGCCTGTTCCGAGCAGGTCCAACATGTCCTCTTGCATAGTAGGAGAGACTCCACTCGTAAAACCTACCTTCAGAAGTGGAGACGTTTCGCTCTTTGGTGCTCGCATAACCATTTAGCACCCAATAATGTGACCCTCCCTAACATTCTAGACTACCTCCTGAAACTAAAACAGGACGGACTCTCGATCAGCTCCATCAAAGTGCACCTGGCGGCACTTACCACCTTCCATGACCTATTGGATGGGTACTCACTCTTTACACACTCCACCATTAAACTCTTTCTTGCTGGCCTGCAGAATCTTTACCCTGAAATTCATCCAACAGTGGCTACATGGAATCTTAACCTCGTACTTCTTCTTCGAGTGCTTGCTCATATCCATTCCAATTAGGTGTGCACGTGCCATGTGCACGTTCGTTGGAAGATTTTTACCCTAGCAACACCCGGCGGGTCGGCTGGGCGCCCCCTGGCGTGGTGCCGCTATGGCACTGAATATATACCCCTGCCGACCTGTCCGCTCCTCAGTTCCTTCTTACCGCCCATGTCGGTCATTGGAACAGTGGAGCGCGGCTTAGCTGATCTCCACTTCCCTAGCTATTCACTTGTTCTAGTACTTATTGTGTATATAGTTTTATAGTTGTAGTTAACACTTTTAATAACCTTTTGTAAACCTAGTTAGTGTATATAGTTCAGAGGGTTGGGGATTAGCCCCTTCCCCTCTCCCGGTTCCCAGGCCCATGCCTGGTTCACCGGGCTTCAAACTGTGCTCGGGTTGCCGGCGGCCGATGCCAATGGGAGACCCCCACGACTCCTGTCTAAAGTGCCTGGGGGAATCCCATCTTACAGATAAGTGCTGGATTTGCAAGTTGTTTAAGCCGCGGACAAAAAAGGAGAGAGACTTTCGTCTTAAGCGGCTCCTAATGGAGGCGGCCCTCACTCCTCCGTCTTCGGCACCGAATGCCGCACAGTCTGCGCTGGGGAGAAGTGCCTTGTCGGCACCGGAGAGCGCCGGCACCGCCAAGATGCTCCGGCACCAGCCATCACTGGCCCAGAAGACAGCCCGGCACCGCTCCCTCTCCCCACGTGCCAAAAAGGTCAAAGCTCCTGTGGCTCCAATATCTGCACCACAGTCTGAGCAACAGCCACAGCCAAGTCGCCCGGCACCAACAACTGCTGCGACACCGGCAATCTCGGCAGCGTTGATTCCGGCCAGGGAAGAGCCGTCGAGTCCGGTGCATGACAGCTCCCCGTCACACGCCTTGGTAGAGCTTATCATTCCCACCACGCCAGAGACCTTTTCGACAGCGAGGGAACTCATTGCCCTAACGGAGCCCACCCTGCCTCAACTCCCGGCACTGCCGGTGTGGGTTATTGCATCAACAGGGAATCCTGCTCTGGTCAGGCCAACGTCCATCGATGCCACAGGCAGGCACCACTCCAGATCGAGGTCTTGCCACCGGTCTCGATCTAGGCGCCGCTCGCAGTCCAGGTACCGATCTCCTTCTCGGTACTGGTCGTACTCGTGGCACCGCTCAAGATCCCGCTCTCCGGACCGATACTCCAGACAGGCCTCACTCGACGCTGCTGATTTGGTGGCCAGAACTGTGGCCTCGGGGATTACAAAGCGGAGAATATCGTGGTTGCAGGTGTCAGGCCTACCTCCTGAACTGCAACACACTATTCAGGACCTTCCGTTTGATGGACAGGGCCTTTTCTCTCAGAAAACGGACCCTAGACTCCAGAGTCTCAAAGACAATCGCATCATCATGCGTTCCCTCGGGATGCATACTCCGCAAACCCAACGGAGGTCCTTCCGTACCCAGCCTCAGCGCCCTTAACCCCCACCCAGGCCACGACAAGACTTTAGCAGGAGGCGTGGTCGCGGGAACCGCAGACGGCAATCGGGCTCCCAAGGAGGCCAAGAATAACGGTCCTGCCAAACCATCAGCAGGACCAAAATCGAACTTTTGAAGGTGCGCCCAAGAGCAGAACACCAGTTCTTCCCCAGGATCCCCTCAGTTTTCCAACCGCCTTTCCTCCTTCCTCCCTGCGTGGGCCCAATTAACTTCAGATCGTTGGGTCCTCTGCACTGTGGAATTTGGATACCACCTCCAATTTATTTTGCCCCCTCCCTCCCACCCTTCCTCCCCGTCCCTCTTCAGGGACCCCCTCACGAGCAATTCCTCTGGCAAGAGGTTCGTATGCTCCTCTCCATCGGAGCTATAGAGAAGGTGCCGGAGGAGTTAAGGGGCAAGGGATTTTACTCCCGATATTTCCTAATCCCCAAGGCGAAAGGGGGTCTCCGACTCATCCTGGACCTGCGCGGTCTCAATGTCTTTCTGAAAAAGTTGAAGTTCCGCATGGTGTCCCTGGGGACCATCATCCCATCCTTGGATCCTGGAGACTGGTACGCTGCTCTCGACATGAAGGACGCATACTTTCACATCGCCATTTACCCTTCGCACAGACGGTACCTACAGTTTATGGTGCACCATCAACATTTTCAATTTGCGGTCCTTCCATTTGGCCTCTCTACCGCCCCGCGCGTGTTTACAAAGTGCATGACTGTAGTGGCCGCCTTCCTCCGTCATCAGCGAATACACGTCTTCCCTTACCTAGACGACTGGCTTGTTCGCGGGACCTCCCAGGCTCAAGTCACCAGGCATGTTGCTATCATCACGGACCTATTCGAGTGGTTGGGCCTGATGATCAATCTAGAGAAGTCTACTCTAGTGCCCACTCAAAGAATAGAATTCATCGGGGCCATTCTAGACTCCACACTCACAACAGCCTGCCTTCCACTGCCCCAGCTTCGGGCACTAGTATCGGTCATAGAAAGCCTCCAAACTTTTCCGACAACCTCGGCCCGCACCTGCCTCAGCTTTCTCGGTCACATGGCCATGTGCACTTTTGTAACCAAGCACGCCAAACTCCACCTGCTTCCCCTTCAAACCTGGCTCGCCTCAGTTTACCACCCAGGCAGGGACGCCATAGACATGGTCGTCACGGTTCCTCAGAGTGTCTTAGGCTCCCTCAACTGGTGGCTAACACCTTCCCTGGTGTGTGCAGGCATGCCGTTCCAACCGAGACAGCCCTCAGTATCCCTAATGACGGACGCGTTGTCTCTTGGCTGGGGGGCACACCTGGGCCATCGTCGCACACAGGACTGGCGCTAGGGGTTTGAGCGCCCTAGGCGGACGTGAATTTCGCCGCCCCGTGCTCTGGTCCTGCAGCTCTGTTGGAGCTGCCGCAGTGGTGCCTGCGGAGGGTCTGGTGCTCCGCGGCTCCGGTGGAGCTGCTGCAGTCGTGCCTGCGGGTGGTTGACTTGAGCTGCGCGAGGAGCCGACCGCCTGCAGGCACAACTGTGGCAGCTCCACCGGAGCCGCGGAACAGCAGAGCCTCCGCAGACACCACTGCGGCAGCTCCACCGGAGCTGCCTGCCGCCCCCTCCGGCAAAATGCCATCCACCAATTATTCTGGCGCCCTAGGCGATTGCCTAGGGTGCCTAAATGGTAGCGCCGGCCCTGGTCGCATGCAAGGCCTCTGGTCATCTCAAGAGCTAGTGTTGCACATAAACGTCTGGGAGCTGAGAGCAGTCCACCTCGCATGCCAGACCTTCCAACATTATCTGCAGGGCCGTTGTGTTCTAGTACTCACGGACAACACAACAGCAATGCACTACATAAACAAGCAGGGAGGGACTCGATCCTCCCCCCTTTCTCAGGAGGCAATCCAACTGTGGGAATTTTGTATAGCCCACTCTATAGACCTTGTAGTGTCCTTCCTTCCAGGGGTCCGGAACACTCTGGCAGACCATCTCAGCAGATCCTCTCTCTCCCACGAGTGGTCACTTCGCCCGGACATTGTACATTCCATCTTCCAGAAGTGGGGCTTTCCCCACATAGACCTCTTCACTTCCCGCAACAACAGGAAGTGTCAGAGGTTTTGCTCCTTCCAGGGTCTCGCCCCGGGCTCAATGTCGAACGCCTTCCTAATCTCTTGGGCGAACCACCTGCTTTACGCCTTTCCACCCTTCCCAATGGTGCACAGGGTTCTCGTAAAGCTTCGCAGGGACAGGGCTTGACTGATCCTAATCGCCCCTGCATGGCCCCGACAACACTGGTACACCACGTTGCTGGACCACTCTATAGCCAACCCGATCCCCCTGCCCCTTCATCAGGATCTGATAATGCAGGACCACGGCAGGCTTCTCCACCCAGACCTGCAAGCCCTTCATCTAACAGCGTGGCTCCTGCATGGTTAACCCAATCGGAATTACGCTGCTCTGCCCTGGTGCAAGAGATACTCCTGGGTAGCAGGAAAGCTTCTACTCGGTCTACTTAGCCAAGTGGAAACGGTTTTCTTGCTGGTGTCAAACGCGGAATGTCGCACCTACGGAGGTTCCCATCCCCACTATTTTGGACTACCTCTGGTATCTAAAACAACAAGGCCTCGCTATCTCATCTTTGCGAGTGCACTTGGCGGCTATCTCTACTTTCCATCCTGGAGAAGGTACTTACTCCGTCTTCTCCCACCCTATGGTCTCGAGGGTCCTCAAAAGCCTGGAGCATCTATACCCCCTAGTACAACGCCCCGCCCCTTCCTGAGACCTCAAATTAGTTCTGACGAGACTTACATCCCCCCCATTCGAGCCATTGGCAACCTGCTCACTCCTATATTTATCATGGAAAACAGCCTTCCTTGTAGCCATTACATCGGCTAGGAGAGTCTCTGAGCTTCGGGCTCTGATGGTGGACCCACCATACACGGTGTTGCACAAGGACAAGGTGCAGCTACGCCCACATCCGGCATTCCTCCCTAAAGTAGTCTCGGCCTTTCATCTCAACCAGGACATATTCCTCCTGGTCTTCTTTCCCAAACCGCATACATCTCGTAGGGAGCAGCAGTTACATTCGCTCGACATCCAGAGGGCACTCGCCTTCTATAGTGACCGTACGAGGCCCTTCTGCAAAACACCCCAACTCTTTGTTGCAGTGGCGGACCAGATGAAAGGCCAGGCCGTCTCTTCTCAGAGGATTTCATCCTGGGTAACAGTGTGCATCCGGACTTGCTACGAGCTAGCTCATACTTCTCCGGGTCATATTACTGCACATTCCATCAGGGCCCAGGCCTCGTCAGCTGCCTTCTTAGCTCAAGTACCTATTCAGGAGATATGTCGAGCAGCTACATGGTCTTCAGTACACACCTTTACTTCCCATTATGCCCTAGTGCAACAATTCAGAGACGATGCAGCCTTCGGCTTAGCAGTTTTGCATTCTGCAGTTTCTCACTCCGACCCCACTGCCTAGGTAAGGCTTGGGATTCACCTAACTGGAATGGATATGAGCAAGCACTCGAAGAAGAAAAGACGGTTACTCACCTTTGTAACTATTGTTCTTCAAGATGTGTTGCTCATATCCATTCCATACCCGCCCTCCTTCCCCACTGTCGGAGTAGCCGGCAAGAAGGAACTGAGGAGCGGATGGGTCGGCAGGGGTATTCGGTGCCATAGCAGCGCCACTCCAGGGTGCGCCCAGCCGACCCGCTGGGTGTTGCTAGGGTAAAAATCTTCTGACAAACGTGCACGCGGCGCGCGCACACCTAATTGGAATGGATATGAGCAACACATCTCGAAGAACAGCAGTTACAAAGGTGAGTAACCGTCTTTTCATGCCCTCATGAAACCTCCATTTGAGCCGTTGGCTACCTCCTCTCACCTCCATATGTCCATGAAGGTGGCTTTCCTAGTTGCCATAACATCAGCGAGGAGAGTTGGTGAAATGAGTGCCCTCATGGCCCACCCTCCCTACACAATCTTCTCCAAAGATAAAGTCACTTTGAGACCACATCCTAAATTTCTTCCTAAGGCGGTGTCGACCTTCCACCTCAACCAACCTATATACCTACCTACTTTCTATCCCAAACCTCACAAAACTCCGCAGGATGCAACCCTGCATACTCTCGACATGAGGAGAGCAATTGCCTTTTATTTAGAATGGACTAAACCATTTCGCAAGTCTCCACGACTCTTCGTTTCCATTGCCGAAAGATCAAAGGGCACGGCCATCTCTAAACAATGTCTATCCATGTGGATCTCTGACTGCATCGGATCCTGTTACCGGGCGAAGAATCTTCAACCACCCGACAACATTAGAACTCATTCCACTAGAGCCATGTCGGCATCCATTGCCTTCTTACACAACGTTCCCATTCCTGATATCTGCAAGGCAGCTACGTGGTCATCTGAACACACGTTTGCAAAACGCTAAGCTCTCCCGCAAGACACCTCGGCAGATGCAATAGTAGGCCATACAGTACTATCTTCAGTACTCACTGCCGCATCTCCAAAGTCCCACCAGCCATAGTGGGTACTGCTACACATTCACCTAGAGTAGAGCACCCACAAGGACAGCACTTGAAGAAGAAGAGAAAGTTACTCACCTTGCAGTAACTGAGGTTCTTCGAGATGTGTGTCCCTGTGGGTGCCCCACTCCCCGCCCTGCTCCCTTCTACTTTGGAGTACTAGTCGGATGCTCCACGATAGAGAAGGAACTGAGGAGGGTGTGGGGCGCACGCACTCAGGAAGATTCCAACTAGACGGGAGATACCATCTGGGTGCGTGCGCCCCAACTAGGCACTGTTACCGAAAATCTCCGATCGACAGCGCCGGGACGCACCGTCACCTAGAGTGGAGCACCCACAGGGACACACATCTCGAAGAACCTCAGTTACTGCAAAGTGAGTAACTTTCTCATATGGAGTTGCACAGTTTCATACCAGAGCTGAATTTGGTCCCAAGTATGAAAAAACATAGCATGATGGAATGGAAATGGCTTATAAAAGGTCTAAAGGAGATGTAATTACTAGTTGCATACTGTCTTCACTTCAGTAATGTGCTACAGAGTGCTTCAACCCTTACTTGCTTTCTCTTGGAACTTAACCTCTTGGGGTATGTCTACACAGCCCACAGCAGCGAGCCTCCTAGCTTGTGTCAACAGACAGGCTCATGCTACTTCACTAAAAATAGCTGCATAAATGTTGCGGCTTGGGCTCTGAAGCCTAGGAAAGGGTGTAGGCTTCTGAGCTCCAGATGTGACTTTAAAGCACTGTCTACACAGATATTTTGACCATGGTAGCATAGGCCCCATGAGTCCAAGTCTGTTGACCCAGGCTGGGAGGCTTACTGTGTAGACATGCTCTTGGGGACACTAAGTGTGCATGTATGGAAGGTTTAGTACAGGAGCTGTGATCTTATTATGATAATAAATGTGACTGGGTGCATACTAACTTCCTTCTCTAGGGGACACAGGATACTGGGACCACACAAGAATCATATTCAAAAAATCTCTCCCTCTCCATTGTTTGGCAGAATACAGGGGGTAGGCAGGAAGTTGCTTAGATTCTGGGACTGTCAGACAACCAGACATAGTTGGTTTATGAACCAGTCACAAAGAAGTCAGGGACCAGAAGGGGGAAAGGGTGTTCTTATTACAGAAGGAGACTGCCAATCAGAAACTCAGCATAAGAACATTTACCATGGGAGTGTGCTTGTATTCCAGAAGATAAGGGCTTTATTTTGGGATTATATTTGCTCCTGGGTATATCAGTGTGGGTTCTGGAACAGCCTCACCTGTCACAGTGACATTTTACGTTTAAATCTTTTAGGATAATGTATCATGGGATGATATGAGAGGAGGGGTTCCACAAGGCTCTGCTCTTGGTCCCTTCATTTTTTCTCTCCTATACCCTATTGATTGGTGATGTCTGCTCATTGCTTTAACTACCTTCTTTACTGACTCAAAATCTACCTTTCTGCTAGCAGGTTTAATTCCCTCCACCCAATCCTGCATCTCAACCTCATTTTCTGGCATCTCTTTGTGGATGTCAACTTAAATTCCACAAGGCCACAGCTAAGCTCCTGATTTTTTCCACCATCCCCAACCCCTTGTTATAGCTGTGGAGAATACCACTATCTGCCCAGTTGTTCAGGCCTGTAACCTGGATATTAGCCCTCTCTTTCAACCCACCATCAAGGCTTTGCCTAAATCCTGCTTCATCCAACGTAATATTTAAACTATTGATGCTTTCCTCTCTGTCCACACTGTCAAAACTTATTTTGGCTCTTACCATCTCATGTCTTGGCTCCTCCTCTCTGGCCTTGACAGCTGCAGTCTTTTCCCTCCCCCGCCATAAATCTATTAAAAATACTGTTTCCAAGATCTTTTTCCTGGCCAATTCCTTTGATCAGGTCACCCTTCTCTGTTCCTCCATTAGCTCTTCCTTTTCCACCATTTCTAACATATCCTTCTTGTCTTGACCTTTGAGGGCCTTCATATTTTAGCCCCAGTCAGCTTATCTGCTGTATTATTTTATTGCACCATCTAGATCAGTGGTTCTCAGCCTTTCCAAACTACTGTATACCTTTCAGGAATCTGATTTGTCTTGTGAACCCCCAAGTTTCACCTAACTTAAAAACTTCTTCCCTACTTAATCAGACAAAAATATAAAAGTGTCACAGCCACACTATTACTGAAATTGCTTCTTTCTCATTTTTACTATGTAATTGTAAAATAAATCAATTGGAATATAAACATTGTACTTATATTTCAGTGTCTAGTATATAGAGGAGTATAAACATGTAATTGTATGAAACTTTAGTTTATACTGACTTCACTAGTGCTTTTCTGTATGGCCTGTTGTAAAACCAGGCAAATAGCTAGATGAGTTGATGTACCCCCTGGAAGACCTCTGCATACTCCCAGGGATATGTGTTGAGAACCACTGATCTAGATTTTTTTTCTCCCTCTCACTATAGTGTTTTCTTGTCTTCTGTTTGCTAGATCTGAAATGTTATTTAATTTGTGTATATGTCTCCTGTATTTTACTTGCAGAGCCATGTTTGAGGTTAACATGAAAGAAAGAGATGATGGGAATGTTACTATTAGTAATTTATCACCCAACACGGTGAAGGCTTTTCTCGATTACGCCTATACAGGAAAAGCTGAGATAACAAATGATAATGTGGAAATGTTCTTCCAGTTGTCATCATTTCTTCAAGTTTCACACCTCTCTAAAGCTTGCAGTGAATTTCTAATAGAAAGTGTTGATCTTGGGAACTGTTTACAGTTGTTGTCTATATCAGAAAGTTATGGTTCTGTTCATTTGTTTGATCATGCACTAGAGTTTGTACAGCATTGCTTTTCCTTGCTACTCAAATCTAGTGATTTCTTGGAGATGAATTTTGAGATATTGCAAAAATGTATTGAAGCAGATGAGCTATATGTCCCTGAGGAAGAATCTGTGTTGAAAGCTGTCCTACAGTGGACCAAACATAATTTAGAAACAAGACAGAAGCATCTCCATCACTTGATTAAAAAGGTGAGATTACATCAGCTACCTGAAAAGACACTGAAGGACTTGTTGCATTCTGAAGAATATTTGCTTCAGAGCACTGACTGCTTAGGAATAATCAATGATGCAGTTAAAAGTGTACAAAACTCCAGTGGACTATTTCCAGATGCTCGTCCTTCAACAACAGAAAAGTATATATTTGTTCACAAGACTGAAGAAAATGGGGAAAACAGACACACATTTTGCTATAATATCAAAACTGATAAATGGAAAGAACTGCCCCCCACACACATCATTGATCTGCCAGGGTCAAGTTTATCTAGTTATGGAGAAAAAATATTTATAACTGGTGGGTGCAAAGGGAACTGCTGTAGGACTGTTAGACTTCATATTGCTGAACGCTTTCATGATGCCACTGATCAAACTTGGTGCTACTGTCCAGTCAGCAATGATTTCTCCATAGTGTCAACTATGAAAAAAACAAGGACTATGCACACATCTGTCATGACTCTAAATCAGTTATTTATAATAGGTGGAAAGACTAAAGGAACTCAGGACATCAGAAGTCTTTTGGATGTGGAATCTTACAATCCTCTCTCCAAAGAATGGAAATCTGTAAGCCCATTACCAAGAGGCATATACTATCCAGAAGCAAGTGCATGTCAAAATATAATTTATGTCCTTGGTGCTGAAGTAGAGATTACGGATGCCTTTAATCCATCTCTGGATTGTTTCTTTAAGTACAATGCTATGACTGATCAGTGGTCTGAGCTTGTAGCAGAGTTTGGGCAGTTTTTTCATGCAACTTTAATCAAAGCTGTTCCAGTGAACTGCACATTGTATATATGTGACCTTTCCACATACAAGGTTTATAGTTTTTGTCCAGAAACTTGTGTATGGAAAGGGGAAGGATCTTTTGAATGTGCTGGCTTTAATGCAGGAGCAGTTGGAATAGAAGATAAAATTTACATACTAGGTGGTGACTATGCTCCAGATGAAATTACAGATGAAGTACAAGTCTACCATAGCAACAGGTCTGAGTGGGAAGAAGTCACACCAATGCCAAGAGCCTTAACTGAGTTTCATTGTCAGATGATTCAGTTTAATAAATACAGAGACCCATGGTCATCTGTAAGACCGTGTGCTCTGGAGCATTTTGAAACATCGTAAGTTATAACAGTCTACTTAAATGCACAAGTATTTAAAACATATTATTTTTAGCTGTTGCTATAGTTTTTGCAAAACAATTATATTATAAACATGTTCTATTGATAACTTATGTGTAGAATTGTTTGTTTTTATGGTAATCATGTATATCAACTTTTCCTTAGGGTTTATATGCAACTTTTTTTCAGATGTCATTTGAATAATTTGCAGAGCAACATTGCTTTTCAAGAAGTACAGTAATTTTGTAATATCTATGCACTGTTACTTATATCTTCATGAATGCCCCAGTGGACAAATCACTGAGAGAGAAAATTGTGTTGATATTTTTCCTTCATAACTAATGGAGTAGAAACATGCTGAATTTTTTGTTTAATCCTAGCAGAGGAGCTGTAAACATCATGTGTCAGTTTACCCTTGCTACATTGACAGCAGCAAGAGCAAATGCCAAAAAGGCCTTCACAGTCACAAGGCATTGATTCTGGATATTTAGTGGGAAGGGAATAATGATTTTTACAGTTTTATTTCATTGTGGCCTGTTTTCCCTACTCCTGTACTTGCTGTCTTCATCCTAAAGCTGTTGTCAGACAATCTCTGAGATTGACACCATTCTGTAAGCAATTGCTGTATGGTGTGGGATTCACACAGCAACCTCCTGCACCTTTGCAGATGGTCATCTTGGTAGTGTTGCCAAACACAACTAGGCCAAAAGAGCAAGATTCTTGAGGTTGCTCTCAGACCTAGGACTTCCATCTGTCAAGTGCTACATACTACGGCCATGTGTATACTACTGGCTGAATCAGCATAGCTGTGATCGATGCAGTGTATTGATTTAGTGAGCCTGGTGAAGATACGCTAAGTCCATGGGAAATTGCTCTCCCATTGACGTCTGTACTCCACCTCCCCGAAAGGTGGAAGCTATGTCAACGGGAAAGCATCTCCCATCAACAATAGCACGGTGTAAACACTGCTGTAAATCGACCTAAGTTACGTTGACTTCAGTTACTTAATTTACTAAACTGAAGTAACGTAACTTAGATTGATTTACAGAGTTAGTGTAGACCAGCCCTAAGTCACTGGGCTAGCCTCTGCAGTACTTTGTATCACAAATTCTAGATATTATTGCTTCAATTAACTAAATTGGAAGTGTGTGTGTTTCAGTGTATATAAAATACCAAATACAGTACTGAAAAATACCCCAAAGCCCACACTTTTAAAATCAAAGTGGACAAGTATTTCTAAAGTCAAGTAATGGATTTTTTAAAAAAATTTGTAAATAGTCTGTGTTTTAACTGAACTAAAAGACACTTCAAGATATGTACTTTCACTTCATACCTCACAGTCCACCTTAGGTGTAGAAATACTATATGGTAACCACTAGACTAAGTATATTGCTTGGATTTTTTAACATAGTAATCTATTATAATAAGAATGTTAAACTTGCAATGGATTTTTAGTATTACTATTAATCTACATACAGTTTCTGGGGCAAATTTAGCCCCCCACCTCCAAAGTGGATCTTTCACAGAGGAAGAGGTGCTAATTAGGGTTGCTAGGTTCCACGCACAGAGACAAGCATGGGAAGATTGGAAATAAGGAAGGGAGACAGACATCTGTCCTGTGGAGGGGTACTGGCCTGAAAGTAGCCTTCACAGAAGGGTTCTGTAATTTTCCACAACATGGGTTGGAAAGATTCCTTTTCTTCCCAGTACTCGGCCCAGCTACTTGGGCCGAGCATTGGGGTCTGAATTTGCCCTAATGAATAATGTATACTACAGTGACAATATATTTGAAACAGTAAACTCATGCTATGCTAGACAGAATTATACTAAGCATTTGGCTATAGCATGTACCCTGCTTAAGCAATGTAAAGAAAATTAAAATTCCAGGGGGAAAAGCTATAGAAATCTTTTCTGATAGTTGAGACTATCTCGATAATTTTAGAAAATACCACATGTGCATTGGGCTGGCATTTTGGAAAAGTCAAGTCAGTATTGTCTGGAATTGACTCTCTTTGTGGCTATTATTTGTGGCTAATATTTCTGTTTCAAACACTATACAGTCTAAGGCCCCGATCCTGCAATTGGCTACGCAAACACACCATTGAAGTCAGTGGGGCTCTGTGCTGGTGAATAGGTCTGCCCACCTGAGCCTTATAGGATTGAGACTTAACACAGGTAGTTCATAGAACTATATTAATATTTTTAGTGCAGTGCTAACTGCAAAAAAGAGCAGGGCAAAAGCAGAATCTTATGCTTTCATGCACACATCCTAGTGAAAGTGTTTTCCAGAAGTGCCTAATATACGCTGTCTTTCTCTAATATTTGAGATGGCAGAAATACGATTTTAATTCTTCAGTTGGATTCCTGTGATTTTAGTGAGACACAGTGCATGTGACTATAGAATGGTTAAACCTTCCAGATCCCCATGAGTCTAGTTGCAATTGACATCTCCCATATGTGCAGTCCATAATGGCCACTTTTAACCTAACATATCAGTCTTAGATCAAGATTGCACCGGTCAGTGCCAGGTATTCTCAGAGGTTACCTGCTCTATTACAAGGAAATAAAGACAGAAACAAAAATAGCACTGGCTTAATAATTTGGTATCAGGCAGCCATATGAAGTTAGCCAACATTTACCAAGATGACTTTCAGAAGAACATAAGTGAAATTTTGTAAATTTAAAGAGCCTGTTCTTTAAATAAATCTGTAGTTTGTAATAAGGTTTAGGTCAAATTCTGTTAACAAAAAATAGTAAACAGTTTGCTATTGATATCAAGACATTTTAGTGTTAAGAAGGTAACATCTACTTTTATACTACTTTTTCCCCTAGATAATCCCCAAATTATTTACAGACTATGCTTAAATATGATGTAGTTCACAATCCTACCCACTAAAAGCAACTGTCACTTGGGTTAGAACACAGCTGTTTGTTCTTAATGGAAAGCAAATGTTCAGAACAATTCAGAAAAAGTGAAAAGTATCAAAATGAAACCACAAGAAAAAAATGTAAGTAACTATATAGTATAATAACCCAGTGTCAAAGTTAGACTCAGGACTCACAGTTTCAGACCACTCTGTTTTATTAGCACAGCGCTCTGCTAATAACATCCGGATAATGTGAGCACCATGCAAGACACAAACTATCCTATTTTTACAGATAAAAGAGCGGGAATTAGACAAAGGGACAAAGAAAGCAAAACAGTAGATTTCACCTGGGGCACAGCATGCATATCCTACTTCCTTACTAACTCTTATCGATCTAAGGCTAATACTTCACCAATTGCCCTTAAATGGTGCAATTGTTCTATGTTAATGTCTGTATTCCTGACACCTGGATTGCAGCATTCCAACAATTTTGCTTAAAGGTACAGACAGCATTTCTTTAATCCTTTCTATTTTCACAATATAATTCATTCTGCTTTCACACCAGTTTCAGATTTGATCAGGACACTGAAGCTAACTCTACTATTCTTGCAAAATCTAGGGTGGAGTCTTACTAACCATGAGTTTTTACAACTTAATTGTCACTTATCAAAAATACAGGGCCTCATTCTCCACTGCTTTGTCCTTGTGTAGTAGTTTACACTCCTGTAAAGTGAGTAAAATTTGAAAATGCTATGATATGTTGGATGTGCAGTTATCAAGGTGTAAATGACAGGTTCAAGGAAATAGAGAATCAGGCCCATAGTATTTTTAACTATCACCATCACTAGCAACTTTGTGGGCTACAATCAGCATAGAGTCAGGGGAAAGAACGATACCAACTGAATCACAAATAGTGTTTGTTATAGCAATCTGACTTTCCTCTGAGGTCTTCTATCCAAGCGCTGTTTAGGCCTAATCCTGTTTTCCTTTGGGCACCTGATGGAATCATAACCCATGGTAAAACTCTTGCCATTATTTATATCTGTATTTCGTCAAATATATATATAATAATGCTTCACTCAGATTTTTATTTTAAAATAGATATGTTCCTTTAATTTTTTCTTAAAGTTGTGCTACATTTTGCATATCTAACAATGACTAAGAAATGTCTTTAAATCCAATAAAATATCTGTAAACAAAACCTGTGTACAGGTCTGTCGCATCTTAGGCAGGGGTTCCGTTCCGCGATTATCCCGTAAAGCAAAAACCGCATATAGTCAAAACCCCCAGCCCGTTAAATCCCGCCTGCAGCTTCGGCGGTGGGGCCAGGGAAGGAGGGCATTTAAAGGGCCAGTGGAGCCCTTCAAATGCCCCCGCCGCCGGAGCTGTGGGCAGAATTTAAAGGGATCCCCCCTCCCGGCCTCCGGAGCTGCGGGCAGGATTTAAAGGGCTCCGTCGGGCTTCCCACCACGGCGGGGAGCCTGGTGGAGCCTTTTAAATGCCACCCCAGCCCAGCTGCCAAAGCTGCAGGCGGGATTTAAAGGGCTCCGCCAGGCTTCCTGCCATGATGGGGAGCCCAGAGGAGCCCTTTAAATCCCACCCATGGCTTTGGCAGCCAGGCTGGGGCTGGCATTTAAAGGGCCCGAAGCTCCACAGTGGCTGGAGCCTCAGGCCTTTTGGTTCGCCCCAGGGGCTACCAGCCACCTCTGCAGCTGGGAGCCCCCTGGGTGATTTAAAGGCCCTGGTACTCCCAACCACAGCTGGTGCCCCAGAACCTTTAAATCTTGAGGCCATGCCTCTTCTACTTGAGGCCATGTCCCCTCCTGGACTCCAGGCCTTTCAGCATAAAGCTGAAATCGCGCATGTTAAATACGTGTAATTTGCGAGAGACCTGTATAATTTTTGAGAATGAAACCATGTGAAAGAGCTGACTGAAATGAATTTTTTTTGCTCATAACTATAATTCAAGAGGAAAGCAAAATTTAAGGCACAGATAAAAAAGAGGTGATAATAGATGCAGTCATTAAAAATTGAATCTTGTTTGTTTTAAAATAGCCAGCCAATTTCTCTGCTAGTGCAGCTACACTGAAGTTTATGCAATTACACCAGCAGATGATTTGACCCACTGTTCCAGGCTAAATCATGTACAATGCTATGTGCTGCCTAAAGATCATAACGCATTTTATGCCTGTGCATTAAGTGGCTTTAACTTTTTTTCATCTATGGAGAGCAAGTTGCTGTCCTTAAAGCACAAACAACTAGTAAATTACACAATGCATCCTATCAGAGGAGTAGCAAAGAATCCTGTGGCACCTTATAGACTAACAGACGTTTTGGTTAGTCTATAAGGTGCCACAGGATTCTTTGCTGCTTTTACAGATCCAGACTAACACGGCTACCCCTCTGATACCTATCAGAGGAGTAGCACTTACCTTTAGATACATCAGTGTTACACAAGGGCATGGAGAGGACAAATGTAAGACATGTGCCTTGGTTAAGCAGTTACTTTTGTTCTGCCCTTTTGACACCAATGCTTCAGTAATAAAAATGGATGTGTGAGTTAAGATAGTTTGTCAGTTTAACATATGCCTTGACTTCATTCCTAATTTCCCCATTTCTGTTATCCCACGAACTAGCAACATTTATCTCAGTCATTTCTACACAACTATTTTAAAATGTTTACATTTCTTACATCTGTCACAGGTCAGAGCCACAGCACCTGTATTCCCCCTCCATTGTACCCTTACGAGCACCCCTTCTAGGCTCCCAGCTCCTCAGGCAAAGACCCACATCTCTCTTACTTATGACTGAGGTTTTTCTACGCTGCACAGTTTCCTGCCTACACTATGATATCCCCAGCAAGCCAGACCACCTAAAAGGCCAAAGGCCAATGTTTGCACGTTGCTTTCTCTCCAGAGGTTATGTCCAAAATTATAAGTTATCATACAGCTCTTTATAAGCAAGCACATTTATTGTTAAAGTGAAAGCATTACAGAAAAAACATAAAAGAATCTATATACATGTTCAAAATTCACAACTGAGTTTACCCTGTGCGTTACGAGTTCATAACTGTCCCAGGTTTAGAACCAGAGGAACCATGAATAGTTCAGTCTTTCCTTTATAATAACTTGGGCCTTTGATCTTGGCCTCATCTAACAGGTGATCAGCAGACAATGGCTCATGTCTCAGAGTATAACTTTGCATAACAGGAAGTGGGGAATTTGCATTCACTTCTTCCTCGCTATTGCCCAGGAAAACCACTTAACATGTTCCAAAAGTCGATTTTTGCATGGCACATTGTTCAATATAGTCCTTTAATACCACCACCCCTCTCGGTCTCACACCTATTATAGCTCCTCCCACTTGAGAGGTTACGTACAATCACAGCCCACAATAATACAGCTGCAGATACTAATAATGATGGTACACAGAATCCTGATATATGTACATTGGTGACAAATAATTACAAAGGAACAGATCTGGCATTACTTAATCAGCTCAATCACCCATGAAGTTCAATGGGGGCTTTGCCTGACTAAGGACTGCAGAATTATCCAATGATCAGGGAATAATGTGGTAGAGTCAGTTACTTCAAAGTTTCCATTGTCTTGCCTCCAAAGAGTTGTTAGAATATGGTGTGATATTTATGTAGTTATACAATTTATTAGGGTTATAACGGTACTGGAGAAAAAGGTTAATTGGCCCAATTCCTGCACTCAGAGTTATATCTGAGAGCAGAATTGAGCTCAGTGGTTAGGCATGTTAAACTAAAAACATGGTTTCAAAAGATAAGGGACCGCATTCCTGCAATTCTTGCTCATGAGTAGTCCATAGTCATGTGAGTAATCTTACTGAAGTCAATGAGACGACTCAAATAGGAATTACTTTTATGAGTAAGAGTATGCTTTATAAAACTGTTAATTACAAAAATTACAAAATTAATGTGAATACTTTTTTATAATTATTTTCTTTTGACTTCTGTAGACTCTCAATACATTATGAAGAAAGCACATTCTTTTAGAAAGCCCTGAACTAATCTGGAGCATGTGGTTGCTCTAAGGAGTAATAAACATTACCTGTGTTTTCACATAATTATACTATCATGTCTGAAAGAATATCCATTGCATGTAAATGTATATGGTCTTATTTGTATTTAACATAAATACAACCGAAACAAGTAATTTATAGTACTGACATATTGTATGCCAATAAATTAATATACAACATGATTAATATAATATATAGTCAGCTAACATATGTAATTTCTTTAATATCTATTAGTTATTTTATTGAACCATCTTAATATTTAATATGACATGTTGGTAGCATAAAAAGGTTTATATTTTAGTGGTCATTATAAATGTCAATACTAAAATTTAATATTTATTTTGTCCTTAGCCATTATGTTTGCACAGACTTGGTGGTGTATTTTATTGTATTTATTTAATTATATATTATTTTCTGTATTATAAATAAATGTTAGTAATCCATTAACTACAAGTTAAAGGTTAGTTATATTTGCAAGACTGGGTAGCTTTATTGCGTCAATTTTCCTGCATGTGACTCCATGAACTAAGCCTTATATCCCATGAGAAGTAGATATTACCACATTATTTTGATGGGGGAGACTGGCACAGCAAGGAAGGTATGTTGGCAAATTTTCAAAAGTGGCCTCTAATTCTTAGTGTCTTGAGTGTTTGGGTACCCAAATTGAAATACTTTGAGACTATTTTTCATTAAAATCAATCGAGTTACACCAGGAATAGATTTGTGCATATTTATAGCTGAACTTTTTTTCTCACTTTACAATTCCTTTTCAACATCTGATAAAGAGATAGGTCAGTAACACGAATATGCCATAGTTTTATGTGCTCTTTGGGCCTCACTGCTGTGTGGAAAAAATATTAGTGATGATTAAGGCTGTGAGTTTGTCACAGAGGTCACGGAAGTCCATGACTTTCCGGGACCTCCGGGACTTCTGCAGTGGCTGATGTGGCTGGCCCGGGGCCTGCCTGAACAGCTCAGACAGCCCCCGGGCCAGTCACACTGACCACTACCGGGGCAGTCTCTGGTCACCGCAACCCCTCAACAGCAGGAGGAGTTTGGCTATGGGAGGGGGCTCACAGCTGGGTGTTGTGGTGCAGGAGAGGGTGAGAGCTCTGGGCAGCACTTTCCTCGGTGGGGGCTCCCTGGAAGTGGCGACATCCCTCAGCTCCTAGGTGGAGGCGTGGCCAGGCAGCTCTGCATGCTGCCTCTGCCTGCAGCACCACCCCCACAACTCCCATTGGCCACCATTCCTGGCCAATGGGAACTGCAGAGCTAGCAGTTGGGTGGCAGTGCGCAAAGCTGCCTGGCCATGCCTCCACCTAGGAGCTGAGTGAGGGGGGATGTCACTGCTTCCGGGGAGGCACGGGGCCAAGTAGGGAGCCAGCCAGCCCCGCCAGCTGCTTCTGCTGGTACCAGTGGGGTCCCAAGCTGTGCGCTACCACCTACCCTCCCTCCCAACACCAGCGGCCCCCATCCCTGGCACCCCCAGGCAACCCTACCTCCCCGAGATTTGTCAGGGGTATATAGTACAAGTAAGGGGCAGGTCGCAGGCAATTAATCTTTGTTTACTGCCCGTAACCTGTCCAAGACTTTTACTAAAAATACCCATGACTAAAACGTAGCCTTAGTGATGATACTACATTTGCTGAAATATTCATGCATTTGTGCAATAAAAGCACTGAATATTTGAATATTCCTTTGGTATGACATTCTTCCAAGATGCATCTCAGAATATAGAGAACCTACAGCATAGTTAATTAAGTTAGCCATTTAGGGATAGAGCAATCCTTTTTTGTCATCAATTTGTTGCATAACCATATGACTTTACATGTCCTTGGCACCGAGCAGATGTGCTGCACTGCTGTACTGTTACAAATTGCTTTGAAATAATGAGATAGTTTCTGTCATCACTGATAATGCTATGATACTATTTTATCATTGTTAAAAACCTTGTTTTTCTTTTTTGACAAATATTTCTGTGATCTTAAAGTCTTTAAACCCATTTTCTGTCACATTTAATCTTATGTCTGGATAATGGGAATGACATGTTCTGCTTCTCTTGTCCTTCATAGTCTGCTATTGTCACTTCTGCATTTAGGTACAAAAGTAATTTCCCTCCTTCGCCCCATGTTATATGTGCCAATAACACTTAGTCCCAACAGGTTCTGTTATTACCAGGGATTCTAGAAATCCATTTGCCACAGAAAAACATGGAATTTGTGTTTTTAGAGAGAATCTTTAGCTTTTACATTTCGTGAAAAAATAAAAGCATATATTAACTATTGTGACTTTCCCCTGGTGTTATCTGGACTGGTGATCTGCTGGGTCACTCCGATCCTGGACTCTGAAGCCAGCTTTACCCTGCTCTGCTGTGAGAACCCCCTACTCCCGGGATGTTCACGCACAGCCTCTGGCATGTAAGGTGCTCCCAGCTACATGAATGGGCACTTTTGGCCAGCAGCTGCTTGGATTATGCAACCGAATGACACTAGTCAATGTCTCCGGTCCCAGACACAACCCTAGAATCGGCCGTCTTGCAATGTCCAGTTATGCCCACTGGATGCTGCAAGCTTATATGAGTTGGTCGATTTAACAAAGAAATTGATATGTACCAGGTTTGTTATCCTAATGGAGTCTCACACACTTCAAACCAAACGCTTGATGTTCTGATTCAGGTAGAATAAACAAACAAATTTATTAACTACAAAGATAGTTTTTAAGAGATTATAAGTCAAGGAACAAGAAGTCCAATGAAATAAAAGCAAAACACGTTCTAAGCTGCTCTTAACACTTTCAGTGCCCTTACAAACTTAGATGCTTCCCACCACAGGTTGGCTGGTTGCCCTTCAGTCGCTTGGCGTCAGTTGCTTGGTGGTGGTGTCTGTAGATGGAGGTGGAAGAGAGAGGAAGAGCATGGCAAATGTCTCTCCCTTTTATCATGTTCTTTCTTGCCTCTTGGCTTTACCCCGCCTTCAGAATCAGGTGAGCATTACCTCATTGTAATCCAAAACTGACTAAAGGAAGCAGAGTGACTCCCTCGAGAGTCTAACAGATTCTTTTGTTGCTGCCTAGGCCAGTGTCCTTTGTTCCTGTGAGGCTGGGCTGAGTTTGTCCCATACCTGCCCTGATGAGGTGTGAACTGCCCTTCTGCTCTTGGAGAGTTTTTGCCTGGGCTTGTTTTAAGCCATAAGGACACATTTTCAACCTCATAACTATATACATGTAATTACAACCTATAACATCACTATAGCAACCATTCTCAGTGCATAATGGACCTTCCGAAGACACCCAACATGACAAACTTTGCATTGGATACCACACAATCATAAGGATGAACATGGGGGTATTGCCTCGAGATACAGAATGTCACAACTATTAACTAAATTATACTGAAAGTACCAGTGTTGTAACGAGACATCTAGCTTTGAATGATCTGAGATACTTTGCAGCATCTTAAGAGAGGCTTACAGAAAAACATCGGAAAGAGTTTAAAAATGCCTTAAAATTTACTTCCCCTAATTGATAGAATTAAATTGATGACAGTATCAGGATACTTTGGTTTGCATAAAACAGTAATTAGATGACAGTTCTGTTTCACTAGAACTTCCCAGGGTTTTCATAACTCCCCAGCTATTTGTCATAGGCATGTGAATAAGATGTGGGATAAAATGCTCTATAAGGATAACATCATATCATATGTAGATTATACATAATTTAATTGGCGTCTAAATTTTAGATTAACAGTGTCACTTATTCAGTGTGTGCAATCTCCCCCTCTTGTGGTTGATATTTGAATGCGCTTTAAATTTACATAGCTAAACATACTCCAACAAACTGCTTCCAGTGTATAGAGGTTACTCAACGGCGGGTTCATGTTTTAATGCATTTCAAATTTCACTTCAATCTCCAGATGTGAGTAATTAAAGTCATGAAAAGATGGAGAAAGCTTTAAAAATCACCCCTAAAGACCATGTCACTGAATTTGGCAAGAACAAATTTCACAGTGACAATAATGTGCTGTTTTGTACTGTATGCAGCAAGGCTGCAGATTACGTTTTGAAGGCAGACAATTGTGGAACACATGGAAAGCTGGCACCAGCTTCCTCCACAAATAGATAATATAAACGATTCTACAGTGGTGGCACAGCAGCTGCTCAAATTCAGTTTCTGAGGAAAGGAGCCCTTTTAAATTATGTGCATAGCTACTATATGCAAATATGTGCTATTTATTTATCATCTTTTCTATGGTGCTCATCACCTTAATATCTAAGTGCCTTACAATTAAAGCAGTGTATCTTCAATGCTCCATTCAATTAATCAAATTCACAGATGGACTGAAGCACAGTGTGTAATTACTGTTACCCACATCCTCCCTTTCTCTACCTTTCTGTTATTTTCATGTGTGTCCAGTCTTAAATAGTTTGGAAGGTCTTTGGGATGGGGCCGTGGCACCCTATGTGTCTATACAGCATCTATCAGAATGGAGTTTCAAGGCATTATAAATATACAGATAACACTTGGGAGTTAAAACTTGGTTCATGTTATACATGTTCAGTGGTGAGAAATGATGCAGTATTATTACGTGCATGTATTTATTAATACCATAACATTACATATGTGAAATAGCATGACCCTCTCTTGGTAGCCCGACTTTTGCCATGCTATCTTTTTTAAATGTATTTTTGTAATATTGAATTTAGTGGGCAACTGGTGCAGAAGTTTTACAGAAATAATTCACCAAATTTATAAAGAAGTACATTATGATAATTTATACCCTTTCTGTGTTTGCTTTCTGCAAATATTCTAGCAAGCGACTCTCCAGATTGTTCGCTGAAACTATGCATTTTGAGCTAATGCCACAGAACATTAAAAGCAATTTTTAATTAATTTTAAGTATTCACACCAGAAACCAGATGAATCCAATCAGAAAACTTACATGTCCAATCAAAGCAGCTTCAGTTTCAAAACTAAATATTGCATGTGTTTAAAGGACTATTTAGAAATTATCTACCATCCAAAAAGTATTTGCAGAACTCAATGAGAAAATCATTTTGATAATAAATATATTTGTGCAAATCATGCTCTGTTTGTGGACCATTTTGAAGAGGAAAATAAGGCATGTTTAATCAAATGAATGATTAAACCCTGTGCAACAGAATCAGCACCGAGTGTTGTGTTACCAAGGCAACAGAATATAATGCAAAGGGCAAATGCCAGATATATGTGATGTGGCTGTGGGGACAAAAGGAAAGCAGCAGCATTGCAGGATTGTTAACCTTAATCTCCACAAAAACATTCTTGCTCACCGAAAATGCTCTCAAGGGATGACACTTTGGGGTCAGGTAAGCAGCATTTTAAAATCAGAGTAATCTATTTTACACTACATCTTCATCTTGTTAAATATAAGTATAAATAACACATTTACTATTTAAACATTTCACATGCAAAAAATCCTGCATTAATACAACTTTAAGGTTGCATAATTCAAATAAATGCAAAATGTAAAGTTTCTGGAGAAACATTGTTAGCCATATAATGTATGTGGGCCTTAATTCTATAGCAGATGGATTATGGTGCCTATGATTTCAGTGTGACACCATATGAAAATAAGGGCCCATCTGCATAGATCCAATTACATGATCTCCTATATTTGTTAATGTATTTATTGTTCAGTAGTACCTAGAGGCTCAGATCACAATTAGGCTCCTCTCACGCTAGGCAACGTACAAACATAAGGAAAGACAGTCATCACCCTAAAAAGCTTGTCTATATTAAGACAACACATGAGTGAAAGTAACAAAAAAGGAGGAAATGGGGGGGAAAGAAGGTAACAGTAACAGGAGCTCATGGTTATACAAACCAGCAATGTGCACAATCTAATTACTTGAAATTATTTAATGAGGTTTTAAATTATAAGGTACATAACATATAATAAATAGCAGTTCCTAATGTCCATTATTACAAATATATGTAAATATAGGTAAAGATAGTATTTTTGATTTCTGCTTCTTTTAGAAATGTAATTTTTTTATTTTGCTCCATGTACACCATACAAAATGTGTGAAATGATTGAGCTAACTTTTCTATGTGAACCTTACTTTTCGCATTTCCTGACTTAATGCATTCCACTAAAATAATGGACTTCTTGTAAGTCTGTGTATATAGGGAAATGTTGCAAAATTTCCTCACCATAAGTGTCTATTGCATCAGCATAGGTGGGCTACTGTTCAATTGTTTAACAAGTATAGACTCATGGGGTTAGAAGGGACTGCAAGGGTCTAGTCTAACCCTCTGCAGAGATACAGGATTTGTTGTGTCAAGCATGTATGGCTCTACAAACTGATTTCTGCAGAGTGGCCTCTTTTACTCCTTGGTAGACCATGCTACAGGAATGCAGACCTTTAACTCTTTCCGGGTCATTAAAGATCAGCCCCTGTTTTGTGAAGTCTTTGGCTAACCCCCTATGCTGTTTGAGTGGTTAGCTCCCAGTTAAGATTGATGAGGTTTTCCAATGGGATTACCAATAATGGTGGGGGGGAGATGCTGCAGGGTAGGTTTGTAGACAGAAATCATGGCCTGATGAGGCCACTACCCAAGGTACTCAGAGCTTGCAATGGGATCCTGTTCTGCTTGTGACTCCTGGGTGCTGAAGGAGTGGGCCAAGCTAGCAGGCGGTGCTCTATGCCAGACCCTCCCCAGCAATTTCCAGCAGCAACCGGCCTCGTGGTTCAAAGAGCAAATCTGCTTCTGCTGGGAAGGGTGGAGACCATCATGGGCGGCACGTTGCATAGGCTGGGGAGGACTGTGCCTCCCCAAACAGCCCAGCGTGAACCCGCCCACACTCCTCCACAAAGTCCCCTTCTCCTTCTCCTTCCCCCATGGCCCCAGCCCAGGCAGGCTGCTCCTCTTTAGGGAAGCATGCTGGGCCTAGGGTGGCCAGGACTTGGGGTGGCTGGGGCCACCCAGCACCGGGCATCCCCAGGGCGCTGGCACTATGCCACCCCGGTGCTCAAATTTGCTACCTGCAGCAGTTACTCATATGTAAAGGATTGTAAAAAACTGCTATCTGATGTAGCAATTTCCTACAGATAGCAGTTTCTCACAGTGTATGATGCAAGTGTAACCCTTCTGCCCCTCTGAGTTGGCAGCAACAAGGGCCGGGTTCAGTATCCAGGGGTTCCGTTTCAATAACCCAATTCCAAACCAGCTCGAGCCCCCACCCAGTGACCTGGGAAAATCTTACAAACACCCCTAGGCGCCTCAAAGAGGCAATGCTTCCCCTCTCGCAAGCACAGAGTCTTGGTGTAGCAGAAAAGATTTAATACATGAGATAAACAACAAACACTAAATTGGGAAAAACACCTCTACTAGAGTTCATAGACCAAACCGTGAGCCAAGACCCACCCCAGGAAATTGAGCTGTGTCCTCTTTCCTGGGCTCTTGAGTCCAGCAACCCCCAAATCACCCACAGTCCCAAAAGTCTCTGTCCTGGGTCAGTGCAGCCCCAAAGTTCGAGAGTCTATCTGCAGAGGTCTCCCCCCCCCAGCCTGGTAGAAAGGGGCACCTTACGTGGTCCGGGGCCAACTGCCCTGCCTCTCCGTGGGTTCTGCTCCCGCCTTCTCCACAAACTGCTGCGCTTTACCAGCCGCTCCACTCTGCTCCTCCAGCCATTCTCAGAAACTGCTCCGCTCCGCCAGCTGCTCTGCTTCACCAGCTGCCCTGTGAGCTGCTCCAGTTGTCCCTGCAAACTGCTCAGCTCTGCTCGCTCTGTGGGCCGCTCCACCCGTTTCACAGCTACTCCGCTCTGCCAGCCGCTCCGCTGCCACCAGCTGTCCCGTGATCCGCTCCAGCCGTCCCCACAAACTGCTCCACTCCACCAACAGCTCTGTTCCACAGTATAGCTTTGGGCTCCCCACTAGTTAGCACTGTACTCAGTGCTCTCAGCTTAGTGATTTTAGCTTTTTAGTGATTTTTAGCTCTTAGTGATTCCAGCTCATAGTAGGGGAGCCCCAGTGCTAGTGCACTATTAGCCCAAAGTGATTTCAGCTCAGTAACCTGTATCTGGATTCTTAAGGAAATAAAAAATCAACTCTGACATTCCACAGTGGAGAGGGTGCAACTGGTGCTTCTAGCTCCACAAGGAGACTGCACCACCAGGCACAGATACCTGTCCCCCACCTCTCTCAATTCTCTGGGTTTTGGAACCCATGTCCCATGTCTAGCCAGTACCACCCAACTGAGGGTGAGCAATTTGTCACCAAGCAATCCCACAGCTTGGGAGTCTGGGATAGGGTGTGCGTACCTATGCAAATACACTCTCTGAACTTCTTTTCACCAGATGTCAGTGTAGAGCTTATCCTGACTCTGCTTACATCCTCCCCCCAGCCAAGAATTTGTCGTCCCGACAAATCACATTCCCTACTATACCAACTTATTGGTCCCCTCCAAAAGGCATTAGATAGCCCACTTTAGCTTTCACAAACCTGTGTGCTAAATGTATAGGCTCCTCACTAATTACCCCAGGTGCATCGTAAGTTAACCGTTTCACTGGTCTTATTACCCTGTCTTGCCTATTGAGAATCTCTGTTGCTATGGTAGAGGGGACATCCTCTTGAGTGATGGATGGGGAGGTTTCCTGTGAGTTCCCCTCGAGTACTGGCATAGGCCCCTGCATTTCTAGTTTTAACAGTGGAGGGTCGCAGGTGCTCTCGACATCCTCCATCTGTATGTCACCACTGTCCAATAGTCTGTGTAAGTCATTACACGGGGGTCCCACCAGTGGCTCAGGGATGTCAGGAATGGGCCTAAATACTTCTGCCATAGGGTTTAGGGCGGAAGAGGATGTGCTCTCTTTTGATTCAGCGGATTGAGACTGAAATTTTGTCTTCATTCCAGGATACACCATGGTTGTGTCTTCCTCCTTAGACTCACTCTCAGATGTGCTGAGTAGGGGTAGGTTAGCTGCAGGGAGCCGGCTGTCCACGTTGGAAGGCGGCTTTGGCACAGCACCTTTGTTCTGCCCAGTTGCCCGGTTGTGGCCAATCTTATAAGGGCTGCCTACCAATTTTCCCACAGGGAGCAAAAGGTTTCTGTGCACGGTTTTGGTCTGCCCTGTACCCTCTTCAGGTTTGATTTTATAAACCGGCAGGTCTTTTAGCTTTTTTATTACTAGGTAAGGTATTGCCTTCCACCTGTCAGCTATCTTGTGTTTGCCAGCAATACCCAAATTTTGCAGCAGGACTCTGTCCCCTGGCTGGAGCTCTTGCATCACATCGATGTTTGTTGCGGCCTGCATTCTTTTGAGCTGCAGATGTAGCTAAGTGATAAGCATCCCGCAGCTTTTCTCGTAGTCGGGATAGATATTGCTGGTGAGTGTCATAGCTATCTCCATCCTCGGATACACCAAAGCACAGGTTTATGGGTAATTTTGGTTCTCGCCCAAACATTAAGAGATATGGGGTGACTCCCGTAGCGTCGTTTTTTGTGGCGTTGTAGGCGTGCACTAGAAATGCGACATGTTGGCTCCAGGTTGCCTTCTGCTTTGGCTGCAAAGTCCCTAACATATCTAACAGGGTTCGGTTGAACCTCTCTGGCTGCGGATCACCCTGTGGGTGATAAGGCGTTGTCCTTGACTTTTTAATTCCTGCTGTCCTCAGCACCTCCTTCAGAAGGTGACTCTCAAAGTCTCGTCCCTGATCCGAGTGTATCCGGGCTGGGAATTCATAAACTGAGAAATATTTTTTTCACAGTACTCGAGCGACGGTAGTGGCCTTCTGATGACGTGTGGGGTATGCCTGCGCATATCGCGTATAATGGTCCGTTACTACTAGAATGTTCCCAATATTCCTCTTGTCTACTTCTAAGGACAAGAAATCAATGCAAACCAGCTCCAGAGGTTTGTTGCTGGTGATGTTCTTCAGATATGCGGCCCTTGTGGGTAGAGTTTTCCTTTGAACACATCGAGCACAGGTATCACATTTTCTGCGAACATCTTCGGCCATCCGAGGCCAATAGAACCTACTACGGATAAGTTCCAGGGTCCTCTCCATCCCTAAATGTCCAAAATCATCATGCAGGGCCCTCATGGCCAGGGCTCTGTACTCTTTTGGCAGCACTAGTTGATTCCGTTGCTTTTGTAGAGGGTCTGTGGTCACGCGGTGTAGCACTCCCTGAATTAGTTTCAGTTTGGTCCATTTTTTTAATAGTAGTTTACCCTCTGGGGTAGGTGGGACAACCTCAGCTGGGCCTCGCCCCTCTCTTTTCGCAAGTAGTGTATCACAAATGTCAATATCTTGCAGCTGAGCTTCCTGCCAGTCAGCTGCATTGAGCATGGGCAAGGGAGATTGGTCCAAAGCAATATAGTTTACTGAAGCAGAAGGCACGCATTCAGGGGGCAGGCCCAAAGCTTCAGCAACACATCCATGAAGGCTCTCAGGGGCCTCTGGCTCTTGGCGACTCACACTGCAGATAGCTCTCACGCCATCCGTGGGTATCACAGCAACGTCAGGTGCCTGTGGACTTTTGGACAATGCATCTGCATTTACATTGCTTCTCCCTGATCGGTATTGAATGCTGAACTCATAGCTAGCCAAGGCAGCCACCCATTTCTGGCCTGTAGCATCCAATTTAGCACTTGTTAACACATAGGTCAGTGGGTTGTTGTCTGTCCACACCTGGAACTGAGCACCGTACAAGTAGTCTCGAAATTTTTCAGTGATGGCCCATTTCAAGGCCAAGAACTCCAGCTTGTGGATGGGGTAGCGAGTTTCACTGTCAGACAGTCCTCGGCTGGCAAAGGCTACCGGTTTGCGTTTGCCTTCCACTTTCTGATACAGTACTGCTCCCAGACCCTCCAAACTGGCATCAGTATGCAGGATAAACGGTTTGCTTGGGTCAGCAAAGACTAGGATGGGAGCATGAGTTAAGCGAGTAATGATTTTCCGAAAAGCTCTCTTACATCTTTCATTCCACCGCTGCCCAAATGGTTCGAAGGGGCCATAGTGTCTCTGCAAAGGAGTCTTTGGAGGCCTTTGCTTATTCTGGGTCTTAGATTTGTTCTTGTTGGACTGGTATCCCCTGGTAAGATTATTTAGAGGTTTTACAATCGTAGCATAGTTCTTTACAAATTTGCGGTAGTAGCCACTAAATCCAAGAAACGTCTTGAGTTCTCTGTAGTTAATGGGACGTGGCCAGGTAGTGAGTGCTTCTATTTTATTGGGGTCAGTACTCACACCCTCTTGGGACACGATGTGACCTACATACTTCACTGAGGTTTGGCAGAACTGGCATTTATCAATTGAAAGCTTTAAACCGTATGCCTCCAACCTATCGAGCACTTTAAGAAGTCTTTCTTCATGTTCCTCCAGGGTTCTTCCAAACACAATCAGGTTATCCAAGTAAACTAACACCTGCAGTAAATTCATGTCTCCCACGACTTTTTCCATAAGTCGTTGAAATGTGGCAGGGGCCCCAGAAATCCCTTGTGGCATGCGTTCGAACTGGTAGAACCCTAACGGGCAGATGAAGGCTGTCTTCTCCTTATCCTCTTCTCCCAGAGGGATCTGGTAGTATCCACTCCGAAGATCCAACACAGAGAACCACTGACTACCCAGCAAACAGTCCAAGGCATCTTGTACTCGAGGCATGGTGTATTGATCAACTGTAGTGCGCCTGTTTAGGGTGCGGTAGTCAATACACATCCGGATTTTTTCACTCTTCTTACGAACGACCACAATGGGTGAGGCATAGGGGCTTCGTGACTCTGTGATGATACCATTTGCGATCAGCTCTTGAAGATGATGGCGCACGTCTTCCATCTCAGAGAGGGCAATCCTCCTAGACCTCTCCCTGAAGGGTCGGGGATCTTGTAGCCTGATATGGTGTTTCACTCCCTTTGCACATCCCACGTCCCACTCATGTAGTGAGAACACCTTGGATCTCTCGCAAAGCTTTTTCCTCCTTCCACTCCTCAGACAGCGGTGAGTCCCCGAAGTCAAACTTCGCAGGATCTATCATTGGAACTTCAGCTTCACACTGGGGTCTCACAACGCTTTCAGGCTCAAAGATGTCTGCAATTTTCTGCCCTGGTTTTACAAACACATTACGGCGTGTTTCATTAGCAACCAGTATCGTCACCTCCTCCTGGGCTTCAGCAGGTAGGGTTATGACTCCACTGAGAACCAGCACTCCTTCTGGGAGCCCTCCCTGGGTTGGCTGCTGTACCACAGCTAATGTTTCCTTACTGCCTTTTAGGCAGGTACTCCTGACAATCACCTCCTTTTCTGACATGGCAGGCACCACTAAAGGGACCGGGCCCACATACCTCAGTGCTCCTACTGGCAAATCAGGCATCACTTTTCTTGTGTCCTCAATTTTTCTGTAAGCTGCGGCACAGTGTGTGTGTATCACCAAGGTGTTCAGATATTGGTCTCCTGCTTGCTGTCTGCAGTAATCGGCCAGTATCCTAAAGAGGCTGGAGTTGGTCCCTATTAGCACAGACACATCAGAGGCTCCTTTGGGGTCAGGGCATATTAAAGCAGCAGTGTCCACCTTTTGTCTTACCCCAGCAATCTTTTCTGGGAATTCCAGGTGTACTATGACATAGCCCTGATAAGGGTATTCATCCATGCTGAGGCCACATAGGCCAAGCCCTGTCAGGGGCCGTATAGGCAGATGCCCAAGCATCTGCTGGTAGAAAGACTGGAATATGATAGTCACCTGGGATCCAGTGTCAAGCACTGCTCTACATTCTGTCCCTTTAACCTTTACAGTGACTTCCGCTCGGGGTCCTATCAATCCTGGGGGGATTCGGGCCGCATGGTTCCTTCTAGGGGAGCCTCCGCATCCTGCAGGCCTAGGCGGCTCCCTTCCCAGGCCCTGGGGCCGTTTCCCGGCTTTCCCCAGGTGGTCCTCAGCTTTTGATATACCAGCATGGGATTCTCTGCATTTTGACACCTTGCAGCAATGTGCCCACTCTGGCCACACCGGTAGCAGAAGAATGATTGTCCTTTCCCTTGCTGTCGAAGGGGTGCAGATGTTCTAAACATAGTTCTCTGGACCATGGTAGCAGAGGGTTCCTTGCACCTTGAAGTCTTTGCTGAATCGAGGGTACTCTCTAGTTCAGTCACTTTCTGTGTTAAGGCCTGCACTCGCTGAGTAAGTTCCTCTTGAGGATTCACCATTAGTGCCTTGGGTGTCCGTGTGGATGTTGTGCCAGAGGCTTGGTGTTGCTGCACCTCCCAAACCTCGCCAGTTGCCTGCCTCTTTTCTTCTTCTCAGACCTCTTTTATTAGGCGAGAGTAACTTGGTGGATTATCTTGCCGTTCCCTTAATCGAAGGTGGAGAAGGATTGGGTTCTGATATTGAATTCCTTTCACAATCTGAGCCAATCTAGTCCGGTTCATTTGCTCAACGGCTACTGCTCCCCTCATGATGGCTCTCTGTAATAATTTCTCCAATCTTTGGACATAGGCAGAAACCTTCTCTCCCTTTTGTTGCCTGGCATTGAGGAATTTGCAATAAACATCCTCTGAACCCTCAGTTTTCCCAAAGGCATGGTCCAGGGCCTCTAGGCAGTTCCTCACCTTGACCCCAGGGTTACCGAGTTTCAGGGTGCGAATCACATCTAGAGCTGGCCCCCTGAGACACTCTACCAGTCGCCTTCTCTTTTCAGCCTCAGGCACCGCCCACTCCTGCAGCATCTCTGTGGTGTGCTCCAGCCAGGGTTCAAATGCTTCCTCCCCAGGTATTGGGGTGGGACCCCCAGAAAACAACCTCAGTTTACGATAGGGGCTTGACTCGGGGTGGGGTGGCATGACCTTCCCTAATGCTTGCCCCAAAGCCTTCACCCACTCATCAGGTGAAGGAGCAGTCTCCTGTTGTGGGGCTCTCGGCTTAAGGCCCAACAGACCCGGCATATCAGCCAAAGTTTTTCCCTCTTTCCCCAAAAAGTTTGACATTTTCTTTAAAAACTCTACATCAGCAGTAGGGGCTGGTGAGGGCTGGCTCCCAGTGGTTATTACCTTCCACTCACCATCATCCACTGCTATCGTGCCTGGAACCTGTAGAGGGTCCACAGCCGAGGGCAGCTCACACAATACAGCAAAAGCGCCCTCTTCCCTCACAAAAATGCGCCCACGCATTTTGCACTTACACAAGTACTCAGTGGATGACCTTAAGATAGGTTCTATTGAGCCCTCATCGACTGCCTCCAGCACCCCCGTTACCAGAAGACAGTTCCTGGGGTTAATATTTATCCCCTTGCACCAATCCTTTAACAAGTGTATAGCCATTATACAAACTCTAATTTTTTCCCAATACAACAGATCAAAAACAACAAGGTAATTAGGGGTTTTCCCAATTTAATGGATCACTCAAAATGTGCTTGCGAGGGGTACTGACCTAGGATATCCCGGACGAGCCCCCAAAATGTAACCCTTCTGCCCCTCTGAGTTGGCAGCAACAAGGGCCGGGTTCAGTATCCAGGGGTTCCGTTTCAATAACCCAATTCCAAACCAGCTCGAGCCCCCACCCAGTGACCTGGGAAAATCTTACAAACACCCCTAGGCGCCTCAAAGAGGCAATGCTTCCCCTCTCGCAAGCACAGAGTCTTGGTGTAGCAGAAAAGATTTAATACATGAGATAAACAACAAACACTAAATTGGGAAAAACACCTCTACTAGAGTTCATAGACCAAACCGTGAGCCAAGACCCACCCCAGGAAATTGAGCTGTGTCCTCTTTCCTGGGCTCTTGAGTCCAGCAACCCCCAAATCACCCACAGTCCCAAAAGTCTCTGTCCTGGGTCAGTGCAGCCCCAAAGTTCGAGAGTTTATCTGCAGAGGTCTCCCCCCCCCCAGCCTGGTAGAAAGGGGCACCTTACGTGGTCCGGGGCCAACTGCCCTGCCTCTCCGTGGGTTCTGCTCCCGCCTTCTCCACAAACTGCTGCGCTTTACCAGCCGCTCCACTCTGCTCCTCCAGCCATTCTCAGAAACTGCTCCGCTCCGCCAGCTGCTCTGCTTCACCAGCTGCCCTGTGAGCTGCTCCAGTTGTCCCTGCAAACTGCTCAGCTCTGCTCGCTCTGTGGGCCGCTCCACCCGTTTCACAGCTACTCCGCTCTGCCAGCCGCTCCGCTGCCACCAGCTGTCCCGTGATCCGCTCCAGCCGTCCCCACAAACTGCTCCACTCCACCAACAGCTCTGTTCCACAGTAAAGCTTTGGGCTCCCCACTAGTTAGCACTGTACTCAGTGCTCTCAGCTTAGTGATTTTAGCTTTTTAGTGATTTTTAGCTCTTAGTGATTCCAGCTCATAGTAGGGGAGCCCCAGTGCTAGTGCACTATTAGCCCAAAGTGATTTCAGCTCAGTAACCTGTATCTGGATTCTTAAGGAAATAAAAAATCAACTCTGACATTCCACAGTGGAGAGAGGAGGGGGTGCAACTGGTGCTTCTAGCTCCACAAGGCAACTGCACCACCAGGCACAGATACCTATCCCCCACCTCTCTCAATTCTCTGGGTTTTGGAACCCATGTCCCATGTCTAGCCAATACCACCCAACTGAGGGTGTGCAATTTGTCACCAAGCAATCCCACAGCTTGGGAGTCTGGGATAGGGTGGGCGTACCTATGCAAATACACTCTCTGAACTTCTTTTCACCAGATGTCAGTGTAGAGCTTATCCTGACTCTGCTTACACAAGCCACTGCTAGCTGTAGGAATTTGCTACATGTATTTGCTACCTCTTGCCTGTCGTCTGGCACAGAGGTAGTGAATTGTTACCAGTAGCAGTTACTGATACCTAAGGTTATTCTTATTTGCTGACTTGTCCTAATTTGCTAAAATTTGACAGAAGCGTGGGATGAAAGCATAAAGTCTTCGGCTTCCAAATGACCCTGCCTGGTGTACATATGTATCAATTACCTCTTAATACAGGATTGTAAAAAATAGAATGAGATCATTAAACATAATTTATTTTTAGCTTCATTTGCTGTGCTAACAATGTAGCATCCTGACATTGATACTTATGTCCAAGTGACCTGTGTGTTGAATTCATTTTAGTGGGATGCAGGACATGTGGAGGATAATTTAAATTCTTAATTTCCTTAGGGTTTGCCTTCAATATACTTCTATGCTGGAGCAATCTCTGTCCATTACAGTTCATCAACTCATGAGGCAGGCACAGGCAGCATTAAACTTGTCCTGTTGTCTTGACTGAGAAAGATTTCTGATCAAAGAGAACGTAGATTCCAGCAAGCTCCTCATTGGAGATGAAAGGGCTTGTTCAGAAAGAGATTTTGAAGTCTGTAGGGTAAAGATGAGCCAAATGGGTTTGTCTCCATGCAGGTATATTTTAGTCTTTGGGGGCTGGGTAGAAAGGAAAGAGAAATATTTTGGATTTCCTGTTTCCCTTACTGGGGACCATGTGTGCTCACCTGAAATTTTTCCTGGCAGAAGCAGTTCCTATCTATTTATTACTGCATCAAAAAAATGGCTGCCATCACACAGAGGCATTAGTGGTGGTGGAGGTAAAAGAAGGCCAAGAAGTCCTTTCCCTTCCCAAAACATTCCCATGCATGTGGAAGCCATAATGTTGCCACTGCCTAAATACTTACAAATGGGTAGGGGCAGAAGGCACTGCCAGCTATACTGAGCACCCCAGAGAAGCCACGCATTGTGTGAACTGTATCCTGCTACACCTGTTCTGTACTGGTGAGGGCAACCCTCACTCTCCAGTGCTCCTGTTGGCCCCAGGGCTTCCTCTGGCTTCCACCAGCACAAACACTCCTCCTACCACCATTGCTTGAAGATGTACCACCATCTCCTCCTCCTCCTCTGGGAGGGGGGAGGGCAAGAGGAGGACGGCTGAGGACCGAAGGAGGTGAGACCATTATTAGATTTAACTCATGTTTTTAAATCATCACACAAATTAAATTTGGTTACACAAGCCTACTATGAAGCACTATATCGACATCCTTCTTGGTTTCTTGTTGCAATTTTGCACAACTCTGTTAATGAACTTCTCGAATGCTGTGCATTCATTTTTGGTGGCTTTTCATGTGTCCGGTACTTCCAGTCCTTCATGATATGCTCATGATCAGACAGAAGCCGACTTCTTCCAGAATACAAAATTCTGTTCAATGAGGAAAAAGAACGCGCAACTGTTGCCGTTGTGACTGGGATCAGATGAAAGAGATTAATTCCTACTTCTTTCATCCCAGGAAACATAGCACAAAAATTGGGTCAAACCACTAGTAATGATAAAGAAGTTGAAATCAAATCTTCATTCATTCATTGTATGATATTCCACTCTGTGTTCAAATTCTCTATTCTGTCCTGGTCACATAGCAGCCCTATTACAGGTAGTGCCTTACTCCACTCAGCTGTTGGTGTCTTATGAGACAGGCATCTGTAAAAGCTACTTAGAGGTTAATAGAATGCAGAAGTTGGTGTTGTAGACATGTAAGAATCAAGTCCGGATACTTCACTTTTTCAGCTGGCTTAACAATCACTTCTTGTTCTCTTCATTTAAGGAGTTGATATAAGTTCCCTAATTAGTCAACTTCTGAACTGAAGTCTTTGCTTCTTCCAGTACGTTTTCAATGGATCTCTCTCTGATTGATCCAAGTGTAGCTTTTACTGCTGGCCAGAGATCTGCTATGGTTGTAGCAGATGCCTGGATGGCACTGTGGATGTCTATTCAACAATAGACTTACAAGAGAGAATGGCGATTGTCTTCTCTGAACTTAGTAGCCAAAGTAGTCCACCAGCCTCACTACTTAGATCTGCCCCATCTTGGTAGATATTTTCCAAACCCAATAATAATGGTTGAAGTAATTTTAAGACAACAGCCAAGGATCACTTATGAGAAAGCCAGCAGGTTTTCCCAGGTTGGATTAATTTGAATTTTAGTCCCAGTATATCTTCTATATTTTCCAAGATGCTCAGTCCTTTTGGACTCTTGCTGGAAAAAAAGAGTATAACGAAGACATTAAATGTATAGCTTTTCAAATGCCTTTTGAAGATTCTGCAACTTGTACTGGTGCTAGCTGGAGTAGATGGCCTCTGCAGTGTGTATTGGAGAGATTAGAGTTACACTTTTCTCTGAGTAGAGCTTGTACTCCACTATGTTTTCCAGATAAGTTTGCAGCTCCATCAAATGCACAAGCAGCCATCTCTTTGGGGTTCAATTTAGAAGCATTTAACCCTGCTCTCTGGCTGTTCAAATTCAGCCTCCAGGTTTTGAACCTCCAAGTTTCATGCCTGAGTGAATTTTTCACCCTTCTCTTCACAAATGTTATGGAGGGTACAGCACACAGATATAGCCGTGGGGATGCTAACTTCGGCCAGGTCCAGCTTCCCATACAGAGAGTGCCAGCAGCCCTTTAAACAGCCAAAAGCACACTCCACAGTCATTCTGCACTGGCTCAGCCTGTTGCTGAACCACTCCTTGCTGCTGTCAAGGCTCCCTGTGTAGGGTTTCATGAGCCACAGCATTAAAGGTTAAGCAGGGTCTCCAAGGATCACAATGGACATTTCAACTTCCCATACAGTGATCTTCTGGTCTGGGAAAAAAGTCCCGGCTTGCAGCTTCCTGAACAGGCCCATGTTCCGAAAGATGCATGTGTCATGCACCTTTCTAGGCCAGCGTGTGTTAATGTCAATGAAACACCCACAGTGATCCACAAGCGCCTGGAGAACCACAGAGAAATACCCCTTCTGATTGATGTACTCGGAGACTAGGTGGGCTGGTGCCAGAATTGGAATATGCGTCCCATCTATCACCCCTCTGCAGTTAGGGAAACCCATTTGTTCAAAGCCAGCCACAATATCATGCATGTTACCCAGAGTCGCAGTTCTTCTGAGCAGGATGCGATTAATGGCCCTGCAAACATGCATCAACAAGATTCCAACGGTCAACTTTCCCACTCCAAACTGGTTAGTGATTGATCGGTAGCTGTCTGAAGTTGCCAGCTTCCAGATTGCAATAGCCATCTGCTTCTCCATCATCAGGGCAGCTCTCAATCTCGTGTCCTTGCACCGCAGGGTGCAGGGGAGCTCATCACACAGTCCCATGAAAGTAGCTTTTCTCATCCAAAAGTTTTGCAGCCACTGCTCATCTTCCCAGACTTGCATGATGATGTGATCCCACCACTCAGTGCTTGTTTCCCGAGCCCAAAAGCGGCATTCCACAGTGGTGAGCACATTTGTGAATGCCACAGCCAATCTTGTGTTGTATGTGTTACTCAAGTCGATATCATCATCTGACTCCTCACTGTCAGTTTGGATCTTAAAGAGTAACTTGACTGCCAAATGTGACCTGCTGACAAGACCCATCAGCATATTCCTCAACAGTTCAGGCTCCATTCCTGCAGACCGAAAGGGAAGACAGAGCGCGCAGCACAAAAAGCGTTGAAAGATGGTGCCAAATGTGGACGGAAGCACAGGGATTGTTGGGATGCAAACCAATGCATCAAGGGGCATTGGGACAGACCCCAGAATGACCCGCCCCCGCTGCCCCCTTCCTACAAGCCACAGCGCCAGAATGGGAAGAGGTGCTCTATAGGATAGCTGCCCATAATGCACTGTTCCCAATGTTGCTGCAAGTGATGCAATTTGGCCACACCAGTGTGCTGGTAGCTGGCAGTATGTACAGACTGCAGCGCTTTCCCTACTGTGCTTTCCGAAGGCTAGCTTAACTCAAAGCGCTCTACATCTGCAAGTGTAGGCATGCCCTCAGTAGGTTATAGCAGACAAAGAGGCGTTGCAGTGACAAGGCACGGGGATGGATGTGCCTTTAGGAATCCAGCTCTGGGAAGCCCATGCTGAGAGGGGGAAAAAAACCTCACTGCCCCCCCTTTATGTTTTTTTGCAAACACTGGAGTCTCAGTCCACCGGGGTAACTGTTACCTGTTCGGTCCCTGCCTATGCCAGGGTTTTGTCCTCCATCCCTGTCAGGCCGCTGGCCCTATCTCTAGCTCCTCCCCCCCAGCTCCCTGATTTTGCCCTTCAACCCCTATCCTAATCCTGCCTCCAGCTGTTTGACCCCTTTCTGACCAGTCAATTTCTGCCCCCTGCTCAGACCCTGGCCACCCTCTCCTCTGATTTGCCCTTTTTTAGCTCCTGCAAAAAGCAGTCACAGAATCCTATGCCAAGTAAGGGCAGGGTGAAGGGCAGTTGCTTCACCAGATGGTACTGAGCATGCTCAGTACACCCTCAGTAGCCGGTGCCTAGGGAGCAGTCTCTGATACTACAGCTGAGGCACTGGGGCTGCCGTGCCCGCCCTGTGCTTGAGGGGCGCGCATCCCCCGCCCGCCCTGTTCGAGGACCGGGGATTGGCGCGCGCCGCCCGCTCTGCGCTCGGGGCCGCGCGCCGCTGGCCCACCCGCCCTGTGCTGGGGGAGCGCGCGCCGCCGCTCTCCCCTCCCCCGCGAGGGCGCCCTGGGCGCGTCGCCCGCCAGGCGCGAGGAGATTCCGGCGGGGGGGCGGGGCCTCGGGCGGGGGCCAGCCCCCCCCCCAACGGGCGGTTCACCCGCGGCCGCGGGTTCTCCAATGGGAGACCAGCGGCTGTTAAAGGGCCGGTGAGCCGACCGACGGGGAGCGCTGGGCGCCGGTGAGTAGTTCGCGCTGCTCCCGGGGAACTCCGGGGTCGGGCTGGGGAGGCGGGAGGCTCAGCTCCCTGACGCGGAGCGGGACAGGATGTGCCCCGCTGACCCCCGCAGGTCCCGCTGCCCGGGGGCCGCAGGGGCCTTAACAGCCTTTGCCTCTTTGTAGCTCGCCCACGTCCCCCGGGCAGGTCCCGCGTGGGGGTGAGAGGGGTCCACCCCCCCCCCCGTAACCCTAGCTCCTCTGGTGGGGCCGAGGGGTCCATTACGCCCATAGCTTCTCCTCCTCCCCACCCCCTCTTACGGGTGGGGAGCCCACAGCCCCCTACAGAGCTCGGGGACCGGGGCTCCTCTCAGGAGGTGCCTCCCGCGCCTGGCGCACTTCAAGCAGGACTGGCCTGGGCCCCCTGGCGACAGACTGGCCCGTGCCTGGGTCTCCCTTCCCATCTGGGCCATAATCCTGCCTGCGCTGCTGGAAGGAGAAATTCTCTCCTTCTCCTTCCGGCTGTGGAGCAGTCACAGTCCGTTTCTCCTACAGCATTGGCTGCAGCCCGGCGCACGGTGGATTCTGGTCAGTGAATCCATCTCGTGGGAACTAGGCCCCTTGGCGGTGTCCTCAGCTCTGCTCGTGCTGCTTTGCTCGTTCTTCATTAGCTTGTTCTTCCTGCCAATTTGCGATTGTTCTCTCCATTAGTTGTCTCGTGCCAAAATTAAAGTCCTTGGAGCAGGAATTGCATTTCCTTTACATATGTCCACAATGAGGGTTTCAGCCTGATCGTGATCCTCCCTGAGCAGGGCCTCCAGCTGTTACTATAAAACAATTTGTTCCAAAGGCATTGTTGTGGTCTCTCGCAACTTTATCATGAGGCTTGGGATATTTGATTTTTTCCCCTTAAAATCCTAGCTTCATGTTATTACTCCAGAATCTCAGCTTTTATTTAAAAAAAAATTAAGTTGCTACTCCTCATGGTTGTAGAGATTGAAAATCATGAACCCTAAAATGTCAAAAGATTTCAAAAGGCAAACAGATAGAACTCCAAATGCATTATTTTTTAAATCTCATTTTTAAGCCAACATGATTTTGAGGGGCCTAACTCATGATTTTTGAATGCTTGGTATTGGGGAATGCTGCGTAATAGTGAGAGTTGTAGCCCTCATAGACACGTATAATATGGTGCTAGGCACCACATAAGCACATGGACACAAAATACAGATCTTTCTCCTGTGAAATGCTTTGAATTTCTTTTCTTTTCTTTTCATGCACTCTTGTCTCACATCATTCTTTCACATTCGTCTACTTCGGCCATCACAAATCCTTTATCATTTCTCTAATCTGTCCCAGCAGCTTTCTTTTGAATGGGCTTCCCTTCTTCCCAAATTGGAACATTCAGCAAGTGTCATTGCCTTACTTTAGAGTCCTTCTTCAAAACCACTGATGACCTCTGAGGTGTTGAACTCATTTACAGTTACTTCCAATCATATGCACATCCTGCCACAGCCAACCTACTTTTTCCATGAAAGCAAGATTCTTACATGTACAATACCAGTCAGCAGTTTTTGTAAAATACATTTTGAAATATGGTGGTTATGTTTTCTCTACATCCAGCTAGACTATGGACATTTTCTGGTGTGCCACCATTTTTGTCTCTTAAATACTTTATGCAGATAGTTTTCTGTGCTCAATAAAGTGCTTTTCTGTAGGGCAACAAGCATCACAACAACTAGGGGAAAAGGTAACACGTACTTACCAGTTGGAAGAGAGGGAGATGCAACCAGCAGCTGCTATTTTTTAAATGGCTTCTTTAGGCATGCAGCTGTTTGGCTCTGCCAAATATAAAGGTCTAACTCCAGAAAGGCATGCTGGGGGAAAAGTCTTTATAAAAAGGAAAACCCTGTCCAGGAAACGCTGCCTAGCTGCATCTTTATGTACCATTTATCCTTGATCCAGCAAAGCACTTAAGTACATGATTAACTTCAGACACAGTAGTTTTTTGACTTCAGCAAGACTACTCGTGCTTAATTGCTTTGCTAGATCAGGGACAGAGGGCTCAGCAGTTTGCAGGAGCTAGCCTTTAATAAATTGCAACTCTTGAATATCATAATTCTTATATGGAATTCTCTTATGATTTATAGTGTGGTCTGTTTAGGGGGCTTTATGCTGAGTCCAGTGGCCTGATAGGCAAGGCTGAAAGCTTCCTAATGGGACTCTAGCCTGCCATTCTTTCATCCCTAATCCCTATAGGTAAGGCTGTGTATCTGTCACAGAGGTCACGGATACCGTAACCTCTGACTTTTGCAGGGCTAGTTTGGCTGGCTCTGCCTCCGGCTGCTGCTGGGGAAGTCTTGGGCTGCCTCCCCGCCCCCCCCCCCCCAGCATCATCAGTAGTAGTTTGGGTGTGGGAGGGGGCTTGGGGCAGGGGCTTGGGGTGCATGGCGGCACATACCTGGGGGGGCTTCCCAGAAGTGGCTGGCATGTCCTTGCAGCTCCTAGGCCGAGGGGCCAGGGGACTCTGCCTGCAGGCACTGCCCCTGCAGCTCCCACTGGTTGCAGTTCCCAGCCAATGGGAGCTGCAGAGCTGGCACTTGTGGCAGGGGGAAGTGGGTGGAGCCCCTGGCCTTCCCTCTCCCTAGGATCTGCAGGGACATGCTGGCAGCTTCCGGGGAGAGACACAGAGCCGGGTAGGGAGCCTGCCAGCCCTGCCAACCGTCCCCCCCCCCCCAGCACCGCAGCACCCCCTGGCCTGCCCTCCCAGAGCATCCCCCGGCCCAAGTTTTAGTTAGGGGTATATAGTACAAGTCATGGACAGGTCACCGGTCATGAACTTTTGTTTACTGCCCATGACCCAACCATGACTTTTACTAAAAGTACTGGTGACTAAAATGTAGTCTTACCTATAAGATCCCTTAGCAAGGAGGCAGCGTTAACTCAGAACAGAGGTTTAAAAGGCCAACTCCTAAGCAAGCAGAGGAGCTAGCAAATAGAGTTTTGTGAGGAAATTTAGAGAGGGAACATGAGAGCCAGATACAAATAACAAATATTTTCTAAACTTAGGCCAATAATGCCCCGAAAGAACAAACCAACCAACCTTCTGCAAGAGTAAAAATAAAAGCAGAAATCCAGCAGCAGAGTGAGAACTATCCAGTTTATTGCACTGAATGCATCTTGTATGATTACCTCCTTTGTGGGCAGGTGGCATGTGTGTGCATTCATTGCAATCGACTCATGGCCCTCAGAGACTGAGTAGGGGTTCTTGAGACCAGAGTAGTTGAACTGGAGGAGCTAAGTGAGACAGAGAAATACACAGAGGAGACTTTCCGGGACACAATAGAGCGGTCCCAGCACAAGTCTGACAGCCTCTGTGCTGTTGAGAAGGTTGAGAGCCTCTGGGAAGGAAAACATCAAACTGGAGCAGAGAGAAACAATCCTATAGTTAGGACCCTCCTTCCAGATGATGTCCTGGTATTATCAGTGCAGGTACCGCTTCCTGTTATTAGGAAGAGAGGTAATAATAATGGGGGATTCCATTATTAGAAATATTGATAGTTGGATTTGATGACCAGGAGAGCCACATGGTGAATTGTCTGACATGGTAGACCTCTCAAGACATCTAGATAGACCTATGTGCAGTGCTGGGGAGGAGCAGGTGGTTATGGTAGATGTAGGTACCAAGGACACAGGGAAAAGTCGGAGAGAGGTCTCAAAGGCCATATTTAGGGTAGTAGGTAAGAGATTAAAGACCAGGACCTTCATGATAGCATTTTCCAAAGTGTTTCCAGTTCTACGTGCAGGGCCAGTTAGACAAATCTAAACTGCAGAATCTCAATG